>NC_133302.1:3490383-4175676 GCF_005239225.2 Populus alba
CAATCCAAACTCATCCCTTTAAGCTCCTTCTCACTTCCTTCCTTAGCAATCTTCTCCTCAACTAACTTTAACTCCAGCTTTGTTATTTTCTCATCTCTAGACTGTATTTGCTCATCTAGAAAAATGTTCTCATTTATCCTGTTCTAGCATCATTTCTTCCAACATTGCTTTGTCTTTTCTGCTCTTGCTCAATTCTTCGTAAAGTCTCTCCACTTGCCTTTCTCAAGTCTTCTTCATTACTAACTCTCTTTCTCTTGATAGGCTCACTCTTCAGTTGGAGAAGATTTGACTTCTACATAAGGCATGGCTGAAGCAGCTGAATCATCTTCAATGTTCACCCTTTTTCTCTTAATAGGCTCCGCTACATCTTGAGGAGATTTAGCTTCTACGCGAGGGTGGCTGAAGTGGCTGAGTCTCTTCCATTTTACATATCCTTCGCTCACACTTGGATCTCTTAACCCTTCCATCTCCAACCAACACTAGATGCTTCCAATCTTGCTTGATGATCTCCAAAACCTCTTCTGCCATGGATCTTTGAACAAACCAGAGAATTGAGCAATTCCATAGTCTTGGGAACGAACTGCATGCCCCCATAGTTGTCTTAACCACTAAGCAGGAGCATAACTCACATAAAACCGTGATCCACCAATGGTACCCAACGCCTTTGTCCACAACTCATTAGGACCTTCACTGACGTTACCCATGGGGCCCTCCACTTAAACTCGCTATTAGGTAAACCTTCTAATTTATCAACCCAACCCTGGTTGTCTAGATCTCCTCATTCTTCTTCTTCTACTAACTTGAGGGGTTTTTGGTGAACCACCAAAAAATTATTGAAGACAGGTTTCTTTTGTCTCGATATGGCTAACCATCCAAAATATACAACAGTTGCGTGCAGCATCTCATTGCTCCTTTTCCGGCCCTCCTACAATGGTTAAGTGTCAAAATTGTTTCGGCTAAGATAGCCGCCACTGGATTGATTCGTGTATTCTCATACTCCACATAAGCAGCAGCGGCCTCCAAACTCACTAAACCAATCTGACTTGGGAACAACACAAGGCCAAATATACCTAGGGCAATCAATCTCTCTTTTTCTACTCCTGACTTCTTTTCCAATTCTAACATCCTCCATTTCAAACCGGTACCATTCTTCTCTTGAAATTTTTCCAAGTTGGAGATTCTGAGCAGCTTTGACAGTTCAGGGATGATCTTGTCGGATCTTAAAGGAGAATAAATCCGATACAGGTCGTTGGGAAACTCGGTCAACAATCCATATTCCTCAACCGTGGGGCACAAGTCTATGCTTCCAAAGGAAAAACATCGGTAATCTGGATCCCAAAAATGAACTAAAGCTCGCACAGCTGGGCTTAAAACTTCTACCTTTGCAATTTTCATCAAACGTCCGTATTTCCTAAAAAATGCATCTTTATCCACATTCTGAAAATGAGTCGTTAACTTGTTCACCTCATTCAATACACAATTTAGGTTCTTGATTGGTGACATCTTCTTAGCATCGCTTCTAAGGCAGTCTCCTTCAGTCAATTGGGACATTTCAGAATTTTTTCCATATTCTAAGATGGAAGATTTAGTGATGATGGCCATTTCGTTCACAAGTCCTGCAATTCAAAATGCATTGGGGTTTAGATTTTGTTTGGATGCAAAAGATATGTTGGAACATACACCCTAAGGATAGGTTCTAATTTCTCTACGTGAGACATAGGGTAGGTTTACTATTGGGTCTCTAAAAGAGGGTCTCTTGCTGTTCCAGTGATTAGCCTTCGTAAAGGCGATATGGAGGTCTAGCAGATAGTGGGATGGTACGTGTACCAATCACAATCAGTCTAAACACTCAGCAAAGAGTTGGGGTTTACACAAACTTAAACCTTGACTCAAGTCATAAGGCAAGCTGCTAGTCCCCCACTTAAACTTAAAGTTATGTGTGCACTCCAAAACATAATAACAATAATAAAGTGATGCATGACTATGCCATGTTTGATAGAATGTAAAGATATATGCTAAAGCTTTTAAACAAAGCATCATAATAAATAATAAAAAAAACAAAAACCAATAACACATAACATAAACAAACAAACAAATCAAGCTTAGTCCAAGGGTCCCCAGTGGAGTCGCCATCCTGTCGCACCCCCAAAAAAAATCCGGGATAAAATTTGGTTTATTTTAAAATTTGTTTTGCGACATTCGACTGGCGACTTTCGTTTTGTTTTGTTTTGCTGATTTGGTTCTTTGGGAGTCGCCACCTAGTATTTTGGTCACTAGGAACCCTAACTGGTCTTTCAGTGATTCTAAGGCAAGGGACTGGTTGCGTAAAGGGAAGGTATTAGCACCCCTAGTACGCCCTACCTAAGGTAAGCTGCTTGGTGTTTGGTTTGCTCTACAACTGCTATGGTGTAGGTATTTTCTACGCTCGTCAATTGATTTTGGATAGAAATCTAAGGAGATTCCATGTGCTTTGAAAGCTCATTTTTCCCTTAGTATTTCAAGAGTTTATGACTCATAAATCGTGGGAAAAAAAAAATTAATTTTGAAATGTCCTCGATTATAATCAAGGCTTCTTTCAAGAATGTGTGCGGATTTATTATTCCTAGTAATATTTTGGATATTCATCCTTTTAAGGATTTCTTTATCCAAACATTAGTGGTGAATAATAAAAAAAATCCTCTCCAAAAATAATATTTTTATAGTTTTTTGGAATATTGGCCAATACCCTTTGGAGTTTTACAAACATGTTGTAAAATCCAGAAATGCAGGGAAATAATTTGTGTTTACAAAAATCTAATGCGAAAAACACACTTTCGAAGCTTCCAATATATTTTTTTATAAAAAAGAACTTTTGAAAACATGTTAGAGTATTGGCCGTATGCAACACGCAAGAAATGTTTTTTTTTTTTTGACGAAATCGGGTATTTTTAATACTGAATTTGTATCTCCACAGCATAAAAATACAAACTAATATTAAGTCATTTTAAAAAGATGTACGAAAAAATCAACAATATTTTTAAGGAATTTTTAGAATTTTTTTTGAAAGCAAAAAAAATTTTATCTTTGAAAATTTTGGGTGCCACGACGAAATCAGATATTTTAAATACTGAATTTATACCTCCACAATATATATAAAAAAAATAGAAACCCCTTAGAAATATATATATATATGAAAGGAAAATAACAACATTTTTTTTTTAGATTTTTTAGATTTTTTTTTTATAAATATTTTTACATATATATACATATACACACATATATATAATATAATAATATAATATAATTATATATTAATTATTAAGGGGGTTGGGCCGGCCCAACTAACTGGGCCGGGCTCAGCCCCACAAGTGACTGGGCCGACCTCGACCCAGTAAAGGTGACTGGGCCGACCTCGGCCCAAGAAGTGACTGGGCCGATCTCGGCCCAAGAAAGAAACTTGGTCTGGGCCGGACCCGGCCCAGACCGCCGGGTGGGGCCAGAATCCTTCTGGCCCATATACATGTTTCTGGGCTAGAAACAGTCTGGCCCAGAAGATAAAACATAAAAAAGGGACGAAACCTAAGCAGATAAAGAAGAAAAGAAAAAACAATGCAGGGGGGGAAGAGCGTACCTGGCGAGGCTGGAGACGGTGGTTGGCTGACGGGGCTACAGTGGTGTGGATCGTGGATGGCGGTTCCGGGTGGCGTTGCTGCCGTCTCCAACAGTGACGAAAAATTCTTCTTCCTCCCTTCTCCTTCGGTTTTTTTCGTTCTCAGTGGCTGCCTATTCTCGGTTCGGTTTTGGTTTTGTGTCGGTTTCCTCCTTCTTGGTTTGTTTCTGGTCTTCTCTCTCTCTTCGGGTCGCTCTCTCTCTCTTTCTCTCTTCGGGTCTTTCGGGTCTCTCGGTTTTCTCCCCCTTTCTCTTCGGTTTTTTCTTCTTTATTTATAGGGGCATCACCGGTGGGGGGCCATGGTTTAGTGCGCCTTCAATCACGCATGGCTGGTCGGCTCTTTCGGTGGTGGTGGGTGTTGTAACTCATTTTTGGGTCTTCACCTAAAACTACAAAAAAATTCAAAAAAAATACATTATAAAAAAAAAATATAACAGAAAGAAAAAAATGCCAGAGCGCCTTTAAAATGTTTAAAAATTGATTGAGGATGTTCAAAAAATTAAAATTAAAATTTGACAGTATATCATTGACTGATGCGAGCCCCAATGATAAAGAAAATTCAATTTGAGGAAGAAAAATGCAAAATTAGAAGTTTATGGACTCAATTAAATTTTATTGAAGGTTTAATTGAATTTATAGAGGTTTTAATTGCAAAAACAATTGATTTTGGAGTTATTTTGAGCTTTAATTGGAAGAAATTAATTTTCTGGGGTCAAATTATAATTTTTGGAAGTTAATTTGGTCAAATCAGGGGCTTAATTGCATAAAAAATGAAGTTTAATGGCCAATTAGGGACTAAATTGAAGAAATCCGAGACCAAGGACGAAATTGTAAAACGCGCGTAATTTGAGGGCCTTCTTTGAAATCTGACGCATTTTGGCGCCTTTTTCTTTTAAATGAAACGGCGCGTTTTGACCAAAACGGTGCCGTTTCATTCACTGTTGAAAAAAAAAAAAATTGAAGCCCAAAACGGCGCCGTTTTGACGGCACTGTAGGTCTTCTTCTTCCCCTGGACGCGCGAGGCAGGGGAAGAAGAAGATTTTTCTTCTCCCTTTTCGCCTAACATCTTTCCCCATTTCTACGCAATAAGACGCCCACCATTCGACGCCCACTTGCCTCCTTTTTATCCGTTGAACGGCTAGTGGAGGGGCGGCCAACAGTGGCCGCCCCACCACCGTTGTCCCCCCTGTTTTTGCCTATAAAAACAGGGGAGGACCGAACAAAAAAAAAAAAAAAAAAAGAGAGAGGGAGAAGGGGAAGGATTGAACGATAGAAAGAGAGTAGAGAGACGAGAGAAACAAAAAAAAAAAAAAAACAGAACAAAAGGAAGAAGAAAGAGAAGCGGCAGAGGAGGGAAGAAAAGAAAAAACAGAGAGAAAGAGGAAAAAGGAGGACCGCCGTTGGAACCACCGTGACAGCAGCACCGCCTCCGCCAGCAGAACCGCCTCGACGCCGCCCAGGTACCCTCCTGCTCCCCGATCATTTTCTTCTCCTGCTGCCCCGGCTTGCACTTGCATGCAGAACGTGAATAATTCACGTTCTGCTGCAAAATGCAGCGTGGGCTGGGCCGTTCAGCCCAGCCCCTGTAAACGGGCTTGGTTGGCCCAGCCCATGCATTTGGGCTGGGCCGGCCCATATTTTTATTTATTTATTTATTATTATTAATTTTTTTTTGTTTACAATTTTTATATTTTATTTTTTTAAAAAAGGCAACATTTTCTTCTATCATTATACAAAAAAAATCAATGTTTTAGCATGCATTAAAGTCAAGAGAATATTGGCCAAAATTTCAAAAAAAACAACAAAAAATTTATTTTTGTTTATCTTTTAATATCCGGGGTATGACATTATACGTAATACATATTCCGGATATTTATTTAATTTTTTATATATTTTTTAATAGAACTTGGGATATGACATTACATGTAATGCGTATTCCGAACAATAAAAATTAAAAAACCACAAACACGACCTTAGATGTTATCAGACATTAAAACAATGCAGTCTACCTTAGGTAGGGCGTAGTTGGGGTGCTAATACCTTCCCTTTACGCAACCAGTCTCCGTACCCGATCTTTAAAGACCAGTTAAGGTTCCTAGTAACCAGAATACTAGGTGGCGACTCCCAGTCCATATTTTCACTTATAGAGACAACAATTCCTTGTCTCTCCCTTTTTTGTCGGGAATAAATATTCCGATTTTTTTTTTTCCTTGAGGGTGGACGATCGTCGTGCCGCCGCACACGTGCGACAGTGGGGGCGAGGAGAGAGACGCGGGAGAATTTTCGAATTTTTTTTCGTTTCTGTTCTGTTGAACGGGGGGAAGGAGGAAGATGAACAGTGTCGTTCAAAACGACACCGTTCTGATCTTCCTCCTTTTTTTTTTTTATATATATGAAACGGCGTCGTTTTGGGTAAAACGCGCCGTTTCATTTAAATGGCTAAACTTCAAATCAGTCCCCCAAATTCGGTCCCCGCCCCTCTTGTTGGCCGCCTTTTTCACTTTGGTCCTTGGTCTCTGAGTTATGCAATTGAGCCCCTAATTGATCAATAAACTTCTAATTTTTTCAATTAAGCCCCTGAAACAATTCCAAACAGCCCCCTATCTTTGCGCCTTCTCCAAATTGGTCCCTGGTTTCGGATTTTCACAATTAAGTCCCTAATTGGCCCTTAAACTTCAATATTTATGCAATTGAGCCCCTGATTTGACCCAATAAATTCCTAAAAAATATATTTTGGCCCCAGAACTTAAATTTCTCCAAATTAAAGCCCAAATTGACTTAAAAATCAAATTTTCTTGCAATCAAATCTTCTATAAATTCAAATAAAAATCGAATTAAGTCCATAAAAATCCCATTAAGTCCATAAAAATCCAAATTTGGGCTTTTCTCCTCAGAATTCAAATTTTCCTTCTCAATAGGGCTTTCATCCTCCAAGAATATACTGTCAAAAATTCAATCCTTGTATTTTTAAATTCCTTGACCAACTTTCTGACTATTTTCCAAGCGTTTCTGCCTCCTGTTATTTTTCTAACCTCTTTTGGCTATTTATTTTATTTTTCATGGGGACCCAAAAATGGGTTACAACAGTTGCGACTATTTCATTAGCTCAAGTACCCTTTTAATTTTTTTATTTTGTTAAAACAAGTATAATTACTCGTTTAAAGGGTTACACTAATAGGATTAGTGCAACCATTTATTTTATTTTATTTTATTTTAAAATTGCGTTGGTAAAAAACAATGCTACCTCTTGAATTTTAAACTGCGTTGTTTCCATTAAAATAATTAAAATTCAATAAGTTATATTAATGGAATATCATGACAACTTTGATAATTATTTTGTAGTGGGTAAAAAATATTATGATTGAACTGATTTTTATTTAAAATAAAAAAACAAAAACCTTCAGATTTCGCATGGTTTATATTATTTTTAATTCAATTCTTTTTCATGAAATTCACCGACTGACTGATGAAGGTAGTATTTATTTTTGCAGTGAAACAATGTTTTTTTAAAAAATTAAAGAATTTTTTAATTTATTTTTTTTATATTTTTAAATTGGTTTGATAGTGCTAATATTAAAAAGAAATAAAAAAAAATTAGTTTTAATTAGACATGTGAGAGAGACAGACTGAAGATGTGAGGGTCGTGTATTCGATCCATGCACATCGTGTATCCCTTTTTTGTTTCTTTGATTAGACTATCCACTTAGCACGTCATCCAATTTTGATAATGCCAGGACCTGCCTTTAATTTTATTGCAATGTTAGGATGCCTGGAATATAATAATAATTATTTTTTAAAATATTTTTTATTTAAAAATATATTAAAATAATATATTTTTTTTATTTTTAAAAATAATTTTTGATATCAGTAAATAAAAAAATATGAAAACACTAAAAAATTAATTTAAAATAAAAAAAAACATAAAAAAAATTGATTTTTTTGAAAATATTTTTTGTTTTATAATGCAAAAACAAATAAAGTTTTATCTTTTTGTCTAAGAATCATTTGAAATGAGTTCTTCTACTTTCCATTGGCAATTTGTTACCACGAAAGACTCACTACCAAGAAATTAAATTAGAAATGCAAGGAGTGAGTCTATCCAAGAAAACATGAAGTGGTAGCACAGATGGGTAAAAATTAATTAGGAGTGTCATTGGGCAAAAATACCCGACTCAGTAGAGAAGGCGCAAGCAATATGAGTCATTAATTTAATAACTCATAGGGCAAAAACTTTTGGCGCAAGCAATATGGACATCCAAAAGTTTCATGTCGCGAAAGACAAAGCATATCTTTTAAGTAATCTACAATCGAGTTTATTTTCTTTTTTAATTCAAAGATAAGTATCCAATTAGATATATTTTAAGTAAATTATCCAAAATAGTTGCTTCATTGATCTTGCTTTTAAAATGAAAATCTTATCATGCTTGGGAGAGGAAAATTTTGTGGTTCACGTTGAGTAATATTTAATGATATTTTATTAATTATCATTTGGATTTATATTTTAAAAAATATAGATATAATAAAAAGTTCTTTAAAAAATAACAGTACAATGAAAAAAAATAGAGAATGCATAAAAATATAAAAATATTTTTATTTATGATTTTTATTCTCTGTATTTTTATATTTTTAAATAAATATCGAAAGGTAACTAATAAAATTGCTCTTTACGCCCCCATAAAATTATTCCTCAAGAAAGATATATATATATAAAAAGAAGAAAAGAAAAAATCATATCAGATATCACTAGAAAGTGATAAGAATTATCTCACCTATGAAAAAAATAAAAAATTAATTCTGCTCAAGAAATTCGTAAACATTATTTCTTAACCACGATGTAATACTGAGATAATCCACATCGCGCTATAAGTTTTGCATGGACCTACTAGCTGTTGCAAAAATCTGCACGTTCCGTATAATTTATTAAAACACTCTCACAAGCATATATTTTTAAATTCTGATTCTCATTTTTTCATTATAAAACTAAACATATTAATAAATATTACTTAGAAATATTTAACAAGTCTATAATATTATATTTAAAGTATTTATATTATATATGCATAGTTTCATTTTTATACAATAAACTATATATAAATATGTGATACAATAAACTCTTTTTTTCTCATTATTATACTTTTTATATCTTATTCTTTTATTTTAAGTGATTAAATAGTTATATATATTAGATAAACTTAAAAAAACATTAATAAATGATTTTTCATGAAACAAATATATTTTTTAATTTATTTTTTTATGATGCTGTCAAATATTAAAAAGTAATTCAATTTTTATAAAAAAATACACTTTAAAAAAAGAAATTATTTTCTACAAATGAACGAGTCCTTAGTATTTTTAGGTAATTGCCCATGTTTCCAAATTTAGTAGCTAAAGAATGTAAAGCATTACTCTGGTATCGATGGAGGGTGGTTGATGCTAACATCAACATTCCAAATTTATCGATAATGCATCTGATTAGGTCTGTGATTCCGTTTCAATTTAATCCGAATTGAAAGAGATTTGCTTTTAATAAACGAAATTGGGTAAAATATACTCCGACCATGGAAATAAAAGGCTGACGTGTATAGTCTTCCCAAACATTAAAGGGGGAGTAGCATAAAACACGAATTTGGATGGACAGAAATAGATGGCAGGGAAAGGACAAGTTCCAATAAAAGTGACCTGGAAAACAATAAAAGCTTCCCAGCAGAGTATGAGCTTTGCTAGCTGATGCATCTTCAATGGAGTATGATGATTTCTTGTCCAAGATATACTCTGGCCATGTAAAAAATACAAGAATTCACTTCGTAAAGTTTATGTACAAGTGAGATATTAATTATACATTTACAACTTCTCACTTGGAATTTTATCAACCATCATACATACATCAATTTCTGTCAGTCTACATATTCACCACGATCAAGCTTATCTAATTCTCTTTCAATCAAAAGTTCGTCTGCCCAGTTAGAAAGTAGAATTTCTTCCTCTGGTTTTGATACGTTAATTTCCATATTTCTTCTGCAAAAGACGATCTTTAAGATCACAACTCCATAACTATAAATATCTTCTTCAAATGCTAATCTTATTCCATTCAGGTACCATATAACCTAGCTAGTGCCCCTCTAGCTATCGTCAAGGTTCTTGTTTTATTAGTAACTAGCAATTTTGCTTGCCCAAAATACAAAACTACGAAGAGCTAAAGGAGGATTTTGTCTGAAATGGATTTGCAGTCCAGACGAGTGTGTTATCAGGTTAACCCGATCAGCCACATTCATATGGTAAATCAACTCTTGTGGATAGAATGGCCAGAAGGAGATAGCCATGAATGCAAACCGTGTGAAATGAATGCTTTGTTCGCTAACATCACTGTCTAACTTTAGTACAGGTCCTGCCGTCCGAGACCCACCTTCGACGTCAATCAACCCTAATATCACTGTCTAACTTTTTTTCTTTTTTGTCAGGGGTGACGTCTAAATCAAACCCTAATATCACTGTTTAACCCTTTTTATTTTTGTCATGGATGTTTGTATTGTCAAGGGTTTGTAAATTTGATAGGAGTTATTTTTTAAAATAAATTTTGTTAAAAAATATATTACGATAATATATTAAAATTTTTTTATATTAATAAAATATAAATTTTCCACAAAAAGTAATGAAAAACAGGCTATATCGCAACCCAAAGACCCCTAGTATAGTTTTTCACAAAAGTCTCTTGGAGAGGATAAAGAAAAGAAATAACAAAAGGAAATGGTGAAAAAAGTTGAGGAATATTTTAGTTGTTTCATATATGCATTATGTGTTTACCTGTAATATAAAATATAATTTATGAAAAAATTAAGATAGAATACTGCCCTAAGTAATTTTCTCAATAAAAAAAATTAAAGAGTTAATTATGCTGTTTCTAGCTGTGCAACTTCTAAAATTAAAATAAACAATTTCAAGGATTGTGATGTATTAAAAAATCATTTTAATTTAATAATTTAAATTATTAAATAAGATTTTAAAATATAATTTATATTATTTTCTAACCCTTTAAGTTTTTTTATTTTGTAAAAATGAGTATTACTCGTTTAAAAGGATAGTGCAACCCTTTATTTTATTTTCTTTTAAGATTGTGTTGGTAAAAACAATGCTACCTATTGAATTTTAGACTGTCGTTGTTTCCATTAAAATTCAATAAGTTATATTAATGGAATATCACGACAGCTTTGATAATTATTTTGTAGGGGGTAAAAAATATTATGATTGCACTAATTTTTATTTTTATTTCTATTTTTTAACAAAAAAACCCTTGAGATTTCACATGGTTTATGTTATTTTTTATCCAATTTTTTTTCATAAAATTAAAAATTGATAAACCAATTGAGAAAGATAGTGTTTATTTTTGCAGTCAAATAATATTTTTTAAATATTCTGAATTTTTTATGTTTTTGAATGTTTTTACAGTAATAATATCAAAATAATTTTTTTTATATTTTTTTTAAAAAAACCACTTTAAACATCGTAATTCCAAACACTGTAATAAACCTATCCTATGACTTATGTCAAGTCATATACAGCTTATTTGAAGATATATATTTAATTCTATACAAAGTGAAACTCATTTCAGTTGTAAGATTGTGAGTCTGAGAAGACTATTAATGGGCATCCGTACATGTTAGAATCATAATTAATGATCACGATACAGATCCTGGGCTGATGAAGATGAAGGACCATCCCATAGTGTTCTATCTGATGAACGCCCACGCCCGAGGGACTGAGTTTCGTCGATACTCAGGACTGAAAGATTGATCAGAGTTGCCTTGGAAACTCTGAGAGTAGCCTTGGAAACTCTTAAACCTCAATGAATCGCCAAATGTACTTGGATCCACGACTAATTCCTGAACCTCACCCTTTCCTTCCAGCATTCTTACTACGGCAGACATTGTAGGTCTAAGTGCGGGAGATTGGTTTGTGCATAGCAGTGCTACTTTAATCATCCTAGCTGCTTCTTTCTTGTTGAATTCAGACCCTAATCTTGGATCAACAAGCTCCATTATGTCTCTATTTTGTTGTAAACTCAGCGCCTGAAATAAACCATAAGGCAAAAGTAAACAGACATTTAGCATTCTCAGAAAATGGAAATGACTTGAGTAATAACTAGTTAGTGGCCCCCTGGGCGGAGCTTGTTGATGTCGATCTTGTCATTACAATTATTATATAGCTCTGGCTTACACGTTCCGGAAAATTATTGCCCTTGCGGATGAGATTCGTATGTTATGATAACCACTTGCTTTCCCATGTCGATCTCAGTACTTGATAATCCCTTTCTCTGCCACGTACATCATGAGCTTACCTCAAATATTCATTTTCTTATCTCAAGATATCCAATAGCATACATTGTATGGTACGTAGATAAGTGGCCTGCAGCGAAATTCTCTGTGTGGTGCTTTCACTATGAAGGCTGGCAATGGTGGGGCTATATGGCTGGCGATCAGTGATCTATGACAGTTTTTCTGTCTTGTATTTTGATAATTTTATTACTATATTACCCATTCAAATCTACTAGTGATCTACGCTGGGCAATTATTCATTAGGGGTTCTCTTGGGATTTAGATGACTTTCATAGTTAATTGTTATAAATTATATTTTATTTAATAGTTTAAGTTATTAGATTGAATTGGTTTTTTAATATGGTATTATAGTCTTGATAATCAAGTCATCACGACTTTTAATCTTATTATTTATATTTATTTCATAAAAATTAATTATAAGGTAGTATGAGCCTGTGTAAATTTTAAATTCAAATAACTTTCACTATTGAATTGAATTGACTGTTGATATTAATTGACTGACTGTATATTAGTATACAATAGTTGAGAATAATAGAATGTGTTAGGTTGTGCCTTAGCCAACCTTCCTATTTATATAGAGGCAGCAGAACACTGCAGTAACTATAATGATTACAACATCCTATATTAGAATCCTATTCTGATAGATATATGAGTAACTGTAATGATTACAATATCCTATATTAGAATCCTATGCTCTAATATGCCCCCTCAAGCTGAGGGTGGGGGATCAACCCGAAGCTTGAATCGAAAGCAGTAAAGGATACAACAAGAAGTGGTTTAGTGAAGACATCGGCAAGTTGATCCCGAGAGGGAACAAAACGAATCTGAATTTCTTTCTTGGCAACACGGTCACGGACAAAGTGATAATCCACTTCAACATGCTTAGTACGAGCATGGAAGATAGGATTTGCTGAGAGATAGGTAGCACCAAGATTATCACACCAAATGGTAGGGGCAGAGATTGAGGGAACCTGCAAATCTGTTAACAAGTATTGAAGCCAAATGACTTCAGCGGTACCATCAGCAAGGGCTTTATACTCAGCCTCAGTAGAGGAGCGAGCAACAATGCGTTGTTTGCCGGATTTCTAAGAAATCGGTGTCTGACCAAAAAAGACAAGATAGCCGCCTGTAGACTTGCGATCATCAATACTACCAGCCCAATCTGCATCTGTAAAGCCATGTAGAGAGAAAGAGGAGCCTCGAGTGATATGGAAACCATAAGATGTCGTACCTTTAAGATAGCGTAAAATACGTTTGACAGCGGCCCAATGAGAATCTATAGGAGCATGCATAAACTGACAGACTCTGTTAACAGCAAAACATATATCTGGACGGGTGAAGGTAAGATATTGAAGAGCACCCACGATTTGACGAAATCGTGTAGGATTAGAGAATGAATGATCCGGTAATAAAATGACTTTCGAAAGGGAGACTGGAGTATCAACTGGTTTGCAGGAAGTCATACCAGCTCAGGTGAGGATGTCAAGAATATATTTATGTTGACGCAACATTAAACCCATACTGGTAGACTGAACTTCAATACCTAGAAAGTAGTGAACAACACCTAAGTCACGAAGCTTGAACTCAGAGCTGAGTAACTGTATAAGGTGATGGAGCATAGCAGAGTTGCTACCCGTGAGCAGAATATCATCAACATACATCAGGAGATAAAAGATATTAGTACCATCATATAAGATAAACAGGGAGGTGTTAACCTTGGAAGCTTGAAAACCAATGGAGAGCAAAAAATCACTTAGACGAGTGTACCATGTTCTCGGTGCCTGTTTCAAACCATACAATGATTTGTGCAATCTGCACACATGAGATGGAAGAGAAGAGTCAACGAAACCTGGAGGTTGTTTCATGTAGACCTCTTTAGTAAGAACACCATTGAGGAAGGCATTATGAATATCAAGCAGATGAATCTTCCAATTTCATGAAACCGCGATAGAGAAAACCAATCGGACAGTGGCCTGCTTAATAACTGGACTGAAGGTTTCAGAATAATCAATACCTTCCTGCTAGGTAAAACCTCTAGCAACAAGGCGCGCCTTATAGCGCTCAATACTACCATCAACACGATGTTTGATCCGATATACCCATCTACTGCCAACAACGTTCATCGAAGGATGAAATGGAACCAAAGACCAAGTGCGATTGTCGCATAAAGCAGCGATCTCATCACACATAGCATTATGCCAAACTGCATACCGGTCAGCATCAGAGAATGCAAAAGGCTCAGAAGAGGGAGAATACAGTACCCGTGTGGAGGTAGAAGTAGCAGCAGCAGAAGCAACCAAATTAGCTATCTTCTGCTGCCGCGGTCTAAAAGTCATAGGATGTCTGTTGTGTGCTGATGGAGACGCAGGGGAAGACGGTTGTAGTGAGGAGACCTGTGGCAACTGATAAGAAGACAAATCAACCATAAGTTGCAGACCAGCGGGAGAGGATGATAAAGAAGCAGCTTCAAGCACAGGACTATCAGCAGAGGAGGGGCTGGAAGTAGAGACTGAAGCTGCAGGAGGGCTGGCCAGGGAGGGCGAAGCAGAGGAGGGACTAGAAAGTGTCCCAAGACCATGAGGAGAGGAGACCAATTGACGATCTGAACCTACATCATAAGGGTTAGATAAACAAGCATGGGATGATGGCCAAGGAATGGGTGGAGGCTGTGGTCGAATGGTTGTTTGGAGTGGCAAAAGTGGAGTGTTGTGGGCTGTTTGGGTGGCTAGTGAAAGTGGGTGGTGGTGGGTGATTTAACAAATTTGGGAGGGTAACAGTAGTGGGTGCGGTGGGGGTTGTGGTGGAGACCTTTGCAATCTGTTCAGAATTATCAAATGGAACACACATGTTCATGGAAGTGGACATGACGGGAAATATAAATACGGTGAGATGCAATGTCAAGACATCGATAACCAAGATGCAAGGAACTATATCCAAAAAACACACATGGAGAGGAATGAAAATCCAATTTATGATTATTATATGGACGCAGAAAAGGAAAATAGAGACACCCAAAGGTACATAAAAAATGATAATCAGGAGACCGTTGAAATAAACAATCAAACGGAGAGCGATGGGCAAGAATAGGAGTAGGCATACGATTTATAAGATAAATAGAGGTTTCAAAAGCATAATTCCAGAATCGAAAAGGTGCTTTACATTGCCCTAAAAGAGTAAGACCTGTTTCCACAATATGCATATGACGACGCTCTACTGTTCCATTTTGTTCATGAGTGTGGGGACAAATCAGATGATGATGAATACCAATGGTCTGAAAAAATATGGATAGTTTTCGGTATTCACCATCCCAATCAGTTTGAACAGATTTTATTTTTAATGAAAATTAACGTTCGATAAGAGTCTGAAATTGATGAAAAACAGAGTAAACATCAGACTTGGCAACGAGAGGATAATACCATACATATTTAGTATAAACCTATCCTATGACTTATGTCAAGTCATATACAGCTTATTTGAAGATATATATTTAATTCTATACAAAGTGAAACTCATTTCAGTTGTAAGATTGTGAGTCTGAGAAGACTATTAATGGGCATCCGTACATGTTAGAATCATAATTAATGATCACGATACAGATCCTGGGCTGATGAAGATGAAGGACCATCCCATAGTGTTCTATCTGATGAACGCCCACGCCCGAGGGACTGAGTTTCGTCGATACTCAGGACTGAAGATTGATCAGAGTTGCCTTGGAAACTCTGAGAGTAGCCTTGGAAACTCTTAAACCTCAATGAATCGCCAAATGTACTTGGATCCACGACTAATTCCTGAACCTCACCCTTTCCTTCCAGCATTCTTACTACGGCAGACATTGTAGGTCTAAGTGCGGGAGATTGGTTTGTGCATAGCAGTGCTACTTTAATCATCCTAGCTGCTTCTTTCTTGTTGAATTCAGACCCTAATCTTGGATCAACAAGCTCCATTATGTCTCTATTTTGTTGTAAACTCAGCGCCTGAAATAAACCATAAGGCAAAAGTAAACAGACATTTAGCATTCTCAGAAAATGGAAATGACTTGAGTAATAACTAGTTAGTGGCCCCCTGGGCGGAGCTTGTTGATGTCGATCTTGTCATTACAATTATTATAGCTCTGGCTTACACGTTCCGGAAAATTATTGCCCTTGCGGATGAGATTCGTATGTTATGATAACCACTTGCTTTCCCATGTCGATCTCAGTACTTGATAATCCCTTTCTCTGCCACGTACATCATGAGCTTACCTCAAATATTCATTTTCTTATCTCAAGATATCCAATAGCATACATTGTATGGTACGTAGATAAGTGGCCTGCAGCGAAATTCTCTGTGTGGTGCTTTCACTATGAAGGCTGGCAATGGTGGGGCTATATGGCTGGCGATCAGTGATCTATGACAGTTTTTCTGTCTTGTATTTTGATAATTTTATTACTATATTACCCATTCAAATCTACTAGTGATCTACGCTGGGCAATTATTCATTAGGGGTTCTCTTGGGATTTAGATGACTTTCATAGTTAATTGTTATAAATTATATTTTATTTAATAGTTTAAGTTATTAGATTGAATTGGTTTTTTAATATGATTTTATAGTCTTGATAATCAAGTCGTTACGAGTTTTAATCTTAATATTTATATTTATTTGATAAAAATTAATTATAAAGTAGTGTGAGCCTATGTAAATTTTAAATTCAAATAACTTTCATTATTGAATTGAATTGATTGTTGATATTAATTGACTGATCGTATATTAGTATACAATGAAGAAGAAAGGAGATGAGGAGATTTTAATTTAATTTATTTAGTTCTATTTTTATCATGGATTTGAAAATAAAAAAATAAACCCAAGTGTAAGAAAACTAAAGGACTTGGAACATGGAAGAAGAAGATGCTAAAATGATGGTAGGAGGAAGAGGAAAATGAAGAAATTACAAGGAACTTTAGTCATTAAATCAATCATTGTTGCAAAATACTAGCATGTTTGACTCAAGGCATCAGTATGTATATATACATAATGGCAATGTTTTTATACAAACCTAAAGTAGTAGCGGTAGCTGGAAGAATTTTTGTCCAGGATAAGTAAAAAAATTAAAAAAATTAAAAAAAATTAATTGAAAAACAAACTATAAAAAAAAAAACCAATTAAAATTTTAAAAAATTGATCAGATTAGTTTTTTAAACCTAAAAAAAAAAAACCCAAACCAAACCCAAACTAAAAAACCGAGCCAAACTAGTTTAAAACCGGTTTTTATTTTAAAAACATTAAACCGAATTAAACCGGAATTGATTGGCTTGAATAAATAAATAAAAAACAATATCAAGAAAAGAAAGCAAACATTTCATTTCCCGCATAAAACATGCATCGTACAAGGTTCCATACAAGACTACATCACATGCCCTCTTAGGCTTATTTCATTGTCTACTGATTTAGACAAACAGCCTCTTGCTTGTTCAGCTTACAATTGCATTCATGCAATCTCATCACTCCTTCCAGATTGTGAAGGACTAAAAACGCTAACTTCCTCCCTGTTGTTCTTAAGCCTCCTAGCATCTTCCCTTGAGATCTGGAATGAATTTGCCACCACTTCCACCGGCAAGCCTCGGATGGTGGAGACACGTCCAGCCAATTGACTCACTTGTGCATTGTCGTTGGTTTTAAATGATACCCACTCGAACCCTTGGCTTCCTGCCTTCTTCACTACTGCAAAGCTTTGTGGTGCTGTAACTACTTGACCCTCGCGGACTTCTCCATCAAATATCGTTTGTCCATTGTCTCCAACAATCTGAATCCTTCCATTTCCCCTGGTGATGTAGATTATGCTGTGTGCATTCATATTCCAATGCGGTGACATCATAGCGTTCTACAGTGCATGATCACATTCAATGTACGTACATTAGTAGGAAATTCACAATAAATTAAGCACAGCATGTATATACTACAAGGGATTACTATATACATCGCCAATGAAACAATTTTGATCCACATGAACCCAGTTTGTGAGTTTTTTTTTTTTTTTTTGTAACAAGAGAAATTGTTGTAATGTCAAGAAAAAAAATTCAATGAAGGGTGCATAGACTTTCTTACCGGGTAGAGTACACCTCTCTCAACACTAAGCTGGACAGATCGAAGGATAGGGAGATTGAGGCTGTTGACAGTGGTGAGGCGTCCAGCGCGTGGATTAAAGAAATCAGCACGTTCTCGGTCATTGATGTTGTGCTTCAACCTAGCAGTGCAGAAAGTTTCCTCTATGCCATTGAATCTGCCACCTCGTCCCCCTCGGTATTCAATTTCACGTTCTTCTTCCTCTCGGCTCTGATGTGGACTTACCACCTGAAGCTCATGCTCAGCTCGGACAATGATGCCTCTGTTATCTTTTTCGTTCCTCATGCTTCTTGCTAGTCTGGTGTTAATGTTGAAAGCTTCTGCCAGGATTTGCTCATCGAAGCCGCCGAAGACATTGCGGTTTCTGTCTTGCTGGTGTCTCCGACTTTCATCTTCGTCTTGGCGTCCACGTTGACCTTCAAACTGGTCTCTCTGGTATGAGCTTCTTTGGCTTTGCAATTCTCGTTGTGGGTTGCCAGCAAGGAAGAAATTCTGAAATGGTACATTAATGTTATTATAGAATGTAATTATATAGGAAATATTGTAGTCATATTCTTATTTGGTAATCTCCACCTTTACTATTGTATATTGCCCTACTCATATATATAGAAAGGGTTGGCTAACCTATTAGGTTAAGCCTCCTAATTATTCTCAACTTGGTATCAGAGCCTCCTAATATTTTCTCTCTTTGCAGCCGACCCTAATTTTCTCCCCCATGGACTCTCCTCCTGCTGCTGGCTCTGCCGTTCCTCTGCCTCTTATGGGAACACAATCTCCAATGGTTCCTCTATCAAACACCCACCATGTTGTGTCGTTGAAACTTACGAACACCAACTATCTTTATTGGAGAATGCAAATGAAGCCATATCTCCTTGGTCAAGGTGTTTTTCAGTTTGTTGACGGCTCCTTGCCGTGTCCTCCATCTCATATGATTAATGCTTCGGCTGATTCTTCTTCTGCCATCAGCCCCTCTTTTCTTCGTTGGAAGCAACAAGATCAACTTATTTTGAGTGCTCTTCTCTCCTCTCTTTCCGTGGATGTGCTGCATCTTGTCGTCGATTGTTCTACTTCACATTGTGTTTGGCGCACGCTTGAGAAGGCACTTGCCTCTACATCTAATTCTCGGATCATGCAACTACATGGCTCCTTTCAAGACCTTCGGCAAGGTGATGCATCGGTTAGTATGTATATGCAGCAAGCCAAATCGTTATTTGACGAATTGGCTGCTGCTGGTCGCCCAATGTCCCTTGAAGATTTCAATCTCTATGTGTTTCGTGGACTTCGCGGTGAGTTCAAAGACTTGGTAACTAGTCTCATAACCAAGGCTGAACCGCTATCGTATGCTGATCTTCATAGCCATCTCCTTACCCATGAGTTTCTGCACAAGAACTCTTTTCACTCCATGGCTGTCGGTTCATCCTCTTCATCACTGCTGTCTTCTTCTTCTCTACCGCAGCAACCACCATTGCTGCCAACACCTCTGAATTCTGCTTATTATGCCATGACTAATCACAGCCGAAACAGGGGATGTTCTAGAGGTAATTGGCGCTCAAACACCAACCGATTTCAGGCCCCAAACAGAGGTCACTCCGCTGCAGATTGGAGGCAAAATCAGTGGCAGAACAGGCGCACCTCTGCTGCAGATTTTCGGCCAAATCAGGGGCAGTGGTCTGGACATGTCCGCTGCCAATTATGTTCCATTCCTGGCCATTCAGCTCTTCAATGCTATCAGTTTCGCAGCAGCACACAGCAGCCCTCTGCTCACCTTGCTGTTGCGAATGATTCTGCTGCAACGACTTGGTTTCCCGACACCGGCGCGAATCAACATGTGACGCCTGATCTTGCAACTCTAACTGATTCTGCTCCTTATCTTGGTAATGATTTCTTGCATGTTGGTGATGGTAAGGCCCTTGACATATCCCATGTTGGACATACTACTTTATATTCCCCCAAACGCTTGTTTACATTAACTAATGTTCTTCGTGTGCCTCACATTACCAAACCGTTGTTATCTGTTCAGAAATTCTGTCGTGATAATCATGTTTATTTTGAATTTCACGATTCTGTGTTTTATGTGAAGGATCTCGTCACCAAGGAAGTTCTTCTTTCCGGTCGGAGTCATGATGGTCTTTATGTTCTCTCTGAGTCCTCGGCTACGTCAGTTCCTCAAGCTTTTTGGTCTCCTTGCATTTCCGCGACTGCCGACTTGTGGCATCGTCGTTTAGGTCATCCAACTCCTCGCATTCTAAATTTGTTAGTTTCTGATAATAAAATTATTTGTACGTCTAAACGAGCTTTTACTCAATGTCAAGCAAGTTCTTTAGGCAAGTCATCCCGTTTGTCATTACGACCGACGGGTCACAAAACTTCTACCCCACTTGAATTAATTTTTAGTGATGTTTGGGGCCATGCTCCAATGTTTTCTTCTGATGGTTTTCGTTATTTTGTTATCTTTGTTGATGCGCACACTAAATATATCTGGTATTATCCGCTTGTTGCGAAATCTGATGTATTTTCCACGTTTCAACGTTTTCAGACACTTGTTGAGCGTCAGTTTTCTCTTAAAATTAAATCTGTTCAAACTGATTGGGGTGGTGAATATCATAAATTAAATACATTTTTTCAAACAATTGGTATTCATCATCGATTAATTTGTCCTCATACTCATGAACAAAATGGCACAGTTGAACGTCGTCATAGACATATTGTCGAAACAGGCCTAACCCTTTTAGGACAGTGTAATGCCCCATTGCGTTTTTGGAATTATGCTATGGAATCATCGGTCTATCTTATTAATCGCATGCCTACTCCTGTTCTTCAAAATAAATCTCCTTTTGCGTGTCTGTTTCATCGCACTCCTGATTATAATTTTCTACGCACTTTTGGGTGTCTTTGTTTTCCATTTTTACGTACATATCATGCTCATAAATTAGATTTTCGGTCTTCTCCTTGTGTGTTTTTAGGCTATAGCTCGTCTCATCTTGGTTATCGGTGTCTTGATTTAGAGTCTGGTCGTGTCTATGTCTCCCATCATGTTCGTTTTCATGAATGTGTCTTTCCTTTTCAAAAGTCTGAACAGGTAACAACACCCCCGGTTCCCCCCACTCCACCTACCTATCTTCCATCACTGCAACCCCCTTCCTGTTTTTAGCCTCTTCCTTCCCAACTCGGCAAAACACACAACTCACCTTTGCCCCTTGCCGCAACCCCCCAGCTTGCTCCCCTGCCCGTTGATTTAGCCGACCCTGCCTCACCACCCCACACAACCATACTATCACCACATGTTTGTCTTTCCAATTATTATTGTGCAGGAACAGGTTCTGACTTGCAGGATTCAGTTGCGGCACAACCCCGCACCTCCCCAGCTTCACCTCCTGGTCTGCAACTTTGTGTTGATCTCTCCTCTTATCCTCTTCAGCACATTCCAGGTACAGGTGTTGCTACTCCATGTCCCGCTGCTCCTAAACACCCCATGGTTCTTCGTCCGAGACAGCCCAAGACAGCGCTGATCACCACCACGGCAGCCACCTCTGCTGCTTCCTTCAGTCGGGTATCTTCTCCTCCCTCGCATGAGCCACTTATTTTTCCTGATGCTAACAGATATGATGTAAACCCTCGCATGAACATAGAATCGCAGAAAAAAAAGAAAAAAAAAGAATAACCCCAATGAGTAATGAAGACTTAATATTAAAAGAAATGAATAAATAATATAAATAATAATAAATACAACGGGTAAGAGAGAGAGAATAAGCTCTATAGATAAATTTAAAAGTATGGTGGAAGTCATAATGAACGTTATAAATTTTGGATTAAAATTTATAATATTAGCAAAAATGAAGACGAGTTTTAAGAGATGAAGTTTTCTTTTATAAAACCTGACATGAAACCCATTTAAAAGTTTCACCAACAACAACTTTGTAAGAGTCAATAAGTGTGAATAATATATATAAGAAAGAGTAAAATAATAATAAAAGTGAAAATGAGTGAGTTTTGGAGAAGAGCATGTAAGGGAAGATTTGACCCGGTTATCAACCCAAAATAAATGTAATAACCGGCCTTGAAAAAAAACAAAAAAAACAACCAAACCAAACAAGGCCTAATTTTCATTTATGAGGGGAGTACAAGTAGTTGGGAGAAAAAGATTGTCACTTTACCTCTCCCATTTATTGCCGCCCAAGACAGCCCCTAGCAGCCCCCTCTCTTACAAAATATCCAGCAAAGTGTTCTCTTGCATTTCATCCATACGGTGCTAGAGTGAATGAAGAGTGAAAGTGAGGAGAAAGACCACAAAATAGAGATGTAGAAAGAGAGAGAGAGAGATTCACGGCTAAAGGCAGAAAGAGGGGGAGAAGAATCAACCAAGGAAGAGAACAAGAAGAACACGTATAGAGTTGTCAAAAAAAAATCATCCTTAATCCTTGCTTAATTCATATGGTAAAAAAAACCCTTCAATCTCCATTGTTGTCTTGAGTGAGCTTTGTTGAAAAGGGTGAACAACCCAAATGAAAACTTAGGATTTTTGTGCATATTAATGTTTTGAAAACTAATATTGTGAACAATAAATTTTATAAAGGAAAGAACAAATTTCAAAGAATGTATAGTAAGAAAAACTTCATGTAAACTAAGGAGAAAACCCTAGATTAGGGCCGGCCATAAGGGGACTTGAAGGGGGGGAGGAGAAAATTGAAGATATATATATCAATGATTCATGATCTTGAACAAATATTTAAGGAAAACAGGGCTGGAACAGAGGTTAAAAGTGTGGATGTTCTTTGAAATTGTATGAATAAATGTTGAATCCCTTATAATTTCTTGTTTGAGAGATTGGTATATGTTTTATGTATGATAACATACATTGTAAATGAAGAAAATGATGTGATTTAAATGAATGAACTAATGAGGACATGGAGCACAAGTTTCGGCCAAGAGAAGAAATTCAAGGCAGAAATTCTGGTTTGGTGAATGTTGCTTGAAAAATAGAAATGATTACTTTGAATAACCTTGTATGAAGAATAGAAATAAACATTTAGTGACAATATTTTAAAGGAAGTATTGATATCATCTTAATATACATTGTTCAATGAAAGGAGTAAGAAACCATAAGAATATACTTGTGGGTATATGTATTAGTTTGAAAGAAGAAAATGTGCAAGAGGCACAAATAAAATTATATATGTAATGTGAACATCTCTAGATAGACAATTATTAATGATCATATCCATATGAAAATGTTTAGGTGAGGTAATGTTGCTTAGAGTGGATAATGAAAGGAATTGAAGAAAATTCATTATAATTCATTTAAGCATGTTCGGCAAAAAGAAAACAACATGGGAAGGGTTATGGTTTAAGGCATTTGACATGCTCAGCAATGCTTGGTATTGAGTAAAAGAAAATTTAACATGAGTGTTTAGAAAGTTTTGACCAAGAATTGTTAGCAAGTAGCCATATCAAGGAAGAAAGTTCTTTCATCTAGTTGTTGTGCTTAATGAATAGTTCTAGCAAAATAATAATAATAATAATAATCTTGATCATTTTGATGGACATGTAATATGTGTGGTAATACTATTTGACTTGAAATATGTGGAACATATTATATCATGCCAATATAGATGAGAATTGATAATGTTATCTTGAATATAAACACAAAAGGATTTATTATAGAAATAAGGTCTATATTCGGCCAAGGTAGAAGAAAGAGTTGGTTGGACATTTAATATTAGTGAGAATGGATGTTGATTTAATGAATTAAAGTGATGACTAAAAATAGCTTATTCATGAACTTGTTTCGAAACTAATTGGGCATGTGAAATAATACATATGATGAATGAATCAGAAAAGGGGTCTGAGTACTAATTCAGGATGTTCTACTGGAATGTAGGAGAAGCATACAGAGTGGGACCGGATTTTCTCACGTGCAAGTACAACAGGAGTTCAAGGTAAGGGTTGCCCCCTTGCTTCTTTAAATTGTTTAAATTCTTGTAATGCTAGTTATATGATAGACATTATGTGTATTTTGTACTAATGTGTATCATGAGAGAAATATTGCTATGTGAACACTGCCTACGGGCAGTCAAATATTGTTGCGTGAAAGTTACCAACAAGCAGGAGAAATATTATTATTGTGTGAACATTGCCAATGAGCAAGAAATGTTATTACAATGTGAATGTTGCCTACGGACAAGGAAACAAATACTAATTCTATGTGAATGTTGCCTGCAAGCACGAGAAATAATATTATTATATGAATATGCCCACCCGGTGAATATGACTTAAAAAAAAAGGAAAGATACGGTGAAACAAACATGGATTTGAAATCTGAATTTTTGGTCGTAGACTCCGAGATGCGGAGTTCGGATATGGGTTTATATTATGTATATGTGAAAAAGAAAAACGGCCGCCTATGGACTTGATTAGCCGACCTAGAATAGGGGCGGCTAATGATGTTAACAAATATTGTTAACATCGGCATGACCTTGATGGAAATATAATGAATATTGAGCTTGATTAACTATTCGTATCACGAGTAGTTAATGATACTAACAAATAATGTCTGTATCGGCAAACCCATTATAACTTGATTAACTTCCTGAGGAGGAAGTTAATGATGTCAAGAGAACTTGGCATCGGCATTTCCGGAAACATCTCCAAGTGATGGAGAGGAATTGATTGACTATTTTGGGTTGGAAATAGCTCAATGGCATCGATCGATTAAGTTGGTGCCGGCATTGCTAAGGAATTGATTAGTCTATCCTGGTAAGGGTGACTAATGACACTAGTAGGAGTTATTAGTGTCGGCAACGATTGCCTCAGAATTTGGGGCGGATAAGAAAAAGGGTAAATCAGACAAAAATTAATGTATGATAATCGAAAAGGAAACCATAAGTAGGTTGTGGAAGGATAGGCGTTAGATGTAGTAAAGGATCTTCTTTTGCGGATCAATTATGATTATGCCCTATCGAGTTAGTACACATATGCGTAGTTACATGTAGTGGTGACCCTCCATTATCTGGTTGTATTTCATTTATTTAATATAATTATTCCTTTATTTTGATGTTGCAGGTCTTTGTCATTCCTGTCAGGAGTAGTGTCCTAGGTGTCTAGTTCTTTTGTATGAATTAAGGAATTAGCATGTCCAATCCTTTTGTATGGCTTAGGGTTAGCATCCTTATTTCTTTTGTGTGAATCTGGGATGAAATGGACGTTGTTGTATTTTCTTTAGATAATTATATGACAGGAACAATGTTAGTGTTCCTTTATCTTAATCATAGAGACCTTTAGAATTTATGCTTGTAATATTAATGTTTTTAATCAAGTTAATTACTATTATTTTGTGTTGTAAATTATATGTTCGAAATGAATCCCTAGATTTGCAAAATATTATGATTAATAATAATTGTGGTCGCAATGCGATATGGATATGCGTTGATGATGGAATGAACATGAGATATGTATAGGATGAGTTGTTGATAACTTGGGACCTCCCGGTATAGGGGAGGCTCTGCCAAAATTTCGGTAGAAATTCCGTTACAGTGTAAAATAAATCAAAAAAAAAAAAAAAAAACTCGTATTTTTTACATACTAAATTGTAGGAAATTAATTTTAAATGCTTACAAAATCGCCGGGCGTTACAATTGGTATCAGAGCGTGGTTATGATTCAGTAGACTAAATAACATGAAGGGTGTGACTAACTATATATCTCGTGATAGCACGAATGATCTTTGGGTTATATATATGCTTATAATACTAGCAAAAAAAAAAAAAGTGATGCTTGATTGTCGTGAAGCTGGTAAATAAAGAAATGAATTATCAATGTGTGACAGTGGTATCAGTAACAAATGTTAAATGTTGGAAACTTGCTTGATAATGTGACAGATGATAGTTGGAATTCCTGAAATGGAACAAAACCAGAATATCAATGAAATAGTGATACAATACGATGTTAGATGTCCTAATGAAAGGGATTGGGGAGAAATGAAAATGTATGAAGATTACAGTGAATACTTAATTGTCTAGGCACAAATAAATGTTATTGTGACTAATAAGTTGAATCAAGGTGTGTCTCAAAATGTGCATGGGAAGTGGACCTGTTTCTGGTATTTCATACTTAAAGCAATAATTGTGCCAAGTCTTGCTCAAAGAGTAGTATAAAAAGGGTTGTAACTAGGAATATAATG
The DNA here is from genome assembly GCF_005239225.2 of Populus alba. Classification (NCBI taxonomy): domain Eukaryota; kingdom Viridiplantae; phylum Streptophyta; class Magnoliopsida; order Malpighiales; family Salicaceae; genus Populus; species Populus alba. Next base: position 3,516,638 of record NC_133302.1, read on the forward strand.
AATTCTAAAATAGGTACAGGACATAATGGATGGTAAAAGTTTCATACGGGTATTATTGATATGGGGCAAAGGTTAACATATGACTGGAATAAACGATGAACTTACCTTTTGAAGTATCTAACCTCAGAACCAGGAAAAAAAAAAAAAAAAGAAAGAAAGAATGGTGGTTGAATGCACTTGCCATTCAGATGCTGATGTCTTTCGCAAATTTCAAGTTTTATTCTATATGGTCTTACACTTTCATGAACAGAATCATTTCTTATCAATGTTGGCTGATGCAGAGTCTTACTACTGACTCTTGTCGGGCTGTTGTGGTTATGCTCTGGCCTCTGCTGCAGCTGCATGGCTTGCTTTTATTTCAATGATGTAGTTCTGGTTGACTCTTCCTTCGCCATTGGCATATGAGAGCCTGCTCATATGCTGGACAGCTAATAGTCCTGTGTGTCTGTTGTTGCCACATGTTGCGTGGTCTCTGGAGCATTTCTGTTTTGGTAGGGATGCTGATGTCCTGGTCAGCTTTGGCTTTTATAGCCTGGATGCTGCTGTCTCCTACTGGTGCCATTTTTTTCTGCTGCTGGTGCAGGTCACTGGGCCTGCATATTGCTATTATTGCTGCCTTTTGCAAATATTTCTGCTGTCTCTGTTTTGTTCTAGTGGCGCTCCATCTGGAGCATTCATAGGTATCCCTTCATCTTCCAGCCGTTCTGCTGGTCTGTTGGGGTAACTGTTGCAGGTGATGATTGCTGCTGCCTTCTCATCATTCGGCTTTGAGAACTCTGCTGCTGGATTGATTTATATGGCCGCTTCATCCATTTCTGCGTGTGTTCTAGCTGCTTCTTTTGTAGTCGGGCTTCCTTGTGCTCAGCGTTGTTCATTACTTGCTCCATGCTCTAGCTTCTATTGTTGTTGCTGCTGCTGTGGATAATGCCTCACTTTTGTCTACTGATGCTGATTGGGTTAATTTTAACACCTGCAATCCTTGTTTGGTTTCTTCCTTAACCTTTTGCTGCTCACCATGGGATGTTTGGCCTTGCGTGTCTAGCCTTTTGCTGGGAGCATGTTCCCTCTTTGTTTTTATTGAATACCATATATTTGCTTCTCATTCACTGCTTCCCGGATAGTTGGCAAATGCATGTATGACCTGGCTGTATTCGGTTCTGTTCTAATTGGGAGTTTGTTCCCTTTTAGTTTTCATTATATTTCGTATATGTATATGAACTTGAACTTTCTAATTATCTGGTATGGTTACTTTTGATCTTAATACATACTTACATTCTGGAAAAAAAAAAAAAAAAACAACAACAACAACCACGATCATGATTATTTTCTTAGTTAATCTAACAACACGTATATAATACATGTCATTGGATGATGCGAACTAGAAGGAACATAGAATTACATGTTGTAATGAGTGTCAAAACATAAATTCCAATGAAGTATCATCTTCGAAGGGAATTTATAGAATGAGTGATGCATGATCAATGAATAAATAAAATTACTATACCACTATATAGTGCAATGAACATGTATTGGGTTTGGAAAGGATAAGGAAAGAAGAGGAGAAACCCATGGTTCTTGATTTGGGTTTCGACTGTAGAGGTATAGAAAAAGGTTTAAGCCATATTGATTAGGATGGAATGATGTTAGTAGGTGTTTAATTGTTCCGTGGGAAAACACAATTGGTGGGAAAATAAGTTATAGAAGGGACCAATATGTTGAAATTACGAGGAAACCTGCTGTTGAATTTGTTTAAAATAGACTAGAGAAAAGAAAATGAAATTTTATGACACGGGATGTAACCAGCGACTGTCGGATAAGAGTATTTAAAACATAAAAAAAAAAAAAAAGGGATAAGATTCGTTATACTACATAAAACTAAGCCAACGATGATCGTATATAGTAATATTACAAGTATGAGAAGGGTTTAATAACTGGAGCGACGTGCATCAAGATGAAACAAGGCCTCGGTTTATTTAAGGGGAGATATAAATACCACGAGTCAAAAGAAATTGACTCTTCCTCTCCCAAACAGGGCCAACCAGACAGCTCCCAAGAGCACCCCTCTTCTTGTGTTTTCTCCATCAGAACTCCCTTACATGACCTTCCCCTTTTGATGTTTAAGAGAGTGTGTGTGGGGTGAGGAAGAAAAAAATCATTATTTTGAGGCAATTGTCTGATAAATAAGCTACGGACAAACAGAGATTATGCTAAATAGCATGATGATGTGCGATTAAAGGCTATAATGATGTCTTGTTAGTGTAAGAATGGTGGTTGAATCCTACTAATATAATCGTATGAAGAAGATAATAGCTTTAATGGTGGGATTCTACATAAGGATTACTGCTATAAAACAAACACATAATAGTACAGTTTAATTTAGTTCTTTACGGTGTAATGGTGAGATCATAATGGTTGAAAAAAAAAAAAAAAAAAAAAAACCCCGTACACCAAGATCAGAGCAAGTAGATGCTTATAGGTGCCCAAATCTACGCACACAGAAGAAACATGGTTGAAAGGAAATAGTGAGGATGAGATAAGTATATAATGAGTTAAATTTGGAGTTAAAGTTTAAACAAGAGACAAAATTTCGAGGACGAAATTTTACAAGGAGGGAAGAATGTAAACCCTCGCATGAACATAGAATCGCAGAAAAAAAGAAAAAAAAAAGAATAACCCCAATGAGTAATGAAGACTTAATATTAAAAGAAATGAATAAATAATATAAAATAATAATAAATACAACGGGTAAGAGAGAGAATAAGCTCTATAGATAAATTTAAAAGTATGGTGGAAGTCATAATGAACGTTATAAATTTTTGGATTAAAATTTATAATATTAGAAAAAATGAAGACGAGTTTTAAGAGATGAAGTTTTCTTTTATAAAACCTGACATGAAACCCATTTAAAAGTTTCACCCAACAACAACTTTGTAAGAGTCAATAAGTGTGAATAATATATATAAGAAAGAGTAAAATAATAATAAAAGTGAAATGAGTGAGTTTTGGAGAAGAGCATGTAAGGGAAGATTTGACCCGGTTATCAACCCAAAATAAATGTAATAACCGGCCTTGAAAAAAAACAAAAAAAACAACCAAACCAAACAAGGCCTAATTTCATTTATGAGGGAGTACAAGTAGTTGGGAGAAAAGATTGTCACTTTACCTCTCCCATTATTGCCGCCCAAGACAGCCCCTAGCAGCCCCCTCTCTTACAAAATATCCAGCAAAGTGTTCTCTTGCATTTCATCCATACGGTGCTAGAGTGAATGAAGAGTGAAAGTGAGGAGAAAGACCACAAAATAGAGATGTAGAAAGAGAGAGAGAGAGATTCACGGCTAAAGGCAGAAAGAGGGGGAGAAGAATCAACCAAGGAAGAGAACAAGAAGAACACGTATAGAGTTGTCAAAAAAAAATCATCCTTAATCCTTGCTTAATTCATATGGTAAGAAAAACCCTTCAATCTCCATTGTTGTCTTGAGTGAGCTTTGTTGAAAAGGGTGAACAACCCAAATGAAAACTTAGGATTTTTGTGCATATTAATGTTTTGAAAACTAATATTGTGAACAATAAATTTTATAAAGGAAAGAACAAATTTCAAAGAATGTATAGTAAGAAAAACTTCATGTAAACTAAGGAGAAAACCCTAGATTAGGGCCGGCCATAAGGGGACTTGAATGGGGGAGGAGAAAATTGAAGATATATATCAATGATTCATGATCTTGAACAAATATTTAAGGAAAACAGGGCTGGAACAGAGGTTAAAAGTGTGGATGTTCTTTTGAAATTGTATGAAATAAAATGTTGAATCCCTTATAATTTCTTGTTTGAGAGATTGGTATATGTTTTATGTATGATAACATACATTGTAAATGAAGAAAATGATGTGATTTAAATGAATGAACTAATGAGGACATGGAGCACAAGTTTCGGCCAAGAGAAGAAATTCAAGGCAGAAATTCTGGTTTGGTGAATGTTGCTTGAAAAATAGAAATGATTACTTTGAATAACCTTGTATGAAGAATAGAAATAAACATTTAGTGACAATATTTTAAAGGAAGTATTGATATCATCTTAATATACATTGTTCAATGAAAGGAGTAAGAAACCATAAGAATATACTTGTGGGTATATGTATTAGTTTGAAAGAAGAAAATGTGCAAGAGGCACAAATAAAATTATATATGTAATGTGAACATCTCTAGATAGACAATTATTAATGATCATATCCATATGAAAATGTTTAGGTGAGGTAATGTTGCTTAGAGTGGATAATGAAAGGAATTGAAGAAAATTCATTATAATTCATTTAAGCATGTTCGGCAAAAGAAAACAACATGGGAAGGGTTATGGTTTAAGGCATTTGACATGCTCAGCAATGCTTGGTATTGAGTAAAAGAAAATTTAACATGAGTGTTTAGAAAGTTTTGACCAAGAATTGTTAGCAAGTAGCCATATCAAGGAAGAAAGTTCTTTCATCTAGTTGTTGTGCTTAATGAATAGTTCTAGCAAAATAATAATAATAATAATAATCTTGATCATTTTGATGGACATGTAATATGTGTGGTAATACTATTTGACTTGAAATATGTGGAACATATTATATCATGCCAATATAGATGAGAATTGATAATGTTATCTTGAATATAAACACAAAAGGATTTATTATAGAAATAAGGTCTATATTCGGCCAAGGTAGAAGAAAGAGTTGGTTGGACATTTAATATTAGTGAGAATGGATGTTGATTTAATGAATTAAAGTGATGACTAAAAATAGCTTATTCATGAACTTGTTTTCGAAACTAATTGGGCATGTGAAATAATACATATGATGAATGAATCAGAAAAGGGGTCTGAGTACTAATTCAGGATGTTCTACTGGAATGTAGGAGAAGCATACAGAGTGGGACCGGATTTCTCACGTGCAAGTACAACAGGAGTTCAAGGTAAGGGTTGCCCCCTTGCTTCTTTAAATTGTTTAAATTCTTGTAATGCTAGTTATATGATAGACATTATGTGTATTTTGTACTAATGTGTATCATGAGAAATATTGCTATGTGAACACTGCCTACGGGCAGTACAAATATTGTTGCGTGAAAGTTACCAACAAGCAGGAGAAATATTATTATTGTGTGAACATTGCCAATGAGCAAGAAATGTTATTACAATGTGAATGTTGCCTACGGACAAGGAAACAAATACTAATTCTATGTGAATGTTGCCTGCAAGCACGAGAAATAATATTATTATATGAATATGCCCACCCGGTGAATATGACTAAAAAAAAAGGAAAGATACGGTGAAACAAACATGGATTTGAAATCTGAATTTTGGTCGTAGACTCCGAGATGCGGAGTTCGGATATGGGTTTATATTATGTATATGTGAAAAAGAAAAACGGCCGCCTATGGACTTGATTAGCCGACCTAGAATAGGGGCGGCTAATGATGTTAACAAATATTGTTAACATCGGCATGACCTTGATGGAAATATAATGAATATTGAGCTTGATTAACTATTCGTATCACGAGTAGTTAATGATACTAACAAATAATGTCTGTATCGGCAAACCCATTATAACTTGATTAACTTCCTGAGGAGGAAGTTAATGATGTCAAGAGAACTTGGCATCGGCATTTCCGGAAACATCTCCAAGTGATGGAGAGGAATTGATTGACTATTTTGGGTTGGAAATAGCTCAATGGCATCGATCGATTAAGTTGGTGCCGGCATTGCTAAGGAATTGATTAGTCTATCCTGGTAAGGGTGACTAATGACACTAGTAGGAGTTATTAGTGTCGGCAACGATTGCCTCAGAATTTGGGGTGGATAAGAAAAAGGGTAAATCAGACAAAAATTAATGTATGATAATCGAAAAGGAAACCATAAGTAGGTTGTGGAAGGATAGGCGTTAGATGTAGTAAAGGATCTTCTTTTGCGGATCAATTATGATTATGCCCTATCGAGTTAGTACACATATGCGTAGTTACATGTAGTGGTGACCCTCCATTATCTGGTTGTATTTCATTTATTTAATATAATTATTCCTTTATTTTGATGTTGCAGGTCTTTGTCATTCCTGTCAGGAGTAGTGTCCTAGGTGTCTAGTTCTTTTGTATGAATTAAGGAATTAGCATGTCCAATCCTTTTGTATGGCTTAGGGTTAGCATCCTTATTTCTTTTGTGTGAATCTGGGATGAAATGGACGTTGTTGTATTTTCTTTAGATAATTATATGACAGGAACAATGTTAGTGTTCCTTTATCTTAATCATAGAGACCTTTAGAATTTATGCTTGTAATATTAATGTTTTTAATCAAGTTAATTACTATTATTTTGTGTTGTAAATTATATGTTCGAAATGAATCCCTAGATTTGCAAAATATTATGATTAATAATAATTGTGGTCGCAATGCGATATGGATATGCGTTGATGATGGAATGAACATGAGATATGTATAGGATGAGTTGTTGATAACTTGGGACCTCCCGGTATAGGGGAGGCTCTGCCAAAATTTCGGTAGAAATTCCGTTACAGTGTAAAATAAATCAAAAAAAAAAAAAAAAAACTCGTATTTTTACATACTAAATTGTAGGAAATTAATTTTAAATGCTTACAAAATCGCCGGGCGTTACATATGAGGCATGGCATAATGCTATGCTAGAGGAAATTCAGGCCTTTAGTGTCATTTCATCCGTCCATGAATGTTGTTGGTAGCTGATGGGTCTACAAAATTAAACGCAAATCTGATGGTAGCATTGAGAGGTATAAGGCGCGCCTGGTTGCTAGGGGCTTCACTCAGCAAGAAGGTATTGATTACTCAGAAACTTTTAGTCCTGTTATCAAACAGGCAACAGTCCGCTTAGTGTTCTCCATTGCAGTTTCGAGTGGTTGGAAAATTCATCAGCTTGACATTCATAATGCATTTCTAAATGGAGTCCTTGATGAAGAGGTTTACATGAAACAACCTCCAGGTTTTGTTGATTCTGCACTCCCAGGTCATGTATGTCGATTGCATAAATCTCTATATGGGTTAAAACAGGCTCCGCGGGCTTGGTACACTCGTCTGAATGATTTTCTATTATCCATTGGTTTCCGTGCTTCTAAAGTGGATACCTCATTGTTTATCTTCTCGGTTGGTAGTGACATTTGTTATCTTTTGGTTTATGTTGATGATATTCTGCTTACGGGTAATAATGAAACTCTGCTACAACAACTCATTCAGCTACTGAGCTCCGAATTTAAACTTCGGGATTTGGGTGATGTTCATTATTTATTGGGTATTGAAGTGCAGTGTACTAGTCTGGGACTTATGCTTTGTCAACATAAATATACACTTGATATCCTCACACGAGCTGGTATGTTATCCTGTAAACCAGTTGATACTCCTATTTCGGCATCCAAAGCCACCATTATGCCGGATCCATTGTTTTCTGATGCTACTCGTTTTCGGCAACTTGTTGGTGCTCTCCAATATCTCACTTTCACACGCCCGGATATTTGCTTTGCTGTTAACCGGGTCTGTCAATTTATGCATGCTCCTACAGAATCCCATTGGGCTGCCGTGAAACGCATCTTGCGTTATCTCCGTGGTACGGCATCACATGGTTTACATATTACTCGCAGCTCTTCCTTTGCTTTACACGGTTTTACAAATGCAGATTGGGCAGGTAGTATTGAGGATAGAAAGTCTACAGGTGGTTATCTTGTGTTCTTTGGTCAGACGCCAATTTCATGGAAATCGAGTAAGCAACGCACTGTTGCTCGTTCTTCGACGGAAGCTGAGTACAAAGCCTTAGCCGATGGCACGGCTGAAGTTATCTGGCTTCAGTACTTGTTAACGGATCTTCAGATTCCGACTCATTCTGCTCCTATTATCTGGTGTGACAACCTTGGTGCCACGTATTTGTCCGCAAACCCTATATTTCATGCTCGCACAAAACATATTGAGATTGATTATCATTTTGTCCGAGATAGAGTTGCGAAGAAGGAGATTCAGATTCGTTTTATTTCCTCTCAGGATCAACTTGCCGATGTCTTCACTAAGCCACTTCCTGCTGCTTCATTTACTGCTTTTAAATTCAAGCTTCGGGTTGATCCTCCACCCTCAGCTTGAGGGGGCGTATTATAGAATGTAATTATATAGGAAATATTATAGTCATATTCTTATGTGGTAATCTCCACCTTTACTATTGTATATTGCCCTACTCATATATATAAAAAGGGTTGGCTAACCTATTAGGTTAAGCCTCCTAATTATTCTCAACTAATGTTAGCTTATAAAGTCATCCTTGTTTGCTTATTACATGATATCGCAAGCTTGATTTTTTGAAATTCTTACCCTGAAATCCTGATCAAGCTGGTTGGCAGGATTGCTTGTGTCGAGAAGTTGAACAAGAACGAGAGGTGAATCACCATTGTTATAAAACCAATCAGCAACTCCCGAAGGCAAGGCAACTACATCACCCTCTCTTACTTGTCGAACCTTCTGGTGCTGGTCTTCGGAGCTTTGACTTCCATCTCGAGAATACTGCCCTGATGATTGGAATGTCTCTGGACAGCCTGGGAATACAGCTCCCTGAATGCCCCTTCCTACATTGACACCAACAGAAGTACATTAATTAATTGTAACTGTGAAATGGTAAATAATATTTAAGCGCATACCTTGCTCTACATAGACAAGCTTAGGGGTATTAGTGTATGCAGGCAACAAGAGGCCTCGCTTGTGAATGGTATGGCGGATAACTGCAACACCAGCACATTCAAACTGCTCATCGTTTTCGTCCCAAATTTCAGTGACACCAGCCTCTGATTTAATCCTCCGAGCAGGCTCGAGGGCATTGATCCTCTGAAGTTGGCATTCGCTATGTTGAGAGCTGCGTCGTCGCGCTTGTTGCTGCTCATGTCGCGAGGTCACTTGCTCTATCTGAGCAAAGCCACAATTGAAGAGAACAAGAAAGCAAAGTGTAAGAGAAAACAAAGTAGAGGAAGACATGCTTGTTCAAACTCTTTCGTATGGTACTGTGTTATGGCATGATTAAGGGCCCTTGTATTTATAGGCAAAATAGTGTGGGCTAAGGATTTTGGACGTGGCGAAAATAGTTAGGACTAGAGTTTCTATTGATGCTTTCTGCATGTAAACTTGTCCTTTCGATTCGCATGTCTGCAAATGCTCTTTCTTGCTTACACGTACATTTTCTTCATGGGTACGTGGTGATTCGATCATCTTTGGTGTAAATGGTGGGCGTTATGTTCGATGAACGCTTAGAGACATAGAGGGATGCACAAGGACTGTTTTATGGATTTGTTCCATGGCTAGCAGCTTCAATCGTTTGTAGTTGAGTTTGTCCTGTATATGTGTTTCTTCCGGTTGGTATGTTTTTGTATTATTATTTTTTTTGGGTTTTGTGTAAATGTATGCAATTTAAGATTATCCACCAATGAGGAAAAAAAAAATAAAAAATTCAGAATGGATTTTATAAGTTTTTTGTAAGAGGTTAGCCAATATCTTATTCATCCTTATAACACTTAATTAAACTTGTTTAATTAAGTTTTTCGACTAATATAAAGTGTGATTGAAGTTCATCAAAGTACTAGGCGATTTCCCTAATATCATCCCTCCATTAGAGACTTTTTGTGCTACCAAAATTTGTTGTGGCTTCCTCTAATCAGTTATAAATGATCTAAATGGTTTGAAGACTAAAAACTCTTGAACTCCAATTCAAATGAAATGAAAAGAACATGGTAAGAATATTTGACAGTTTAAAACCTACAAATTAAGATCCCCCCATGGACAAAAAGTTAACGAGGAAAAGAAGAAGAAGAAGAAGAAGAAATATGAGCGCCTATGTATTTAAGTTAAAAAATACAATTGAAAAAAGTGAAGTAGCTATAGATGACACTTGATATGTTGTTCATGTTTTGCTGTTGGCTGAGCAAATTTTCTTTTTTTGATGTAAGAAAATATAAGTCTTGCGTAAATAGATCAAGTGGGTAATTTAAGTATTATGAAAGAAAAACAACAACAAATAAACTAACAAAATAAAGATAACAAAAACCGTAATTGAGCGTATTATCAAACAAATCAATGTTAACTGAATATATAGAAGTAAAATCAATAAAAAAGTAAAACTTTAAAAAGAAGAAGAAGAAGAAGAAAACATAAAACTTCAAAAAAGAAAAAAAAAAAACAAGAAAACTTAGGCGAAACCTCATAGACCTAGTCTAATTTTAAAAACTTGTAACTAGTGAAATCTTGAACCTGAGTTCAATCAAGGAGATTAATTGATAATGAATTTAATTTTGAAGGATGAAATCGGTAAAAAAAAAATATTTAAAAATAAAACATGCAAAAGCAATAAAAAATAATGAGGATAGAAATTTAATATAAAAGACTCAAGGAGGATGCAATTTTAAAAAAATAAAACCAAATAAAATAAAATACAATTTAACAGAATAGAAACCAAATTTTAAAGATAAAAATTCATAGGAGTGAAATTAAAAAATATTTGTAAAAACAAAGCAAACCGAAGCAAATATCATAAACTGATTAAATTTTAAAAACTTGTAACTCGTGAAACCCTTCAGCCAAATCCAATCAAGAAGTTTTATGATTTAAAAATATCAATTTTTAGAACTTGTCAAAGCAAAAAAATAATAACAATAAAAGAATATTGATTAATTTGATAGGAAAAAAAACAAAGGAGAGTGAAAATCCTAAAATAAAATCATTTATATGATTTAAAATAAAAAACTTGTCAAGGCTAAACAAGTTGACAATTAAAAGAACATGGATTGATAGGGGGGGCGGAACAAAAAAAGGGTGAAATCATAAAATAAAATCAATTGAAAAAATGATTCCAAACTAAAAATAGCAATACAAAAATAAGAGTCAAATTTAATAAATTATTTAACATGAAAGGATGTTGAATTTTCTCGAGGATGACATGAAAATCTAGGAGGGTGAGAGAGAAGAAAGAAGAAAAATAAATGGTTGCGTCAAACAGTTGTGAATCTTGGAACACGCACTGCCTCATCTAGCATAGGGTGTCGAGACCTTTCAAATGCTGCCTCGCAAGTTGGCGTTTGGTGGCTAGACTCCCCTTTGCGCCACTTGAATGGCGTGGGGGTTGTCTACATGCTGCCCCATGCTGCCACATGCCGCGCACACTGCAACAATTTTTTTACAATTCCCCTGAGCACCCTTGAAAACTATAGTAAAAAAAAATGTAAAATGATTTAAAAAAAAGTTATTGGGTGAGAGTTCAATTGATTTTTTCTTTAAAAGCATCAAAGTAATTATTCTATTTTTCAAAAAAAAAAAATCTTTGGGTAGTAGGTGTTACATTATTTTATTCTAAGGTTAAATTAGTACTTTTAATGTAAAAAATAAAACAAAATTACTAATCTAACCCCATATAATTTAAAAAAATATAATTTTTATAAAACCACTTTACCCCCAATATACAAGGTATACAGATGAACACAAATTAAAGATACTTAATGCAGTTGATGGGGCCCCTGTGATTTTTTTTTATTCTTATATTAAAATCTAATACCTGTACCAACATCGGGCATTTTACCATCCGACATTCTAAACTCACCCTCAGCTTAGGTCATGCTCATGCAGAAAACAATGGCAGCATCGGCAAAATACCAATGCCAATTGAACCATTTTATTTGAGTTTTGTGGGCGCAAGGAGAGGTTCAGTCATGAGGTAAGCACTTATGCAATTGGCTTAGGCAAAGACTTCGTCACCCACTTCATGAAGTAGCAAATTGTAAACACAACTCTAATTGCCCAATTTTGTATGAATTATTCAGGAAACTGTAGTAGATCTAATATTTTCTAAGAGAGAGAGGAATACAATTCTCATATATATCTAATCATTTTTCAATTTTTTAAAATAATATAATACGAATAGAGTTAATAAACATCCAAAATCATGTTGAGAACCATTGTTTTTTACATAAATTTTAATATAATATTCAATAGTTTAGATTATAATCTTGATAATCAAGCGGCGATCACAAATTTTGAATCTTACTATCTCTATTTATTTCATAAAAATTAATTCATAAGATAGCATGAGCTTATATAAATTTTAAATTTAAAGAATTTTTATACTTGAGAGGATATGTTAAAGAATAATATAAATTATATATCTTGAACATCATCTAATAATTTAAATTATTAAATGAATTGATTTTTTTAATATTAATTGAAATGTATAGATGAAATGATTATTATGAAAAAGAGGGAAATGAAGAGATTTTAATTTAATTTATTTAGTTCTTTTTATCATGGATTTGAAAAATAAGAAAATAAACCCAAGTGTAAAAAACTAAACGACTTGGAACTTGGAACTTGGAACTTGGAAGAAGAAGATGGAAGAAATTATAAGGAACATAAGTTATTAAATCAATCATTGTTGCCGCTAATATCAGTATGTTTGACTCAAGGCACCAGTGTGTGTGTGTATGATGGCAATGTTATTATACAAACCTGAAGTAGCAGCCGTAAGCTGGAAGAACTTTGTAGGATGAGTAAAAAATTAAAAAATTAATTAAGTTGAAAAAATTAAAAAACAAACCGTAAAAAAAACTAATTAAAATTTAAAAAAATTTGATCGGTTTAGTGTTTTTAAACCTAAAAAAAAATCAAATCAAACCAAATTCAAACTAAAAAAAATTGAGTCAAACTAGTTTGAACTAGTTTTTTAAAAAAACTATTAAACCAAACCAAACCAAAATAGAACAGGTTAATTTGAAAAAAAAAAAAAAAAAAACAAGAAAAAGAAAAGCAAACATTTCATTTCCCGCGTAAAACATGCATAGTACAAGGTTCCATACAAGACTACATTACATGCCCTCTTAGGCTTATTTCATTCTCTACTGATTTAGACAAACGGCCTCTTGCTTGTTCAGCTTACAATTGCATTTATGCAATCTCATCACTCCTTCCAGATTGTGAAGGACTAAAAACGCTAACTTCCTCCCTGTTGTTCTTAAGCCTCCTAGCATCTTCCCTTGAGATCTGGAATGAATTTGCCACCACTTCCACCGGCAAGCCTCGGATGGTGGAGACACGTCCAGCCAATTGACTCACTTGATGCATTGTCGTTGGTTTTAAATGATACCCACTCGAACCCTTGGCTTCCTGCCTTCTTCACTACTGCAAAGCTTTGTGGTGCTGTAACTACTTGACCCTCGCGGACTTCTCCGTCAAATATCGTTTGTCCATTGTCTCCAACAATCTGAATCCTTCCATTTCCCCTGGTGATGTAGATTATGCTGTGGGCATTCATATTCCAGTGTGGTGACATCAAAGCGTTCTACAGTGCATGATCACATTCAATGTACGTACATTAGTAGGAAATTCATAATAAATTAAGCACAGCATGTATATACTCCAAGGGATTACTATACACATCGCCAATGAAACAATTTTGATCCACATGAACCGAAATCATTGAAAAAAATATCAATAAAAAACTTGGAAAAAAAAAACCAAAAAGAATGTAGATAAAAACTTGAGAGAAAAAACACCCAAGGAGGTTGAAATTTGAGAAAAAAAATAAAATACTCCGAAACAAAATAAATGACAATTAAAATAATGAATACTAAATCTGAAATGTTAAAAAATCATAAGGGATAAAATTGAAAAATATTTATAATTTGATAGATCATTTATAGATTAAAAAAAAGGTATGAGTGAAATTGAAAAACAATTATAAAGGGTTAACCAAATAGAATCAAACAACAAAGAAAAGAAAAGAAAACCCAAAAAATGATTAAAAATAAGAAAAAAGGAAAACAAAACCAAGAAAAACCGGGTCGAACTATCTAAACCTGGTCTAATATCTAAAACCTGTAATTTGTGACTTGGGTTCAACCAAAAAACTTATATCTCAATAAATTTAATTTTGAAGGATGAAATCGCTGAAAACTATTAATAAAAAAATATGCAAAAGAAAAAAAAAACAATAAAAATAATGGGGATAAAATTTGACAAAAAAAACACAATGAGGATAAAATTTGAAAAAAAAATTTAAAAATAATCCCAAACAAAATAAATGTCAATTAAAAGAATGACAATCAAATTTGAAAGATTAAAATATCATAAAAGATGAAATTTGAAAAATATTTGTAATTTGAAATATTATTAAGAAATTGTTAAGGTCTAACCCAATAGAATCAAAGCACAAAAAGTAACAAAACAAAACAAAAATAAAAACCAAGCAAACCCGAGAAACCTCTTAAATCTAGTTTAATTTCTAAAAGTCGCAACCCGTTAAATCTTTAACCAGGATTCAATCAAAAATCTAATTATCAATCAATTTAATTTTTGAAGAATGAGATCGGTAAAAAAAAAATTTAAAAATAAAACATGCAAAAGCAATAAAAATAATGAGGATAGAATTTAATATAAAAGACTTAAGGAGGATGCAATTTTAAAAAAGTAAAACCAAATAAAATAAAATACAATTAAAAGAATAGAAACTAAATTTTAAAGATAAAAATTCATAGGGTGAAATTGAAAAATATTTGTAAAAACAAAGCAAACCCAAGCAAATATCCTAAACTTGATTAAATTTTAAAAACTTGTAACTCGTGAAACCCTTCATCCAAATCCAATCAAGAAGTTTATGATTTAAAAATATCAATTTTTAAAAACTTGTCAAAGGAAAAAAAAATAACAATAAAAAGAATATTGATTAAATTTGATAGGAAAAAAAAACAAAGGCGAGTGAAATCCTAAAATAAAATCATTTATGATTTAAAATAAAAAACTTGTCAAGGCTAAACAAGTTGACAATTAAAAGAACATGGATTGATAGGGGGGGGAACAAAAAAGGGTGAAATCATAAAACAAAATCAATTGAAAAAATGATTCCAAACTAAAAATAGCAATAAAAAAATAAGAGTCAAATTTAATAAATTATTCAACATGAAAGGATGTTGAATTTTCTCGAGGATGACATGAAAAGCGGCGGTCACAAATTTAAATTTTACTATCTCTATTTATTTTATAAAAAATTAATCATAAAATTGCATGAGTTCCTGTAATTTTTAAATTTCAAGAATTTTTACTTGATAAGATATGTTAGAGAATAATATAAATTATATCTTGGACCTCACCTAATAATTTAAGTTATTAAATTGAGTTGATTTTTTAATATTAATTGAAATGTATAGATGAAATGATTACTATGGAAAAGAAGGAAATGAAGAGATTTTAATTTAATTTATTTAGTTCTTTTTATCATGGATTTGAAAATAATTAGAAAATAAACCAAGTATAAAAAACTAAAGGACTTGGAACTTGGAAGAAGAAGATGCTAAAATGGTGGTGGGAGGAAGAAGAAGATAAGAAATTATAAGGAACATAAGTTACTAAATCAACCATTGCTGCCGCAAATATTAGCATGTTTTGACTCAAGGCACCAGTGTCAGTGTGTGTTTTGTTTTGATGGCAATGTTATTATACAAACCTGAAGTAGTAGCCGAAGCTGGAAAAACTTTTGTTCTAAAAGTATTAAAAAATTAATTAAATTACAAAAATTACAAAAAAATTGAAAAACAAATCATAAAAAAAACAAATTAAAATTTCAAAAAATTGATCGGTTTAGTTATTAAAACCTAAAAAAAAACCCAAACTAAACTATTATAGAATATATATCATGTATATCTATACATAGGATATTAATGTAATGTAGGATTAATCCAATGTTGTAATCCCCATGGTTACTACCGTATTCTGCCCTACATATATAAATAGAAAAGGTTGGCTAAGGCCAAACCCAAGACATTCAGTTATTCTCAACTTGGTATCAGAGCTCTAAATAAACTAAAACACTTCTTCTCCTTCTTTGCAATGGATTCTTCTCAGCCGGCAGCTTTCTCCTCCTCTGCAGCAGCACCAGTTGTCCCATCTCCTTTTTTGCAAATTGCTTCTTCAGCTGCAGGACAGCTTTCTTCTTCAGCCTCAATTCTGCAGTGGCCACAACATACTAATATTGGCCATGCTCTTCTCAATCCGGACAATGCTCCTCTGCTGCCATCTTCTTCTGCTGAAGCCACAGCAGCCTCTGTCGTGGCAATTGTGTCCCTCTCCCACACTCATCAGGTCATCTCTCTGAAATTAACAAACACCAATTATTTGTATTGGCGAATGCAGATGAAGCCATATCTCTTAGGCCAAGGAGTTTTGGCTTTGATGATGGTTCAAACTCCTGCCCCTCTCCACATATTCTTGCTGCCGATGGTGCTACTCTTCAGGTATCTCAATCCTTTCTTCATTGGAAACAACAGGATCAACTAATTCTAAGTGCCTTGCTCTCTTCGCTATCCATGGAAGTTCTTCATCTTGTTGTTGATTGTCCAACCTCATGTTCGGTCTGGCTCACACTTGAGCAAGCTCTAGCCTCTACATCCAATTCCCGTATTATGCAATTACATGGCTCTCTTCAAGACCTTCGACAAGGTGATGATTCGATAACTCAATTTTTGCAAAAAGCTAAGACTTTATTTGATGAGCTAGCAACTGCTGGCCGGCCTATCTCTCTAACCGATTTTAATCTCTATGTATTTCGTGGCCTTCGCGGAGAATTTAAGGACTTAGCAACAAGTCTTATTACAAGGGCAGATCCTCTATCATATGCAGATTTGCTTAGTCATCTGCTAACTCATGAATTTATCCATAAATCCTCTCATTTTTCTATGGGATCTGCTGTCATTCACGCACAATTGCTGCCCACGCCAAACATCCCACCTTCAGCACTACTGTCTCAACGTCAGCCTTCTGCTCAGTTTGGATGAAATAGGGGGCGTTCCTATGGCAGCTGGTGTCCTCCACAAACCTCTCACAGAGGGTTTTGAAATACTGGCTCCAGGTCTGATTTTCGTAACTTTCAAAACACTTACAATTCTGCAGCTAGCAACGAAAATCGACACAGCAGCTGGCAAGGAAATTGGCAGCGCCGAGGATCCAATTCTAGTTGCCAGCTATGCCAGGCCTTCGGACACACTGCTCCTCAGTGTTCCCAACTTCAGCAACGTAGCTATGGTCAGCAACATAGTGCCAATTTGGCACTCCATAATCCTGCAGGTACAACTGAATGGTTTCCGGACACCGGTGCAAACCAACATGTCACACCCGACCTTGCAACCTTGACTGCTTCAGAACCATACAATGGTAATGATAATTTGCATGTTGGTGATGGTAAGGGACTTTCCATATCTAATATTGGCCATACAAAAATATATAACCCACATCGTTCATTCACTTTATCCAATGTTCTACATGTTCCTGCAATCACGAAACCTCTGCTTTCTGTTCAGAAATTTTGTCTCGATAATAATGTTTATTTTGAATTTCACCCTTTTTTATTTTATGTCAAGGATCTCAACACCAATGAAGTCCTTCTCTCAGGTCAGAGTAAAGATGGTCTCTATACTTTGTCCAAGTTCAGGTCTTCCGTCCTGTCAACTCCTCAAGCCTATTGGTCTCCCTGCACCTCTGCCTCTGCTGATTTGTGACATCATCGCCTAGGTCATCCTATCTCCCGCATTTTTAAATTTTTAGTCTCGAAAAATAAGATCATTTGTAACAACAAAAGTCTTAATTTTCAATATCAAAGTTGTCCCTTAGGAAAATCGTCACGCTTGTCTTTACGACCTACTGGTCACAAAACTTCTGCTCCGCTTGAATTAATTTTTAGTGATGTGTGGGGTCCTGCTCCCCTTTTTTCTTCGGATGATTATTGTTATTTTGTTATATTTGTTGATGCGCACACAAAATATATATGGTATTATCCACTTGTTGCAAAATCTTATGTTTATTCTGTTTTTCATCAATTTCAAACTCTTGTCGAACGTCAGTTTTCTTTAAAAATAAAATCTGTTCAAACTGATTGGGGCGGTGAGTATCGCAAACTCTCCACTTTCTTCCAAACTATTGGTATTCATCACCGTCTGATATGTCCACATACTCACGAACAAAATGGGATGGTAGAAAGACGTCATAGGCATATTGTGGAAACCGGTCTTACTCTTCTAGGTCAATGTAAAGCTCCTTTTCGTTTTTGGAATTATGCATTTGATGCTTCAGTTTATCTCATTAATCGTATGCCTACTCTTGTTCTTGATAATCGATCTCCTTTTGATTGTTTGTTTCAACGGTCTCCTGATTATCAATTTTTACGTACTTTTGGATGTCTATGTTTTCCTTTCTTGCGTCCCTATAATAATCACAAATTGGATTTTCGGTCTTCTCCTTGTGTATTTTTTGGCTACAGTCCCTCTCACCTTGGTTATAGATGTTTTGATATTGAATCTCATCGAATGTATATCTCCCGTCATGTCCGTTTTCATGAAAATGTTTTTTCGTTTGATACATCTGAACAGATTGCACAGGTTCCCACTCAAACCCATACACCATCTCCTATTACCATCCTCCCAAATCTCACCCACTCACCACTGTTTACAGCTCAAAATCCATCCCAACCCGCCTCTGCCCCTTCCCTGCCCTTACTGCCGATTCAAACACCACAGCCTCTATATTTCCCTTGCCGCTCACCCCATGCATCTTTATCTAACCATACTGTTGCAGATACAGGTTGCAGCTTAGTGTTTCCTGCTCTCCAGCACGAAGTCCTTGCGAATAGTGGGAGATCCTCTGACTCGTCTTCAGCTTTTCTTTATTCTGCCACTAATCTGGTTTCTGCAGACTCTGCCTCTACTGCTAGCTCTCCACTTGCAGCAGCCTCTTCCCCGGATTCGTCTCCTGGACTGAATCTGGTGGTGGATCTCTCAGCCTATCCACTGCATCATGACACCTCTATCATGCCTCCTTCACCTGCGTCACAGCCAGTGCTCAGCCGACACCCTATGATCCTTCGATCACGGCAGCCCAAAAATGCCAATATGGTGTCCTCTGCTGCCGCTAATGCAACTCTCACTCGGGTATTGCTCTCTCCTTCCTCTGAACCTGTTGCCTTTTCTGATGCAGATAAATATATGGCTTGGCATGATGCCTTGTGTGATGAGATCAAGGCTTTACGATCCAATCATACTTGGTCTCTAGTGCCCTTTCATCCATCGATGAATGTTGTGGGCAGTCGATGGGTATATCGCATCAAACGTTGTGTTGATGGCAGCATCGAATGTTATAAAGCCCGTCTAGTTGCTAGAGGCTTTACTCAACAGGAAGGCATTGATTATTCTGAAACTTTCAGCCCAGTTATTAAGCAGGCCACCGTCAGATTAGTCTTTTCCATTGCAGTTTCCGCAATTGGAAGATTCATCAGCTTGATATTCATAATGTCTTTCTCAATGGTGTTCTTACTGAAGAGGTCTACATGAAACAACCTCCAGGTTTTGTTGATTCTACTCTTCCATCTCATGTGTGCAGGTTGCACAAGTCACTATATGGTTTAAAATAGGCACCAAGGGCATGGTACACTCGTCTGAGTGATTTTTTACTCTCTATTGGTTTCCTTGCCTCCAAGGTTGACACTTCCCTGTTTATCTTATCTGATGGCACTAATATCTTCTATCTTCTCGTCTATGTTGATGATATTCTGCTTACAGGCAGCAACTCTGCCATGCTCCATCATCTAGTCCAGTTACTAAGCTCTGAATTCAAGCTACGTGACTTAGGTGATGTTCACTACTTTCTACGTATTGAAGTTCAGTCTACAGGTATGGGTCTGATGTTGCGCCAACAAAAATATATTCTTGACATCCTCACTCGGGCTAATATGACTTCCTGCAAACCGGTTGACACTCCAGTTTCTCCCTCTAAACTTGCTCTACAGTCGGATCATCCATTTTCTGATCCCACACGGTTTCGTCAAATTATGGGTGCTCTTTAGTATCTTACATTCACTCGCCCAAATATCTGTTTTGCTGTTAACAGAGTCTGTCAGTACATGTATGCTCCTATAGATTTTCATTGGGCTACTGTTAAACGCATACTCTGCTATCTCAAAGGAACGACATCTTATGGTTTTCATATCACTCGAGGTACCTCCTTTGCTCTTCATGGTTTTACAGATGCCGATTGGGCTAGGAGTATTGATGATCGCAAGTCTACAGGTGGTTATCTTGTTTTCTTTGGTCAAACACCGATTTCATGGAAATCCGGCTAGCAACGTACAGTTGCTCGCTCTTCCACTGAGGCTGAGTATAAAGCCTTAGCAGATGGTACTGCTGAGGTCATCTGGCTTCAATATTTGTTAACAGATCTTCAGGTTCCCTCCATCTCGGCTCCTACTATTTGGTGTGATAATCTTGGTGCTACTTATCTCTCGGCAAATCCTATCTTTCATGCTCGTACTAAGCATGTTGAGGTAGACTATCATTTTGTCCGTGACCGGGTAGCAAAGAAGGAAATTCAGATTCGGTTTATCCCCTCTCAGGATCAACTTGCTGATGTCTTCACCAAACCACTTTTCGCTCCGTCCTTTACTGCTTTCAGGTTCAAGCTTCGGGTCGATCCTCCACCCTCAGCTTGAGGGGGCATATTATAGAATGTATATCATGTATATCTATACATAGGATATTAATGTAATGTAGGATTAATCCAATGTTGTAATCCCCACGGTTACTACCGTATTCTGCCCTACATATATAAATAGGAAAGGTTGGCTAAGGCCAAACCCAAGACATTCAGTTATTCTCAACTCAAACCAAACCCAAATTAAAAAAACTGAGCCAAATTATTTTAAACTAATTTTTATTTTAAAAAATTTAACCAAACCAAACCAGAACCGGTAAGTTTGAAAAACAAAATCAAGAAAAGAAAGCAAACATTTCATTTCCCGCATAAAACATGCATGGTACAAGGTTCCATACAAGACAACATCACATGCCCTCTTAGGCTTATTTCATTCTCTACTGATTTAGACAAACAGCCTCTTGCTTGTTCAGCTTACAATTGCATTATGCAATCTCATCACTCCTTCCAGATTGTGAAGGACTAAAAACGCTAACTTCCTCCCTGTTGTTCTTAAGCCTCCTAGCATCTTCCCTTGAGATCTGGAATGAATTTGCCACCACTTCTACCGGCAAGCCTCGGATGGTGGAGACACGTCCAGCCAATTGACTCACTTGTGCACTGTCGTTGGTTTTAAATGATACCCACTCGAACCCTTGGCTTCCTGCCTTCTTCACTACTGCAAAGCTTTGTGGTGCTGTAACTACTTGACCCTCGCGGACTTCTCCGTCAAATATCGTTTGTCCATTGTCTCCAACAATCTGAATCCTTCCATTTCCCCTGGTGATGTAGATTATGCTGTGGGCATTCATATTCCAGTGTGGTGACATCAAAGCGTTCTACAGTGCATGATCACATTCAATGTACGTACATTAGTAGGAAATTCATAATAAATTAAGCACAGCATGTATATACTCCAAGGGATTACTATACACATCGCCAATGAAACAATTTTGATCCACATGAACCCAGTTTGTGAGTTTTTTTTGAAACAAGAGAAATTGTTGTAATGTCAAGAAAAAAAATTCAATGAAGGTTGCATAGACTTTCTTACCGGGTAGAGTACACCTCTCTCAACACTAAGCTGGACAGATCGAAGGATAGGGAGATTGAGGCTGTTGACAGAGGTGAGGCGTCCAGCGCGTGGATTAAAGAAATCAGCACGTTCTGGGTCATTGATGTTGTGCTTCAACCTAGCAGTACAGAAAGTTTCCTCTATGCCATTGAATCTGCCACCTCGTCCCCTTCGGTGTTCAATTTCACGTTCTTCTTCCTCTCGGCTCTGATGTGGACTTACCACCTGAAGCTCATGCTCAGCTCGGACAATGATGCCTCTGTTATCTTTTTCGTTCCTCATGCTTCTTGCTAGTCTGGTGTCAATGTTGAAAGCTTCTGCCAGGATTTGCTCATCGAAGCCGCCGAAGACATTGCGGTTTCTGTCTTGCTGGTGTCTCCGACTTTAATCTTCGTCTTGGCGTCCACGTTGACCTTCAAACTGGTCTCTCTGGTATGAGCTTCTTTGGCTTTGCAATTCTCGTTGTGGGTTGCCAGCAAGGAAGAAATTCTGAAATGGCACATTAATGTTTTCTTATAAAGTCATCCTTGTTTGCTTGTTACATGATATCGCACGCTTGAATTTTTGTGATTCTTACCCTGAAATCCTGATCAAGCTGGTTGGCAGGATTGATTGTGTCGAGAAGTTGAACAAGAACGAGAGGTGAATCACCATTGTTATAAAACCAATCAGCAACTCCGGAAGGCAAGGCAACCACATCACCCTCTCTTACTTGTCGAACCTTCTGGTGCTGGTCTTCGGAGCTTTGACTTCCATCTCGAGAAAACTGCCCTGATGACTGGAATGTCTCTGGACAGCCTGGGAATACAGCTCCCTGAATGCCCCTTCCTACATTGACACCAACAGAAGTGTATTAATTAATTGTAACTGTGAAATGGTAAATAATATTTAAGCGCATACCTTGCTCTACATAGACAAGCTTAGGGGTATTAGTGTATGCAGGCAACAAGAGGCCTCGCTTTTGAATGGTATGGCGGATAACTGCAACACCAGCACATTCAAACTGCTCATCATTTTCGTCCCAAATTTCAGTGACACCAGCCTCTGATTTAATCCTCCGAGCAGGCTCGAGGGCATTGATTCTCTGAAGTTGGCATTCGCTATGTTGAGAGCTGCGTCGTCGCGCTTGTTGCTGCTCATGTCGCGAGGTCACTTGCTCTATCTGAGCAAAGCAACAATTGAAGAGAACAAGAAAGCAAAGTGTAAGAGAAAACAAAGTAGAGGAAGACATGCTTGTTCAAACTCTTTCGTATGGTACTGTGTTATGGCAAGATTAAGGGCCCTAGTATTTATAGGCGAAATAGTGTGGGCTGAGGATTTGGGACGTGGCGAAAATAGTTAGGACTAGAGTTTCTATTGATGCTTTCTGCATGTACATTTGTCCTTTCGATTCGCATGTCTGCAAATGCTCTTTCTTGCTTACACGTACATTTTCTTCATGGGTACGTGGTGATTCGAACATCTTTGGTGTAAATGGTGGGCGTTATGTTCGATGAACGCTTAAAGACATAGAGGGATGCACAAGGACTGTTTTATGGATTTGTTCCATGGCTAGCAGCTTCAATCGTTTGTAGTTGAGTTTGTCCTGTATATGTATTAATTTCTTCCGGTTGGTATGTTTTTGTAATTTTTTTTTTTGGGTTTTGTGTAAATGTATGCAATTTAAGATTATCTACCAATGAGAAAAAAAAATAAAAAATTCAGAATGGATTTATAAGTTTTTTTAAGAGGTTAACCAATAACACTTAATTAAACTTGTTTAATTAATATTTGCGACTAATATAAAGCTTGATTGAAGTTCATCAAAGTACTTAGCGATTTCCCTAATATCATCCCTCCATTACTAACATCATCAAGAAATGACACCATTAGGAGGTGGCCCATGGTAAAAGCTTGGAATTAAGAGGTTTACTCCCTTTGTAGTCTTAGGTTCGAGCCCTGTGGTTGCTCATATGATGTCCACTGGAGACTTACATGGGCGTTAACTTCAAGGCCCGTGGAATTAGTCGAGTTGCGCGCAAGCTGGCCCGGACACCCATGTTAATCCAAAAAAAAAAAAATAACACCATTAATGGGTTTGAATGGGTGGCGGCGGCAAGTAGAGCATCAGTACGTATTAGAGACTTTTGGTGCTACCAAAATTTGTTGTGGCTTCCTTTAATCAGTTATAAATGATCTAAATGGTTTGAGGACTAAAAACTCTTGAACTCTAATTCAATGAAATGAAAGAACATGTTAAGCATATTTGACAATTTAAAACTACAAATTATGATCCCCCATGGACAAAAAGTGAACAAGGAAAAAGAAGAAGAAGAAATATGAGCACCTATATATTTAAGTTAAAAAATACAATTGAAAAAATGAAGTAGATATAGATGACACTAGATATGTGTTGTCCACATTTCGCTGTGGGCTGAACAATTTTTTTTTTTATGTAAAAAAATCTGAGTAATATGAAAGAAAAAATAATAACAAAAAATAAACTAACAAAAAAAGAGATAAAAAGAACAATATTTGAGCATCTTCGTATTATCAAACAAATCAATGTTAGCTGAATAAAAGGAAAATCATAAAAAATAAAACTTTAAAATAAAGAAGAAGAAGAAGAAAACATCAACTTCAAAAAGGAAAAAAAAAACCAAAAAAACTCAGACGAACCTCATAAACCTAGTTTAATCTTAAAAACTTGTAACTAGTTAAATCTTGAACTTGAGTTAAATCAAGGAGATTAATTGTTAATTAATTTAATTTTGAAGGATCAAATCATTGAAAAAAAATTAATAAAAAACTTGGAAAAAAAACCAAAAAGAATGTAAATAAAACTTGAGAGAAAAAGACCTAAGGAGGTTGAAATTTGAGAAAAAAAAATAATCCCAAACAAAATAAATAGCAATTCAAATACTGAATACGAAATCTGAAAGGTTAAAAAATCATAAGGGATAAAATTGAAAAATATTTATAATTTGATAGATCATTTATAGATTAAAAACAAAAAGGTATGAGTGAAATTGAAAAAACAATTATAGAGGGCTAACCAAATAAAATCAAACAAAAAGAAAAGAAAAGAAAAGAAAACCCAAAAAATGATTAAAAATAACAAAAAAGGGAAACAAAACCAAGAAAAATCGGGCGAACTATCTAAACCTAGTATGATCTCTAAAACCTGTAATTTGTGAAATCCTTGACCTGGATTAATTCAACCAAAAAACTTATCTCTCAACAAATTTAATTTTGAAGGATGAAATCGCTAAAAAAATATTAATAAAACAAAAGTTATTTAAGAGCATCAAAGTAATTATGCTATTTAAAAAAAAATCCTTGAGTAGTAACTATTAAATTATTTTATTCTAAGGTTAAATTAGTAATTTTAATGTAAAAAATAAAACAAAATTACTAATCTAACCCCATATAATTTAAAAATATAATTGTATTAAGGTGAAAAAACCACTTTACCCCTAATATGGTGTTCAAATATTTTTTGGTTTAAGAACAACATTGTAATTAAAACTATTCCAATGAATAAAAAATTGAGTCTTGGGTACAATAAAATCTCTTTCGCATTTGATTATAAACAAGTTTATATCTAAAGAGAATTCTATACAAGTTTTTTTTCAGATTTACACCATCCAAAGTTAGGAATAAACTTAAATTAGGGTTTAAAAATATAAGGAAGAAAAGAGAGAGAAACAATCCTAAATATTTCTTTCTAGATAATTGATAAGGTAATGATATTGGATTAAACATGGATTTTAAACCTTGTTCTAGGCTCGAAAAAGAAGAAGAGTTCATAGAATGCCTTGTACCAAGAAACAGGGCGCTAATATTGGAAAGACTTAAATTCCCTTGATGAGATTAAATTAACACAAGAAGCTCTCAACGAGCATCCACATGACTACTCAACCTATGATGAAATAAGTTACAAAATCATTTGAATAGTGGCTAATCTCGACACATGTTAAAAAGAAAAAAATCATAAAATAACAATGAAAATAAATAAAAATTCAAAAATAACTAGGAAAATAAATAAAAATAGGAAAAAAAAATAGTAAGCTTCAAAGAGTTTTTACTAATTTTCATAGAGATTTTTTACTTTCAATGTTTTTCATAGTTTTCGCTGAAGATCACCAACAGCCACTAGGAGACGCCTCATAAGCCTTTCAAAAGGCATAAACATCTCCTATTTTCTTTTAATTACAGAAAGACTAGAATACCCCTAACCTCATGTGATAATTCCAGAAAAAATGAGATTAAAAAACTAAAAATACCACTTTACCTTAGGCAAAACAAAGTTTATTACAAGAGCTATTCAGTAATTACATAGTATAAACATGTTAGTGATAAATTATGTAACTGAATGCTGAAATTAATCCCTCGATAACATCATCAAATGAGATTTGCAAGCAATCTTTGAACGAGATAATAATAATAATAATAATAATAATTGTAATATACAATTCGAATGGAGGAGAATTGTTATACGGTTTGGATTTTTAGAAACCCAACAGTGTTCATTAAATAAATTCCTTTTGATATTATATGTTATCTCTAAAATCCGACTTCCGGGTGTATGTACATTAAACATCAATTAAATATTTGGATGATTATTTAAAATTATAAAAACAATTATAAATTTTTTTGAAATAATTATGATGAACAATTTAAAATGAATAAAATATAAAAGAATAAAATTAAAATAAAGACTTTAATGAAAAAAAAAACAGAGCATTGAAAGAAAGCAGTAGAAGATTGAATTAAAAAACAAAGAAAAAAACTATTTATAGGATGTCGCACCCCTAAAAAATCCAAATTTTCGATTGCGGGTTTGACTGGCGAATTTTATTTATTTATTTTTATTTGGTTCTTTGGAGTCGCCACCTTCTACCGACCTTCCTTAATGAATGTCGAAGTACGAGATCCCTTCTGGCGATCTCAAATAACTTGGAATCCCATCTGGCGATTCCTTTTATTCAAAGCTGAAATATTAGGTCCCTTCTGGCGACCTTCATCGAAATATGAGATCCATTCTGGCGATCTCCTTTAGCCAAACAACTTGGAATCCCATCTGGCGATTCCTTTTATACCAAAGCTGAAATTTGAGGTCCCTTCTGGCGACCTCCATTGATGAATATCGAAAACGAGACCCCTTCTGGCGATCCCAAACAACTTGGAATCCCATCTGGTGATTCCTTTTATACAAAAGCTAAACTTTGAGGTCCCTTCTGGCGACCTCCATCGAAATACGAGATCCCTTCTGTCGATCTCAACAACTTGGAATCCCATTTAGCGATTCCTTTTTACTGAATGCTATCGATGTCGTTCTTCCTGCTGGCAGGGTTTGAAAACCATTATCTTCTCTTCTTGTTGTTCTAAGAATCAACTCAATGATTCTTTCTTCGTCCATAATCTTGCTGGAATGCGCTAAGATCTCCTCCTGTAACGATCCAAAAAAAAAAACATATATGCAATGATTTATGATTAGATGCAATGCGTGCATTTATACCTGGTTTTGAAACATAGGTCCCAGCCTCTTCTTCTAGTTCATGAGACTCCCTCTTAACATGAACTTGCTTTTGAAGTCGTATGCTGGATTTATCTCTCGTGTTGCCTATCATATTCTTGGAGAAGAAGTCTTTGACTTTCTTCAAGTAGTCCTTTTCTCAAAATGTATGACTTGTGTTTGCCTCTTTGTCATGCTTTTGTCAAATACTTTAGCTTGGTTTTCAAATCTATAGGCTTTTTGTAAAACTTTTCATAAAACATCTCGTCTTGCCCCCAGTGTAGGGGTGCGATATTAGTCTGGGCTTTTATATAGAGAAGAAATTCATTCCGACTCAAAACAAAACCACCAACCAAAAAACTCTTTAGAGAGTGAAAGGACAAATGATGTATTTTTCAAAAATGCACATTGTTTAGGATTGATAAACTCTATTTTTATCTTGAAAGAAAATTTACAGGTGATGTATCAATTCATTATGTTATCCAGAGGTGAGGTTGTATTTCAAAGGTAGCTTTTCTTAAATTTCATATTAAACCCTTTTATGATACTTTATTTATAACCACTCAAACTTGTTCCAAAAGTGCATAATCTCATCATTTATTTAAAGAAAAGGTAGGCTCAAAGACAAACACAAAAATCTGGCTGACAATATGAGCCCTGAATGCTCACTAGAGAAAATAAAAAGCAAAGACAAAAGCAAATGACAAAAACATGCTAAGGCAAATAAAGTTGTTTTACATTTTGAAAACTACGAGAAGTTCTTGGGTCAACCCATTCTGAAACTTCTTCTAGTGTGTGGAAAGTCAACCGAGGCAATGCTTCCTTCCCCACTTGCGTTTCCTTGTCTTCTCTTTCGATCTCGCCTTCTTCATTATTGACGATTCTTGACCAAGGTTTTCCAACCTTTATCCCCTATCACTTTTGTCATGACCAGGCAATGGATTTGAACTGATATTGGGTGCGTCTTCAAATGACACCCATCCTATCTTGATGAGCTTCAACAACTTGTTCTTGAAACCGTAGCACGTTTCAAGACAATGCCCGGGAATACCAGCATGGTACTCGCAAGTCAACTCGGGCTTATACCAGATGGGGAATGGTGGCTGTAGTGGTAATGTAGGGATAGGAGCTATTTGTCCAATGCTTAGTAATTTGGCATATATATCCTTCAGAGGCATGGGTAATGGCGGTAGTTGTTCTGAAATGTATCTTGTGTTTGGTCTTTGGTGGTTGCTTTGGGTGTTTGACTGGCCATTTGCTCGATTAGTGGAAAAAGGTTTGTTAAAGTTTATGTGGGCCACATGGGAGGTAGGTACTTGTGGGTTATATGAATCTGATATCTTGTCATTGGACCCACCTTCGAAGTTGTTAACGGGACTTTTCATTTTTCTTCCGATAAAACCCTTTGTCTCCAATGGCTCAATTATGCGCCCAGCTTTAATCCCTTGCTCGATTCTTTCCGCTATGCGTACAACATCATAGAAATGTTGAGATGAGCTACCCATTAAATGCTCATAGTAGGGTGCCTTGAATGTATTGGCGAACAAATTCACCATCTCCGTTTCTATCAAAGGGGGTTGCACATGCATGGCCTCGTCCCTCCACCTTTGCGCATAAGCCCTTACTGATTCTTGGCTTCTCTTTTCCATTGACATAAGGCTCATTCGATCTGGAGCAATTTCCAAATTGAACTTGTATTGCTTAAGGAAAGCCTCAACTAAATCCTTCCATTTCTTGATCTTGGCATTATCCAGCCTCATGTACCAACTTAGCGCCGACCCCGATAGACTATCTTGGAAAAAGTAGATCAGTAACTTATCGTCATGAATCACCTCAGCCATCTTATTGCAATAAGATCGAAGGTGAGTGTTTGGGCATTCCAACCCAGTGTACTTTATAAACTCCGGTATCCTAAATTTTTTTGGTACCGTGATGTTTGGTACCAAACATATTTCAGATGCTCGCATGGGGTCAAACCAGTCATTTCCCTCGACTGCTCTTAACCTTTCTTCCAAAGCTGATATCTTGTCATCGTTCATAAAACCAGTGGACCTATTATCGGAAGGCCCATCTGCTGTGATGTGAGCTTGAGGGGGCTGAACGGGAATGACAGGTGCAAAGTGCTGCCCCGTCGCTGAATCTGCCCCCAAGTTCTGAGATATCCCCGGGACATGAACTGACGGCGCTCCTATAGGTGGTTGGGTAGACGTTCCCTCCCCGTTCTTGGCTCTTAAAAGTTGCTCAAGCAGACTGGTCAGTCGAGAAACTTCATTTTTCACAGATTCCAACTCGGTCTGGTAGTGCGACTCTAATTGAGCTCTTTCTTCGTTTTCCATTCTTGATCTGGACCGGGTTTGGTGGACTCTGGATGTAGGACCTATGTTTCACGATCTGTAATGCATATGATAACAAAATGCGTGATGAAAATGTGATGCACAAGTGATGTGCGATGAGTATAACATTATTAATCTTGATGCAAATAAGATACATAACCTAAGGACAAGCTCTATTTATTAAGTGATAGTGGGTAAGTTTTCTATCTGGTCTCGAAGGGTCTCATATCTGCCCAGTGACGTTCTTCGTAAAGAAGTATGGGGGCGTTGCAAGGAACAGTTAAGACACGTATGTCCACCATTACCAAGCAGGCACTCAGATATGAGTTGGGTGTTTCACGCATTTAAACCCTGACCAATAGTCTTAGGGTAAATCGCTAATTCCCCACTTAACTTAAGGCTTGTGTGTGTTTCTCAAAAATAAAAGCAAGTGATGCATGAGACAATTTTATACAATGCATAAATAGTACGCGTAAAATAAAAAAACCAATATGTAAATAAACGGAAAGGCATATTAACAATAAACACATGAAAACACAAATAAATCAGACAAAAACAAAGCTTAGTCCACAAGGTCCCCAGCGGAATCGCCATTCTGTCGCACCCCTAAAAAATCCAAATTTTCGATTGCGGGTTTGACTGGCGAATTTTTTTTATTTATTTTTATTTGGTTCTTTGGAGTCGCCACCTAGTATTTTGGTCACTAGGAACCTAACTGGTCTCAGAGATCGGGTACGGAGACTGGTTGCGTAAAGGGAAGGTATTAGCACCCCAAATACGCCCTACCTAAGGTAAGCTGCATTGTTTTATTGTCTGATAAAAAACTAAAGTGTTATTATACTTCTAGTCGTTGGTCTGTTTATGGTTCAAGAAAAATCCTCCTCGGTAAGAAAGTCTTTTATCTTATCGGGTAAAATCCTAACCGTTCTAACGTCTATACCAAACTTTATTAATAATATTTAGGAATACGTTTTACATATAAATTCGTAATCCCAAATACTAAAAGAAAACAAAAAAAGATTTTTTAGAAATTTTGAAATATTGGCCTAGTTCTCATGGCTTGAATAAACTGGTTATTAAAGCCCAAAATGCATGTTAATACATATATTGTTTTGAAAATTTTCTTTGTTGTATGAAAATATGATGTTATAATATTTATATATATATATATTGGAGATACTAGGCCGTATTTTAAAACAAAAACAATTTTTGGAAAATATTATTTTTTTTTTGCTTTGACAAAAAATCGGGTGTTTTAATACTGAGCTTGTATCCTTACGGTATAAAAATACCACCCAATATTAATCCTCTTTGCTAAAAATATGCAGAAAAATCAACAACATTTTTAGGGACTTTTTAGAAATTTTTTTTTTGAAAGCAAAAAACATTTTTTATTCTGAAAATCTTTGATGTTTTGACGAAAACCGGGTATTTATAACACTGGTTTTGTATCTTTAAGGTATAAAAATACAAACCACTATTAAACCACTTTGATAAAAATATGCGGAAAAATCAACAATATTTTTTAGATTTTTTTTTCGAAATATTTTTTTTTATATATTTTTTTTTATATATATAACATATATACACATATATAATAATAATAATAATAATATAATATAATTATAATATATTTATATATTAAAAGGGGCTGGGCCGGACCCAGCCCAACAGTCGTTGGGCCGATCTCGGCCCATCGGGTACTGGGCCGATCTCGGCCCAACAAACTAATTAAACTCTATCTGGGCCGGACCTGGCCCAGACCACCGGATCGGGCCAGACCACTCTGGCCCGGCCCACATAGTTCTGGGCCAGACACCATCTGGCCCAGAAGAATTAAAAACAACACAGGGGGGGAATTACTTCCCCCCCCGTCCCCTGCATGCAGAACGCCACTGCATGCAGGGGACGAAATATATGAACAAAAAGAAAAAAATGTGCAGGGGGGGGAAGCGTACCTGGCACGGCGGAGACGACGGCTTGCTGGCGGTGCTGCTGCGGAGGCGGTGGCAGCTTGGCTTCCGGACGGCGGGTCAGGCGGTTTTCTCTCTCTCTCCTCCCTTCGGGTCTCTCTCTCTCTATTCCTCTCGGGGTCTTCTTTTTTCTTTTGGTTTTCTTCTCTATTTATAGGGGCAGAACCGTGGGGGACCATCGGGTGTAACGGCTGGTCGGCCAATATCTAAAAGTGGTGGGGGCGAGGAGAGAGAGGCGCGGGAAGATTTTGAAAAAAACGAAAAAATGGTTTTGCCTATGTTTCTGTTTCTGCGGGGGAAAGGAAGAAGACGAACAGTGTCGTTCAAAACGACACCGTTCTGGTCTTTCCTTCTTTTTTTTTTTTTTTTTTTATATATATGAAACGGCGACGTTTTGGATAAAACGCGCCGTTTCATTTAGATGGGTCAAACTTCAAATCAGTCCTTCGGACTCGGTCCTCGCCCCTCTTGTTGGCCGCCTTTTTCACTTTGGTCCTTGGTCTCTGATTTATGCAATTTAGCCCTCAATTGATTAATAAACTTTCAATTTCTTCAATTAGGCCCCTGAACCGAAAAATTTGCAGCCCCTCCATTTACGCGCCTCTTCCAATTTGGTCCCTGGTTTCGGATTTTCTTAATTAAACCCCTAATTGGCCCTTAAACTTCAATATTTATTCAATTAAACCCCTGATTTGACCCAATAAATTCCTAAAAAATATATTTTGGCCCCAGAACTTAAATTTCTTCTAATTAAAGCCCAAATTGACTTAAAAATCAATTTTTCTTGCAATCAAATCTCCTATAAATTCAAATAAAAATCCAATTAAATCCATAAACATCCAAATTTGGGCTTTTTTCCTCAAAATTCAAATTTTCCTTCTCAATAGGGCTTTCATCCTTCAAGAATATACTGTCAAAAATTTAATCCTTGTATTTTTGAATTTCTTGACCAATTTTCTGACTGTTTCCTGAGCGCTTCTGCCTTCTGTTATTTTTTCTAAACTCTTTTGGCTATTTATTTTATTTTTTCATGGGGACCCAAAAATGGGTTACAACATAGGAAATGTAGGCTACATCTCAATAGGTGATTTTTTTTCGGTTAGGGATCAATATTGGCGGCTGATTTGGTGACACGTATTTCAGAGTCCTTAATTTCATATCGGCCGTAATTCAAAAGGTAAAAGTCACTGTTTTGTCTTAAGTGTGTAGGAGGCTATGTAAATTGTGTTTTTTTTTTAAAAAAAAAATTTAATTTTTTTTATTTAAAATAATTTCTTTTATGTTTTCAGATTGTTTTGATATGTTGATATTCAAAAATAATTTTAAAAAAAATAAAAAAAAATTATTTTAATGCATTTCTAAGCGAAAAAACACTTTGAACTATTGCTGCTACTACAATTACAAATTAGACA
This sequence comes from Populus alba, assembly GCF_005239225.2. NCBI lineage: Eukaryota > Viridiplantae > Streptophyta > Magnoliopsida > Malpighiales > Salicaceae > Populus > Populus alba. The sequence continues at coordinate 3,549,425 of NC_133302.1, forward strand.
ACCAACCCTTAAAAATCAGTATAATTACCTAAATTGTGGCGCCGGATAGGTGATTCACTTTCTTTAATATTTTTTGTTTTGTTTTGTATTTTTTTAATTTTATCTTTATTTTTTATTTCATTTTTTTTATAACTTGAGATATAGTTTTAAATTATATAAAAAAGAGAAGATTAAAAAAGAGGATCTCAATGTAAAATGTGAAAAAAATACATTGTCATTCATAGTTTTTATAATTTTTATTTTCATTTAAAAGTTCATTTTACTTATTTTTAAGTTTATTGGTTTAAGATATAAAAGAAAAAGTCACCAAAAATTAATGAAAGAAAGTGAAAAGTCGAGTAGCCAAATTATAGCCATGAAAAAAGTCTTTATTGATGTTAATAGGTTTAATTTAATGAGAAGAGTTCCATTAAGACATTTTCTTTCTTTATTTTTTTATGAAAAAAATGATAAGGCTTGAGAGGTGATTTTTACCCCAATTTGATTTTGTGTTTTAAATCGATTTAAAGATATTTTAAGTTAAGAGATTGATTTATTGATATAATATGAATGCTTATTAGATATTTTTAATCAACAAGCTAGGCTTTTTCTTCTTTGAATCAAGCACGCATGGGCTTGGCGACAATATTCAATCGCATGGCCTCTGTTTATACAATCCATTAAAACTTTTTTTTTTAATTGAATTTTATTCAATAAAAAAATTAAAAATTATATTAAAAATATCATTTTATTAAATATTAATCAGCTTATATTTAGTTTTATATGACATCATAGCATTTTTTTTGATAAAATTATAAATACTCAATACCTCCTAGGCACAATAATAAAACCATTAATAATTTTTTTATTAAAATTTTGTTTTTTATGATCCTCATTATTTTTTGCTTTAAAATTTTTGTTTTGATAAATAAATTGCCTAAAAAAGAATTATATTTATAGGATAAAAAAGTTTTTTTGATTTAAAATCATGTTTTTTTTTATCATTGTTACAGATCCTTTATAGTTTATTGAATTTTTATTCTAGTTACCTTTGATTTTTATTAAATGATGTGCATTACTAAAAAAACCTATATTTTTTTTGTTGAGAAAAATAAATTAAAAAGAAAAAAAGAGTATACTAGAAAATTATTTTTATTTTGATAGAACATAAATTATAAAAAAATGTATTAACATATAATGAAATAAAAAAATATGAATATCTCTTGAGGACGCAAAATCAAATATTTTTGATGTATGTTTATTTTTTTAATTTAATTATTGATTTACATCAATATCTCATTTTAGCATTCATTTGTGTATATAAGTTTTTAATTTGTTTCACAATAATAATAATAAAAAAGTGTTGACAATGCTTGCGCTTTCTCTTTGCATTTGAAATTTTCTGGGTAGTGCTCCTCTCTAAGCAGAGCCAACTTGAACAAGAAAATCCGCAGCACTATTCCCAGTTCTATGCAATGGAAAGCCAAAACCTTGTTCTATGTTCCTGAGGAATCCGATTCAAGAATCACTCTCCAATACCCCTTGTTCTATGCATTAAGATGAGCATAATTCATATTGGTAGCTCTGCCAATATATCCAGAAATCCCAATAAAAACCAGTTTCTGAGAAAAGAGTTTCTGTTACATGAGAAAATTGTAATAAACCTCCGAATTTGATCACTGTTACGTGAGAAAAGATGTTGCTGCAGCCACCTATGACCTATAGCTTCGTAAAAAACAGTAACCACTCAAGTTCGTTTAGCCCAATCGCAGTCCATCAGAGCACGGATCATTGTTTCAGAGCTTCGCCCACACCTTGCAGACAAATCCTGGTATAAATTAAGCTCTAATATTGTATTTTTCTTTCTTTATGTAGATGTTATCGAAAAGAGAATTACTATCATTAATTATTATTTGAAGTTCCCATTTTATTTCCGGGATGATCTATTAAATTTAATTCAATTTATATATATATATATATAAATTATTGCGTTAATTACAATCTATATCACATAAATCGGTTAAATATAAGTTAATTCAGCAGGATGTTTACGATTTTTCTTCCTTCTATCACTAATAAAGATCTCTTCAATAGGTGAAAGTAGTGAGATCATATATAGATATGGGAATCATAGTTATCAAACCAGGCTTGATGGTTGACCCGGTCAAGAGACAAGGTCACGGGTTTCATGGGTTAACTCGGATTAACTTGGATCAACTCAGAAAATATTTGAAAACATAAAAAAATATAAAAATTAATGTAGTTGGGTTTGTAATTGGACCAATATTTGAATATCACAAAGCAAAATTAAAGTTCTGGAAATTTTTAAGTCATAATTCAGGACTGAATTGAGGAGAAATGAACTTAAATTAGTTTAATTTAGCTACAATTAAAGAAATTAAGGTTTAAAGATGAGTTTGAAACAAGTAGCAAAGTTAGAAAATCAATCCAGAGAAATTTGAAATTTGAAGTTAATTTGGCTTAAAAATAAAGAATTGGAGGAACAAGGACCAAAATGAGAAAAGCGGAGAATTTAGAGGGTGAATGTTATTTTTGGTTAGGGACTGAATTGAAAGAAAGTAAGAAAAAAAGATGGAAATTAACCAAAAATAAGAAAATTAAAAAGACTAGGAACCAAGGAGCAAACGACGCCGAAATTGAAAGATTTAGCTTAAAAAAATTGGTCCTATCTCCATGAATCAAGAAAAGATCATATTCTATGATATATATTGGCTACAATCACCCACACAAGAGATTCACGCTTTAACTCGTAGAATCACTAAATATTCTGAGCCAAACATGCCCTCTCAGTCAGCATTTCTTCAAAATCGGTGATTGTTTCAGAGCTTCGCCCACACCTTGCAGACAAATCCTGGTATAAATTAAGCTCTAATATTGTATTTTTCTTTCTTCATGTAGATGTTATCGAAAAGAGAATTAGAAAATAATATAAATTATAGTTTAAAAATTTATTTAAAAATTTAAACTATTGGGTTGAGATGATTCTGACATTGTATCAGAGCCTTGATGACCAAGCAATCACGAGTTCAAATCTCGTCATCCTTATTTATTTGACAAAAACTAAACACAAGGTAATACTGGTGTATGTAAGTTTTAAGTTCAAAGGACTTTCACTTGAGAGGTTATGTTAGAGAATAATATAAATCATATCTTGAGATCCCAACTCAACTTGCGTTGTGATCCCAAAATATGATTTATATTATTCTTTTAATACATTCCCTTAAGTAATAACTCGTTGGACAACTATCATTAATTATTATTTGAAGTTCCCATTTTTATTGCCGGATGATCTATTAAATTTATTTCAATATATATATTATTGCATTAATTACAAGCTATATCACATAAATTGGTAAATATCAGTTAATTCAGCAGGATGTTTACGATTGTTCTTCCTTCTATCACAATAAGATATCTTCAATGGGTGAAAATAGTGAGAGAATATATAGATTATGGGAACCAAAAAGCTTCATCAGCCAATATTTGGCCTTTTTTTTTTGGGGGGGGGGGTTTTGAAAAAGATATGAATGGAATTGCTTAACCCAATTTTGACCCTTATTTTTGTATATATATTTCAAATAAAAAAATCTAAAAAATATATTTTTTGAATAAATTTATTTATTTTGTTATTTTTATTTAATTTTTGTGTGCAAGAAATATTAAAAATATATAAAAATTGATGTAGCTAGGGTTGCAATTGGTTCAATATCTGAATATCCCGAGCAAAAATAAAGATTGGAAATTCTTAAGTCATAATTTAGGTCTGAATTGAAGAGAAAATAGGTTTAAATTGATTTAATTTGGCTAAAATTAAAAGAAATTAAGGTTTAAAGATGAGTTTGAAACAAGCCAAGTTACAAAATCAATTAAGGGCTTGATTGAAAGAGAAATTTGAAATTTGAAGTCAATCTGGCTTAAAAATAAAGAATTGGAGGAACAAGGATCAAAATGAGTAAAGTGAAGAATTTAGTGGGCGAATGTTATTTTGGTTAGCCAGAGAGTAAGGGGTAGAAACACATTCCAGGAAAGCAAGAGGAAGCTGGCAAGATTACTTCAATAGTAACACACGTTGCCAAGGCAATTGTGTAGTCTTTTTCTTTACAAATTCCAGTTCATTCTAGGAGTAATTACTCTACAGAACCAGGTTCAAACATCTTTGTATACTGATATCTTTTTATAATTTCTATGTAAAGTTTCTGAATTTCCAATTTTATTTTGCTTCTTAATGCTTGAGTGTATGTGTGTATCAAACTGAAATTCTTGGACTTAACTTTATCAGCTAGAATTTCCTGTGATGGTTGCTTTATGTGATACTAAAATAAATGATCTTTGAGATATGTCAAGAAATAAAGAGACTTAAATTTGCGAAATAAGAGAGGAAGTGCACAGACAGCATGCACTTTGGCATCAGCTTTTACTAATTGGATAAAGATCCTGGGCTGATGAAGAGCAAGAAGCAGTCGATGGTCCCTCTGATGACTTCACGAGGGACTGAGTTTCACTTAAACTTCCATTGACAGAAGATGGAGCAAACTCGTTATGTAAGGCCGTAGCATACCCTGATGGATCACCCAATGTGCTTGGAACCATGACTAGTTCCTCGACATCAGTTTTTCCTTCAAGCATGCTCACTACTCTAGACATTGTAGGTCTAAGTGCTGGAGACTGATTTGTGCATAGCAGGGCTACATTGATCATTCTAACCACTTCTTTCTTGTTGAATTCAGACCCCAATATTGGATCAACGATCTCCATTATGTCCCATTTTTTTGTAAATATAGAACCTGAAATAATAAAAAAAATATAGATATATAGCTGACTAAGAGTAAACATGAACAGACAATTAAGAGACTAAATAGGCATAACTTACCCAATCTAGAAGGCATACAAAATTCTCAACCCTCCTAAATTTGACGTTGTTCATCCCAGAAACAATTTCCAATGCTACAACACCAAAGCTGTATACATCTGCCTTGTAAGTTAAGTAACCATATAATGCATATTCCGGTGCCATGTATCCCCTGCACAGATAGAATAACTCAGAGGCATTTTACTAGTTTGCTTCACTAAAACATGTAAGAAATGCTAAATGTCTATTGTTTGTTTTTGTTTTTGATAGGAAAGTTATATTTCTAGCAGCCTAAACAGGATTTCGAACCCTGGATAATATGTGAATAGTATATTCATTTAGTAACCAAGCTAAACCTCTCCAAGGGTTAGTCTTAGAGGAACACAGCCATAGATGATTTGAACCCTGATCCATGAGAACCATGCAGTGTGTGATTTGAACCCTAGATGCCTGCCTGCCATATAATCTAAAGCTAACCCCTTCCATCGGCACTTGAGCCCAGTTACAGCATCATACTGTTTAAGACTAAAAACTATCTTAGATAAATGACAATACTTGTGTGTTTTCCTTACAGTTTGTTAATGTCTTCTTTTCAGGATTTTTTATGTGTTCAATAAACCCCTTGTGTTAATATCAGAAACTCACATTGTTCCAGCAACTCTGGTGTCGATGTGGGTGTTGTCCTCGTCATCAAGCTTGGCCATTCCAAAATCAGATATCTTGGCGTTCATGTCCTTGTCAAGAAGGATATTGGTACCTTTTATGTCCCTATGAACAATTTTGAGTGTCGACTCCTCATGCAGGAAAACCAGACCTTTCGCTATACTTACACATATCCTCTGCCTTGTATGTGTTGGTGGGAGGAGCCACTGGTGGTGGCTTTGAAACACTCAGAGGGGATAAAACACACTGTTTTATTACACAAAATCCGAAGCTTACAATTAATGAAAACTTAACACAATACACGCCCTCTCTCTCTCTTTCTCTTACTTGTGTTTCTCTCAATTCTCTCCACACAAAATAACATAACTGAGCATCCTATTTATACATAAATTCAGAATACGAAAATCTACTGTTCCAGGTGTGAAGGCGGCTGTTGACCGGCGGTGTGAAGGCGGCTGGCGGCTGCAGCTGGTGGCTGGCGGCTGGTCGGTGGTCGGTGGCTGGTGGCTGGTGGCTGGTTGCCTTCCTTGACTGGAACCTTCTGGATTGAGTTTAATTATTCAACAAATCTCCCCTTTAAACTCAATTGAGGGATGTCATGCCAAGCATGAACTTTAATCGGATGAATGTTTCTCCCTTCAATGGCTTTGTGAAGATGTCAGCAACTTGATCATTTGTGTTGCAAGATATCAGTTGGACTTCTTCATTCTTCACATGTTCCCGGATAAAGTGATGACGTGTATCAATGTGTTTGCTCCTCTCATGATACACTGGATTCTTTGCCAATGCGATTGCTGATCGATTGTCAATGTAAATCTCCGTAGGATTTTCTTGAGGAAATCCCAAAAACTTCAGCATATTCCTTAACCATATTGAATGGCATACGGCTGAGTTGGCAGCAACATACTCAGCTTCACAGCTTGATAATGTTACAATCGATTGCTTCTTGGATGACCATGTGAAAGATGTGTCTCCCATGAAAAAGACAAACCCTGTTGTGCTTTTCCTTTCATCCAGATCTCTACCCCAATCACTATCCGAGTAGCCTACAAGATTAAAGTCTTTACTTGAGGTATAAAAACATACCTTCATTCATTGTGCCTTTGATGTAGCGAAGAATTCTCTTGGCTGCATTCAAATGAGACTGGTCTGGTGTCTCCATGTATCTGCTGACGAGTCCGACTCCGTAGAGTATATCTGGTCTGGTACATGTCAAGTACCTTAAGCTTCCTACTAAGCTTTTGAAGTAAGTTGGATCAACATCTCCAACCTTACTCTTCCTCAATTCCACTCCATTCTCAACTGGAGTTGATACCGGATTGCAGCTTTCCATCTTGAACCTTTCAAGAATATCTTTTGGCGTAACCGCTTTGGGATACAAAATCCCTTCTTCCTTCTGCGTTACTTCTAAGCCAAGAAAATGTGACATTAGACCAATGTCAGTCATTTCAAACTCCTGTACCATGCTTCGTTTGAAGTCTTCAAACATGGTAGGGTCGTTGCCAGTGAATATCAAGTCATCAACATATAGGCACGCAAATAAGATGCTGCCATCTACTCCTTTCTTCACATATATGGCGTGTTCATATGGACATTTCTCAAATCCATTATCTTGAAAATACCTGTCAATTCTGGTATTCCAAGCACGCGGAGCTTGCTTCAAACCATAGAGAGCCTTCTTCAACTTGTATACTTTGCCTTCATTTTCAGCATCAATGTATCCAAGTGGTTGTTCAACATAGATCTCTTCTTCTAGGAAGCCATTCAGAAATGCTGACTTCACATCGAGTTGATAGATCTTCCATCTATGTTGTGCAGCTAGTGAGATCATCAGTCTGATTGTTTCTAGCCGGGCTACTGGAGCAAATACTTCTCCATAGTCAATGCTTCTCTCTGTTTGTAGCCTTTAGCCACTAATCTGGCTTTGTATCTTTGCACTTCTCCTTTGGCGTTCTTCTTTGTCTTGTAGACCATTTGACACCTATTGCTTTCTTGTTTTCTGGTAGATAAGTCAGCTTCCAGGTATCATTCTTCTCAATGGCATGTATTTCTTCATCCATTGCTTCTATCCACTTCTCGTCTGTGATAGCTTCATCGAAGCTTAGTGGGTCACTATCTGCAAAGAAACAAAACAGAGTTGTATCTTCCATAACCTGAGTGGTATCGTACAACTCTTCAAGATTCCGCATCCTTCTTGGTCTTTCTGATGAGGATGCTGGTGGTGTTGATGATGATGCTCCTGGTGTGTTCCTCCTGTTGAATACAGGGAAACTGTGTGCCGGACTTTGTGGTTCAGCTGCTGGCACAATCGGTTCTTCGACAAGTACTGTTGGTACTTCTTCACCTTCAAGGATCAAATCAGTGGTGATCCATTTGACTGCTTCTTGATCACCATTCCATGCCCAAGATTTATCTTCTTCAAAGATAACATCTCTACTCGTAATCACCTTCTTCGTGATGGGATTATACAGCCTGTATCCCATCCTTCTTTCACCATATCCGACAAAGATGCATTTCTCGCTCTTATCATCGAGCTTTCTCCTTCTTGCATCTGGGATCTTTGCATATGCCACACAACCAAAGACTCGTAGATGAGTAACACTTGGTTTGTGACCACTCCATGCTTCTTCTGGAGTAATACCTTGCAAACTTCTGGTTGGGCAGCGATTCAACAGATACACTGCACATGATACAGCTTCTGCCCAGTATTGCTTGGGCAATTTCTTTGCTTTGAGCAGACTTCTTGCCATGTCAAGAATCGTGCGATTCTTCCTTTCTGCTACACCGTTCAGCTGTGGTGTATAGGCTGGTGTCGTCTGATGTTTGATGCCTTGTTGTGTACAGAAGGCTTCAAAGTCATTTGCTGTATATTCTCCTCCTTGATCAGATCTTACTGTTCTGATCGTATAACCAGTTTGCTTCTCCACAATTGCTTTAAAATCTTTAAAACAATTGAATACTTCTGACTTCCTCTTCAGAAAGTATATCCACGTTTTTCTACTAAAATCATCAGTAAAAGTGAGGAAGTACCTATTTTGTCCAGTCGACATAGGCGCGATTGGGCCACACACATCTGTGTGTACTAACTCCAGTGGCCTCTTTGCTCTCCAGTTGACTTCTTTAGCAAAACTGGATCTGTGATGTTTGCTGAGGACACAACTCTCACAGACTTCATCTGGATGATCAATGTGAGGCAAACCTTTGACCATCTTCTTGCTTGCTAGCATCTTCAAACTCGTGAAATTCAGATGTCCAAGCCTCAGGTGCCAAAGCCATTCTTCACTGTTGGTGATGGCACTCAAACACCTTGTTGCATCATACTGGATGTTTAAAGGAAACATCCTATTCTTGGACATTTTCACGTAGGCCATTAATCTCCAATTGTTGTCTCTAATTGCTAGATGACAATTCTCCGAGTAAAAAGTATAGCCTCTCTCCAAAAGTTGACCTAAGCTGATTAGGTTCTGTTTTATGGCTGGGACATAATATACATCGGCGATGTAGCTGGAATCGCCATTCTTCATCTTGACTGGGATGTTGCCTTTACCTTTGAATGGAACCTTTGTGGTATCTCCAAAAGTAACTAGACCTTGCTTGGTCTCATCTAGAGTACTAAATAACTCTCGGTAGCCGCACATGTGATTGCTGGCTCCAGTATCTAGATACCATATGTCCTCCTTTTTCTTATCAAGTCCTTGTTGGACAAGAAATGCAGTTTCTTCTCTGTCATCCTTCTCTACATAGTTGGCTTGCTCACGTATCTCCAACGGAGCTTTTCTTCTGCATTCAGTGCTATAGTGCCCAAATTGATTGCAACTATAACATTTGATATTCCTCTTGTCACGGTTATTGTAACCGCCTCCTTTTCCTCTGGGAGTGAATGCTTGTTGTCCTCGACCTCCTCTGGTGGTGTTTCTGCCACCTCTTCCTCTGAAGCTTGTATTCCAAGAACCTCTTCCTTGGAATCTCTGAAATCCTCCTCTGGATTGTTGACTTCCTGCTTGAGTGGTGTAGCCACTTGATGAAGTCTCCCCTTGCTCATATTTGTCCTTGAGGGACAACTTTGCTTGTAAGGCATGCTCAATTGCCTTATCTCCATTTCGCTTTACGATCTTCTGCTCATGAGCTTGCAAAGAACTCATAAGCTCATCAACCGTCAACTTGTCCACATCTTTGGACTCTTCAATTGCGACAACAACAAAATCGAATTTTGGATCTAGGGATCTCAAAATTTTTTCAGTAATTCGAGCATCGATGATGGCTTCTCCATTTCTCCTCATCTGGTTGACTATCACCATAATCCTTGTGTGATAATCAGAAATAGACTCCGAGGACTTCATTTGCAATAACTCAAATTCACCTCGCAAAGATTGAAGACGAATCTTCTTGATTCTGTCAGCACCTTTGTATTTCTGTTGGAGAGCCTCCCATATATCATGTGATGTTTCAGCGGAAGCTATGATCTCGAATGTATCTTCATCAAGACCTTGGTAGATGATGGTCTTGGCTTTGTTGTCCTTCTTTCTGTTGACTTTCAAGGCTTGCTTCTGTGCCTCTTGTAAAGCATCTTCTCTTTCTTTGGACTCTGGTTCATCATAACCAGTTTGTACAATATCCAAACACTCTTGTGACCCAAGAAATGCCTTCAATCTGATGCACCAACTATCATAGTTGTCTTTGGTCAGCTTCGGGATGAGTGTATGTGTACCTTCTGTAGTCATTTTGCTCTTTTAATGACTATATCGCCTTCTGGAAGCCGAATTTGGCCAAACGGACACTGTAGATCGATCCGGAATGGTCCAAATAGTAGGGAACCAGTCTGACTTTGTTGAAATCGGGTCAGAAAATGGGTGAACCGGTCAAAACATCACTTCTGTACGGCGGGCGGTTCGCTGGGTTGAACCGGGAATATTCTGTGGAATATTCTCGCGGCTTGGCTCAGACTGGAACGCGGCTCGGCTCGGCTCGGAGTGCGGCGCGGCTTGTGGCTCGGCTGGACTCGGCTTGCGGCTCGGCTAGGACTCAGCGTGAACGGCTCGGCGCGGCTTGAATATGGCGCGCGTGCACGTCAGTCGTCTTCAACCTCTGGCGCGCGTGGCTGCGCGTGGTCTTCTGGGCATAATCTTCAGGCGGCGCGTGTGAGCTACCTCCTCCTCCGATCAGGCTGATTCTTGCGGCAGTGAGTTCGTCTTGATGAGCTCTACACTGTGGAATGATCAAAACTTGTTTTTGACAATTTTGAAAATTCGGATATACCCCAAAACTCTTCTGTTTTCCGATGAACGGGGCTCTGATACCAATTGTTGGTGGGAGAAACCACTGGTGGTGGCTTTGAAACACTCAGAGGGGATAAAACACACTGTTTTATTACACAAAACCGAAGCTTGCAATTACACACAAAAGCTTAACAATACACGCCCTCTCTCTCTCTATTCTCTTTCTAGTGTTCCTCTCAATTCTCTCCACACAAAATAACATAACTGAGCATCCTATTTATACATAAATTCAGAATACGAAAATCTACTGTTCCAGGTGTGAAGGCGGCTGTTGACCGGCGGTGTGAAGGCGGCTGGCGGCTGCGGCTGGTGGCTGGCGGCTGGTCGGTGGTCGGTGGCTGGTGGCTGGTGGCTGGTTGCCTTCCTTGACTGGAACCTTCTGGATTGAGTTTAATTATTCAACAGTATGCCAGTCTAGCTTCGTTGCCTGGATTTCCTTTGTCCCTGTAATCATCATGCATAACCCAACCCATCACTTTCTTCTTCACTAATTCTATTTATATGCCATTAAAAGAACTTGTTTTCTTTCCCATTACTTTACATAAGATACTATGGGGGAAGTGATCAGAGGCCTACCGAACAAAACATGCGCAAGGCTATTGTTTTCCATGTATTCATATACCAGCAACAATTGCTTCCCCTCAATGCAACATCCATACAATCTAACAAGATTTGGGTGTTGCAAAGCAGAAATCATGCCAATTTCGTTCACAAACTCACGATTCCCCTGTTTCGATTTCGCTGAAAGCTGCTTCACCGCAATCTGAATGCCATCTGATAGTACTCCCTGCGATATGAGAATAATTTTAGACAAAGAGAATAAGTTCACTTGGCCATTCCATGCTGATCTGATAAGAAAAAAGAAATAATATAGTAGATAAGTAGCTAGATGAAAACAAAAATATGTACTATACTTTGTAGACGCAGCCAAAACCACCTTCTCCAAGTTTGTTTGCTGGATCAAAGTCATTCGTTGCGGCTTTGATTTGACTGAAGGTGAAGATACCAGTTAGCAGATCTAACCCAACAAGTTCTGCCCATGGAACAAAGAGGATATGTATATATTAGTTGTTCTGCATGAATGATTCATCAAAGGAAGAACATTGACAAATGTATGCATTCAGAATGTATGCATTCAGAAATGTATAGAGTAATATAATTCTTTGACAAATGTATGCATTCAGAAATAAGATGCAGAAAATTGTTTATTGTCGTGTTATTATAGTGACTAGAATTTGTAAAATCAAGTAAATGTATCAACTGCACCTCGATCCCTCGATTTCCTTCCTCCCAAATAACCTTTCCACCACAGAGAGGATAGAAGTATGAAAATGAGGAATAATGACAAAACCACAGCCCCAGCGACAATGAATCTCTTCCTCCTGCCATTATTAGGAGGCTTGAAGTCTAGGAAGAAATAGAATTGCAACAAGAGCAAGTATTGTCAGATGACAGTAATAATTATTCCTTCATTACAATGCCATTCCATTATATGTCAACCTACCAGATTCCACATCAATGGCTGATATTAGAGGACCATATATTCCTTTTTTGGGAGACGTTGTGGTTCCTTTCCCAGCCCAATGAAGGCGGATCTCTAAAGCTCCATTAGTTACAGGTGCTGTAAAATTATGAATGTATACCTTATCCACCCCTCCCGCTTCCTTCACAATATCAAAATCCTTCAACACAACAATGTCCTGCGAGAACAATTCTTCAATTAAGCTGTCACCTATTGCATAAGGAATGAATCTATGATCTTTTAATTAATAGATACCTGAATATAAACATCAAATATCCGTCTTCCTAGACTGTAGTAGGATCTGTTATCCCTCATTACTATCTCTGCAAAGTGCAGCTTGACTTTGTAATTCCCATTTCCCAGACAGCGAACGTAGTATGTAAGAGACAAAGGCGTGAGGCGTGCATTTGTGTACAATACAGAGTCGTCCATTCTGAGCATGGACTTGTTTTGTGCTATGTAGTTATCCAAGGAAGAAGGAACATCCCAGAAATGTCCTGTGGTACTTATTTGCCAATCCTCCTCTCTTTTGGGCACATATTTTACTGCATCTCCTGGCTCATCATCTGCTTTGTAGATGGTGTTTCCAATGGTGGCTTCTGGTCCCCCACAATTTATGTGCACTGAATATTGCTCTATATATAGAAATAAAAATGTTCATGGCCACCGATATGATTAAACAGATTATAACACAAGAATGTTAGGATCAGAGCGTCTGCTAAATCGGAGCAAACAGAACAGAAACAATCAAACACAAAAGCAAATTAAGATTTTGTGATGCAGGAGCATCCTTTTCCTCCTAGAGTGGAAATCGTTGTGCGACCCACAATGTAAATGCCCACACAAAGGCCGATGGGATGGTCCACGCATAATAGGACCTTTATATTTATGACAGAGACAATATTATCTAGTGAATAAAGGAATAAGTTTGTCCGTTAACATTTGTCTAGGCTTATGGGATCAACTGGTAGTTTATTCCTTCACCAGTTTATTCCTACACACTAGCTGACATGTTGTTCCTGCATCATTTTTCTGTCTAGTTCCAGGTGAAATGTTAAAGCGGATAGCTTTACAAATTACTAGTACCTGCAGAACAAGCACTCAGGCACTCAACAGGTTTCCTGGAAAGATTGGCCAGATAGAATCATCAGCTTATTTAAGAGAAATGACAGAGAAGAAGAAAATAAAATGATGTGTGTTTTAGATCTTTATATCAAAATAGAAGCTTACGAATAGTTCCCTCCCCAAGTACTTCTGAACAGATTTCTGGCAAGACAAGAAGAGTTAAGTTTTGTAGGTTATGAAGTGAACGGTGATGTAAAAAGAGCACACTTTCAAAATCAAAGGGAAGGCAAGGAGAATGAAATCAATCTTACAGTACTGTTTTTCTACATTTTGCTTCCAAAGTAAAATTGTTGTAAGAAAGATCGATTTCGCTGCACACAAAGATAACTTCCTTAAACATTCAGCCAGTTTTTTAGAAAATTGCATGCACATGTTATAGCCAGACACTTGGAAGATATTGCAATTGGTTAGCTTTTGGTTGCTATCTCAAGGCAGAAGAGATGAATATTCAACCCAAAACTATCTTAGAGACACATTTATTTTTATATCTTCATCTTCGTCACTGCAACCAAATACATTTTTGTTCCTACTGTATTTGTCCTTTCTATTCTAGGACAATAACTAAATGAAACCTTGGAGATAGTTTGATCGTTCATGCACAGCTGTACTGAAAACTATCTGGAAACTGGGAACTGGGAAGGATCATCTGTTTATCAGCTTCTCATCAGTATATCTCTTCAAAGACTAGGACATATTATTAAACCTACAGACACGCATCTATTATAGGATAAGGGAAACCTGAAGTTCACGATTAAGCTCCTGGGTTGAGAATGTTACGATAAAGGTGAACTGAAGTTGATGATCATTTCTATCTTTCAGGGGAGAGTTAATGGATAAAATATTCAATAATTTTAATTGAGTAGAAACAAAATATATTACGAACAAAAATCTCAAAAATCATAATCCGGATACGGAAATTAAGAAAAAACTAACATACGAGCTAGTATCTCTTTGGTAGATCCATTCTGGGATGGTCCCTGTAAACATGTTCCTTGTAAGATACCTATACAGAAAGTAAGAATTGTCATTTGGTTGAAAAAGTAAGAATTGTCATTTGGTTGAACATTTGTCCAAGGCTATCATTGCAAAAGACTGTCTGGAGAATAACTTAAAAAAAGGATTGAGTCATTGGTCAGCTCGGGTCAACTTTTTTATTTAAACAAATGCATTTTGTTCCATTCTTTTCACAAGATATTGACCCGATTAGGTTTGGCCGGGTCGAACAGGTTTGGCAGTTCAATGTCTTATATAGTTTAACTGGAATCTCAACCCTAGCCAGGCTCCGAGTCCTGGATTTTCCAGGTCAACTTGCCTAACCAGTTTAGGTTTAATAACCATGCTTATAATATGGAAGACATTAATTTCAGAAGGTAATATAATATAGTATACTAACATTTTATTCAATCTTCGTAGGCCATTTGTTGGAAGACAACCATTTAATCTGTTGAAACTGAGATCCCTGTTTTCGAAAAGAAGGGTAAAAAAAAGAAGGTAAAGACCATGGTTCATAATGTAGCTGCAATCTAAAGATAGTAGCTCTAAGTATCCATGAGATTCACACTTCAATCTTCATGTAGATGAATGACAGAATGGATGATATTTAAGGGATAGAGTAAATTACAAAACTTTCAGCTGTGGAATTCTGGTCAAATACATGGGAAAATTTCCTGACAAATTGCAGTTGCTCAATAGCCTGCAACATGCATTAATTTCATGTAAGCTAAATATATATGCTGTGTTGTAAATTAAATATGATCCTGATATGAGAGTGTCAGCTGCAATAATAACTCACAGATCCTTAATGCCTTTTATAGATTTTAGGTGGGGAAACTCTGAACCATCTCCAAGTAAGTTACTTATTCTTCTGCTCAATATTAGGCAACATATAAAAGTGAGATGTTCAGGAAAGTTGTAACTGAGACCATAAATTTAAAACAAATATCTTACAGATCAGTTAGATTAGTCAAGAGAGAGATGCTTGAAGGAATGGGTCCAGTGAAACCACCAGCTTGGATCTCTCTGTTAATACACAATTAAAGGAAGATTAGGGTTCTGCTTCACTGATGAGTTTCAGAACTTGTTGTAGAAACTAGCACATACAATCTATCAAGTTGTTTCCAGCTCTGAATAAAATCAGGTATTCTTCCAGTGAAGTTATTGCTGCTAAGCCTTCTGCATTCGCCGAACGGAAAACACAGAATCATGAAACTTGGAGAGTAAAGATATGCATCTGTAATATCAAATACTGCAACTAATGAGTATGATACACAATAACCATGAGAAATGAGAACCTACAGTTGCTTCAATCCGGTCAGATTAGTCAGAGACGGGGGTAACTCTCCAGTGAGATAATTGCCACTGAGAGTTCTGCAATCACAAAAGGAGAAAAACACTTAGCATTCAATAATCAGTTAGGACTTAATTTCTAATACAAAAGCTTGAACGAACTGACAGATTCTCCAGGTTAACCAAGCCTCCAAGCTCAGGGGGAACAGTTCCGGAAAACATATTCGTCCTGAATGTTCCTGCATAAATGCCAACTCTCAGGATTACTCCTGACTAAACAATTGAACAGATTTAAATATGAAAAAAAAAAAACAAGAAATTGACTAATAGAAAAATGCATACAGGTAACTAAGTGTGGTAATCCTTCCCAGATAGCTAGGAATTTTTCCCTTCAACCGATTCACGCCGACAGACCTGAATGCAATCTATTAATTATGAGTAAGCAATTCGTTGGCTAGAAAACATGAAAGCAGAATTTTCTTACAATGTTTCCAGCTTGGTATTAGCCCATTCACGTGGTATATTGCCACTCAGGTAGTTGGCCCAAAGAACTCTGCATGCAGAGCCGATAAAGTTCTAATAAAATCGAATCATACGATGCTCAATCTGTAGAAACGGAATAATTTGAAGCACTGCTTACAGATGTTTAAGGTGTGGAAGTTTCTTGATAGCCTTTGGGAGAGTACCGTCAAGATCTTGCCTTTTGAGATATCTGCATTGGAAGAACACATGGACCCATCAACTCCTCAATACAAGGTAAGAATTCAAAACTTTCAACCATTGCAAATCAACAATCATATGTCAAGAAAATACAACTTTTATTATTTATTGTTTTTATATAATTTTACTGCTAATGAATTGCATCTGAATTTCTCAAAATAAAATTCAACTATCGAATGGGGTTCATGAGGAGATTTAATCCACCACAAATAGTCCTCCACTGAATTATTTTCTGGTAGGGATTATTTTTTTAGCATAAAAAATTATTTAAGCATTGTTTATGTGTTTTCTAATTAAATTTTTTTTTAACTTGAAATATGATGAATATTAGATGACATGTTTTTTAAATATTTATACATTGATATATTAGATGATATATTTTTTTTCAAATATTAAGACAATAACATATTGAATCGATCCTGGTTAACATGTCAAGTTTCTAACCGAGGATCATGCTAACCCTATAGAAAGAAAATCAAAATAAATTATTAAGGTCAATTACTAATCAATCCAATATTAAAGAATAAAATAGAAAGACAAAAAACAAAAAATAAAAAAGCTAATCAAGTCAACCACGATCAACCTTCAAACTCACAACTCGAATCAACAGATCGAGATAACTTAAAATATATTTTTTAAGAAAATGTGAAACTCAATTACTAATTAACTCAATTTTAAAGGTTGAAATTAAAAAACAAATCAATTAAAAAATAACAACAAAAACTCAAGTTAACCCGAGGTAACCTATTACACCTCTAACCTGGGACATGAGACAAGATAACTTCATAAAACAAATAAAAAAATTAAAAAGTTTCATTTTCAATAGGTTCAATGTTGAAAGTTGAAATTGACGAAAAAATACCAAATCATTTAGACCATGATAACTCCACAAAAATCAAATTGAAAAAAAAATACAAAACTTGATTATCAAAAAACATAATAGTGTAGGATAAATTTTTTATTAAAAAAAATCATTTGTTGAAAGGTAAAATTAAAAAAATTAAAAAATAACCAAAAAATAAACCGAGTGAACTCAAGTTTATCTACCAAACCTGCGATCTAGATAATAAGATCGAGATAACCTCATAGAAATTAAATTAAAAAAAATGACTAAGCCCAATTAAAAAAATATTAAATTACAAAAGAACAAAAAAAAAACTAAAAAAATATATTTATGTTAATTTGTTAAACTTATGACTTGAATCATAAGATTGAGATAAATTCATAAAAAGTAAATAAAAATTCCCACTGTCAAGAAAAAAAACTAAGTTCATGAGATATATATATAACTCAATAAAATAAATTGGGCAAAATTATGAGGCACAATTTCTAAAATGATTTAATATTGAATGAAGAATTTGAAAAACAAAAACAAAATAAAACATTATATTAAATTATTCAAGAGTAAAAAAAAAAAAATTATGAGTATGACTGTAATTATTTAACCACACATTTAATGTATTTTGTTAATTCCTTCAACTAGCCCCATCAGAATCCTTCATACCTCAAAAAAAATACATGATGTATATAACTTAATAAAAAGAATCGAGCAAAATTATGAAGCATTATGAGTGTGAGTAATTTGTTAATTCCCTGGACTAGGCCCCGTCAGAATCCTTCAGACCTCAAATTAAAATTGAAAATAAAAGCATGGAGTGGTAAGTGTGAAGAGATATACATGCCAATAACGTGGCACGGTTCTCCAGGAACTGAGCAATTGCAAACAACTTTATTGTCAGCTTCTAGCTTTGGAGGTAATTTTGTATCATTGCACAGTTTCATATTGCGATTCCAGCCCTTTTTGCCCAGTTGTGTTGCTACTTCAAGTAGAGCTTCCACTGCATAAATCAAAATTAAATCTACAATGCCTTGCCAAGAAATGTTTGCAAAAACACACAGATTTCTGTAAAAAAATCACTGCATTATCGAATGGTTACAGAATTCGGCAATACAGTCAAATTTGATGACTGCAATATCGAAGAGTGTATGATGCAGTGAGGATTTTGCAGATAAAAACATTAAAGAATCTGCCCATCTGAACCAAATTAAAAATATATATATATGTACCTTCATCAGGAGCAGGGCTCACCTCTTGGGCCTCCAAGTTAATTGCTCCCATGCATAACATTAGTAACATAAGCATGAGTGAGCTAGATGTGAGTCTCAAAATATCAGAGAGTGCAGCAGCCATCTTCCTTTGTCTGCAATCCACTTTAAGAGTTATTTAGTTGGCTGCCTGGAGAGAGCTTTATGCATTATTATAGTCGACCTTTCATGCTGTTTTCTACGGTGGTCTTTCTGCCAGGCACTTCACTGTTAGGTGTCGTTGGGCATAATATTAATGAATTTGGTTGGGCTGTTAGATATTTTTAATTTTATTTATTTTTTTTTTAGATTTTTTTTTATTTAATTTTTTTTTGTTATACGGTAAAAGAAAATAAATGTGTACTATTCTTTTAATATTATATAAAAATTTGGTGATGATATTTTTTTTTATTTGAAGTTAGGTTGAATTTTTTTATTAAAACATGTTTGTTTTTGCTTTTTAAAAATATTTTAAAAAATTTCAAATTTTTTTATTTTTTTATTTCATTCAAGTTAATATTTTTTATTTTTCTGTATTATTTTGATGTGATGACATAAAAAACCAATTTTAAAAAATAAAAAATATATTTTCTCAATATATTTTTTAAAAAAAAATCATTATGTAATAATATATTAGTTAGCATATTGGTCTGTGCTCCACAGCGGTTTCAATAACAATTTTTTTCAAATGTAAAAATATTTGAGTTAGGTTAAGAGCATGGAATGCATTTGCACTATTACATCTCCAACTAAAGTATTTTCTATAATAACATCATGAATAATGCATAGCAGAGCAGCACCCAATTCACTGACAACTATTTTTTCCTTTTAATTTTTTTTTCTTTCAAGATATTTTTCATTTTTTTTTCTCTTTAATTCTTTTAATTTTATCTTAGATTTTTTTCATATTGTAAATAGCAAATAAATTGATGTGATTTTTTTTATATTGTATAAAAGTTAAGCGATGACAATTTTTTGTTATTTTTAGATTGGGTTGAATTTACTTATCAAAGTATGATTTTTTGTGTTTTAAAAATACTTTTAAAAAAATTTTAAATTTTTTATATTTTTTATATTTTAAATTAATATTTTTTGTATTATTATAATATGATGAAAGATCTAAGAAACCCAAACCCATGCAAAGTCAGATACAAGCTTATGCATGGCTAAATCCAAAGATATTGGATATGGCTTTATAGCCGGACTTAATGCACTTAAAATCATGCTTTATTGTTTTTACATTTAAAATAAAAATTATTATTAAGCCGCTGTAGCGTAAGTCAATATTATAAAATGTATATATATATATAAGGAGACACTTAAAAAAACAAGTTTGTCTGTACTAGACGACTTGTGCCTTTCCATTTTTTGTCTAGTCAACGGGAAGATTAGTAGGTCAAAACTAATAATAAATATCAATGGGAAATTAGAGAGGAAGTATCCGAACTAAGAAGGAAGAATTTTACGTTCATATATTCATTTGTGTATGAAACGGAGAAAAGATAGGCTATATAATTCATTTGTGTGTGAACGGGAAATTGGAGAGGAAGTATCCGAACTAAGAAAGAAGAATTTATTTCTGAAATAATTTTACAATGAATTTTATATTTTTAAAATAAAAGATACAGAGAAGAGATGCTATATTTTCAGACATAATATTTTTTATTTTTTATTTTTAAAATATCTTTATAAAATATATTTATTAATCCAATTGTATTGAATAATATCTCAAAATGAAATATCATAAAGAATATCATTTCAAAATTGGATTCCTACCAGTCTATCTTGGGTGGCTCTATGAGATTCCGTGTGTTGGTTTTCCAGTCGTCCACACTATTTGGCCAAAATACTAGATCAATTTTTTTATTTTTTTTAATTAACGTGGATGTCCGGCGAACTTGCGCGTACATCGACTAATCTCACGGGTCCTGAAATTAACGACCATGTAAATCTCTAGTGGCTTGTCATATTAGAAACACACAGGATATATATAAGCCTCCAGCTTATGCATACCCCAATTAATTTTTTATATTGTTATTATTATTATTATTGACATTGATAAAGTATTTTGTTTTTAGGAACAGATGCGTTAGGAAATTAATATAAATCAATGGTTATATAAAAAAAAAAAATTGAAGTTTAAAAAGAGAATATGTTAGTGAGTTAATTTAAAATAATTTTTGATATTATTAAGTTTAAATTTTTTTAATTGAAATAATTATTTGATATGATAAATTATATCATAAGCAAATTAAGTAATTAATATACGACTTCAAATCTTTTGACTCTGATAAAAAAAATTTAACATAGGCCTTAAAATGCAATCTAATTTCCAATTCGAGTAGGCATGCAAAATATGAGGCAATAACTCGATTTCTGCATCAAAATAGAAGAGGGTATCAGAAATGCTTTTCATTAATTAATGATTAATTAGAATTTAGTGTTTATTGTTTATTAAAATTAATTAATTAATATCGCTGTCATATAAAAAATAATTAAATCATTACTGTTTTAGTGTTTACCATGTTTAATTTAATAGTATTTTATTTCAGAAAATGCCTTTTATTATCAAACTTTCTATCCTAAATACTTATTTCTTAAAAATAAAAATTCAAAACAAAACAAAATGAAAACGAATATGACACGACAAAAAGGATGAAATTATAAATGAATATAAAATATTAGTCAAAATTAATCTTGTAAATACGCTAGATTTTATTTACACTGAAAAGTAAATATTGAAACGTAATATTGAAAAGTAATTCAATTTTTATAAAAAAAAATACTTTAAAAAAAGAAATTATTTTCTACAAATGAACGAGTCCTTAGTATTTTTTAGGTAATTGCCCATGTTTCCAAATTTAGTAGCTAAAGAATGTAAAGCATTACTCTGGTATCGATGGAGGGTGGTTGATGCTAACATCAACATTCCAAATTTATCGATAATGCATCTGATTAGGTCTGTGATCCGTTTCAATTTAATCCGAATTGAAAGAGATTTGCTTTTAATAAACGAAATTGGGTAAAATATACTCCGACCATGGAAATAAAAGGCTGACGTGTATAGTCTTCCCAAACATTAAAGGGGGAGTAGCATAAACACGATTTGGATGGACAGAAATAGATGGCAGGGAAAGGACAAGTTCCAATAAAAGTGACCTGGAAAACAATAAAAGCTTCCCAGCAGAGTATGAGCTTTGCTAGCTGATGCATCTTCAATGGAGTATGATGATTTCTTGTCCAAGATATACTCTGGCCATGTAAAAATACAAGAATTCACTTCGTAAAGTTTATGTACAAGTGAGATATTAATTATACATTTACAACTTCTCACTTGGAATTTTATCAACCATCATACATACATCAATTTCTGTCAGTCTACATATTCACCACGATCAAGCTTATCTAATTCTCTTTCAATCAAAAGTTCGTCTGCCCAGTTAGAAAGTAGAATTTCTTCCTCTGGTTTTGATACGTTAATTTCCATATTTCTTCTGCAAAAGACGATCTTTAAGATCACAACTCCATAACTATAAATATCTTCTTCAAATGCTAATCTTATTCCATTCAGGTACCATATAACCTAGCTAGTGCCCCTCTAGCTATCGTCAAGGTTCTTGTTTTATTAGTAACTAGCAATTTTGCTTGCCCAAAATACAAAACTACGAAGAGCTAAAGGAGGATTTTGTCTGAAATGGATTTGCAGTCCAGACGAGTGTGTTATCAGGTTAACCCGATCAGCCACATTCATACGGTAAATCAACTCTTGTGGATAGAATGGCCAGAAGGAGATAGCCATGAATGCAAACCGTGTGAAATGAATGCTTTGTTCGCTAACATCACTGTCTAACTTTAGTACAGGTCCTGCCGTCCGAGACCACCTTCGACGTCAATCAACCCCTAATATCACTGTCTAACTTTTTTTCTTTTTTGTCAGGGGTGACGTCTAAATCAAACCCTAATATCACTGTTTAAACCCTTTTTATTTTTGTCATGGATGTTTGTATTGTCAAGGGTTTGTAAATTTGATAGGAGTTATTTTTTAAAATAAATTTTGTTAAAAAATATATTACGATAATATATTAAATTGTTTTTATATTAATAAAATATAAATTTTCCACAAAAGTAATGAAAAACAGGCTATATCGCAACCCAAAGACCCCTAGTATAGTTTTTTCACAAAAGTCTCTTGGAGAGGATAAAGAAAAGAAATAACAAAAGGAAATGGTGAAAAAAGTTGAGGAATATTTTAGTTGTTTCATATATGCATTATGTGTTTACCTGTAATATAAAATATAATTTATGAAAAAATTAAGATAGAATACTGCCCTAAGTAATTTTCTCAATAAAAAAATTAAAGAGTTAATTATGCTGTTTCTAGCTGTGCAACTTCTAAAATTAAAATAAACAATTTCAAGGATTGTGATGTATTAAAAAATCATTTTAATTTAATAATTTAAATTATTAAATAAGATTTTAAAATATAATTTATATTATTTTCTAACCCTTTAAGTTTTTTTATTTTGTAAAAATGAGTATTACTCGTTTAAAAGGGATAGTGCAACCCTTTATTTTATTTTCTTTTAAGATTGTGTTGGTAAAAACAATGCTACCTATTGAATTTTAGACTGTCGTTGTTTCCATTAAAATTCAATAAGTTATATTAATGGGAATATCACGACAGCTTTGATAATTATTTTGTAGGGGGTAAAAAATATTATGATTGCACTAATTTTTATTTTTATTTCTATTTTTTAACAAAAAAACCCTTGAGATTTCACATGGTTTATGTTATTTTTTATCCAATTTTTTTCATAAAATTAAAAATTGATAAACCAATTGAGAAAGATAGTGTTTATTTTTGCAGTCAAATAATATTCTTTAAATATTCTGAATTTTTTATGTTTTTGAATGTTTTTACAGTAATAATATCAAAATAATTTTTTTTATATTTTTTTAAAAAACCACTTTAAACATCGTAATTCCAAACACTGTAATAAACCTATCCTATGACTTATGTCAAGTCATATACAGCTTATTTGAAGATATATATTTAATTCTATACAAAGTGAAACTCATTTCAGTTGTAAGATTGTGAGTCTGAGAAGACTATTAATGGGCATCCGTACATGTTAGAATCATAATTAATGATCACGATACAGATCCTGGGCTGATGAAGATGAAGGACCATCCCATAGTGTTCTATCTGATGAACGCCCGAGGGACTGAGTTTCGTCGATACTCAGGACTGAAGATTGATCAGAGTTGCCTTGGAAACTCTGAGAGTAGCCTTGGAAACTCTTAAACCTCAATGAATCGCCAAATGTACTTGGATCCACGACTAATTCCTGAACCTCACCCTTTCCTTCCAGCATTCTTACTACGGCAGACATTGTAGGTCTAAGTGCGGGAGATTGGTTTGTGCATAGCAGTGCTACTTTAATCATCCTAGCTGCTTCTTTCTTGTTGAATTCAGACCCTAATCTTGGATCAACAAGCTCCATTATGTCTCTATTTTGTTGTAAACTCAGCGCCTGAAATAAACCATAAGGCAAAAGTAAACAGACATTTAGCATTCTCAGAAAATGGAAATGACTTGAGTAATAACTAGTTAGTGGCCCCCTGGGCGGAGCTTGTTGAAGTCGATCTTGTCATTACAATTATTATAGCTCTGGCTTACACGTTCCGGAAAATTATTGCCCTTGCGGATGAGATTCGTATGTTATGATAACCACTTGCTTTCCCATGTCGATCTCAGTACTTGATAATCCCTTTCTCTGCCACGTACATCATGAGCTTACCTCAAATATTCATTTTCTTATCTCAAGATATCCAATAGCATACATTGTATGGTACGTAGATAAGTGGCCTGCAGCGAAATTCTCTGTGTGGTGCTTTCACTATGAAGGCTGGCAATGGTGGGGCTATATGGCTGGCGATCAGTGATCTATGACAGTTTTTCTGTCTTGTATTTTGATAATTTTATTACTATATTACCCATTCAAATCTACTAGTGATCTACGCTGGGCAATTATTCATTAGGGGTTCTCTTGGGATTTAGATGACTTTCATAGTTAATTGTTATAAATTATATTTTATTTAATAGTTTAAGTTATTAGATTGAATTGGTTTTTTAATATGGTATTATAGTCTTGATAATCAAGTCATCACGACTTTTAATCTTATTATTTATATTTATTTCATAAAAATTAATTATAAGGTAGTATGAGCCTGTGTAAATTTTAAATTCAAATAACTTTCACTATTGAATTGAATTGACTGTTGATATTAATTGATTGACTGTATATTAGTATACAATAGTTGAGAATAATAGAATGTGTTAGGTTGTGCCTTAGCCAACCTTCCTATTTATATAGAGGCAGCAGAACACTGCAGTAACTATAATGATTACAACATCCTATATTAGAATCCTATTCTGATAGATATATGAGTAACTGTAATGATTACAATATCCTATATTAGAATCATATGCTCTAATATGCCCCCTCAAGCTGAGGGTGGGGGATCAACCCGAAGCTTGAATCGAAAGCAGTAAAGGATACAACAGGAAGTGGTTTAGTGAAGACATCGGCAAGTTGATCCCGAGAGGGAACAAAACGAATCTGAATTTCTTTCTTGGCAACACGGTCACGGACAAAGTGATAATCCACTTCAACATGCTTAGTACGAGCATGGAAGATAGGATTTGCTGAGAGATAGGTAGCACCAAGATTATCACACCAAATGGTAGGGGCAGAGACTGAGGGAACCTGCAAATCTGTTAACAAGTATTGAAGCCAAATGACTTCAGCGGTACCATCAGCAAGGGCTTTATACTCAGCCTCAGTAGAGGAGCGAGCAACAATGCGTTGTTTGCCGGATTTCTAAGAAATCGGTGTCTGACCAAAAAAGACAAGATAGCCGCCTGTAGACTTGCGATCATCAATACTACCAGCCCAATCTGCATCTGTAAAGCCATGTAGAGCGAAAGAGGAGCCTCGAGTGATATGGAAACCATAAGATGTCGTACCTTTAAGATAGCGTAAAATACGCTTGACAGCGGCCCAATGAGAATCTATAGGAGCATGCATAAACTGACAGACTCTGTTAACAGCAAAACATATATCTGGACGGGTGAAGGTAAGATATTGAAGAGCACCCACGATTTGATGAAATCGTGTAGGATTAGAGAATGAATGATCCGGTAATAAAATGACTTTCGAAAGGGAGACTGGAGTATCAACTGGTTTGCAGGAAGTCATACCAGCTCAGGTGAGGATGTCAAGAATATATTTATGTTGACGCAACATTAAACCCATACTGGTAGACTGAACTTCAATACCTAGAAAGTAGTGAACAACACCTAAGTCACGAAGCTTGAACTCAGAGCTGAGTAACTGTATAAGGTGATGGAGCATAGCAGAGTTGCTACCCGTGAGCAGAATATCATCAACATACATCAGGAGATAAAAGATATTAGTACCATCATATAAGATAAACAGGGAGGTGTTAACCTTGGAAGCTTGAAAACCAATGGAGAGCAAAAAATCACTTAGACGAGTGTACCATGTTCTCGGTGCCTGTTTCAAACCATACAATGATTTGTGCAATCTGCACACATGAGATGGAAGAGAAGAGTCAACGAAACCTGGAGGTTGTTTCATGTAGACCTCTTTAGTAAGAACACCATTGAGGAAGGCATTATGAATATCAAGCAGATGAATCTTCCAATTTCATGAAACCGCGATAGAGAAAACCAATCGGACAGTGGCCTGCTTAATAACTGGACTGAAGGTTTCAGAATAATCAATACCTTCCTGCTAGGTAAAACCTCTAGCAACAAGGCGCGCCTTATAGCGCTCAATACTACCATCAACACGATGTTTGATCTGATATACCCATCTACTGCCAACAACGTTCATCGAAGGATGAAATGGAACCAAAGACCAAGTGAGATTGTCGCATAAAGTAGCGATCTCATCACACATAGCATTATGCCAAACTGCATACCGGTCAGCATCAGAGAATGCAAAAGGCTCAGAAGAGGGAGAATACAGTACCCGTGTGGAGGTAGAAGTAGCAGCAGCAGAAGCAACCAAATTAGCTATCTTCTGCTGCCGCGGTCTAAAAGTCATAGGATGTCTGTTGTGTGCTGATGGAGACGCAGGGGAAGACGGTTGTAGTGAGGAGACCTGTGGCAACTGATAAGAAGACAAATCAACCATAAGTTGCAGACCAGCGGGAGAGGATGATAAAGAAGCAGCCTCAAGCACAGGACTATCAGCAGAGGAGGGGCTGGAGGTAGAGACTGAAGCTGCAGGAGGGCTGGCCAGGGAGGGCGAAGCAGAGGAGGGACTAGAAAGTGCCCCAAGACCATGAGGAGAGGAGACCAATTGACGATCTGAACCTACATCATAAGGGTTAGATAAACAAGCATGGGATGATGGCCAAGGAATGGGTGGAGGCTGTGGTCGAATGGTTGTTTGGAGTGGAAAAAGTGGAGTGTTGTGGGCTGTTTGGGTGGCTAGTGAAAGTGGGTGGTGGTGGGTGATTTAACAAATTTGGGAGGGTAACAGTAGTGGGTGCGGTGGGGGTTGTGGTGGAGACCTTTGCAATCTGTTCAGAATTATCAAATGGAAACACATGTTCATGGAAGTGGACATGACGGGAAATATAAATACGGTGAGATGCAATGTCAAGACATCGATAACCAAGATGCAAGGAACTATATCCAAAAAACACACATGGAGAGGAATGAAAATCCAATTTATGATTATTATATGGACGCAGAAAAGGAAAATAGAGACACCCAAAGGTACACAAAAAATGATAATCAGGAGACCGTTGAAATAAAAAATCAAACGGAGAGCGATGGGCAAGATTAGGAGTAGGCATATGATTTATAAGATAAACAGAGGTTTCAAAAGCATAATTCCAGAATCGAAAAGGTGCTTTACATTGCCCTAAAAGAGTAAGACCTGTTTCCACAATATGCCTATGACGACGCTCTACTGTTCCATTTTGTTCATGAGTGTGGGGACAAATCAGACGATGATGAATACCAATGGTCTGAAAAAATATGGATAGTTTTTGGTATTCACCATCCCAATCAGTTTGAACAGATTTTATTTTTAATGAAAATTAACGTTCGACAAGAGTCTGAAATTGATGAAAAACAGAGTAAACATCAGACTTGGCAACGAGAGGATAATACCATACATATTTAGTATAAGCATCAACAAAGATAAAAAAAATAACGATAGCCATCCGAAGAAAAAAGAGGAGTAGGGCCCCATACATCACTAAAAATTAATTCAAGTGGAGTTGAAGTTTTGTGACCCGTAGGTCCTAAAGACAAAGGCGATGATTTTCCTAAAGGACAACTTTGACATTGAAAATTAAGATGTTTGTTATTACAAATGATCTTATTTTTCGAGATTAACAATTGAAAAATACGTGAAGTAGGATGACCTAGTCGACGATGCCATAAATTGGCAGAGGCAGAAGTGTAGGGAGACCAATAGGCTTGAGGAACTGACGTGACGGAAGACTTGGTCAGGGCATAGAGACCATCTTTACTCTGACCTAAGAGAAGGACTTCTTGGGTGTTGAAATCCTTGACATAAAACACACGAGGGTGAAATTCAAAATAAACATTATTATCAAGACAAAATTTCTGAACAGAGAGCAGAGGTTTTGTGATTGCAGGTATATGAAGAACATTAGATAAGGTGAAAGAACGATGTGGTGTATATATTTTTGTATGACCAAGATGAGATATAGGAAGGCCCTTACCATCACCAATATGCAAATTATCATTACCAAGATACGATTCTGAAGCGGTCAAGGTGGCAAGATCAGGTGTGACGTGTTGATTGGCACCAATATTTGGAAACCAATCAACAGAACCGGTTGAGGAGAGATTGCGCTGCACCAGGTTGGCAATAGGTTGTTGGCCATAGCTTCGCTGCTGGAATTGAGGGCAATAGGGAGCTGTATGGCCAAAATTCTGACACAATTGGCAGCGTGGATTATGCCCCCTATTGCGCTGCCAAGAGCCCTGCCTATTGTCACCAAAGGAGGAATTTTGGAAGCTGCGGTGATCAGTTTTGGAGCCAGCAAATCGGTTGCCTCTGCTGTTGGACTGGTTAGGACGCCATCCACCGTTGAAGTGGCCTTTACTACGGCCAGAATTGCCAAAAGTCTGGCGATGTGCAACAAGAGCAGAAGATGGAATGCTGGGTGTGGGCAGCAGAGGAGCATGTATGGCAGCAAAAGATTTGTGAAGAAATTCATGTGTGAGGAGATGGCTGTGAAGATCTGCATATGATAAAGGTTCAGCCTTGGTAATAAGACTGGTAACTAAGTCTTTAAACTCTCCCCTAAGACCACGAAACACATATAAATTGAAATCTTCATGCGAAACTAGCCGACTAGCAGCGACCAATTCATCAAATAAGGCCTTCGCTTTTTGCATAAATTGAGTTACTGATTCATCACCCTGTCGAAGATCCTGAAGAGAGTCGTGAAGTTGCATAATACGAGAGTTGGAGGTGGAAGCGAGAGCTCGCTCAAGAGTACCCCAAGCTGAACAAGAACTTTGACAGCCAACAACAAGATGCAAAACTTCCATAGATAGGGAGGAAAGAAGAGCACTTAGAATGAGTTGGTCCTGTTGTTTCCAGGTTTGAAAAAGCGGATTTACCTGAAAAGAGATACCATCATGGGCAAGAACATGTGTTGATGGACATGTGTTGGAGCCATCAACAAAACCAAAAACTCCTTGACCTGTGAGATAAGGCAGCATTTGCATATGCCAATATAAATAATTTGTGTTTGTTAATTTGAGGGAGATGACTTGATGAGTGTGAGAAAGGGAGATAATGCTTGCGACAGTAGAGGCAATAGAGGCAGCAGACGTGGGCTGCAAGAGGAGGCGTTCACCAGCCATGGCAGAGGAGAATCCAGGCGGTGACGCAGCAGAGAAAAGCAGAGGAGGCGCTGCAAGAGAAGAGGGTTGCACTGTCGAAGAAAAAGAAAGCTGGACTGCTGGTGCTGCAGAATTTGAAGATGCATGTGGCGGCTGTTCTATTGAAGAAGGGAGGCTGGGAGAGAAAATTAGGTTTAATTTATTTTAGGGTTTTGTGGCTATGATACCAAGTTGAGAATAATAGAATGTGTTAGGTTGTGCCTTAGCCAACCTTCCTATTTATATAGAGGCAACAGAACACTACAGTAACTATAATGATTACAACATTCTATATTAGAATCCTATTATGATAGATACATGAGTAACTGTAATGATAACAACATCCTATATTAGAATCCTATTCTCTAATAACAATGAAGAAGAAAGGAGATGAGGAGATTTTAATTTAATTTATTTAGTTCTCTTTTTATCATGGATTTGAAAATAAGAAAATAAACCCTATAATGATTACAACATCCTATATTAGAATCCTATTCTCTAATAACAATGAAGAAGAAAGGAGATGAGGAGATTTTAATTTAATTTGTTTAGTTCTCTTTTTTATCATGGATTTGAAAATAAGAAAATAAACCCAAGTGTAAGAAACTAAAGGACTTGGAACATGGAAGAAGAAGATGCTAAAATGATGGTAGGAGGAAGAGGAAAATGAAGAAATTACAAGGAACTTTAGTCATTAAATCAATCATTGTTGCAAATACTAGCATGTTTGACTCAAGGCATCAGTATGTATATATACATGATGGCAATGTTATTATACAAACCTGAAGTAGTAGCGGTAGCTGGAAGAACTTTTGTCCAGGATAAGTAAAAAAATTAAAAAATTAATTAAATTGAAAAAATAAAAAAAATAATTGAAAAACAAACTGTAAAAAAAAACCAATAAAAATTAAAAAAAAATTGATCAGATTAGTTTTTTAAACCTAGAAAAAAAAAAACAAAACCAAATCCAAACTAAAAAATTGAGTCAAACTAGTTTAAACTGGTTTTTATTTTAAAAAATTAAACCGAACCAAACCGGAATTGATTGGCTTGAAAAAACAAAACAATATCAAGAAAAGAAAGCAAACATTTCATTTCCCGCATAAAACATGCATAGTACAAGGTTCCATACAAGACTACATTACATGCCCTCTTAGGCTTATTTCATTCTCTACTGATTTAGACAAACAGCCTCTTGCTTGTTCAGCTTACAATTGCATTCATGCAATCTCATCACTCCTTCCAGATTGTGAAGGACTAAAAACGCTAACTTCCTCCCTGTTGTTCTTAAGCCTCCTAGCATCTTCCCTTGAGATCTGGAATGAATTTGCCACCACTTCCACCGGCAAGCCTCGGATGGTGGAGACACGTCCAGCCAATTGACTCACTTGTGCATTGTCGTTGGTTTTAAATGATACCCACTCGAACCCTTGGCTTCCTGCCTTCTTCACTACTGCAAAGCTTTGTGGTGCTGTAACTACTTGACCCTCGCGGACTTCTCCATCAAATATCGTTTGTCCATTGTCTCCAACAATCTGAATCCTTCCATTTCCCCTGGTGATGTAGATTATGCTGTGGGCATTCATATTCCAGTGTGGTGACATCAAAGCGTTCTACAGTGCATCATCACATTCAATGTACGTACATTAGTAGGAAATTCACAATAAATTAAGCACAGCATGTATATACTACAAGGGATTACTATATACATCGCCAATGAAACAATTTTGATCCACATGAACCCAGTTTGTGAGGGTTTTTTTTTTTGTAACTAGAGAAATTGTTGTAACGTCAAGAAAAAAAATTCAATGAAGGGTGCATAGACTTTCTTACCGGGTAGAGTACACCTCTCTCAACACTAAGCTGGACAGATCGAAGGATAGGGAGATTGAGGCTGTTGACAGTGGTGAGGCGTCCAGCGCGTGGATTAAAGAAATCAGCACGTTCTGGGTCATTGATGTTCTGCTTCAACCTAGCAGTACAGAAAGTTTCCTCTATGCCATTGAATCTGCCACCTCGTCCCCTTCGGTGTTCAATTTCACGTTCTTCTTCCTCTCGGCTCTGATGTGGACTTACCACCTGAAGCTCATGCTCAGCTCGGACAATGATGCCTCTGTTATCTTTTTCGTTCCTCATGCTTCTTGCTAGTCTGGTGTCAATGTTGAAAGCTTCTGCCAGGATTTGCTCATCGAAGCCGCCGAAGACATTGCGGTTTCTGTCTTGCTGGTGTCTCCGACTTTCATCTTCGTCTTGGCGTCCACGTTGACCTTCAAACTGGTCTCTCTGGTATGAGCTTCTTTGGCTTTGCAATTCTCGTTGTGGGTTGCCAGCAAGGAAGAAATTCTGAAATGGCACAGTAATGTTTGCTTATAAAGTCATCCTTGTTTGCTTGTTACATGATATCGCACGCTTGAATTTTTGTGATTCTTACCCTGAAATCCTGATCAAGCTGGTTGGCAGGATTGCTTGTGTCGAGAAGTTGAACAAGAACGAGAGGTGAATCACCATTGTTATAAAACCAATCAGCAACTCCGGAAGGCAAGGCAACCACATCACCCTCTCTTACTTGTCGAACCTTCTGGTGCTGGTCTTCGGAGCTTTGACTTCCATCTCGAGAAAACTGCCCTGATGATTGGAATGTCTCTGGACAGCCTGGGAATACAGCTCCCTGAATGCCCCTTCCTACATTGACACCAACAGAAGTATATTAATTAATTGTAACTGTGAAATGGTAAAGAATATTTAAGCGCATACCTTGCTCTACATAGACAAGCTTAGGGGTATTAGTGTATGCAGGCAACAAGAGGCCTCGCTTTTGAATGGTATGGCGGATAACTGCAACACCAGCACATTCAAACTGCTCATCATTTTCGTCCCAAATTTCAGTGACACCAGCCTCTGATTTAATCCTCCGAGCAGGCTCGAGGGCATTGATCCTCTGAAGTTGGCATTCGCTATGTTGAGAGCTGCGTCGTCGCGCTTGTTGCTGGTCATGTCGCGAGGTCACTTGCTCTTTCTGAGCAAAGCAACAATTGAAGAGAACAAGAAAGCAAAGTGTAAGAGAAAACTGTCAAAGAACCAATTCAACCCAAAAGCTTAAGCTGTTAGGTGAGGTCCCAGGATATGATTTATATTATTCTCTAACACACCCCCTCAAGTGAAAGCCCTTTAAGCTTGAAACTTGCACAGGCCCACATTACCTTGTGTTTAATTTTTATCAAATAAATGAGGATGGTGAGATTCGAACTCGTGACCACTGGGTCATCAAGGCTCTGATATCATGTCAAAGAACCAATTCAACCTAAAAGCTTAAGCTGTTAGGTGAGATCCCAGGATATGATTTATATTATTCTCTAACAAAAACAAATTAAGTAGAGGAAGACATGCTTGTTCAAACTCTTTCGTATGGTACTGTGTTATGGCAAGATTAAGGGCCTAGTATTTATAGGCGAAATAGTGTGGGCTGAGGATTTGGGACGTGGCGAAAATAGTTAGGACTAGAGTTTCTATTGATGCTTTCTGCATGTTCATTTGTCCTTTCGATTCGCATGTCTGCAAATGCTCTTTCTTGCTTACACGTACATTTTCTTCATGGGTACGTGGTGATTCGAACATCTTTGGTGTAAATGGTGGGCGTTACATAGAGGGATGCACAAGGACTGTTTTATGGATTTGTTCCATGGCTAGCAGCTTCAATCGTTTGTAGTTGAGTTTGTCCTGTATATGTATTAATTTCTTCCGGTTGGTATGTTTTTGTAATTTTGTTTTTTTTTGGGTTTTGTGTAAATGTATGCAATTTAAGATTATCTACCAATGAGAAAAAAAAATAAAAAATTCAGAATGGATTTATAAGTTTTTTTAAGAGGTTAACCAATAACACTTAATTAAACTTGTTTAATTAATATTTACGACTAATATAAAGCTTGATTGAAGTTCATCAAAGTAATTGGCAATTTCCCTAATATCATCCCTCCATTACTAACATCATCAAGAAATGATACTATTAGAAGGTGGTCCATGGTAAAAGCTTGGAATTAAGAGGTTTACTCTCTTAATTTGTAGTCTCAGGTTCGAGCCTTGTGGTCCACTGGAAGCCACATGGGCGTTAACTTCAAGGCGCGTGAAATTAGTCGAGGTGTGCGCAAGTTGACCCGGACACCCACGTTAATCCAAAAAAAAAATGACACCATTAATGGGTTTGAATGGGTGGCGGCGGCAAGTAGAGCATCAGTACATATTAGAGACTTTTGGTGCTACCAAAATTTGTTGTGGCTTCCTTTAATCAGTTATAAATGATCTAAATGGTTTGAGGACTAAAAACTCTTGAACTCCAATTCAATGAAATGAAAGAACATGTTAAGCATATTTGACAATTTAAAACTACAAATTAAGATACCCCATGGACAAAAAGTGAAACAGGAAAAAAGAAGAAGAAGAAATATGAGTACCTATGTATTTAAGTTAAAAAATACAATTGAAAATATGAAGTAGATATAGATGACACTAGATATGTGTTGTCCACATTTCGCTGTGGGCTGAGCAATTTTTTTTTTTTTATGTAAAAAAATCTGAGTGATATGAAAGAAAAAATAATAACAAAAAAAGAGATAAAAAGAACAATATTTGAGCATATTCGTATTATCAAACAAATCAATGTTAGCTGAATAAAAGGAAAATCATAAAAAATAAAACTTTAAAATAAAGAAGAAGAAGAAGAAGAAGAAGAAAACATCAACTTCAAAAGGGGAAAAAAAAAACCAAAAAAACTCAGACGAATCTCATAAACCTAGTTTAATCTTAAAAACTTGTAACTAGTTAAATCTTGAACTTGAGTTAAATCAAGGAGATTAATTGTTAATTAATTTAATTTTGAAGGGCTGAAATCATTGAAAAAAATATTAATAAAAAACTTGGAAAAAAAACCAAAAAGAATGTAAATAAAACTTGAGAGAAAAAGACCTAAGGAGGTTGAAATTTGAGAAAAAAAAAAATAATCCCAAACAAAATAAATAGCAATTCAAATACTGAATACTAAATCTGAAAGGTTAAAAAATCATAAGGGATAAAATTGAAAAATATTTATAATTTGATAGATCATTTATAGATTAAAAACAAAAAGGTATGAGTGAAATTGAAAAACAATTATAGAGGGCTAACCAAATAAAATCAAACAAAAAAGAAAGGAAAAGAAAAGAAAACCCAAAAAATGATTAAAAATAACAAAAAAGGGAAACAAAACCAAGAAAAATCGGGCAAACTATCTAAACCTAGTATAATCTCTAAAACCTGTAATTTGTGAAATCCTTGACCTAGATTAATTCAACCAAAAAACTTATCTCTCAACAAATTTAATTTTGAAGGATGAAATCGCTAAAAAAAATATTAATAAAAAAAAAGTTATTTAAGAGCATCAAAGTAATTACGCTATTTAAAAAAAAATCCTTGAGTAGTAAGTATTAAATTTATTTTATTCTAAGGTTAAATTAGTAATTTTAATGTAAAAAAATAAAACAAAATTACTAATCTAACCCCATATAATTTAAAAATATAATTGTATTAAGGTGAAAAAACCACTTTACCCCTAATATGGTGTTCAAAGATTTTTTTGTTTAAGAACAACATTGTAATTAAACTATTCCAATGAATAAAAAATTGAGTCTTGGGTACAATAAAATCTCTTTCGCATTTGGATTATAAACAAGTTTATATCTAAAAAGAATTCTATACAAGTTTTTTTTAGACTTACACCATCCAAAGTTAGGAATAAACTTAAATTAGGGTTTAAAAATATAAGGAAGAAAAGAGAGAGAAACAATCCTAAATATTTCTTTTTAGATAATTGATAAGGTAATGATATTGGATTAAACATGGATTTTAAACCTTGTTCTAGGCTCGAAAAAGAAGAAGAGTTCATAGAATGCCTTGTATCAAGAAACAGGGCGCTAATATTGGAAAGACTTAAATTCCCTTGATGAGATTAAATTAACACAAGAAGCTCTCAACGAGCATCCACATGACTACTCAACCTATGATGAAATAAGTTACAAAATCATTTGAATAGTGGCTAATCCCAATACAAGTTAAAAAGAAAAAAAAATCATAAAATAACAATGAAAATAAATAAAAATTCAAAAATAACTAGGAAAATAAATAAAAATAAGAAAAAAAAAAAGTAGTAAGCTTCAAAGAGTTTTTACTAATTTTCATAGAAATTTCTTACTTTCAATGTTTTTCATAGTTTTCGCTGAAGATCACCAACAACAACTAGGAGACGCCTCTCAAGCCTCTCAAAAGGCATAAACATCTCCTATTTTTTTTTTAATTATAAAAAGACTAGAATACTCCTAACCTCATGTGATAATTCCAGAAAAAATGAGCTTAAAAAACTAAAAATACCACTTTACCTTAGGCAAAACAAAGTTTATTACAAGAGCTATTCAGTAATTCCATAGTATAAACATGTTAGAATGACCAGAAGGCCCCTGACTCCACGTGATAAATTATGTAACTGAATGCTGAAATTAATCCCTCGATAACATCATCAAATGAGATTTGCAAGCAATCTTTGAACGAGATAATAATAATAATAATAATTGTAATATACAATTCGAATGGAGGAGAATTGTTATACGGTTTGGATTTTTAGAATCCCAACAGTGTTCATTAAATAAATTCCTTTTGATATTATATATTATCTCTAAATCCGACTTCCGGGTGTATGTACATTAAACATCAATTAAATATTTGGATGATTATTTAAAATTATAAAAAATTTATAAAAAATTTGAAATAATTATGATGAACAATTTAAAATGAATAAAATGTAAAAGAATAAAATTAAAATAAAGACTTTAATGAAAAAAAAAAAAAGAGCATTGAAAGAAAGCAGTAGAAGATTGAATTAAAAAACAAAGAAAAAAACTATTTATAGGAAATGTAGGCTACATCTCAATAGGTGATTTTTTTCAGTTAGGGATCAATATTGGCGGCTGATTTGGTGACACGTATTTCAGAGTCCTTAATTTCATATTGGATTATTATTTTTTTATTTTTATTTTTAAAAAAAAATTAATTTTTTTTATTTAAAATAATTTTTTTTATGTTTTCAGATTGTTTTGATATGCTGATATCAAAAATAATTTTTAAAAAAATAAAAAAAATTATTTTAATGCATTTTTAAGCGAAAAACACTTTGAACTATTACTGCTACTACAATTACAAATTAGAAAACCAACCCTTAAAAATCAGTATAATTACCTAAATTGTGGCGCGGAGAGGTGATTCGCTTTCTTTAATATTTTTTGTTTTGTTTTGTATTTTTTTAATTTTACCTTTATTTTTTATTTCATTTTTTTTTATAACCTGAGATATAGTTTTAAATTATATAAAAAGACAAGATTAAAAAAGAGAGGACCTCAATGTAAAATGTGAAAAAAATACATTGTCATTCATAGTTTTTATAATTTTTATTTTCATTTAAAAGTTTATTTTACTTATTTTTAAGTTTATTGATTTAAGATATAAAAGAGAAAGTCACCAAAAATTAATGAAAAAAAGTGAAAGTTGGGGTAGCCAAATTATCGCCATGAAAAAAGTCTTTATTGATATTAATAGGTTTCATTTAATGAGAAGAGTTCCATTAAGACATTTTCTTTCCTTTATTTTTTATGAAAAAAGATGATTAGGCTTGAGAGGTGATTTTTACCCCAATTTGATTTTGTATTTTAAATCAATTTAAAGATGTTTTGAGTTAAGAGATTGATTTATTGATATAATATGAATGCTTATTAGGTATTTTTAATCAACACGCTAGGCTTTTTCTTCTTTGAATCAAGCACGCATGGGCTTGGCGACAGTATCAATCGCATGGCCTCTGTTTATCCAATCCATTAAACTTTTTTTTTCGTTTTTTCATTGAATTTTATTCAATAAAAAAATTAAAAATATATTAAAAATATCATTTTATTAAATATTAATCAGCTTATATTTAGTTTTATATGACATCATAGCATTTTTTTTGATAAAATTATAAATACTCAATACCTCCTAGGCACAATAATAAAACCATTAATAATTTTTTTATTAAATTTTGTTTTTTATGATCCTCATTATTTTTTTCTTTAAAATTTTTGTTTTGATAAATAAATTGCCTACAAAAGAATTATATTAATAGGATAAAAAAAAAATTATTTAAAATCATGTTTTTTTTTATCATTGTTACAGATCCTTTATAGTTTATTGAATTTTTATTCTAGTTACCTTTGATTTTTATTAAATGATGTGCATTACTAAAAAAGCCTATATTTGTTTTTGTTGAGAAAAATAAAATTAAAAAGAAAAAAAACAGTATACTAGAAAATTATTTTATTTTGATAGAACATAAATTATAAAAAAAATGTATTAACATATAATGAAATAAAAAAAATATGAATATCTCTTGAGGACGCAAAATCAAATATTTTGATGTATGTTTATTTTTTAATTTAATTATTGATTTACATCAATATCTCATTTTAGCATTCATTTGTGTATATAATTTTTTAATTTGTTTCACAATAATAATAATAATAAAGTGTTGACAATGCTTGCGCTTTCTCTTTGCATTGAAATTTTCTGGTAGTGCTCCTCTCTAAGCAGAGCCAACTTGAACAAGAAAATCCGCAGCACTATTCCCAGTTCTATGCAATGGAAAGCCAAAACCTTGTTCTATGTTCCTGAGGAATCCGATTCAAGAATCACTCTCCAATACCCCTTGTTCTATGCATTAAGATTAGCATAATTCATATTGGTAGCTCTGCCAATATATCAAGAAATCCCAATAAACCAGTTTCTGAGACAAGAGTTGCTGTTACATGAGAAAATTGTAATAAACCTCCGAATTTGATCACTGTTACGTGAGAAAAGATGTTGCTGCAGCCACCTATGACCTATAGCTTCGTAAAAAACAGTAACCACTCAAGTTCGTTTAGCCCAATCGCAGTCCATCAGAGCACGGATCATTGTGTCAGAGCTTCGCCCACACCTTGCAGACAAATCCTGGTATAAATAAGCTCTAATATTGTATTTTTCTTTCTTTATGTAGATGTTATCGAAAAGAGAATTACTATCATTAATTATTATTTGAAGTTCCCATTTTATTGCCGGATGATCTATTAAATTTAATTTCAATAATATATATATATATATATAAATTATTGCGTTAATTACAATCTATATCACATAAATTGGTAAATATAAGTTAATTCAGCAGGATGTTTACGATTTTTCTTCCTTCTATCACTAATAAGATCTCTTCAATAGGTGAAAGTAGTGAGATCATATATAGATATGGGAATCATAGTTATCATGGGTTTCATGGTTGACCCGATCAAGAGACAAGGTCACGGGTTTCATGGGTTAACACGGGTTAACTCGGGTTAACTTGGATCAACCCGGAAAATATTGAAAACATAAAAAATATAAAAATTAATGTAGTTGAGTTTATAATTGGACCAATATTTGAATATCACAAGCAAAATTAAAGTTTTGGAAAATTTTAAGTCATAATTCAGGACTGAATTGAGGAGAAATGAGCTTAAATTAGTTTAATTTAGCTACAATTAAAGAAATTAAGGTTTAAAGATGACTTTGAAACAAGTAGCAAAGTTAGAAAATCAATCCAGAAAAATTTGAAATTTGAAGTTAATTTGGCTTAAAAATAAAGAATTGGAGGAACAAGGACCAAAATGAGAAAAGCGGAGAATTTAGAGGGTGAATGTTATTTTGGTTAGGGACTGAATTGAAAGAAAGTAAGAAAAAAGATGGAAATTAACCAAAAATAAGAAATTAAAAGACTAGGAACCAAGGAGCAAACGGCGCCGAAATTGAAAGATTTAGCTTAAAAAAGTTGGTCCTGTCTCCATGAATCAAGAAAAGATCATATTCTATGATATATTGGCTACAATCACCACACAAGAGATCACACTTTAACTCGTAGAATCCACTAAATATTCTGAGCCAAACATGCCCTCTCAGTCAGCATTTCTTCAAAATCGGTGATTGTTTCAGAGCAATCCTGGTATAAATTAAGCTCTAATATTGTATTTTTCTTTCTTCACGTAGATGTTATAAAAAAGAGAATTAGAAAAATAATATAAATTATATTTTAAAAATTTATCTAAAAATTTTAAACTATTGGGTTGAGATGATTCTGACATTGTATCATAGCCTTGATAACCAAGAAATCACGAGTTCGAATCTCGTCATCCTTATTTATTTGACAAAAACTAAACACAAGGTAATATTGGTCTATGTAAGTTTTAAGTTCAAAGGGCTTTCACTTGAGAGGTTATGTTAAAGAATAATATAAATCATATCTTGAGATCCCAACTCAACTTGCGTTGAGATCCCAAAATATAATTTATATTATTCTTTAATACATTCCCTTAAGTAATAACTCTTTGGACAACTATCATTAATTATTATTTGAAGTTCCCATTTTATTGCCGGATGATCTATTAAATTTATTTCAATATATATATTATTGCATTAATTACAAGCTATATCACATAAATTGGTAAATATCAGTTAATTCAGCAGGATGTTTACGATTGTTCTTCCTTCTATCACAATAAGATATCTTCAATAGGTGAAAATAGTGAGAGAATATATAGATATGGGAACCAAAAGCTTCATCAGCCAATATTTAGAGGGCGAATGTTATTTTGGTTAGCCAGAGAGTAAGGGGTAGAAACACATTCCAGGAAAGCAAGAGGAAGCTGGCAAGATTACTTCAATAGTAACACACGTTGCCAAGGCAATTGTGTAGTCTTTTTCCTTACAAATTCCAGTTCATTCTAGGAGTAATTACTCTACAGAACCAGGTTCAAACATCTTTGTATACTGATATCTTTTTATAATTTCTATGTAAAGTTTCTGAATTTCCAATTTTATTTTGCTTCTTAATGCTTGAGTGTATGCGTGTACCAAACTGAAATTCTTGGACTAAACTTTATCAGCTAGAATTTTCTGTGATGGTTGCTTTATGTGATACTAAAATAGATGATCTTTGAGATATGTCAAGAAATAAAGAGACTTAAATTTGCGAAATCAGAGAGGAAGTGCACAGACAGCTTTTACTAATTGGATAAAGATCCTGGGCTGATGAAGAGCAAGAAGCAGTCGATGGTCCCTCTGATGACTTCACGAGGGACTGAGTTTCACTTAAACTTCCATTGACAGAAGATTGAGCAAACTCGTTATGTAAGGCCGTAGCATACCCTGATGGATCACCCAATGTGCTTGGAACCATGACTAGTTCCTCGACATCAGTTTTTCCTTCAAGCATGCTCACTACTCTAGACATTGTAGGTCTAAGTGCTGGAGACTGATTTGTGCATAGCAGGGCTACATTGATCATTCTAACCACTTCTTTCTTGTTGAATTCAGACCCCAATATTGGATCAACGATCTCCATTATGTCCCCATTTTTTTGTAAATATAGAACCTGAAATAATAAAAAAAATATAGATATATAGCTGACTAAGAGTAAACATGAACAGACAATTAAGAGACTAAATAGGCATAACTTACCCAATCTAGAAGGCATTCAAAATTCTCAACCCTCCTAAATTTGACGTTGTTCATCCCAGAAACAATTTCCAATGCTACAACACCAAAGCTGTATACATCTGCCTTGTAAGTTAAGTAACCATATAATGCATATTCCGGTGCCATGTATCCCCTGCACAGATAGAATAACTCAGAGGCATTTTACTAGTTTGCTTCACTAAAACATGTAAGAAATGCTAAATGTCTATTGTTTGTTTTTGTTTTTGATAGGAAAGTTATATTTCTAGCAGCCTAAACAGGATTTCGAACCCTGGATAATATGTGAATAGCAACCAAGCTAAACCTCTCCAAGGGTTAGTCTTAGAGGAACACAGCCATAGATGATTTGAACCCTGATCCATGAGAACCATGCAGTGTGTGATTTGAACCCTAGATGCCTGCCTGCCATATAATCTAAAGCTAACCCCTTCCATCGGCACTTGAGCCCAGTTACAGCATCATACTGTTTAAGACTAAAAGCTATCTTAGATAAATGACAATACTTGTGTGTTTCCCTTACAGTTTGTTCAATAAACCACTTGTGTTAGAAACTCACATTGTTCCAGCAACTCTGGTGTCGATGTGGGTGTTGTCCTTGTCAAGAAGGATATTGGTACCTTTTATGTCTCTATGAACAATTTTGAGTGTCGACTCCTCATGCAGGAAAACCAGACCTTTCGCTATACTTTTACATATCCTCTGCCTTGTACGCCAGTCTAGCTTCGTTGCCTTGATTTCCTTTGTCCCTGTAATCATCATGCATAACCCAACCCATCAGTTTCTTCTTCACTAATTCTATCTATATGCCATTCAAAGAACTTGTTTTCTTTCTCATTACTTTACATAAGATACTATGGGGAAGTGATCAGAGGCCTACCGAACAAAACATACGCAAGGCTATTGTTTTCCATGTATTCATATACCAGCAACAATTGCTTCCCCTCAATGCAACATCCATACAATCTAACAAGATTTGGGTGTTGCAGAGCAGAAATCATGCCTATTTCGTTCACAAACTCACGATTCCCCTGTTTTGATTTCGCCGAAAGCTGCTTAACCGCAATCGGAGTGCCATCTGATAGTACTCCCTATAATGAGAATAATTTTAGACAAACAAAATAAATTCACTGAGGCCATTCCTTGATGCTTCGATAAGACAAAAGAAATAATATAGTAGACAAGTAGCTAGACGAAAACAAAAATCTGTACTATACTTTGTAGACACAGCCAAAACCACCTTCTCCAAGTTTGTTTGCTGGATCAAAGTCATTCGTTGCGGCTTTGATTTGTCTGAAGGTGATGATACCAGTAAGCAGATCTAACCCAACAAGTTCTGCCCAAGGAACAAAGAGGATATGTATATATTAGTTGTTCTGCATGAATGATTCATCAAAGGAAGAACACAGATGGTTTTTGCAGTCCTACAAGTAAACAGCATTGAGATTGATAATTCCCATTGAAAAAGCCATTGTTAGAGAGTAATATAAAACCATTCCTTTAGCTTCGTCTTTGGATTGAGATAATTATTTGACAAATTTATGCATTCATGGATAGACATACAGCAAATAAGATGCAGAAAATTGCTTATTGCCGTGTTATTTTAGTGACTGGATTCCTCACTAGAATTTGCAAAATCAAATAAATGTATCAACTGTACCTCGATCCCTCGATTTCCTTCCTCCCAAATAACCTTTCCACCAAAGAGTGGATAGAAATACGAGAATGAGGAATAATGGCAAGACCACAGCTCCAGCGACAATGAATCTCTTCCTCCTGCCTTTATCAGGTGGCTTGAAGTCTAGGCAGAAATAGAATTGCAGCAAGAGCAAGTATTGTCAGATCACAGTACTAATTATTACTTCATTACCATGTCATTCCATTATATGTCAACCTACCAGATTCCACATCAATGGCTGATATTAGAGGACCATATATTCCTTTTTTGGGAGACATTGTGGTTCCTTTCCCAGCCCAATGAAGGCGGATCTCTAAAGCTCCATTGGTTACAGGTGCTGTATAATTATGAATGTATACCTTATCCACCCCTCCCGCTTCCTTCACTATATCAAAATCCTTCAGCACAACAATGTCCTGCGAGAACAATTCTTCAATTAAGCTGTCACCTATTGCACAAGGAATGAATCTATGATCTTTTAATTAATAGATACCTGAATATAAACATCAAATATCCGTCTTCCTAGACTGTAGTAGGATCTGTTATCCCTCATTACTATCTCTGCAAAGTGCAGCTTGACTTTGTATTTCCCATTTACCAGACAGCGAACGTAGTATGTGAGAGACAAAGGCGTGAGGCGTGCATTTGTGTACAATACAGAGTTGTCCATTCTGAGCATGGACATGTTTTCTTCTATGTAGTTGGAGGAAGAATCACTATCCAAGAAATGTCCTGTGGTACTTATTTGCCAATCCTCCTCTCTTTTGGCCACATATTTTGCTGCATCTCCTGGCTCATCATCTGCTTCGTAGACGGTGTTTCCAATGGTGGCTTCTGGTCCCCCACAATTTATGTGCACTGAATATCGCTCTATACATAAAAATAAAAATGTTCATGGCCACCGATATGATTAAGCAGATTATAACACAAGAAATGTTAAGATCAGACCGTCTGCTAAATCGAAGCAAACAGAACAGAAACAATCAAACACAAAAGCAAATTAAGATTTTGTCCTCCTGTAGTGGAAATCGTGGTGAGACCCATGGTCCACGCATAATAGGACCTTTATATTTATGACAGAGACAACATTATCTAGTGAATAAAGGAATAAGTTTGTCCGTTAACATTTGTCTAGGCTTATGGGATTAACTGGTAGTTTATTCCTACACCAGTTGAAGGTCTTAGATTCGATTTCTTTCCAGAGGTGGTCGGATGCATGATGGGGTAGCATTGAGTTTATGACTGAGATGCTATGATCCAATGAATATAGAAATAAATTTATAGTCTAGGCTGACATGTTGTTCCTGCATCATTTTTCTGTCTAGTTCCAGGTGAAATGTTAAAGCGGATAGCTTTACAAATTACTAGTACCTGCAGAACAAGCACTCAGGCACTCAACAGGTTTCCTGGAAAGATTGGCCAGATAGAATCATCAGCTTATTTAAGAGAAATGACAGAGAAGAAGAAAATAAAATGATGTGTGTTTTAGATATTTATCAAAATAGAAGCTTACGAATAGTTCCCTCCCCAAGTACTTCTGAACAGATTTCTGGCAAGACAAGAAGAGTTAAGTTTTGTAGGTTATGAAGTGAACGGTGATGTAAAAACTGCACACTTTCAAAATCAAAGGGAAGGCAAGGAAAATGAAATCAATCTTACAGTAGTGTTTTTGTACATTTTGCTTCCGAAGTAAAATTGTTGTAAGAAAGATCGATTTCGCTGCACACAAAGATAACTTCCTTAAACATTCAGCCAGTTTTTTAGAAAATTGCATGCACATGTTATAGCCAGACAC
Organism: Populus alba; assembly: GCF_005239225.2. Classification (NCBI taxonomy): domain Eukaryota; kingdom Viridiplantae; phylum Streptophyta; class Magnoliopsida; order Malpighiales; family Salicaceae; genus Populus; species Populus alba. Next base: position 3,593,979 of record NC_133302.1, read on the forward strand.
TTGGAAGATATTGCAATTGGTTAGCTTTTGGTTGCTATCTCAAGGCAGAAGAGATGAATAGACAGAAGAGATGAAGACAGTTGGGATAGAAAGGACATGTCCTCACCTCACATCTTTTCTTTTTCAAAAGATAAAAATTCAACCCAAAACTATCTTAGAGACACATTTATTTTTATATCTTCATCTTCGTCACTGTAACCAAATACATTTTTGTCCCTACTGTATTTGTCCTTTCTATTCTAGGACAATAACTAAATGAAACCTTGGAGATAGTTTGATCGTTCATGCACAGCTGTACTGAAAACTATCTGGAAACTGGGAACTGGGAAGGATCATCTGTTTATCAGCTTCTCATCAGTATATCTCTTCAAAGACTAGGACATATTATTAAACCTACAGACACGCATCTATTATAGGATAAGGGAAACCTGAAGTTCACGATTAAGCTCCTGGGTTGAGAATGTTACGATAAAGGTGAACTGAAGTTGATGATCATTTCTATCTTTCAGGGGAGAGTTAATGGATAAAATATTCAATAATTTTAATTGAGTAGAAACAAAATATATTACGAACAAAAATCTCAAAAATCATAATCCGGATACGGAAATTAAGAAAAAACTAACATACGAGCTAGTAACTCTTTTGTAGATCCATTCTGGGATGGTCCCTGTAAACATGTTCCTTGTAAGACACCTATACAGAAAGTAAGAATTGTCATTTGGTTGAACATTTGTCCAAGGCTATCATTGCAAATTAAAGACTGTCTGGAGAATAACTTGAAAAAAGGATTGAGTCATTGGTCAGCTCGGGTCAACTTTTTTATTTAAACAAATGCATTTAGTTCCATTCTTTTCACAAGATATTGACCCGATTAGGTTTGGCCGGGTCGAACAGGTTTGGCAGTTCAATGTCTTATATAGTTCAACTGGAATCTCAACCCTAGCCAGGCTCCGAGTCCTGGATTTTCCAGGTCAACTTGCCTAACCAGTTAGGTTTAATAACCATGCTTATAATATGGAAGACATTAATTTCAGAAGGTAATATAATATAGTATACTAACATTTTCTTCAATCTTCGTAGGCCATCATAATTTGTTGGAAGATAACCATTTAATCTGTTGAAACTGAGATCCCTGTTTTCGAAAAGAAGGGTAAAAAAAAGAAGGTAAAGACCATGGTTCATAATGTAGCTGCAATCTAAAGATAGTAGCTCTAAGCATCCATGAGATTCACACTTCAATCTTCATGTAGATGAATGACAGAATGGATGATATATAAGGGATAGAGTAAATTACAAAACTTTCAGCCGTGCCATTCCGGTCAAATACATGGGAAAATATCCTGACAAATTGCAGTTGCTCAATAGCCTGCAACATACATTAATTTCATGTAAGCTAAATATATATGCTGAGTTGTAAATTAAATATGATCCTGATATGAGAGTGTCAGCTGCAATAATAACTCACAGATCCTGAATGCCTGCTATAGATTCTAGGTTGGGAAACTCTGAACCATCTCCAAGTAAGTTACTTACTTTTCTGCTCAATAGTAGGCAACATAAAAATGTGAGATGTTTGGGATTAAACTTGTAACTGGGACCATAAATTTAAAACAAATATCTTACAGATCAGCTAGATTAGTCAAGAGAGAGATGCTTGAAGGAATGGGTCCTGTGAAACCACCAGCTTGGATCTCTCTGTTAATACAAAATTAAAGGGGGATTAGGGTTCTGCTTCAGTGATGACATTCGGAGCTTGTGGTAGAAACTAGCACATACAATGTATCAAGTTGTTTCCAGCTCTGAATAAAATCAGGTATTCTTCCAGTGAAGATATTGCTGCTAAGCCTTCTGCATTCGCCGAACGGAAAACACAGAATCATGAAACTTGGAGAGTAAAGAGATGCATCTGTAATATCAAATACTGCAACTAATGAGTATGATACACAATAACCATGAGAAATGAGAACCTACAGTTCCTTCAATCCGGTCAGATTAGTGAGAGCCGGTGGTAACTCTCCAGTGAGATAATTGGCACTGAGAGTTCTGCAATCACAAAAGGAGAAAAACACTTAGCATTCAATAATCAGTTAGGACTTAATTTCTAATACAAAAGCTTGAATGAACTGACAGATTCTCCAGGTTAACCAAGCCTCCAAGCTCAGGGGGAACAGTTCCAGAAAACATGTTGTTCTGAATGTTCCTGCATAAATGCCAACTCTCAGGATTACTCCTGACTAAACAATTGAACAGATTTAAATATGAAAAGAAAAAAAAACATGAAATTGACTAGTAGAAAAATGCATACAGGTAACTAAGTGTGGTAATCCTTCCCAGATAGCTAGGAAGTTTTCCTGTCAACCGATTCACGCCGACAGACCTGTTGTTTATACAATCTATTAATTATGAGTAAGCAATTCCTTGGCTAGAAAACATGAACGCAGAATTTTCTTACAAAAATTCCACCTTGGTATTAGCCCATTCGGGTGGTATATTGCCCCTCAGGTAGTTGGCCCAGAGATCTCTGCAGAGCCGATAGAGTTCTAATAAAATCGAATCATACAATACAAATTCATGGTGCTCAATCTGTAGAAATGTAGTAATTTGAAGCACTGCTTACAGATGTTTAAGGTGTGGTAGTTTCTCGATAGCCTTTGGGAGAGTACCGTCAAGATCTTGCATTTTGAGATATCTGCATTGCAAGAACACATGCACCCATCAACTCCTCAATACTTTCAACCATTGCAAATCAACAATCAAATTGTTGATTTAAATTACAACAGCCAATGGAATAGAAACCAAATTGTTGACATCTAGCAGAGCTCAGCTTTTCTTCGTATGATTAAACTCTTAAGCCTAAACTTCTGACAACTGGACCATTTTTTTTGCTGAAGATCCTTTTTTTGCTATTCACTACATATTTAGCTTCTTTTTATATAATTTTTACTGCTAATGAATTTCATCTGAATTGCTTAAAATAAAAAATTCAACTATCGAATGGGGTTTATGAGGAGATTTAATCCACCACAAATAGTCCTCCGCTGTTTTCTAATAAAAAAAACATTTTTTTAACTCAAAATATGATATCATTAGATCATATATTTTTAAAATATTTATACGGTAATATATATTTTGAATGATTTTTAAAATAAAAATATTGAGATAATAATACATTGAATTGATTTTAGTTAACTTGTCAAGTTTGTGATCAGAGTCATAAGATCATGTTAACCCTATAGAAAAAAATCAAAATAAATTATGAAGGTCAATTATTAATCAATCTAATATTAAAGAATAAAATAAAAAATAGGATAAAAAAAACTACTCAAGTTAACCACGATCAACCTCCAAACTCACAACTCGGATCAAGAGATCGATATAACTCAAAAAACGTTTCTTAAGAAAATATGAAACTCAATTTCTAATCAAACTCATTATTGAAGGTTGAAATTAGAAAAAAAAATCAATTAAAAAATAACAACAAAAACTCAAGTTAACCCAAGCTAACATATTAAACATGTAACCTGGAACATAAGATAAGATAACTTCATAAAAAAATTAAAAAGCTCTATTTTCAATATATTTATTGTTGAAAGTTGAAATCGATGAAAAAAAAAACCAAATCATTTAAGACCGAGATAACTCCACAAAAATCAAATTTAAAAAAATTACAAAACTCGATTATCAAAAAAAACCTAATAGTGCAAGATAAAATTTGAAAAAAAAAAATCATTTGTTGAAGGGTAAAAAAAAAGAATTCAAAAATAACCAAAAAATAAATCGAGTCAACCCAGGTTTACCTACCAAATCTGCGACCTAGGTAATAAGATCGAAATAACCCCATAGAAATTAAATAAAAAAAATGACTAAGCCCAATTAAAAAATATTAAATTGCAAAAGGAAAAAAAAATAAAAAAGTATATTTATGTTAATTTGTTAAACTTGCGACTTGAATCATAAAATTGAGATAAAGTCATAAAAAGTAAATAAAAAATCTTATTGCCAAGAAAAAAAACTGAATCCATGAGATCATATATAACTCAATAAAATAAATTGAGCAAAATTATAAAGCATAATTCATAAAATAAATTAATATTGAAGGATGAATTTAAAAAATAAAAAAAATAATATATATATATTAAATTATTAAAGATTAAAATTAAAAAATATATATACGATTATGACTACACTTTTTTTGGAATAACTCGATATATTGAAAGGGCTAACCAGAAGGTAGCCAAAAACAAGGTACATGAAACAAAAAAAAAAAGAATCACAATAACAAAAAAGCAAACACAAAAAGAAAGGAAAAGAAAGTAAATAGATACATAACCAAAAAAGGACATTAGGAATGAAGAAGCTGATACGCCATGCTTAAAGCCTTGATTTGGTGTTAGACCAATCTGTAATACCTTCAGGTCCCATAATTAAAGTAGTGCCAGTAGCCATGAAGAATTAAGGAGAAAATATCTTCGAAGGTCGCAGTTCCATCATTGAAGATTACCTTGTTCCTCATAAGCCATAAACTCCAGCTAACACAACAAGAAAGCATAGACCAAGCCTTACGCTGGAATTTTCTGAACACTAGGTTGGGCCATTGATGTAAAAGATCATCCACACAGCAGGGAAGGCAACCACTAATACCCCACCAATCCAAGAATTTCATCCATAATTTCCACACTGCTCTACAATGGAGGAGAAGATGATTTGAAGTCTCAATCTCATTTTCACAAAAGATACAAAAGTCTTGATCAACTGGGATTATATTACGGAAAAGTAAGAAATCCTTAGTGCACAGTCTATTCTGAACAGCTAGCCAAAGAAAAGATTGAACCTTAGGAGGGACCCCTTTTTTCCATATTGAAGCCTTGAAAGTTCTAAGCCCTGGATTCAAAATCCTGTCAATAAGTAAGAACAAGTTTTAACTGTATATCCTCCATCTATTGAAGAGGACCAGACTTTTTTATCTAAAGTTGTTGCCTTTAGTCGAAAGCTTTCTAGAGATGAGAGAAGGTAGACGACCTGCTCAGTTTCAAAGAGGAACAATTGTCTCCTCCAAGCTAACTCCCACTTCCATTCTCCTTGCTCCCAAATTCCCATGTCAGCAATTGTGGCATTCGGTTTAGTGGTAAGAATGTAGAGTCGTGGGTAGATGACTTTCAATGGAGAGCTATCAAACCAAACATCAGACCAGAATCGAGTCAGAGAGCCATTTCCCACTACAAATCTGCAATTATTGGCTAAAGCTGAAGAGACCGAGTCTGTTGAGGCAATAAGGGATGTTATATCCCTCCAGATACAAGACAATCTTCTACTAAAAAAAGGGAAACTATTTTCAAACACCGGCTTGAATTTGTTGAATATCATCTTCTTCCACAACTCATTACCAGGAAGAGAGAGCCTCCAAATCCACTTGAAAAGCATTGCTTTATTCTTGGCAATCAATGACCCAATCCCAAGGCCACCCCTATCCTTATCTCTAACAACCACGCTCCATTGGACTTTGCAAATTTTTCTCATTTTGATAGTTCCCGACCATAAGAATTTGCGTTGGATGGAAGTAAGTAAGCGACACACACCTTTTGGCATAAGGAAGATGGACATGAAGTACAAAGGAAGGGAGTTCAACACACTTTTGATAAGGCAAATGCGACCGGCCATGCTTAACATTCTCCCTTTCCATGAAGTGAGTTTCTTTCGAAACTTATCAATGACGGGTTTCCATGTTGAAATCCTTCTAGGGTTAGACCCCAAAGGCATTCCCAGGTAATTACATGGAAGAGAATCATGCCTGCAGTAAATTGATTTTGCAAACTCATCCAAGCAAGAGTCATCAACATTGATTCCTATAAGAGAACTCTTAAAAAAAATAATGTGCAAGCCTGAGCATAGAGCAAACCACCTTAAGACTCTTTTAACTGACTGGAGGGCATGCAAACTAGCTGGCATAAAGACAAGAGTGTCATCTGCATATTGAAGGTGATGTTGCGATGTCGCGGTCGCACAAATTAATTACCCTAGCTTCAAACACAACACACAAGATAGTATAGAGCAAGCAAGGGGTCGATCCCACGAGGAAGATTTAGTTCATATTTTTATGCTATTCGTTATGCAATTTGGAGGGGGGGTTGGATGTTATATAGGCTAAAGAAAAATAAAACAGAAAACTATCAAACAAAATTTAATAAAATCAGAAAATTATCAAGAGAACAAACCTTGGTCGCAATCACACATCCACCTATAGAAATCAGAACTGATCCTTGAAACGAAATTCCAATTTATATTCTGAATTTTTATCTTTTCTTAACGTTGGTTAATTAACGGATGCGCCGTATAACTAACCCTAACCAACAAATAATCACAGTGTCCGCACTAATGATTTAATCCAATGGCAACCTTAAGATCTAAATAAATTCATTATCTTAACAACTAAGTTGTCTGCTTATGTTGCTTTGATCGAATGTTCTCCCTAAGATTAATAACGTAGATCCGCTACAATTATTAAACTCAGTTGCTTCACAAGTTCATATACCACAACTCCGGTTTTGATATCAAACTTAGCAATAAATTGTTTATAATAATAACTTGGAGTCCGCTCTAGCAATTAAAATAAACAATCATAGGAAAAATAAGCATAGGAGAACAAACATATTCATCATATAAACTGAAAAGAAAAGGTAAAATAGATCTCACAGTTCTTGAAATCCGAAGGTTTCCGTGTCCTTGCAACCAAGAAAATGAGTTTAGCCTTGCATGTTTATTGAATAACTAATCAAAAAGATGGAAGAATGCATGATTTAGGGTTTCTTAGAGTAGGGGGGCGTTTTTCTCCTCTTGGGTGGCTGCCCCCCTTCTCTTCTCTTATTCTTTTTATATGCTAGGAAACCCTAATCTCTATTTTACAAAATAGTCCTCCTTTAAGTAGACAATTTACATTTAAGTAGTTCAATAACTATTTTCCTAAAAAAAGAGAAATAGCTTTGCATGAAATCTTCAAGCTTTGACTTAGAGGAGCTACATTGCTGAAATAAAAACTTGGATGTTGGTTTAGATGCTTCGGAACGTAATCTGGACTCGTTTCTTCACGAAACCTGTTTGCTGGCAGAATTTAGTTGTCATCTTTGAAAAATCATATCTCCCTCATATGACATCTTTTTTTTCTGAAATTTGGAGCGTTTATAGGCCTTTGAGTCAGGAATCCAAAACAATTGAGTTTGCATCAATTGGACTTTTGTAGCTCTAGATATTCAAGTCGGACTGACCGAAGGTCAGCATTGGCAGATTGCGAGATTTGACTTTGAAAGCTGCGATTTCCATGCTCTTCCTTATTTTATTGTCTTGCCTTAGATGTCCAGAAAGGTATGGATGTTAGCTTTTTAATTCCACTGGAATCACTTCATTTCGACTGAAAGGTATTGCCTTAGAGCTCATGTTCTGCACAAAACATCGACTGAACGTCAAATCTGCCAATTACCTTCAATTTACTCCTTTTTGCATCTTTCATCCAAAAGTGCCTTCAAAACATAAAACAAAGAATATCAAGGCATTTTATATATAAAACATAAGCAAAAAACTAGTTAAATGTGGGTGAAACTATCAAATAATATGGTTGCATCAAATACCCCCACACTTAGCTCTTGCTCGTCCTCGAGAAAGGATAGGTAAAATCAAATCAAAGTTAAATTAAATCAAATCATTATGACCAATCTCCCATCAATATCCAAGAAAATATGCATTATAAACAAGAACACAATTAAGAAGGATAAATAGTATAAATTTTCATGAATTTATTTACATGCAAACTTCAAAACTCAATTAATTGTCGGGATTTAAATGAAATCTATGCCATGCCAAAGTGATAGGTCCTCTCATTGATATACACTCCAACACTCACGTGTTTAGGGCTTATGTGTTTAAATCTCTCAAATTCAATCAATGAATATGTTCTACCATAAGCTTGCTCTTCAATCTCATCTCCATTACTAACATATTACAAGCAATGCATGAATCAAAAGGTCTTATTTCCGGTTGTAATGGGGCTAAGGTTAAGGTGAGGTAAAAGAGAGTAAAAGAGAAGGTTCAAACCAAACAAAGTAGAGCATTCTAAAAAAAATAATATTTCAAACAAGATATTCCATCAAAGCACATAAATTTTCCATCTTTAATCACCAATGCTTAACTTTTTTTTGATTTCAAGCTCTTTCAACATAAAATCTTAAGAACATAAAAGAACACTTATTTCTTTCTTTCTTTCTCTTTTTTTTTTTGTATTTTTTTTTTGTTTTTCACCTTTGGCAACTTGCTCATATTTTCATCAAGCATCACTTCTTCTTTCTTTTCACATAATTTCCAACCATAATTCCATAAGATATCACAAGTATATGCTCTACTAATCCTTGGCCAGGGGAAAGGGAAACATATATAAAGTTAAGGCTTATACATGGATAAAGCAAAGAAAAGATAAACAAGCTCAAAAGGGGCTCACTAAGGATAATATGCTTTAGGTTAGCTTTTTGGCTCAAGTTGGTTAAAATTCCTATTGCCTTTATCATCTCCATGTATATATGTAATGCGAATGTAATCTCAACAAGATATGAAGCAAGTTCTAGAGATGCATATCATTGAAAGAATGCACAATCAAAGAATATAATGTTGAAGGCTCAAAAGCTTGCATTGGTATTACACTATAAAGTCAAACATGGCATATTCTCAAAGTCAATCCCTAAACCAATTAAACCTTAAAATTTGCATGCATACTCCTTCATTTGATTTATATCTTCATCTATCTCAATTAATTCTCATATATAATACTCATATTCTAAAAAACCAATGGGAGTTAAAAAGATCAATCACAATTTTTTTTTTTTAAGAACAACAAAGAAAACTAAAATAAGAAAACCAAAATTCTCTCAATACCCCCACACTTAAAACACAACATTGTCCTCAATGTTGAAATAAAAGCAAAGGAACATAAGAGAATGAAAAAGAAATTAAAATGCAAAAAAAAATAAAAGATAAGGAAAAAGAAAGCAAATCTGATTTTTTTTTTTCGTGTTGGGTTGCCTCCCAGTAAGCGCTTTTGTTTTATGTCATTGGCTTGACATGTGGCATGCTCATTCTTCATAGATTGGTTCAGCTAACTCTACAGAAGCGGTGAGTTCTACCGTCCAACCTTCATAGAAAGGTTTCAAACGATGCCCATTTACCTTAAGTACTTTGTTGGTTTCTAAACTTGTAATTTCAACTGCACCATAAGGGAAAACATTAGAAACAACAAAGGGTCCAATCCAACGGGAGCGCAACTTTCCAAGAAAAAGTTTCAAACGCGAATGATAAAGAAGGACTTTGTCCCCAACATTAAATTCTTTTCTTATAATCATTCCGTCATGGAGACTCTTAGTCTTTTCTTTGTAAATCCTTGCATTCTCATAAGCATCATTTCGAATCTCTTCCAACTCTTGCAATTGCAACTTTCTTGCAATCCCGGCAGCATCATAATCCATGTTACATTTTTTAACGGCCCAGAAAGCTTTGTGTTCAAGCTCCACCGGTAGATGACATGCTTTTCCATAAATCATCCTATAAGGTGACATTCCTATAGGTGATTTGTAAGCAGTCTGATAAGCCCAAAGTGCATCACCAAGTCGTAGACTCCAATCTCGTCGGTTGGGTTGCACTGTCTTCTCCAAAATGGACTTGATTTCTCGATTTGAAATTTCAGCTTGGCCATTTGTTTGAGGATGGTATGATGTGGAAGTCCGATGAGTCACATGATATTTGCGTAACAATGCTTCCATTGAACGATTGCAAAAATGAGTACCACGATCACTAATGATAGCTTTAGGGATTCCAAACCTGTCAAATATATGAGTCCTGATAAAATCTAAAACAACCTTAGCATCGTTAGTTCGTGTGGCTTTTGCCTCAATCCATTTGGACACATAATCAACAGCAAGAAGGATATAAAGATTGCCTAAAGAAGAAGGAAATGGACCCATAAAATCAATACCCCAAACATAAAAAATTTCACTTACAATAATATTCATTAAAGGCATTTGATTCTTATGAGTGATATTACCTGTTTTTTGGCATTTTTCACATGATTTGCAAAAATGATATGCATCCTTAAAAATAGAAGGCCAATAAAAACCACTTTCAAGTACCTTGTGGGCCGTTCTTTTTGCTCCAAAATGCCCACCACAAGAATGAGAATGACAAAAGGTAAGAATGGAATGAAATTCATCTTGTAGTACACATCTCCTAACTACTTGATCCACACAAAATTTCCACAGATAAGGAGTATCCCAAAAATAATATTTAGCATTAGCTCGTAACTTGTCTTTTTGGGATGTAGACAAACCTGGAGGGAATTCTTTGGTGACTAAATAGTTCACCAAATCAGCATACCATGGTCTTGTAGAGGAATGTAACACATACAACTGCTCATTAGGGAATGTCTCTCGTATTGTTTCGGTTTGTATATCCTTAGTCCTTAGTCGGCTCAAGTGATCAGCCACATGGTTTTCGGCACCTTTTTTATCTTTAATCTCAAGATCAAATTCTTGTAAAAGCAAGATCCACCTAATCAATCTTGGTTTGGACTCCTTTTTCTTCAAAAGATACCTTAAAGCTGCATGGTCAGTAAAAACAATGACTTTTGTACCAAGTAGATATGACCTTAATTTTTCAAGAGCAAACACTACTGCAAAAAGTTCCTTTTCAGTTGTATGGTAATTGCATTGTGCTCCGTCCAACATGCGGGAAGCATAAGCGATAACATGAAAATTCTTCCCTATTCTTTGCCCAAGGACAGCCTCTATCGCATAGTCACTCGCATCACACATTATCTCAAAAGGCTCATCCCAATTTGGTGGTTGGATGATAGGTGCAGATGTGACACGCTTTTTAAGCTCATCATGGGCATCTTTACATGCTTGATCAAACACAAAATCCACTTCTTTAGCTAATAGTTTGCACAAGGGTGATGTAATCTTCGAGAAATCTTTGATAAAACGTCGATAGAAACCTGCATGACCAAGAAAAGAACGAATTTCCCTCACGCAGGAGGGGTAAGGCAATGATGAAATAACGTCTATTTTAGCTTTATCAACCTCTAATCCATGTGAAGACACAACATGCCCAAGAACTATTCCTTGTTCTACCATACACTGTGAAATCATCCATGAAAACCTCAATTATTCTTTCAACATAATCAGAAAAAATACTCATCATGCATCTTTGAAAAGTTGCAGGTGCATTACAGAGACCAAAAGGCATTCTCCTATATGCATATGTACCAAATGGACATGTAAATGTAGTCTTTTCTTGATCCTCAGGATTAATAACAATCTGATTGTATCCACTATATCCATCAAGAAAGCAATAAAAAGACTTACCTGCTAGGCGTTCAAGCATTTGATCCATGAATGGTAATGGGAAATGATCTTTGCGTGTAGCAAGATTTAGATTTCTATAATCAACACACATTCTCCATCCACTCGAGATGCGAGCAGGAATGAGCTCATCCTTTTTGTTTTTCACCAACGTGATTCCGGTCTTTTTGGGCACCATATGGATTGGCGCTACCCATTTACTATCCATGATGGGATAAATGACTCCTGCATCTAACAGTTTCACAATTTCAGCTTTCACTACCTCCATCATAGGTGGGTTCAACCTCCGTTGCATTTCCCTTCTTGGTTTCACATTGTCCTCCAATAGTATGTGATGCATACACATTGAGGGACTAATGCCCTTGATGTCAGCTAAAGTCCATCCAATGGCCGTCTTGTGATCACACAACAACTTCACAAGTTTTTCCTCTTGCGTATTTGTCAAACCTGTTGCTATAATAACGGGAAGTGTATTGTTTTCACCAATGAATACATACTTCAAATTATCGGGCAAAGGTTTCAATTCTAACTTGGGGGCCTGTAAAATAGATGGCAAAAGCTTTTTATGTGAAAGTATTAAATCAACAAAGACATTACCATGGGGAACAGTTTGCAAAGATTGCAAAGCCAATGCTGATTCGTGCACATTTTGGGGAACACATATGTGCCTCTCCATCTTTTCTATCTCGGTAAAATCATAGCCATAGCTCAAGGCTACACTTAATCCATCCTCACACTCAAAATCAAAAACTTGCTGCACATACTTATCAACTTGGTCATAACATGTGATAGAATAAACATTGCTATAAGGATATTTCATTGCATCATGAAAATTAAATTCAATCTTTTCATCTCCTACTTCCATAGACAAAGTATCCTTACCACAATCAATCTTTGTATTGGCAGTTTTCAAGAATGGTCTCCCAAACAATATAGGAGTGTTGTTTGATGAATCACAAGAGTCATGTTCCATATCAAGAATATAAAAATCACATGGAATGATCAAACTATCAATCTTGACTAGGACATCTTCTATCACACCTATATTGTGATATAGGTGTGATAGAAGATGTCCTAGTCAAGATTGATAGTTTGCTGTCGATGGTGCTACTCTTCAGGTATCTCAATCCTTTCTTCATTGGAAACAACAGGATCAACTAATTCTAAGTGCCTTGCTCTCTTCGCTATCCATGGAAGTTCTTCATCTTGTTGTTGATTGTCCAACCTCATGTTCGGTCTGGCTCACACTTGAGCAAGCTCTAGCCTCTACATCCAATTCCCGTATTATGCAATTACATGGCTCTCTTCAAGACCTTCGACAAGGTGATGATTCGGTAACTCAATTTTTGCAAAAAGCTAAGACTTTATTTGATGAGCTAGCAGCTGCTGGCCGGCCTATCTCGCTAACCGATTTTAATCTCTATGTATTTCGTGGCCTTCGCGAAGAATTTAAGGACTTAGTAACAAGTCTTATTACAAGGGCAGATCCTCTACCATATGCAGATTTGCTTAGTCATTTGCTAACTCATGAATTTATTCATAAAACCTCTCATTTGTCTATGGGATCTGCTGCCATTCATGCACCATTGCTGCCCACGCCAAACATCCCACCTTCAACACTACTGTCTCAACGACAGCCTTCTGCTCAGTTAGGACGAAATAGGGGGCGTTCCTATGGCAGCTGGCATCCTCCACAAACCGCTCACAGAGGCATTCGAAATACTGGCTACAGGTTTGATTTTCGTAACTTTCAAAACAATTACAATTCTGCAGCTGGCAACGAAAACAAACCAACACGTCACACCCGACCTTGCAACCTTGACTGCTTCAGAACCATACAATGGTAATGATAATTTGCATGTTGGTGATGGTAAGGGACTTCCCATATCTAATATTGGCCATACAAAAATATATAACCCACATCGTTCATTCACTTTATCTAATGTTCTACATGTTCCTGCAATCACGAAACCTCTGCTTTCTGTTCAGAAATTTTGTCTCGATAATAATGTTTATTTTGAATTTCACCCTTTTCTATTTTATGTCAAGGATCTCAACACCAATGAAGTCCTTCTCTCAGGTCAGAGTAAAGATGGTCTCTATACTTTGTCGAAGTTCAGGTCTTCCGTCCTGTCAACTCCTCAAGCCTATTGGTCTCCCTGCACCTCTGCCTCTGCTGATTTGTGGCATCGTCGCCTAGGTCATCCTACCTCCCGCATTTTTAAATTTTTAGTCTCGAAAAATAAGATCATTTGTAACAACAAAAGTCTTAATTTTCAATGCCAAAGTTGTCCCTTAGGAAAATCGTCACGTTTGTCTTTACGACCTACTGGTCACAAAACTTCTGCTCCGCTTGAATTAATTTTTAGTGATGTGTGGGGTTCTGCTCCCCTTTTTTCTTCGGATGGTTATCGTTATTTTGTTATATTTGTTGATGCGCACACAAAATATATGTGGTATTATCCACTTGTTGCAAAATCTGATATTTATTCTGTCTTTCATCAATTTCAAACTCTTGTCGAACGTTAGTTTTCTTTAAAAATAAAATCTGTTCAAACTGATTGGGGCGGTGAATATCGCAAACTCTCCACTTTCTTCCAAACTATTGGTATTCATCACCGTCTGATATGTCCACATACTCATGAACAAAATGGGATGGTAGAAAGACATCATAGGCATATTATGGAAACTAGTCTTACTCTTCTAGGTCAATGTAAAGCTCCTTTTCGTTTTTGGAATTATGCATTTGATACTTTGGTTTATCTCATTAATCGTATGCCTACTCTTGTTCTTGATAATCGATCTCCTTTTGATTGTTTGTTTCAACGGTCTCCTGATTATCAATTTTTATGTACTTTTGGATGTCTATGTTTTCCTTTCTTGCGTCCCTATAATAATCACAAATTAGATTTTCGGTCTTCTCCTTGTGTATTTTTTTGCTACAGTCCCTCTCACCTTGGTTATAGATGTTTTGATATTGAATCTCATCGCATGTATATCTCCCGTCATGTCCGTTTTCATGAAAATGTTTTTCCGTTTGATAAATCTAAATAGATTGCACAGGTTCCCCCTCAAACCCATACACCATCCCCTATTACCATCCTCCCAAATCTAACCCACTCACCACTGTTTACAGCTCAAAATCCAACCCATCCCGCCTCTGCCTCTGCCCTGCCCTAACTGCCGACTCAAACACCACAACCTCCATATCTCCCTTGCCGCTCACCCCATGCATCTTTATCTAACCATACTGTTGTAGATACAAGTTGCAACTCAGTGTTTCTTGCTCTCCAGCACGAAGTCCTTGTGAATAGTGGGAGATCCTCTGGCTCGTCTTCAGCTTCTCTTTATTCTGCCACCAATTCAGCTTCTGCAGACTCTGCCTCTACTGCCAGCTCTCCACTTGCGGCAGCCTCTTCCCCGGATTCGTCTCCTGGACTGAATCTGGTGGTGGATCTCTCAGCCTATCCGCTGCATCATGACACCTCTGTCATGCCTCCTTCACCTGCGTCACAGCCAGTTCTCAGCCGACACCCTATGATCCTTCGATCACGGCAGCCCAAAAATGCCAATATGGTGTCCTCTGCTACCGCTAATGCAGCTGTCCCTCGGGTATTGCTCTCTCCTTCCTCTAAACCTGTTGCCTTTTCTGATGCAGATAAATATGTGGCTTGGCATGATGCCATGTGTGATGAGATCAAGGCTTTACGATCCAATCATACTTGGTCTCTAGTGCCCTTTCATCCATCGATGAATGTTGTGGGCAGCCGATGGGTATATCACATCAAATGTCGTGTTGATGGCAGCATCGAACGTTATAAAGCCCGTCTAGGTGCTAGAGGCTTTACTCAACAGGAAGGCATTGATTATTCTAAAACTTTCAACCCAGTTATTAAGCAGGCCACCGTCAGATTAGTCTTTTCCATTGCAGTTTCCCGCAATTGGAAGATTCATCAGCTTGATATTCATAATGCCTTTCTCAATGGTGTTCTTACTGAAGTGGTCTACATGAAACAACCTCCAGGTTTTGTTGATTCTACTCTTCCATCTCAAGTGTGCAGGTTGTACAAGTCACTATATGGTTTAAAACAGGCACCAAGGGCATGGTACACTCGTCTGAGTGATTTTTTACTCTCTATTGGTTTCCTTGACTCCAAGGTTGACACTTCCCTGTTTATCTTATCTGATGACACTAATATCTTCTATCTTCTCGTCTATGTTGATGATATTCTGCTTACAGGCAGCAACTCTGCCATGCTCCATCATCTAGTCCAGCTACTAAGCTATGAATTCAAGCTACGTGACTTAGGTGATGTTCACTACTTTCTAGGTATTGAAGTTCAGTCTATAGGTATGGGTCTGATGTTGCGCCAACAAAAATATATTCTTGACATCCTCACTCGGGCTGGTATGAATTCCTGCAAACTGGTTGACACTCCAGTTTTTCCCTCTAAACTTGCTCTACAGCCAGATCATCCATTTTCTGATCCCACATGGTTTCGTCAAATTGTGGGTGCTCTTCAGTATCTTACATTCACTCGCCTAAATATCTGTTTTGCTGTTAACAGAGTCTGTCAGTACATGCATGCTCCTACAGATTTCCATTGGGCTGCTGTTAAACGCATACTCCGCTATCTCAAAGGAACGGCTTCTTATGGTTTTCATATCACTTGAGGTACCTCCTTTGCTCTTCATGGTTTTACAGATGCCGATTGGGCTGGGAGTATTGATGATCGCAAGTCTACGGGTGGTTATCTTGTCTTCTTTGGTCAAACACCGATTTCATGGAAATCCGGCAAGCAACGTATAGTTGCTCGCTCTTCCACTGAGGCTGAGTATAAAGCCTTAACAAATGGTACTGCTGAGGTCATCTGGCTTCAATATTTGTTAACAGATCTTCAGGTTCCCTCCATCTCGGCTCCTACTATTTGGTGTGATAATCTTGGTGCTACTTATCTCTCGGCAAATCCTATCTTTCATGCTCGTACTAAGCATGTTGAGGTAGACTATCATTTTGTCCGTGACCGGGTAGCAAAGAAGGAAATTCAGATTCGGTTTATCCCCTCTCAGGATCAACTTGCTGATGTCTTCACCAAACCACTTTCCGTTGCGTCCTTTACTGCTTTCAGGTTCAAGCTTCGGGTCGATCCTCTACCCTCAGCTTGAGGGGGCATATTATAGAATGTATATCATGTATATCTATACATAGGATATTAATGTAATGTAGGATTAATCCAATGTTGTAATCCCTACGGTTACTACCGTATTCTGCCCTACATATATAAATAGGAAAGGTTGGCTAAGGCCAAACCTAAGACATTCAGTTATTCTCAACTAATTCAAATAACTTTTATTATTGAATTGAAATGACTGTTGATATTAATTGACTGACCGTATATTAGTATACAATGAAGAAGAAAGGAGATGAGGAGATTTTAATTTAATTTATTTAGTTCTCTTTTTATCATGGATTTGAAAATAAGAAAATAAACCCAAGTGTAAGAAACTAAAGGACTTGGAACATGGAAGAAGAAGATGCTAAAATGATGGTAGGAGGAAGAGGAAAATGAAGAAATTACAAGGAACTTCAGTCATTAAATCAATCATTGTTGCAAATACTAGCATGTTTGACTCAAGGCATCAGTATGTATATATACATGATGGCAATGTTATTATACAAACCTGAAGTAGTAGCGGTAGCTGGAAGAACTTTTGTCCAGGATAAGTAAAAAAATTAAAAAATTAATTAAATTGAAAAAAAAAAAAAAATAATTGAAAAACAAACTGTAAAAATAACCAATTAACATTTTAAAAAATTGATCAGATTAGTTTTTCAAACCTAGAAAAAAAAAACCAAACCAAATCCAAACTAAAAAACCGAGCCAAACTAGTTTAAACCGGTTTTTATTTTAAAAAATTAAACCGTATTAAACCGGAACTAATTAGCTTGAATAAAAAAAAAAACAATAGCAAGAAAAGAAAGCAAACGTTTCATTTCCCGCATAAAACATGCATAGTACAAGGTTCCATACAAGACTACATTACATGCCCTCTTAGGCTTATTTCATTCTCTACTGATTTAGACAAACAGCCTCTTGCTTGTTCAGCTTACAATTGCATTCATGCAATCTCATCACTCCTTCCAGATTGTGAAGGACTAAAAACGCTAACTTCCTCCCTGTTGTTCTTAAGCCTCCTAGCATCTTCCCTTGAGATCTGGAATGAATTTGCCACCACTTCCACCGGCAAGCCTCGGATGGTGGAGACACGTCCAGCCAATTGACTCACTTGTGCATTGTCGTTGGTTTTAAATGATACCCACTCGAACCCTTGGCTTCCTGCCTTCTTCACTACTGCAAAGCTTTGTGGTGCTGTAACTACTTGACCCTCGCGGACTTCTCCATCAAATATCGTTTGTCCATTGTCTCCAACAATCTGAATCCTTCCATTTCCCCTGGTGATGTAGATTATGCTTGGGCATTCATATTCCAGTGTGGTGACATCAAAGCGTTCTACAGTGCATCATCACATTCAATGTACGTATATACTCCAAGGGATTACTATACACATCGCCAATGAAACAATTTTGATCCACATGAACCCAGTTTGTGAGTTTTTTTAGAAACAAGAGAAATTGTTGTGATGTCAAGAAAAAAAATTCAATGAAGGTTGCATAGACTTTCTTACCGGGTAGAGTACACCTCTCTCAACACTAAGCTGGACAGATCGAAGGATAGGGAGATTGAGGCTGTTGACAGTGGTGAGGCGTCCAGCGCGTGGATTAAAGAAATCAGCACGTTCTGGGTCATTGATGTTGTGCTTCAACCTAGCAGTACAGAAACTTTCCTCTATGCCATTGAATCTGCCACCTCGTCCCCTTCGGTGTTCAATTTCACGTTCTTCTTCCTCTCGGCTCTGATGTGGACTTACCACCTGAAGCTCATGCTCAGCTCGGACAATGATGCCTCTGTTATCTTTTTCGTTCCTCATGCTTCTTGCTAGTCTGGTGTCAATGTTGAAAGCTTCTGCCAGGATTTGCTCATCGAAGCCGCCGAAGACATTGCGGTTTCTGTCTTGCTGGTGTCTCCGACTTTCATCTTCGTCTTGGCGTCCACGTTGACCTTCAAACTGGTCTCTCTGGTATGAGCTTCTTTGGCTTTGCAATTCCCGTTGTGGGTTGCCAGCAAGGAAGAAATTCTGAAATGGCACATTAATGTTTGCTTATAAAGTCATCCTTGTTTGCTTATTACATGATATCGCACGCTTGATTTTTTGTGATTCTTACCCTGAAATCCTGATCAAGCTGGTTAGCAGGATTGCTTGTGTCGAGAAGTTGAACAAGAACGAGAGGTGAATCACCATTGTTATAAAACCAATCAGCAACTCCGGAAGGCAAGGCAACTACATCACCCTCTCTTACTTGTCGAACCTTCTGGTGCTGGTCTTCGGAGCTTTGACTTCCATCTCGAGAAAACTGCCCTGATGATTGGAATGTCTCTGGACAGCCCGGGAATACAGCTCCCTGAATGCCCTTTCCTACATTGACACCAACAGAAGTATATTAATTAATTGTAACTGTGAAATGGTAAAGAATATTTAAGCGCATACCTTGCTCTACATAGACAAGCTTAGGGGTATTAGTGTATGCAGGCAACAACAGGCCTCGCTTTTGAATGGTATGGCGGATAACTGCAACAGCAGCACATTCAAACTGCTCATCATTTTCGTCCCAAATTTCAGTGACACCAGCCTCTGATTTAATCCTCCGAGCAGGCTCGAGGGCATTGATCCTCTGAAGTTGGCATTCGCTATGTTGAGAGCTGCGTCGTCGCGCTTGTTGCTGGTCATGTCGCGAGGTCACTTGCTCTATCTGAGCAAAGCAACAATTGAAGAGAACAAGAAAGCAAAGTGTAAGAGAAAACAAAGTAGAGGAAGACATGCTTGTTGAAGCTCTTTTGTATGGTACTGTGTTATGGCAAGATTGAGGGCCCTCGTATTTGTAGGCAAAATAGTGAGGGCTGAGGATTTGGGACGTGGCGAAAATAGTTAGGACTACAGTTTCTATTGATGCTTTCTGCATGTAAACTTGTCCTTTCGACTCGCATGTCTGCAAATGCTCTTTCTTGCTTACACGTACATTTTCTCCATGGGTACGTGGTGATTCGAACATCTTTGGTGTAAATGGTGGGCGTTATGTTCGATGAACGCTTAAAGACATAGAGGGATGCACAAGGACTGTTTTATGGATTTGTTCCTTCGCTAGCAGCTTCAATCGTTTGTAGTTGAGTTTGTCCTGTATATGTGCTTCTTCCGGTTGGTATGTTTTTGTATTTTATTTTATTTTTTGGGTTTTGTGTAAATGTATGCAATTTAAGATTATCCACCAATGAGAAAAAAAATAAAAATTCAGAATGGATTTATAAGTTTTTGTAAGAGGTTAACCGATATCTTATTCATCCTTACAACACTTAATTAAACTTGTTTAATTAAGTTTTTCGACTAATATAAAGTTTGAATATTGAAGTTCATCAAAGTACTACTTGGCGATTTCCTTAATACCATCCCTCCATTACTAACATCATCAAGAAATGACACCATTAATGGGTTTGAATGGGTGGCGGCGGCAAGTAGAGCATCTGTACGTATTAGAGACTTTTGGTGCTACCAAAATTGGTGTGGCTTCCTCTAATCAGTTATAAATGATCTAAATGGTTTGAAGACTAAAAACTCTTGAACTCCAATTCAATGAAATGAAAGAACATGTTAAGCATATTTGACAGTTTAAAACTACAAATTAATTAAGATCCCCCATGGACAAAAAGTGAACCAGGAAAAAAAAGAAAAAGAAATATGAGCACCTATGTATTTAAGTTAAAAAATACAATTGAAGAAAGTGAAGTAGCTATAAATGACACTAGATATGTTGTTCATGTTTCGTAGTGGGCGAGCAAATTTTATTTTTAATGTAAAAAAAAATATAAGTCTTGTGTAAATAGATCAAGTGGTAATTTAAGTAATATGAAAGAAAAAATATCAATAAAAAATAAAGTAGCAAAAAAAAGATAAAAATAACCATATTTGAGCCCATTCGTATATCAAACAAATCAATGTTAACCGAATAAAAGAAAAATCATAAAAAGTAAAACTTTAAAAAGAAGAAGAAGATGAAGAAAACATCAACTTCAAAAAAAGGGAAAAAAAAAACCAAGAAAACTCAGGCGAATATCATAAACCTAGTCTAATCTTAAAAACTTGTAACTAGTTAAATCTTGAACCTAAGTTCAATCAAGGAGATTAATTGTTAATCAATTTAATTTTAAAAAGATGAAATCATTGAAAAAAATATTAATAAAAAAACTTGGAAAAAAAACAAAAAAGAATGTAGATAAAACTTGTGAGAAAAACACCTAAGGAGGATGAAATTTGAGAAAAAAATAAAATAATTCCAAACAAAATATATAGCATTTAAAATAATGAATACTAAATCTGAAAGATTAAAAAATCATAAGGGATAAAATTCAAAAATATTTGTAAGCTGATAGATCATTTATAGATTAAAAAAAGATATGAGTGAAAGTGAAAACCAATTATAGAGGGCTAACCAAATAAAATCAAACAAAAAAGAAAAGAAAA
The DNA here is from genome assembly GCF_005239225.2 of Populus alba. Lineage (NCBI taxonomy): Eukaryota > Viridiplantae > Streptophyta > Magnoliopsida > Malpighiales > Salicaceae > Populus > Populus alba. Next base: position 3,615,002 of record NC_133302.1, read on the forward strand.
GAAAAACAAAAAAAAAATGATTAAAAATAAGAAAAAAGGGAAACAAAACCAAGAAAAACCAAGCAAACTATCTAAACTTGGTCTAATCTCTCAACCTGTAATTTTGTGAAATCCTTGACCTGGGTTCAACCAAAAAACTTATCGCTTAACAAAATTTAATTTTGAAGGATGAAATCGCTAAAACAATATTAATAAAAAAAAAAGTTATTTAAGAGCATCAAAGTATTTACACTATTTAAAAAAAAAATACTTGGGTAGTAAGTATTAAATTATTTTATTCTAAGGTTAAATTAGTAATTTTAATATAAAAAAATAAAATGAAATTACCAATCTAAACCCATATAATTTAAAAATATAATTGTATTAGGGTGAAAAAAACCACTTTACCCCCAATATATAGTTCAAAGGCACTTTTATGGTTCAAGAACAACATTGTAATTAAACTACTCCAATGAATAAAAAATTGAGTCTTGTGTACAATAAAATCTCTTTCGCATTTAGTTTTTTTTAATGGAACGATTATAGACAAGTTTATGTCTAAAAAGAATTCTATACAAATTTTTTTCAGACTTAAACCATCCAAAGTTAGGAACAAACTTAAATTAGGGTTTAAAAATATATGAAGAAAATAGAGAAACAATCCTAAATATTTCTTTCTAGATAATTGATAAGCTAATGATATTGAGTCAAACATGGATTTTAAACCTTGTTCTAGGCTCGAATAAGAAGAAGAGGCCATAGAATGCCTTGTACCAAGAAACAGGCATCCTGGCACTAATATCAGAAAAACTTAAATTCCTTCAATGAGATTAAATTAACACAAGAAGCTCTCAACGAGCATCCACACGATTACTCAGCCTATGATGAAATAACTTATAAAATTGTTTGAATAGTGCCTAATCCCAACATAAATTAAAAAGAAAATCATAAAATAACAACGAAAATAAATAAAAATTAAAAAATAACTACAAAAATAAAGAAAAATAGAAAAAAAAAAACAAAGGAAGTAGTAAGCTTCCAAGAGTTTTTGCTAATTTTCATAAAGATTTCTTAATTTCAATGTTTTTTCATAGTTTTCATTGAAGACCATCAACAGCCACTAGGAGACGCTCATGAGCCTCTCAAAAGGCGCAAGTGTCTTCTATTTTTTTTTTAATTACAGAAAAACCAGAACACCCCTAACCTAATATTGTGATAATGGGTGTAAATTGCATTGTATTTTAGGCTATATCAACTGAAACTATAATCTTGTAAATTGCATCAATATCAGAGAAAGAGAAAAAGAGAGATGAAGAGAGAAGCTAGAGAGAGAGCAGAACAAACTGTTAGATTCACTTAATCAATTCGTAATTACACAAGATAGTTATATATAAAGCTATAGATAACAAACTAGGCTTAGTGACGACAATGACTTAGGTGCACTCCTTCCCATTTGATAAACCTTGTATGTAATGTACATCAATAAACAGTAAATGAACGTAATGCATACGTACAATAATTTTACAAGTTAGAATGAGTTTGTGATAGTGCTTACATGTGTTCTGAACCACATGACAAATTATTCATCTTGTAATTGAAAGATCTGGGATTCGGTCAGCTGTGAGTTATTGAAGAGAAAATATTGTCGATGTTGCCTACAAAGTGATAATGAGTGTATGATATTACAATATATAATTAACAGTATATTACTGACAAAGTTTAATTAATTAGTATTATACATATAAAAACTTACTAAATAAAAGGTCTCAGCTCATCACAGTTAAATAGAACATAGTTGTGTGCTTGTTTGAACTCTATTTCTGACAAATATCTTCCTCTTACGGTATTTTTAGGTGTGGGTCGTCTAGTATTGAAGAATATTGACAAGTTCCCACTGTAAGGCACTTCACCGCCATCATCATGTCGTGGAACACAAATGATTCTCGTTCTCATATGAGGTTTGAAATAGTATAAGATAAATGTTGAGATCTCCTCAACAATATAGGTCTCACATATCGATGCCTCAACATGTGCCTTGTTCTTAACCTTTTTCTTGAGATTAAACAAGTACCTACATTGAATTAATCAAGTATTTTCAATTAAGAAAAACATAGAAAATACTTTTATATATGAATTACATTGCAACTGTAATATCTCACCGTTCGAATGGGTACATCCATCTATACTAGACCGGTTCTCCAGCTTTTGCCTTGAACAGTTGATGTATAGGGAGATGCTCCATTGAGTCAAAAAATGATGGAGGGAATATCATCTCAAGTTTGCATAGTGTCTCGATGATATTCGTTTGAATCCTCTCAATGTGTTGAACATTCAACTTGCTGGAGCATATATCTCTGAAGAAATGACTGATCTTCGTCAGTGCATCCCATATTCTCTTTGGCAACAAATCATGAAAAGCTAATGGGATGAGTGTTTGCATAAACATGTGGCAGTCATGACTCTTCATTTCATACAATCTGCAGTCCTCTATATTAACCAACCTTGATATGTTCGATGCATGTCCATCCAGAAAACGCAAGCTCTTAAGCCATTTATAGACTAGTAGTTGTGCGTTTTTCTCTAACACGAAGCTTGCCCTTGGTTTTGCGACTCGTGACTCATCATAAACCAACTCTATATTTTTATAGTTACAATACAAACCTCTATCCAATCTAGCCTTGATGTTGTCCTTTGTCTTCCCCTTCATATCCATGACGATGTTGAAAATGTTCTCAAACACGTTCTTTTCGATGTGCATGACGTCAAGGTTATGGGGGAGGAGATTGGTTTTCCAATAAGGAAGCTCCCAAAAGATACTTCGCTTTACCCAATTATGGGTCAAACCAAAACCAGTAAACTTTTGCTTACCTGATTGAAGGCCAAACACAATGTCACCGTACTCTGATACAACATCATGCAATTCTTCACCAGAAAGACGCGAGGATACAACATCTTTTTCAACTCTGCCAATAAAGAAATATTTTCTGTTTTTCTGTACCTGTGATTAAGTAGCAAGAAGCGACGGTGACAATAAAAAAAAGAAGCTTTACCTCCGTTTGCTATCGTGAATGCCTTGTTTTTTTCCATACAGTATGGACATACGAGTTTCCCATGCGTGCTCCAACCAGAAAGCATTCCATAAGCTGGAAAATCATTGATAGTCCACATCAAAGCTGCCCTCAGAAGGAAATTTTGTTTCCTTGATATATCATTAGTCAGAGCTCCGGAGGACCACAACTGCGCCAACTCATCAATCAATGGTCGAAGACAAACATCTATATTCCGCCCCGGGCTGCTTGGACCGGGTATGAAAGTAGATAAAAACATGAGCTTTGGCCTCATGCACATTCCCCGTGGCAAGTTCTAAATTGTGAGTATGACCGACCAACAAGAATAGGGAGCAACAAATGACCCAAATAGGTTGAATCCATCTGTACACCACCCAAGACGCACATTCCTTGATTCAGTTGAAAAGTGAGGATGCACACTGTTAAAGCATTTCCACGCTTCGCCGTCAGAAGGATGCACCATCACACCATCAACCACATCATGTGCTTGGTGCCATGTCATATGCTCAACAGTCCTTGGTGACATGAATAACCTCTATAGTCTAGGTGTTATCGGGAAGTATCTAAGTTTTTTGTATGCCACTAAAGTCTTTCCCCTGCCAGTTATGGGTTTGTAATGGGAATGCCCACATGTCATGCACTCGGTCATCTCAGCATTTTCAAGGTAGTATAACATGCAGAAGTTAGGGCATATGTCAATTTTCTGGTATCCTAGACCGAGGGGTTTCATTATGGACTTCGCAGCATAGAAGTTCTCTTTCAGCTTGTTCCCTTCAGGTAAAATGCTTCTTGCCCAATCAATAATTTTGTCATACCCAGCATCACTCAACCCGTGCTCTAACTTGATGGTGAACACCTGTGCTACGACCGATAATTTACTATGGTTTGTGCAGCCATCCCATAATGGTTTGTCAGAATCTTTCAACAAATCAAAAAACCTAGCTGCATCTGCATTAAGTTCTTCTTCTATGATTGGACATTGACTGACATTACCTTCATTCATTCTCATTGCATCCATAACCATATTTTTGTAAGGATTAGTGTTGTCATTTGTCGCTTCATGCACGTTGCTAGCACTAGAAGCTGACCCAACCATCGTTTCTCTCATTCTCCTCTTACTAACAAATACTTCTCCATGTGCATACCATCACTGGTAATTCTCCATAAACCCTTTTGTGTAGAAGATGCATCATTATAACATCTGGATGCAGATACTTTTTATTTTGACACTTCCTGCATGGACACCTAATACCACCTCCAGTAAAATTTCTGAGAATAGATGTTGCGAAATTAATAAAACCCTGAACCCCGTTACAATAATCCATCCTCCGCAATCCTTGGGGTGAGTCTCGATACATCCATGAACGATCATCCATGACTTATATCGAACCTCTATAAAATTATGATGACATCATGTATTAATTAACTAAGTTAGGTAAATAAACTTGTAAAAATATTACTTTACCTCAAGATTATCCAACAAACCAATCACAACTTCTCATAAATATTAAATATTCATTATCATTTATCAACGTCCATAAAAATTAATATATATAAATTTATGGAAATTACCACTCTGCAATACCATCAATAAAACTTAAAACGGACCCATTAAGCAAGCTATTAATTATTTCAAAACAGAACATGTAATTCGGTAATTCCATAAAATTTTAACAATTAACAAACAAATACAATCTTACAAATCTAAAACAAACCATAATAGGTATAAAATTATACATTCATATACTACAAGTTTGTTTGAGAAATAACAATAAAACATGTACATCTACTAACAAAATACATATACTAAAACAATAATAAAATTGACATTTAAATGTTAAAATTTTAAAAGATAGAATTACTTACAAAAATTGATAAAATCCATCGGTAAATCAGAACACGGATGCTGTGACCACAAAACTTCAAGAAATATAACTTGTTGTGCTGAGATGAGGGAGATTTTTGTTTGGGGGGGAGGGGGGGCTGGTTGTTTGCAGATGGGGAGAGTTAGGATTAGGAAGAAGAATGAGAAATAGAGGAGGAGAGGGTCGGCAGAGAGGGCATATATTAATTTTTGCCGATGGACTCACCGACAGAATAAGTCCGTCTGCTATTCTGATGGAAAAATCGATACGTCACCGTACGGATCTGCCATTTCAAATCCCTCGGTGATTCCGTCGGCATTTTTAACTGTGAATCGGTCACGTCACCCATACGGATTTGCCATTTCAAATTCCTCGGTGATTCCATCGGTATTTTTGACGGTGAATCGGTCACGTCACTATACGGGTCTGCCGTTTTGAATCTATCAGTGATTTTGTCGGAAAAAATCATCCATCAAAACCTCCATGTCAGTGACCGTCTTCGTTTTCTTGATTCTGAACTTTCCACCGTAATTCAGTCGGTAATTACCGACTGAAGTACGGATGGAAATTTTTTTTTTGAATATTTTAGGAACAAGGTTTCAACCGCATTCACAAACGGGTGCGGGAGATTGGTTTGTGCATAGCAGTGCTACTTTAATCATCCTAGCTGCTTCTTTCTTCTTGAAGGCAGACCCTAATCTTGGATCAACAAGCTCCATTATGTCTCCCTTTTGTCGTAAACTCAGCGCCTGAAATAAACCACAAGGCAAAAGTAAACAGACATTTAGCATTCTCAGAAAATGGAAATGACTTGAGTAATAACTAGTTAGTGGCCCCCTGGGCGGAGCTTGTTGATGTCGATCTTGTCATTACAATTATTGTAGCTCTGGCTTACACGTTACGGAAAATTACTGCCCTTGCGGATGAGATTATTATGTTATGATCACCACTTGCTTTACCATGTCGATCTCATTACTTGATAATCCCTTTCTCTGCCACGTACATCACGAGCTTACCTCAAATATTCATTTTCTGAACAAGCTTATCTCAAGATATCCAATAGCATACATTGTATACTATGTAAATTAGGTATACGACTCGCGCGATGTTGTGGGTTATTTTTTTTTTGTATAAAATATATTAAAAAAACTAAAATTTAAAAATTTTAGATTTTTCTACAAAGCTATATTCAAAAATCTTGGATTTGGCTATAACGTCTGACTTAAAAGTAATATTTATAATATTAATAATAACATTAAACTTGCATGATCCAAGTTTAAGTGAGCGTGACTGTAATACTGGACTCAAGAATATTGGATGGAGGTTTGGCTATAAAGATATATCATAAAAATATGATAATTAAATAGATTAATTTAAACACAAAAACAAAAAATTCATTAAAATACAAAAAAAATAATTATATAATATATTAAAGATTGAAAAGTAAAAGGTGTGGGAAAGTTACAATAATTTCAACGCTTTTTAGAGTATTCCTTAATTAATAAGTGGCCTGACAATGTTGGGGATATATGGCTGGCGATCAGTGATCCATGACAGTTTTTCTGTTTTGTATTTTGATAATTTTATTACTATATTACCCATTCAAATCTACTAGTGATCTACGCTGGGCAATTATTCATTAGGGGTTCTCATGGGATTTAGATGCATGACTTTCATAGTTATTATTATGTTATGATCACCACTTGCTTTACCATGTCGCTCTTAGTACTTGATAATCCCTTTCTCTGCCACGTGCATCACGAGCTTACCTCAAATATTCATTTTCTGAACAAGCTCATCTCAAGATATCCAATAGCATATATTGTATAGTACGTAGATAAGTGGCCAACAGCGAAATTCTCTGTGTGGTGCTTTCACTATGAAGGCTGACAATGGTGGGGCTATATGGCTGAAGATCAGTGATCTATGACAGTTTTTCTGTTTTGTATTTTGATAATTTTTATACTATATTACCCATTCAAATCTACTAGTGATCTACGCTGGGCAATTATTCATTAGGGGTTCTCTTGGGATTTAGATGCGTTACTTTCATAGTTAATTGTTATAAATTATATTTTAATATTTTATTTAATAGTTTAAGTTATTGGATTGAATTGATTATTTAATATGGTATCATAGTCTTGATAAGCAAGCCGTCACGAGTTTTAATCTCATCATCCATATTTATTTGATAAAAATTAATTACAAGGTAGTGTGAGCCTGTGTAAATTTTAAATTCAAATAATTTTCACTTGACGGGATATGTTAGATAATAATATAAATTATATTTTAAGATCTCATCTAACAATTTAAATTATTGAATTAAATTGATTCTTGATATTAATTGGCATATATTAGTATACAATGAAGAAGAAAGGAGATGAGGATAAATTAATTTAATTTATTTAGTTCTTTTTATCATGGATTTGAAAATAAGAAAATAAACCCGAGTGTAAAAAACTAAAGGACTTGGAACTTGGAAGAAGAAGATGCTAAAATGGTGGTAGGAGGTAGAGGAAGATGAAGAAATTATAAGGAAAGTTAAATCATGGATTTGTAATAGTTTAGTGAGGGTGTCTTCAGTATGGCAGCTTCTCTACTATTTATATAAGTAGGGTATTGTATATATGTTATGGTGTAGCCTATTACACATGATAAAACAATACAAGAGGAAACAAAATATTTTCTATATTACAACACATTCCATAATATGCCCTCTCAAGCTGAGGGTGGGTTATCCACGTATAGCTTGGAAGGTAGAGAAGTAAAAGCAGATGACGCAAGTGGCTTTGTAAGAACATCTGCTAATTGATCTTTGGAGGGGATGAAGCGAATTTGAATCTCCTTCTTAGTCACTCGATCACGAACAAAGTGATAATCGACCTCAACATGCTTTGTACGAGCATAAAAGATCGAATTAACAGACATATAAGTAGCACCTAAATTATCACACCAGATAGTGGTAGCAGAACTAGGAGAGAAACATAAATCTGACAAAAAGATAGCGAAGCCAAAGAACCTCAGCAGTACCATCAGCTAAGGCCTTATACTCTGTTTCAGTGGAGGATCGAGCAACAGTGCGTTGCTTGCCAAATTTCCATGAAATGGGAGTGGTGCCAAGAAATACAATATAGCCACCTGTGGATTTTTCGATCATCAATACTGCCGGCCCAATCGGCATCAGTAAAACCATGAAGAGTGGTGCTTCCCAATTTTTTACCCATGTTTTGATAATTTTTTAGAAAAAATCCAAAAATAGAGAAAAACAACAAAAATCCAAAAAATATGTTTTTTTTTAATATATTTTCGTCATTTTAGCATTTTCAACGTCGTCTAAAAAAGAATTTAAATTTTCAAAGGTCTTTCGAACGTGTTCAACTTTTCACGCGTTATTTTTAAAATCATTAATTTTCCTCATTGAATCGACATTGATATTACTCATTTTTAAAAAAAATACAAAAAATAAGAAAGATCAAATTTACAAAAAGAAAGATGTTGAGGGACCAAATTTTAAGGGCCAAGCAACATTTTGCCTATAAATAGCAGCCTTCAACATACACAAAAGAGAGGGGGCAATTTTAAAAGAAAAATACAAAAAAAAAACCCTAACCCTAAACCTATCTAACCCAAACAGCCGCCCCCCACCTATCCGGCAACCTATCCCTCTTCTTCCCTTCTCAGCTGTCCCCTCAATCTTCAGCCTTACAGCCCCTCACCAGGTTCCCCTCAGCCAGCCAACAAAAAGGCCGCCATCCTCCCTCTAAAACAGAACAAAAGAGTCGGTTCAGCCATTCTCTTCGTCATCTCCTCCGGTCGGCAGCAGACCCAGCCCACTACCTCCAGCAGCGCCGTTCCTCACCGGAGATCCACAGGCCTCGAAGATGAAAGCAATGAGCCCAACCACCACTACCACCGACAGGGGGAAGACCAGCCAGCGGCACGCCCACAGACCCCGATCTATTCGTTCCTCCGCCTCAACATCGACAGCAAGCCCATCTCCACCACGACTTCAGTAGCCACAGACGACAGCCGCCAGATCAGAAGAAGGAGAAGACCGAGAACAAACCGACCACTTGAAGAAGAAGGAGAAAATGGCAAACCGAGAGAGAAGAGAAGGCTTTGAACGGATCTGAAAAATAACCAAATAAAATCGATTGCTTGTGTTCTTTTCTTCGTTTGCAGGTGACGGTGGGTGTCACCACCAGCAAAGAAGGGAAAAGGAAAGGAAGCTAAGCCAGATCCACTCGTTTTCCGGCCTTGTTCATGGCGGCGCGTGAACCCACGCGCCGCCAGTGGCGGTGGCACGTGGGATGACGTGCCGCCACTGTCCTTTGGCATCACAGAACTGGTCCCAGCACTGCTATGGATTTTTTGGATGGTTGTTTTGTAATTTTAGAATTGTTTAATGTAATTTTTGTTTAATGTAATATTTATTTAGTTTTGAGTTTTTGTAATTTGTATTTTGTAAACATGGAAGCAAAAAAAGAAAAGGAAAGGAAAGGAAAAGAAAAGAGAAGAAAAGAAAAAAATATAGTAAAAGTGAATGTGTGTGTTTGTATTTGTTTTATTTTTATATATATGTTTTATGATAAAATTGCAAGGATTAAAGAAGAATTTAATATTTTGATTGGATCACGGTCAAGAATTATTAACTTATACGTAAGTTGTATTTCTAATATCCGATTAAAAGACAATTATTAAAACTTCTTTAACACATCAAATTCACGAAGCAGCTTACCTTAGGTAGGGTGCGTTAGGGGTGCTAATACCTTCCCTAACCACAACCAGTCCCTTACCCGCGATCTCTGACAAGACCAGTACATTTGGTTTCCTAGTAGCTTACAATCAATTACTAGGTGGTGACTCCAACGAACCAATTAAAGCAAACGCAACAACGAGAAACAATCGACAGCCGATGCCGCGCGGATTTTTTATCGTGCGACAAAGAGACACAATAGAGTCACGAGTAAGGTGGAGACCAAAGGAGGATGTACCTTTTAGGTATTGCAGGATACACTTAATAGCGGCCCAGTGGCCTTTGGTAGGAGCATGCATAAACTAACATACCTTGTTCATAGCATAACATATATCAGGTCGAGCAAATGTGAGATATTGAAGAGCACCAACAATTTGGCGAAAACGAGTGGTATCTGAAAACAACTCAGTAGACTGTAGATCAAGTTTGGAAACAGACACTGGTGTATCAACAGGTTTACACGATGACATACCAGCACGATTCAGAATATCAAGAACATACCTATGTTGATGAAGCATAAGACCCATACTAGTGGGAGCAACTTCAATCCCTAAAAAGTAACGTGTTTGACCCAAGTCACGAAGTTTAAACTCTGAGCTCAGCAAGGTAATGAGGTGATGAATCAATTTAGAGTTATTACCAGTAATTAAGATGTTATCCACATAGACAAGTAAGTAACAGATATCAGGAGTCCCATTCAAAATAAATAGGGATGTATCAACCTTTGAAGCCCGAAAACTAATAGTCAGGAGGAAATCACTTAGTCGCATGTACCAAGCCCATGGTGCTTGTTTTAAACCACAAAGAGATTTATGAAGGCGACAAACATTAGTAGGCAAAGCAGTATTGACAAAGCCTAGGGGTTGCTGCATGTAAACAACCTCACGAAGTGAGCCATTGAGGAAGACATTGTAAACATCAAGTTGCCAAATCTGCCATCCTTTTGAGACTGCAATTGTGAGAACTATCGCTTAACAAATTTAATTTTGTAACCATCAAGTTCCGAATAGTCTTGTAACGGTCAATGGCCCCATTGGCTCGCCACTTGATTTTAAACACCCATCGGCAACCAACAATGTTTATAGAAGGATCAAATGGCACCAATGACCAAGTGGCATTGGCATGTAAGGCTGCAATTTCATCCTTCATGGCAATATGCCAACACAAGTACCAGTCAGCTTCCTTAAAACTCAGAGGCTCAAGAATAGAGAGGGACATTGCCCGTGAAGTGGAAACTGGCGGAGAGGAAGTAGAAATAGAGCTGATGTTGGCAACCTTTGGCTGTCGAGGACGCAGCACCATGGGATGCTGCCGAATGGGTGGCAGAGTAAAAGGCAGATCAGTGGAGGTCAGCTATGGAAGAGAGTATGTGGAGAGATCCACACATAAGTCCAGATCGGGCACAAACGGAGCAGAGTGCCCAGATGGAGAAGACAATGTTCATGATGAGGCTAAAGAGTCTGCAACAGAGGGCGAATCTGATAAAGATAAAGCTGGCACCGCATAACCTGAACCTGCATAATGATCAAAAGACATAGATAGAGATGATGGTGAGGGATGGACAGGTTAGTGGGAAGGGGAGGTAGGGCTGAGACGGGTTGAGATGGAAAAATGGTGAGGGGAGGTAGGCTGGACTCAGTGACAGGCGGAGAGGAGGATGGGGACGGGATGACAAACTCAATGAAGGGGAAAACTTGTTCATGAAATCGAACGTGACAGTAAATGTAGATGCGGTCAGACGACAAATCAAGATAACGATAGCCCTAGATGAGACGAACTATAACCTAAGAACACACACGGAGTGGAGCGATAGTCTAGCTTATGAGCATTGTAAGGATGGAGAAAAGGAAAGCAAAGACATCCAAAAGTACGTAAAAAGGCATAATCAGGTGTCTGACAAAACAAACATTCGAAGGGAGATTTGTTGCTTAAAATCAAGGTTGGCATACGATTAATAAGATAAATTGAGGTTTCGAATGCATGATTCCATAATTTTAGAGGTGTCTTACATTGCCCTAATAGAGTAAGACCGGTTTCAACAATATGACGATGGCAACGCTCAACAGTACCATTCTGTTAATAAGTATGTGAACATATGAGACGATGGTTTTAAAAAAAGAATTTAATTTACGATATTCACCACCCCAATCGGTTTGAATAGTTTTGATTTTACGAGAGAACTGACGTTCAACAAGTACTTGAAATTGTTGAAAAACATTGAAGACATCTGATTTGACAGCAATAGGATAAAACCAAATAAATTTTGTATGCGCATCCACAAATATGATAAAATAACGAAAGCCATCAAACGATAGCATAGGGGTAGGGCCCCAAACATCACTAAAGATGAGTTCAAGAGGAGTAGATGTTTTATGGCCTGTAGGTCCTAATGACAAACGAGAGGATTTTCTTAATGGACAAGCTTGACATTGAAAATTAAGATGACGAGAGGTACAAACAACCTTTTTATTTAAAGTTAAGAGACTCAGAATACGGGAACTGGGATGACCGAGGCAATGATGCCAAATATCGACAGAAGTGGCCATGCTAGAGGACAAAAAAGGTTGCGGCAGAGAAGTGGCAGAAGACTCGGAAAGGACATAGAGGCCATCTTTACTCCGACCGGAAAGAAGGACCACAACAAGAATTCACAGTTTTAGCGACGGAAATATTCCGTCCGTCTGTGATTGATAGTACGTCGGTAAAATATTTACCGACTAAATTACCGACGGAATACGTCCGTCGGCTTACCTTTCGTCGGTGATTCCCCATTCCGTCGCTATATCGGTCGGCAAAACAAAAAAAATCATTTACCGAAGGTTTTACAGATGGAAGTTGCGCGCCAAAAAAAAAAAATAATTTCCCGCTTCAATAATACCGACGGATTGTTATTCCATCGGTGATACATAATACCGACGGATTTTTTTTCCGTCGGTAACGTAGTCGGTGAATTGTTGACATACCGATAGAATATACCGTCTGTGAATTCATCGGTAATATATAATACCGACGGAATTATCCGTCGGTAAATCTGTTGGTGAGTCATGAAAACACTGATCGGATTTATCCGTCTGGAAATTTGTCGGTGATGGTTGCGGCTACTGTCTAATGCCGACGGATTTATTCCGTCGGTAAATCCCTCTGTAATTTTATTTATTTATTTATTTTTTATAATTATTTAGAATACATAATATAAAATGATATAAATTAATGGTAATAAAAACCAATTATGCAAATAAAATTTATATTAAGCATAAAAAACAAAAAATGTAAGATAAATAATATTCATTACAAAATGAAATTGTTCAAAAAAACATTAAATGTAAATAATGTTTATCAAAAATTAATATAAAGGAGGTTGAGGAGGATCAGGAGGAGGAGGAGGCTGACTGTTATGCGGCCAATTTGGATTGGGTGCACATGTTCCACCTTGTGACATGTTTATGACCATTTGACGAAGCTCTTCATAGGCCGCTCTTTGTTGTGCAGATTCTGCTGTGTATTGTTCTTTGAGTTGTGTGTACGCCTCTGATAGGTGGTCGCACCTTTGTTGCAAGGCCACAAACTCCTTAGATTGGGAGCTCGATTCTGATTGGGAGCTCCCGACGGTTGAAGCAGTACGGGTCGTCCGCAAGTTGTCGGCCCTAGTGTTGGAGAGCCCGTAAACCCGATTCTTATCGGGTCCACCTGACGATCCAGCCTCCATCCACAAATCCGGGTCAAATTCCGGATGGGTCGAAGGATTGTCCCCGTATGTCTCCCTCAACCGATTATTATAGGTCTCCTGAAAATAAATAAAAAAGTAATAATCATATTCAATTCAATAAACATAATAATAACTTACAAAATAAAATGGATGAATAAACATACCACAAAATGTTGGGCGCGGCTGTCAACGAACTGTTGCACCCCCTTTTGGCGGTCTTGACTCTGCACGTGCATCTCCATAAACAGCTCCATAGGGCTCGGCTCACGTCCAAGAGACGTAGCCTATAATGAAAAAAAATTATTAACAAAAAATTAATTGAACGATATATTTCATTTAAATTAATCTTACCATCCGTTTTGCATGTGCAGCAAACAGAACGGAGCCGCCGGTGTGCGTTGTCACCGAGCCATGAATTCGCCGATTCCGGTTGCCAGCACCGGACTGTGACCGTCGTGTGAACCGCTTAGACATCACGTGCTCAAGATAGTGCGGCCATATATCCTCCGGGATGTATATCGGTTTGAAATCCCACCAAACCACAACATCGTTCCAGCCTTGGAACCCCCTATCCCTCGCAGTTTTTTTTGCCTTTTTTTTGGGCTTCGTACCAAAAATCACCCAACCTACTTAACGCAATAAAAAATTACATTTCGAAATATAAATTTTTTTGTAAAAAAAAGTTGTATTGTTTTCGATGTTACCTAGTTGCCGCGTGATTTTCCCACACCCTCCTCACAACATTGTTATGTTCCTCGTTCTAGCAGAATCAATTCTGTGTATAAGAAATAATTTTTAAAAATGTTAATAATTTATTTACAATTATATTAAAGAATTTATTAGAAATAAGATGAAATTATATATTAACACGAACCTCAAATCTGGAAAACCATGCATTGATTTGAGGCATCCATTCAGGATGTCTGGATATCTGACTCCATTGAAACAATGGAATCTCCATCGACGCTTTAAACGCCGATGATATTACTCGGGCGGCCTCAATGTTTGTGAACCTGAAAAGAATTGAAATTAATTAAATAGTGACTTCATAAATTTGTTTTTTTTAGAAAAAAAAATTAAAACCTTAACAAACTTACATTGAAAGATCGTCCTTCCATTGTGCCTCGTACTTGCGGCTAAATCGATTCCGCTGCGAAGGCAGGCCGCTTCTGCGATGTGAAGCAGCACTAGAAGAGGCAGCATCAGCTGACGGCGCAAGTGGTGTAGGTGCCTCTTCTTGAGAGGCACCTAAGGAAATGTCTTCGTCGCTGTTAGATGAACTTGATGCGACCGGACGTGAAGCTCTGGATTTCATTCTGTGCATCTAACCAATTTTATATAAATAAATATAAAATTCGGCAGCACCTCCCCTATACTTGGATACTACCCAAATCCACAAACCAATTGACAACAAAACTATAAATTCAAAATAAATATAAACAATTAAACACAAATCATCAAGTTAGAGTAAAATTAATAATTCTTCCCAACATATTCAATTACTAAATCTAAGATAAATTCAACATTTACAATATTAATTCAACAAATTATTAAATATTCATTATGGCCATACAACAATAAAATTATTCTAAAGTAAATTGAACAAATTAATCAATAATTATATATGGCAATACAACAATAAATTATATTCAATAAATTAAAAAAATATATAAACTAACAATTAAAATCAATGGAAATAATCTAACAATTGAAATCAATGGAAATAATTAAATACAAATCATGCAATAATAGAGTAAAATTACTAATTATTCTAACAATTACTAATTCTAAGTTAGATTCAACTTTAACAACAAACATCCAATAAATTAACTAATACCAATTATAAGAACACAATTCAAAAAAAAATTCAAAAAATTCATAAAAAAAAACCTACATCAATAAAAGGAATGAAATATACATACCTTAATAATATGTCCAATTCAAAACTTTATCTACATTACAAAAAAAATACACCAAAACAACAAAATAACAAAAAAAAAAACAACTACAACTAAAATAAAAGAAAATATAAAAAACCACATACCTTTATTCAGATCTTGCAAGAGATTCAAGGTGAAAGCCTTGAAGGATTGAGAGCAAAAAACTGAAAATTTGCTTGTCCGGAGGAGAAGAAAAACGGAGGAGAAGAAAAAATGAGGGGAAGCGGCGGTTGCCGGAAGATATATGATAAGTCGCAGATTTACCGACGGATATTAAAAAAATATTATTAATTTTTTAAATCCGTCGGTAAAAGTTAAACAAGCCGTCGGTAAATTTTAAATTTCGCACCGAATTTTTTAATTGCCCTTCAAATTTTTCGCGGTCCGTCGGTAATCTGACACGGTCATAGGTGCATTCAATTCGCACCCTTTGGAATTCGCGTCGTCCATCGGTATTTTTGTCGGTAAAATTTGACCACCAACAACTTACCGACGGACTTCATTCCGTCGGCATGGACGTCGGTGATTGTGGCATTTCGGTGTAATTAGTTTCGAACTCTCGATTTTATACCGACGGACTTCATTCCGTCGGCATGGACGTCGGTGATTGTGGTATTTCGGTGTAATTAGTTTTGAACTCTCGGTTTTATACCGACGGACTTTATTCCGTCGGCATGGACGTCGGTGATTGTGGCATTTCGGTGTAATTAGTTTCGAACTCTCGGTTTTATACCGACGGACTTCATTCCGTCTGTATGGACGTCGATGATTGTTCAATGTACAAGAGTTGTTGTGTTTGTATTTTCTATTTACCTTCCTGCAAAAAATTCAATGATGAACTGTCCATTGCACAAAACAATAGCAACAGTGCTCAAACAATAAATATATATTTCATGTTACAAAATATATCATCCATAATTTAAATTACATGAAGAAAAGGGTTTTACACAAGGCTTCGTTTTGATAGTTAGTCAGAATTATCTTCTTCTTCATCATCACTTGAATTGTCATCACCTTCATCGCAATCTTCAATATAGATATCATCTTCTTCATCAACATTTGCTTGTCCGCTAGAGCTCAAAACAACGTTCAACTCCTCTACGTCAACATCAACAAGACTATCATTGGAAACACGAAAATTTGAATTTTCTTCCAATTCAATCTAAGGAGCAACTCGATATGGTTCAAATAAATTAATAACTTGAAAGACTTCATCCCGCACACTTGTTTCCTCGTTCTCATCCTGAACAACCTCGACACGACCCCGTGGTTTCGTTTTTAAAACGGACAACCAATCAACTCTTGATTGATCCTTTCTAAATGAAGGGGTGTATGTGTAATAAACTTGTTGACATTGCTTTGCGAAAACAAAGACATCGTTTATGTTGCAGAGTCTAGCTTTTGAGTTGATTTCAACCAGACCATGGTGTGTATCAACTCTGATTCCTCTGTCCGTCGTGTCATACCAATAGCATTTGAATAAAAACACTGTATTCTGCTCGCTATGATATTGTAGTTCGACGACCTCTTCTAATCTACCATAGTAGTCAACTTCTAACTCACTACTTGTGGATCCTTTAACACAAACACCGCAGTTGTATGTCTTTCTTCCTTGCCCGTATTCTTCAGTATGGAAAACATATCCATTGACAAAATACCCGTTGTAGCACTTAACTTTTCTTTCAGGCCCGAGGCTTAGTGAAGACAATGACTTAGACGCACTTCTTCCCATTTGATAAACCTTGTATACATGTAATGTACATCAATAAACGGTAAATGAACGATAATCTCGTAATGGCATGCATACGTACAGTAATTTTGCAAGTTAGAATGAGTTTGTGATAGTGCTTACATGTGTTCTGAACCATGTGGCAAATTGTTCATCTTGTAATTGAAAGATCTAGGAGTCAGTCAGCTACGAGTTATTGGAGAGCAAATATTGTCGATGTTGCCTGCAAGTGATAATTAATGAGTGTATGATATTACAATATATAATTACCAATATTTTACTGTCAAAGTTTAATTAGTATTACACATATATAAACTTACTGAATAAATGGTCTCAGCTCATCACAGTTAAATAGAACATAGTTTTGTGCTTGTTTGAATTCAATTTCCGACAAATATCTTCCTCGTATGACATTTTTAGGTGTGGGTCGTCCAGTTTTAGAGAATATTGACAAGTTCTCACTGGAAGGCACTTCACCGCCATCGTCATGCCGTGGAACGCGATTGATTCTTGTTCTCATATGAGGTTCGAAATAGTATGAGATAAATGGTGATATCTCTTCAACAATATAGGCCTCACATATCGAAGCCTCAACATGCGCCTTGTTCTTAACCTTTTTCTTGAGATTAAACAAGTACATGCATTGAGTTACAATTCAAGTATTTCCAATTAAGAAAAACATAGAAAAAACTTTTAGATATGAATTCCATTGCAACTGTAATATCTCACCGTTCGAATGGGTACATCCATCTATACTGGACCGGTCCTCCAGCTTTTGCCTCGAACGGTAGATGTATAGGGAGATGCTCCATTGAGTCAAAAAATGAAGGAGGGAATATCATCTCAAGTTTACATAGTGTCTCGATGATATTTGTTTGAAGCCTCTCAATGTGCTCAACATTCAACTTGCTGGAGCATATATCTCTGAAGAAATGACTGATCTCCGTCAGTGCATCCCATATTCCCTTTGGCAACAAATCACGAAAAGCTAATGGGATGAGTGTTTGCATAAACACGTGGCAGTCATGACTCTTCATTCCATACAATCTGCAGTCCTCTATCTTAACAAGCCTTGATATGTTCGATGCATGTCCATCCGGAAAACGCAGACTCTTAAGCCATTTATAGACTAGCAGTTGTGCGTTTTTCTCTAACACGAAGCTTGCCCTTGGTTTTGCGACCCGTGACTCCTCATAAACCAACTCCATATTTTAACGGTTACAGTATAAAGCTATATCCAATCTAGACTTGATGTTGTCCTTTGTCTTCCCCTTCACATCCATGACGGTGTTGAAAATATTGTCAAACACGTTCTTTTCGATGTGCATGACGTCAAGGTTATGGCGGATAAGATTGGTCTTCCAATAAGGAAGCTCACAAAAGATACTTCGCTTTACCCAATTATGGGTCAAACCAAAACCAGTAAACTTTTGCTTACCTGATTGAAGGCCAAACACAATGTCACCGTACTCTGATACAACATGATGCAATTCTTCACCAGAAAGATGCAGGGATGCAACATCTTTTTCAACTTTGCCAACAAAGAAATCTTTTTTGTTCTTTTTGAACCTGTGATTAAGTGGCAAGAAGCGACGGTAACAGTCAAAAAAAGAAGCTTTACCTCCGTTTGATAGCATGAATGCCTTGTTGTTTTCCATGCAGTATGGACATGCGAGTTTCCCATGTGTGCTCCAACCAGAAAGCATTCCATAAGCTGGAAAATCATTGATAGTCCACATCAAAGCCGCCCTCATAAGGAAATTTTGTTTCCTCGATATATCATAAGTCAGAGCTCCGGAGGACCACAACTGTGCCAGCTCATCAATCAACGGTCGAAGACAAACATCTATATTCCGCCCCGGGCTGCTTGGACCGGGTATGACAATAGATAAAAACATGAACTCCGGCCTCATACACATTCCCGGTGGCAAGTTATAAACTGTGAGTATGACCGGCCAACAAGAATAGGGAGCAGCATGTCGCACGTGTGCGGCGTCGCGGCGAAAAAACTCTAGTTTCCATTTTAATAAAAAAAAGTATCTTTATTTCTATGTGGCACAGATTGGGAAGACAAGAAAATTCTTGTCCTTTATTGGTAGAAAATGGAATGGGAGTCGCCACCTAGTGTTTTGGTCACTAGGAACCCTAACTGGTCACAGAGATCGGGCACGGGGACTGGTTGCGTAAAGGGAAGGTATTAGCACCCCAAATACTCCTTACCTAAGGTCAGCTGCATTGTTTTATTGTCTGATAAAAACTAAGGTGTTATTGTACTTCTAGTTGTTGGTCTGTCTGTGGTTCAAGAAATATCCTCCTCGGTAAGAAGGTCTTTATCTTATCGGGTAAAATCCTAACCGTTCTAATGTCTGTACCAAAACTTTATTAACAATATTTAGGAATACGTTTTACGTATAAATTCGTAATCCCAAATACTAAAAGAAAAAAAAAAAAGAAAAAAAGATTTTTTAGAATTTTTGAAATATTGGACTAGTTCTCATGGCTTGAATAAACTGGTTATTAAAGCCAAAATGCATGCTAATACATATATTGTTTTGAAAATTTCCTTTGTTGTGTGAAAATATGATGTTATAATATTTATATATATATATATATATATATATATATATATATTGGAGAGACTAGCCCGTATTTTAAAACAAAAAAACAATTTTTTAAAAAAAATATATTTTTTTATGTTTTAACGAAAATCGGGTATTTTAATACTGAGTTTGTATCCTTACGGTATAAAAATACAACCCAATATTAATCCATTTCAATAAAAATATGCAGAAACATTTTTATAGACTTTTTAGAATTGTTTTTTTGAAAGCAAAAACATTTTTTATTCTGAAAATCTTTGATGTTTTGACGAAAACCAGGTATTTTTAACATTGGTTTTGTATCTTTACAGTATAAAATACAAACCAACATTAAACCATTTTGACAAAAAATAAGCAGGAAAATCGACAATATTTTTTAAGATTTTTCAAAATATTTTTTTTTTACAAAATATATATATATATATATATATATATATATATATAATATAATATATACACACATATATATTATAATATATTATAATATAAAAAAAACAATTCGGGCTGGGCCGGCCCAAATAAATGGGCCGGACTCAGCCCAAAAAAAAAAAACGTTGGGTCGATCTCGGCCCAACTAAAAAATCACTCCTTGATCTGGGCCCGACCCGGCCCAGATCGCAGGGCTGGGCCAGAACCATTCTGGCCCACCCCAAAAATATTTATGGGCCAGAACCCGTCTGGCCTAGAGAAGAAAAAAAACAACGCTGGGCCAGCATCAGCCTGGCCCAGCGAACTGAACGAGGGGGAGGGAGTTATTTTCCCTCCCCACCTCATGCATGCAGAAACGATTCTGCATGCAGGAGGAAACCTTAGGCAGCGAAAGAAAAAAATGCAGGGGGAAGGAGCGTACCTGGCGAGGAGGAGGCGGTCGCTGGTGGTGCTGCGGTGACGTGGCTCGCGAACGGTGGCTCCGGGCGGTGCTGCGGCTGTTCGAACGGCGGAGGGTGCGGTTGTTGCTCTTCCCTTTCTCCTCCGTATGGCTTCCTTTATTTTTCGGTGATTTCCTCCCTCTCAGTACAGGTTTGCTAGCGTTTTTTGTTTCTTTTGTTCTTTCCCTCCTTTTCCTCTAGTTCCCTCTCTCTCTTCCCTTCAGTCTTTCCTCCTCTTCTTTTCTTTTTTTTCGGTCCTTTGCACCTTCGGTTTTTTTTTCTATTTATAGGAGAGAAAGGGTGTTGGGCCCTTCATTAGTGCGCCTGGGGAGCGGGTTTCGCGGGCGGCTGGTCGGCCACCACCCGCGACAGCAAGGCGCCGCTCCCTTGCTTTCGGCAGGGCGAGCGGCCGGTCGGCCAGTAGCTTCGGTTTCGGTGGTCCAAGGCGTGGGGCATATTTTTGGTGGGCGCAAGGAGAGAGAGTGACAAGTTTAAAGAAGAAAAACCATTTTTCTTTCTTCCCTTGTAACCCTTGTAGGGAGGAAGAAGGAAGAGGAATAGTGCCGTTCAAAACGGCACCGTTCGGTCCTCTTTTTTTTTTCTTTTTTTTTTTGTATGAAACGGCGTCGTTTTGGATAAAACGCGCCGTTTCATTTAAAAAATGGCGCCAGAATATGTTTTCCAAATCAGTCCTCAATTTGTTCTTTTCAATTGCATCCTTTATAATTTTTGTCTCCACCCCTCAAGTTTGCCGCGTTTTTCATTTTAATCCTTGGCCTCTGATTTGTGCAATTAAGCCCTCAATTGATCAATAAACTTTCAATTTCTTCAATTAGGCCCCTGAACCAAATAATTGCAGCCCCTCCATTTACGCGCCTCTTCCAATTTGGTCCCTGGTTTCGGATTTTCTCAATTAAGTCCCTAATTGGCCATTAAACATCAATATTTATGCAATTAAGCTCCTAATTTGACCTAATAAATTCCTAAAAAATATATTTTGGCCCCAGAACTTAAATTTCTTCCAATTAAAGCCCAAATTGACTTAAAAAACAATTTTTCTTGCAATCAAAACTACTATAAATTCAAATAAAAATCCAATCAAGTCCATAAACATCTAAATTTGGGCTTTTCTCCTCAAAATTCAAATTTTCCTTCTCAATAGGGCTCTCATCATTCAAGAATATATTGTCAAAAATCCATCTTTGTATTTTTAACCTCCTTGACCGATTTTTCTGACCATTTGCTGAGCGCTTCTGCCTCCTGTTATTTTTCTAACCTCGTTTGGCTATTTATTTTATTTCATTTATTTGGGGACCCAAAAATGGGTTACAACTGATGCCCCCTCTTTATAATGCTTATGGAGCAAGGGTTTTGCGCAGTAAGTTTTATAAAGATAAACTCAAAACAAGAACTCCCGAAATTAATCTGGTTGAAGCTTGATTGATCTGGAACTTGTCTTTTATAGCAATCCTCCTCAGCCCCAAAAACTATGATCAAAATTTAGTCATCTTGTGCTCCCTTCTGGCAATCTCTTTAAACTAGAACCAAAATCCTTTCCAGTTAGGTTAAACTGAGATCCCTTTGCAGATCCCCTTTAACCATAACCAAGGTCTGTGTGGTTAGACTGAATTGAGATCCTTTCGCTGATCCCCTTCAACCAGAAACAAAATCCTTTCCAATTAGGTTAAACTGAGATCCCTTCGCCGATCCCCTTTAACCATAACCAAGGTTTGTGTGGTTAGACTGAATTGAGATCCTTTCGCCGATCCCCTTCAACCAGAACCAAATCCTTTCCAATTAGGTTAAACTGAGATCCCTTCGTCGATCCCCTTTAACCATAACCAAGGTTTGTGTGGTTAGACTGAACTGAGATCCTTTCGCCGATCCCCTTCAACCAGAACCAAAATCCTTTCCAATTAGGTTAAACTGAGATCCCTTCGTCGATTCCCTTTAACCATAACCAAGGTTTGTGTGGTTAGACTGAACTGAGATCCTTTCGCCGATCCCCTTCAACCAGAACCAAATCCTTTCCAATTAGGTTAAACTGAGATCCCTTCATCGATCCCCTTTAACCAATAACCAAGGTTTGTGTGGTTAGACTGAACTGAGATCCTTTCGCCGATCCCCTTCAACCAGAACCAAATCCTTTCTAATTAGGTTAAACTGAGATCCCTTCGTCGATCCCCTTTAACCATAACCAAGATTTGTGTGGTTAGAATGAACTGAGATTTTTTCGCCGATCCCCTTCAACCAGAACCAAATTGATTAGTACTTAAAAGTGCATGTTTATCAAGGTTTTATATCATCATTTTTCACTTGAAGTATCAATAACTCCTTAACTAAAGCATGTTTTATAATAACAAGTTTGATATTATAAGATACCTTAATTTATGGTAAATGCTCATTTTATATGCAGGCCTATCACATAAATAAAAGGATTGATTGATGAGTTTAAGTATTGAAAGTGAAAGGACAAAGAGATGGCCAAACATAGAAAAGAGCTGTCGGTGCAGTCCAAACCGGAACATTGCTCGGTAATTGGATCATATCTGGAGCTCTAGATTTCGGATTTAGGTCCATTTTATATGGATGGAAAGGTAAGACAAAGGCCTACAACTTTCATGAGGAGCCCAAGATTTGCAAAGGTCGTTTTGAAGTCCAAATTGAAGGAACAACGAAGAAGTCCGAAGCTGTCCTGCAGCCCAAACACTATTTAGTGTTCAGCCCATATCTTGAGATCTAGAAGTCCAAATGACCTCATCTTTTTTTTTGTTAGAAAGCTGAGACAATTTCCTAGAACATTCCTGAGGATTCTGGGCAAATTATGATGTTAGCAATGACGTCTTGATCAGACAAGAAGATAAGGATTGTTATCAATTCAAGATGTGGCCACTCACTCATCAATTAGTCAACAAATCAATAGTTCCAAATTTTGGCCTATAAAAGGAGGCACTTACCATGTATTGAGGCATCTTGGTGTTCAGATCAAGATCATGCTATTGCTTTCTCTCTTTGTATTGCTTATGTCTTGCTTTTATTAATATCAAGTTTATGCACTTCATTTCCTTATTAATATCAATCAAGTTTATACACCAAAATCTGTTAAGGATGTTAGATCATTCTTAGGACATGCTGGTTTTTACAGAAGGTTCATCAAAGATTTTAGTGTAATATCTAAGCCTTTGAGTAACCTTCTAACAAAGGATAATATTTTTGAATGGACTGAACATTGTGAGGAAGCCTTTGTTAAACTTAAAAACTTGCTTACTTCTGCTCCTGTCATTCAACCTCTTGATTGGTCATTACCTTTTGAAATAATGTGTGATGCTAGTGATTATGCCGTGGGTGCTGTCTTGGGACAAAGAAAAGATAAGAAACCTTATGTGATTTACTATGCAAGTAAAACTTTAAATAGTGCTCAAATGAATTACACCACCACTAAAAAAGAATTACTTGCAGTAGTATTTGCTTGTGATAAATTCAGATCTTATCTTGTTGGCTCACCTGTTGTTGTTTTTAGTGATCATGCAGCATTGAAATATCTTCTTTCTAAGAAAGATTCTAAGGCTAGATTGGTACGGTGAATTTTGTTACTTCAAGAATTTGATATCACAATCAAAGACAAGAAAGGCACCGAAAATGTTGTTGCAGATCATTTGTCAAGATTGACAATAGATTCGAAATCTGACATTACACCAATCGATGACTACTTTCCCAATGAATCTTTATTTTCCGTTTCTACGATGCCTTGGTTTGCTAATATTGTTAATTTTCTTGTTTCAGGACAATTGCCAGCTCATTGGAGTACCCAAGACAAAAGAAAGTTCTTGAACGAAGTGAAGAACTTTTATTGGGATGACCCTTATTTATTCAAATATTGTCCTGATCAAATATTTCAAAGATGCATTCCTGACAATGAGGTAAGTAGTGTCATTAAATTTTGTCATTCTGAGGCATGTGGGGGTCATTTCTATCAAGAAAGACAACTGCAAAAATCTTACAAAGTGGATTTTACTGGCCCACCATGTTCAAAGACTCACATGCATTCTGTAAGATTTGTGAAAATTGTCAAAAGTTGGGATCTATTTCAAAACATCACATGATGCCTTTACATCCTATTCTTGTCATTGAGATCTTTGACTGTTGAGGTATAGATTTCATGGGTCCATTTCCTCCATCATTTGGTTTCTTGTACATATTGGTCGCAGTAGATTATGTTTCAAAATGGATAGAGGCAATTCCAAGTCGAACCAATGATCACAAAACAGTGATAAAGTTTTTGAAAGAAAACATTTTAAGTCGATTTGGAATCCCTCGAGCCATGATAAGTGACGGTGGAACACACTTTTGCAACAAGCCATTTGAGTCTTTAATGAAGAAATATGGAATCACACATAAAGTTGCCACCCCTTATCACCCTCAGACAAGTGGACAAGTAGAGCTCGCTAATAGGGAGATCAAACAGATCTTGGAGAAAACAGTGAACCCTAATAGGAAAGACTGGTCTTTAAGACTTAATGATGCACTTTGGGCTTATCGAACTGCTTATAAAACATCATTAGGTATGTCACCTTATAGACTAGTCTATGGAAAACCTTGTCACTTACCTGTGGAAATTGAACATAAAGCTTATTGGGCTATTAAAGCTTTCAATTCAAGCCTTGATGATGCTAGTCAGCTGCGAAAATTGCAAATAAATGAGCTTGAGGAAATAAGAAATGATGCATATGACAATTCGAAAATTCATAAAGCAAGAATTAAAGAGTTTCATGACAAGAAAATACTGAGAAAAACATTTAATGTTGGTCAAAAAGTCTTGCTTTATAATTCTCGACTCCATTTATTTCCTGGAAAACTACGATCAAGATGGAGCGGTCCTTTTATTGTGAAACATGTGTATCCATATGGGGCCTGTGATATTGAGAATCCAAAGAATGGCAATGTTTTCAAGGTAAATGGGCATCGTTTGAAAGTTTATTTTGACAATTTTTCGGTTGAAAATGACTCTATTGAATTGAGTGATCCTGTATATGAAGATTGATTCTTTTTCTCACATTGTTTTGTGTTTTGTTGTATCTATTGTTTTGCTAGTTTCTCTTTCACCCCGGTCAAATGGCGGATAACGGTACTCCGTGACTTAAGTCGGTTCTTTCAGTTTCCCAAATAACTGATATCTGTATATATTTGTACAATTCTTAGCTCTTTCTTCCTTCTTTGAATCTCTTCTCTAATTCTCTTTTGAAAATGGACACCACTCTTGAAAAGTTGAAAATGTATTTTCCCGCTTTGCCTCCAAATGCGATTAATAAAATTTACCGTGCTAGGTGTGCAAGATTGAGGTTGTTAATGAATCATGGAATTCCTGAAGATATTCGTTGGTTAATTGAAGCAAAGGTTCGATTATCAGGTGAGTCCTCCAATTCTTTCATTTCACACATGACTGGAACAGGTAAAAGCACTTTTGCAAAGAAACATCGTGCAAAACAATTGAAAGTCTGTCACAGATGTGCCAGATGGACTTGTAATACGACATGTCGTTCTTTAGGAATGGTATCTGTAAACCGTGAAGATAAGATACAATTCATTAAGGATGGCCTGAGTAAGGGGTCTTTAGATAATCTTTTGTTGACCCTTGAGACGCATCCTAGTGGAGATGTGCATCGTGTAATTCATGATTTATGGCCACAATTCCATAAAGAACATGATCGACTTAGTCTTGGGAATCTGACTAAAAAAGACCCTGTTTGCCAGTTTTTAAGAAAACTGGATGGGAAGCCTATCCCCGACCCATAGAGGGCGTTTAAGCCGTTCTTGGACGTAAAACCAAGGGAAGATGTGAGCCACAATCACAACTACCTGTACATACATGCTTTTTCAAAATAAATAATTAATAAAGAGAGAGAGAGAGAGAGTTTGTGAGACTACAGCTGGCCTACATATAGGTGGTATGATTGCATTTTCACTTTTTCATCTATAAATTCTTCTCTTCCTTCCCTTCATTTCTACTCATCCCATACATTCATCAAATATAAAAGTGTGTAGAAATGGCAGGTTCCTCAAGTCATCAGATAAGAAATATTTGTGTTTTCGGTGGATCCAGTTCTGGGAAAGAAAAAGAGTTTTTAGAATCAGCAAATCATCTTGGCCGGGTACTAGCTGAGAGAAAGATTCATTTAGTGTATGGGGGAGGCAGCCTTGGGTTAATGGGAGGTGTGTCAATGGCTGCATTTTTAGGAGGCAGTCAAGTTTTGGGGGTTGTCCCCAAAGCTTTAGCAACTGGGGACATCATTGGAAAAACAATTGGAGAGGAACTACAGGTCCCAACAATGTCTGACCGACTGAATACCATGTTTAGCCATGCTGATGCCTTCATTGCCTTACCAGGTGGTTTGGGCACATTGGAAGAAATCTTTCATATTTCATCTTGGGCCCAACTGCACATTCACCATAAACCTATAGGTTTGTTAAATGTTAATGGTTTTTATGATAAGTTGTTGTCTTTCCTTGATCAAGCTGTGGAACAGGAATTTCTAACATCTTCGGCACGACAAATCATAATCTCTGCTGCTCCTGCTGAACAATTGATTGACCAACTACAATCTTTCATCCCTATCATTGATCCCTGCATGAGTCGCCTAGATTGGTCAACTAAGGAAAGCTGTAAAAAGCTTAGATTAGATTTGAGCCTTCATCTGTGAAAAGTTGTGTCTTTTGGTTTTATTAATAGCATATTATTTTGTTTTGTTACTTCTTATGTTTGTTTAAGTGTCTTTCAGGTTTGTCATTATTCGCTGTTTCAGGTGATGTCTTCTATACTCTATCTTTCTACCTTACGACATTGAGGACAATGTCTCGTTTTGGTTGGGGGGAGAGGGTAGTACTTCAAAAAAAAAAAAAAAAAAAAAAAAACTTGCTAACTGTTTTTGCTATTATTAAAACCATTTGACAAAATTGTTATTAGGATGGCAGAGTATGGAATCAATTTTATTGACTCTAGAGACGCATCTTAGTAAGTTTCATTACCAAGGTCTATCATAATACTTCTTGAAATATTCAGGTTTACAAACTCTCACATTGTTATCACTTGATTCTGCTCATATACTCATTTAACAAGTATTATTAAACCTTCATTTTCACACACACACTTTAACATATGATTGTGGGTTGCACATTGGATTATTACATTAATTATGTTCTTTTGTTGAAGGTAACAACTAAGGGAAAAGGATAGTATATAATTTGCAAAAAAAAAAAGAAAAAAGAAAGATAGTATTGATGATAATAAAACGTGGATAAGTTTGGTTTCGTAGCCTCCCTAACCTAAGCAATTAAGCCCGAAGGGGTGTTTTAACACCTAATACCCTAAAGTCAACTGACTTGGGAGCTATTGGCCAAAAGCTTGTTACATGGGTTAAGGAGAAAAGCTTAAGGGAATCAAACATTGCACTATCTACGTATCAGTATCTGCAACCCGAGTTGTTAAGCTCGTAGGGGTGTCTCAACACCTAATGCCCTAAGACCAACTGGTCTGGGAGTCATTAGCCTAAAACTCGTTACATGGGTTAAAGATACATTGTGTTTTAAGTTGTATGTTTATATAAATAAAAAGAAAAAAACAAATCCCAACCCAAGGAAGTTCACCTTAAACATTTGAACATAATATTGTTTTCTTCCAACAAAAGCCCCATCATCTATGTTTTCATTGAGCACACAAGAAGAAGGTTTATTAATATCTTGTTTTAGAAGAATGAAGCAGGAATATAAATTTAATGAGAGTTTGTTTATCTGGATAGATTAATGGAAGTTGAATGATGAATGCCTTGCTTTATGGAACTTGCAAATTGTTTCTCTATTTTAACGCTTTAGATTACTAGGGACTAGTAATAAGCTGGTTGGGGGGGGTGATTAGTACTTAAAAGTGCATGTTTATCAAGGTTTTATATCATCATTTTGCACTTGAAGTATCAATAACTCCTTAACTAAAGTATGTTTTATAATAACAAGTTTGATATTATAAGATACCTTAATTTATGGTAAATGCTCATTTTAAATGCAGGACTATCACATAAATAAAAGGATTGATTGATGAGTTTAAGCATTGAAAGTTAAAGGACAAAGAGATGGCCAAACATAGAAAAGAGATGTCGGTGCAGTCCAAACCGGAACATTGCTCGGTAATTGGATCATATCTGGAGCTCTAGATTTCGGATTTAGGTCCATTTTATATGTATGGAAAGGTAAGACAAAGGCCTACAACTTTCATGAGGAGCCCAAGATTTGAAAAGGTCGTTTTGAAGTCCAAATTGAAGGAACAACGAAGAAGTCCGAAGCTGTCCTGCAGCCCAAACACTATTTAGTGTTCAGCCCATATCTTGAGATCTAGAAGTCCAAATGACCTCATCTTTTTTTTGTTGGAAAGATGAGACAATTTCCTAGAACATTCCTGAGGATTCTGGGAAAATTATGATGTTAGAAATGACGTCTTGATCAGACAAGAAGATAAGGATTGTTATCAATTCAAGATGTGGCCACCCACTCATCAATTAGTCAACAAATCAATAGTTCCAAATTTTGGCCTATAAAAGGAGGCACTTACCATGTATTGAGGCATCTTGGTGTTCAGATCAAGATCATGCTATTGCTTTCTCTGTTTGTATTGCTTATGTCTTGCTTTTATTAATATCAAGTTTATGCACTTCATTTCCTTTCCTTTACTTAGTTAACCTCTTTCTCATTTATGTTCTTATCTTGTTCATTTATGTTTCTTTCTTTCATTATGTTCAGCTAAGTTAATTATGTCAAGGTGAAAAGGGTACACTAATGGTGTAAGAATAAGTATAATATAAACTTACATGGACCTTAACGTTGGATACTAACATGTTTTATATTTGTTATCTTGTTCACTTTTTATACTTTGCTTGTTAAATGGTTAATCTAGATTTATGTTGTATAATATTTGGTACAACAAATACTTGGCACTTTCATAGCCCATATTGTATGGTATAACCGACACCTGAGCTATGAAAGGAACTTGATTTGTTGTTAACATAAGTTATAATCATGAATGCCTGCCAACATTTACAAGTATTAGCTTTATTCGAATAAGATAACTAATGTAATCATGTTAACAATTTATAATATGATTGGAACCTCCTTTATGTGTGGTTTCCAACTAAGTGATAAGAGTTTATACTATACTTGTTTGAAGTACCATTAGTGGATCCTCTAACCTTGACATTTGTTTTTTATCATTGTTTAATCCTTACGTTAATCTTTCATCTCAAAGTTCTCATTAATTTCTTCATCTTCCCCTTTTATTATTATTATTATTATTTATATTCTATTTATATTATATAATATATATCTTTGATCTTTTCTTAAACTCAGTATATAGGCTGGAAACCTGTGACCCGATCTTTTCGATCATTCTCAGGTATAACAACGCCACGTACTGAGTATTATAATTATAATTATTGTTATTGTTATTATTGTTATTGTTGTTGTCGTGTTGTTATTTATAATTTATACAATTAACCTCTCTATGGTTCGACCCTGGTCTTGCCGGGTTATTTATTACTTCGACACTCCTGCACTTGGGAAAAAACATCAAGCTTTTGGTCGTGTCACAAATCCTTTCCAATTAGGTTAAACTGAGATCCCTTCGTCGATCCCCTTTAACCATAACCAAGGTTTGTGTGGTTAGACTGAACTGAGATCCTTTCGCCGATCCCCTTCAACCAGAACCAAATTCTTTCCAATTAGGTTAAACTGAGATCCCTTTGTCGATCCCCTTTAACCATAACCAAGGTTTGTGTGGTTAGACTGAACTGAGATCCTTTCGCCGATCCCCTTCAACCAGAACCAAAATCCTTTCCAATTAGGTTAAACTGAGATCCCTTCGTCGATTCCCTTTAACCATAACCAAGGTTTGTGTGGTTAGACTGAACTGAGACCCTTTCGCCGATCCCCTTCAACCAGAACCAAAATCCTTTCCAATTAGGTTAAACTGAGATCCCTTTGTCGATCCCCTTTAACCATAACCAAGGTTTGTGTGGTTAGACTGAACTGAGATCCTTTCGCCGATCCCCTTCAACCAGAACCAAAATCCTTTCCAATTAGGTTAAACTGAGATCCCTTCGTCGATTCCCTTTAACCATAACCAAGGTTTGTGTGGTTAGACTGAACTGAGACCCTTTCGCCGATCCCCTTCAACCAGAACCAAAATCCTTTCCAATTAGGTTAAACTAAGATCCCTTCGTCGATTCCCTTTAACCATAACCAAGGTTTGTGTGGTTAGACTGAACTGAGATCCTTTCGCCGATTCTCTTCAACCAGAACCAAATCCTTTCCAATTAGGTTAAACTGAGATCCCTTCGTCGATCCCCTTTAACCATAACCAAGGTTTGTGTGGTTAGACTGAACTGAGATCCTTTCGTCGATCCCCTTCAACCAGAACCAAATCCTTTCCAATTAGGTTAAACTGAGATCCCTTCGTCGATCCCCTTTAACCATAACCAAGGTTTGTGTGGTTAGACTGAACTAAGATCCTTTCGCCGATCCCCTTCAATCAGAACCAAAATCCTTTCCAATTAGGTTAAACTGAGATCCCTTCGCCGATCCCCTTTAACCATAACCAAGGTTTGTGTGGTTAGACTAAACTGAGATCCTTTCGTTGATCCCCTTCAACCAGAACCAAAATCCTTTCCAATTAGGTTAAACTGAGATCCCTTCATCGATCTCCTTTAACCATAACCAAGGTTTGTGTGGTTAGACTGAACTGAGATCCTTTCGCCGATCCCCTTCAACCAGAACTAAATCCTTTCCAATTTGGTTAAACTGAGATCCCTTCGTCGATCCCCTTTAACCATAACCAAGGTTTGTGTGGTTAGACTGAACTAAGATCCTTTCGCCGATCCCCTTCAACCAGAACCAAATCCTTTCCTATTAGATTAAACTGAGATCCCTTCGTCGATCCCCTTTAACCAAACCACTTGGAATCCCATCTGGCGATTCCTTTTATTCAACGCTGAAATATGAGGTCCCTTCTGGCGACCTCCATTGATGAATCTCGAAATACGAGATCCTTTCTGGCGATCTCAACAACTTGGAATCCCATCTGGCGATTTCTCTTAACATGATCTTGTTGGAATGCACTAAGATCTCCTCCTGTAACGATCCAAAAACATACATGCAATGATTTATGATTAGATGCAATGCATGCATTCGTACCTGGTTTTGAAACATAGGCCCCATCCTCTTCTTCTAGTTTATGAGACTCCCTCTTAACATGAACTTGTTTTTGAAGTCGTATGCTGGATTCATCTCTCGTGTTGCCTATCATATTCTTGGAGAAGAAGTCTTTGACTTTCTTCAAGTAGTCCTTTTCTCAAAATGTATGACTTGTATTTGCCTCTTTGTCATGCTTTTGTCAAATGCTTTAGCTTGGTTTTCAAATCTATAGGCTTCCATTCAAATTTTAAACACGTAAAACTTTTCATAAAACATCTCATCTTGCCCCCAGTGTAGGGGTGTGATCCTAGTCGGGTTTTCGTAAAGAAGAAACTCAATCCGGCTCAAATGGGGATTACAAAGGATAAAATCTTTAGAAAGTGAAGGGATGACAAAGATGGCCTTTCCTCATTTCAAAACGCACATTATTTTAAGATTGATAAACCTTGTTCTTATCTTGGAAGGAAATTGTGGGTGATTACGAAGATAATTTGGGCGTTTTATGATATAATCATGCACAAAAACTGGTTCTTTCAAGATTTTTTCTGAAAATAAACAAATTACGTGCTGTGAGATCCATGCAGTGAAAAAGGGGTTCTTTACACAAAGAAATCATGGCCAAACTTTCTTTATTGATTTAAGGAGAAAGCTGAACACATTAGACATAATATCTCTTTACAGAATCACAATTCACAAGTCTAGCTAGATCTTCTCCATCCATTCTGGACAACTTCAAAGCTCCTCCTGAGAAAGCCTTCTTCACTATATAAGGTCCTTCATAATTTGGTGCCCATTTGCTTCGATCTTCTCCTGGTAAAGCCAATAGTTTCTTCAGCACTAGATCTCCTTCTTGGAACATGCGAGGTCGAACCTTCTTGTCGTATGCCTTGGCCATCCTCTTTTGGTAAAGTTGGTGGTGACAGATTGCAGCCAACCTCTTTTCACTGATCAGGTTTAACTGTTCATATCTTACTTTGGCCCATTCAGCTTCTTCTAATCCCGAATCCATTAGCACCCTCAACGAAGGTATTTCTACTTCCAAAGGCATCACCGCCTCCATTCCATATACCAGAGCATACGGAGTAGTTCCTGTAGAGGTCCTTATGGCAGTGTGATATGCATGGAGAGCGAACGACAACATCTCATGCCAATCCTTGTAAGTGATTACCATCTTCTGAATAATTTTCTTGATGTTCTTGTTGGCTGCTTCCACGGCACCATTCATCTTTGGCCTATATGGTGAGGAATTTGAATGCTTGATTTTCCACTTGGTGCAAAGCTCCATGATCATTTTGCTGTTGAAATTCTGTGCATTATCGGTCATTATCTTTTTTGGCGGACCATTACGACAAATCAAGTCTTTTTCTATAAACTTCTTCACCACTTTCTGTGTTACATGAGCATACGAACTGGCTTCTACCCATTTCGTGAAGTAGTCAATAGCTACGAGGATGAATCTATGCCCATTGCTGGCTTTTGGGTTAACTGGTCCAATCACATCAATCCCCCACATCGCAAATGGCCAAGGAGATGCTAGGTTAACCAAAGGAGTTGGAGGTGCATTGACCTTATCACTATGCACCTGACACTTGTGACATTTCCTGACATAGTCGATGCAGTCATTTTCTAATGTCATCCAGAAGTAACCGGCCCTTTGTATCTTCCTTGCTACCATATGTCGGTTAGCATGAGTTGAGCAAATCCCTTCATGCACCTCCCGTAAAGCATTTTTAGCATCTGTCTCATTGAAACACCTTAGCAAAGTTCCGTCAAATGATCTTTTATACAGAATCTCTCCGTCCAGGTAGAAATCCATGGCCAACCTTCTTAGGGTTTTCTTATCCATCTTCGAAGCTCCCACTGGATATTCCTGACTTTGCAGCAAATTCTTGATATCGTAGTACCAAGGCTTTCCATCTACCTCTCCTTCAACTGAGCAGCAATGAGCTGGGTTATTTCTGATATCTATGTGTACGGGATGTACCTTATGCCCGAGATCAATTGTAGCCATAGCAGCCAACGTGGCTAAAGCATCCACAAAATGGTTCCCTTCTCTTCCTAGATGGGTGAACCTTATCTCTTCGAATTCTTCTGACAGCGTGGATAAATATTACTGGTACGGCCTTAATTTTTCTTCCTTGGTTTGCCACTCTCCTTTCACCTGACAGATAATCAACATTGAGTCCCCATATACATCTATCTTTCTGATCTTCTGATCTTCAACTCTAATGCAGCTTCTAAACCCAAGATACAAGCCTCATATTCTGCAGTATTGTTGGTGCATTCAAAATACAATTTAACTGAAACTGGATACTATTTCTGGTCAGGAGAGATGATCACAGCACCGACCCCATTGCCATAAACATTTACTGCTCCATCAAAAAACATGGTCCACCAATCTGTCTTCTCTTCTTCTCCCGCTACTGATAATACATTCTCATCAGGGACAAAAGATAGGGCTTGTTACAGATGTACCTTAGTGGATCCACTTTTGAAATCAACAACGTGGTGTGATACAACATGTAATGTCGTAATCTTTTTGTCGCCCATACCAACGCACAACAGAGTTTCTCTATCACCGTGTATCTAGACTCACATTCGGTGAACTTCTTACTAAGCTAATAAATGGCCCTTTCTTTCCTTCCAGTTTCATCATGCTGACCCAATACACACCCCATAGCTGTTTCAGTCACTGTCAAATACAATATTAAAGGCCTTCCTGATACAGGAGGAATAAGCAAAGGCGGACTTTGTAAATATTGCTTGATTTTATTGAATGCCTCCTCGCACTCCTCATTCCAAATCCCAGGATTCTTTTTCCTCAATAGCCGGAAGACAGGTTCACACGTTGTGGTTAGCTGAGCTATAAATCTGGCAATATAGTTCAATCTTCCCAAGAATCCCCTCACCTCCTTCTCCGTCTTTTGGGATGGCATAGATTGGATGGCTTTCACCTTATCAGGATCTACCTCTATACCTTTATCACTTACCACGAATCCGAGCAATTTTCCAGACTTAACTCCAAATGAACATTTGGCAGGGTTAAGCTTCAGTTCATATTTCCTCAAACGCTCAAATAATTTCCTCAAAACCTTTACATGGTCGTCTCCCCTCTTGGACTTGGCAATCATATCATCTACATACACCTCAATTTCCTTGTGCATCATATCATGGAATAAAGTCACCATGGCTCTCTGATAAGTGGTTCCTGCATTCTTCAGACCAAATGGCATAACCTTGTAGCAATAAGTTCCCCACGGTGTAACAAAAGTTGTTTTTGCCTTATCTTCTGGAGCCATCTTTATCTGGTTGTATCCCGAGAAACCATCCATAAAGGAATATGTGGAACTACGTGCAGCATTGTCCACCAAAACATCTATATGTGGCAGCGGAAAATCATCCTTTGGGCTAGCTTTATTCAAATTTCGGAAGTCCACACAAACTCTAATCTTTCCCTCTTTCTTTGGTACGACAACAATGTTGGATACCCATTGTGGATACTTGACTACTTCTAGAAAGCCTGCATTCCATTGTTTTTCGAGTTCTGTCTTAACTTTGATCCAAACATCCGGGTGAGCTCTCCTCAACTTCTGCTTGACTGGCTTACAACCTTCTTCTAGTGGTATCTTATGCACGACGATATTTCTATCCAAACCAGGCATATCCTCGTAAGACCAAGCGAAAACATCTACATATTCTTGTAAGAGGGCCATTATCTTTACTCTTTCCTCAGGAGTGATTAAGGTCCCTATTTTCAATTCTCTTTTAATCTGATCATTACCCACGTTTATGGTTTCTAGTTCTTCCGTAGCTGGTTCCCAGGTTTGTTCATGTTGCTCTACTAACTTTGTAAATTCCTTAACATTGCTTTCATCCCATTCTTCTTCTTCCATGGTGATAACATGTTCGTTAAAGTTTGGCCATTCATTCTCGATGCTAAGTGTATGTGATGTTGTGGAAGATCCGCTTTCAGGGTTCCTGAAAGCGGAAAGTGTTTGGTGTAAATGCACAGATAAAGGGACAAATTTGGAAAACGCATGATCTCATTACTTCAAACAAAAGATGGGCTCAAAGACAACGACAAAATCTAATTGACATCATGAGTCTTGATTGTCAACTAGGGAGAATAAAGCAAACAAAAGCAATGACAAAAGCATGTTAAAGCAGACAAAGTTGGTTTACATTTTAAACACTACTGGGGCTTCTTGAGTCACCCAGTTTTGAAACTTCTCGCCATCGGCTAGCTTTCGGATGAAGGTCTTAGCAGAGACTTCTTCCAGGGTGTGGATAGTCAGTTGTGGCAGTGCTTCATCCTCCCTTCCCGCTACCGTCTTCATGTTACCTCCTTCCACTTCATCCTCCTCCAATGTGTTTATGCTCATATTTGATAGTTATTGACCAAGGCTTTCTGCTCCTTTATCGGGTTGCATTACATATGCAACTTTTGGGAATGTCATTCTAAGGGGAGGGATTTCAAGCTTCTCTTCTTCAGGCTCTCTCCCTTCAATCCTAGCCATTCTTCTTTCCCTTCTCCGACTAGCAGCCCATCAATGATCCTTTTTTTTAGGTTTATACCCCAACCCAAATCTTTGATCAACACATTTCATCTTTGTCGGGTTAGCCCTTTTTGGTGCCTTAGTGATAGGATTATATTGAAAGGGGATCCCACCTTCCAAAAAGCATTGAGCTGCCATCCTTGCTGCTTCTGAGATCTTTGGCCTTTTTAGTACTGTGTTTTCAGGTACCCAGTCAGTGTTTACAATCTCAAAAGCATGGAGATTATTATCCTCACAACCTTCTGCTTCAATGAAGGGTATGGCCACATTCTTTATCATGGATACCGTCTCCTCAGCTTTGACAGTCACCAACATCCCGTTCATGATATATTTCAAGCATTGGTGTAATGATGAAGTTACCGCCCCAGCTGCATGGATCCAAGGTCTCCCTAACAACATACTATAGGAAGGGTGAATATCCAAAACTTGAAATGTTATTAAGAACATTTGCGGCCCCACATATAGCTCCACTTCTAGAGTCCCCATTATTGGTTGAGGTGAGCCGTCATATGCTCTGGCTACCATGGTACTTGGCTTCATATGAGATTCATCGATCGGCATTTCTTCCAGAATATGCTTTGGCAACACATTAAGAGCCGAGCCATTGTCGACGAGCACCTTCCCTACAAGGCAGTCTTTGCACCTAACAGTAATGTATAAAGGCTTGTTGTGTCCGGTACCTTCAGCATCAAGCTCATCAGCCGTAAAATACAGGTAATTAGTTGCATGGATTCTCCCTACCAAATGCTCCATGGTTTTCTGTTCAATGTCTTGGGGTACATACGCCTCATTCAAAACTTTTTACAAAGCGCTTTGATGCGGGTCAGAGCTGAGTATCAAGGACATAAGGGAGATCCTAGCTGGAGTCTTTTTTAGTTGATCCACTATGCAGTATTCACTATGTTTTATCAACTTCAAAAATTCATTTGACTCCTCTTCAATTACTGGCTTATTAACTTATGTTGCTTTGTCAAGATCTATCACTTCTTTGCCTTTTGCCTTCCTCAACTCTTCGGGAGTGAAGCACCGGCCACTCCGAGTTAACCCACTGATTTCAGTTTGGAACAAAGAAAGAGGGGCTTGAATGTTGGTAGCAAAACCATAATTATAAGGCATGGCATTGTGATTTCCTTTGGTGTATGAAGGTTTAGCCAAGATTAATTTTGGTGGTCCATTAGTCGTTGGTTGGACCCTACATACTCTTGATATCTTATCTTGGCCTTCCATCATACTCACCTCGCGACTGTCTTCCATGGGTTCGATCCTCAACTCTCCCAACGTCATCATTTTAACAACCTTCTCGCGAAACTCGATACAATCCTCAATATGATGTCGCTCTGTCCCATGGAACTCACAATAGTCACATCCCTCCAAATGGCCTTCGACATTTATCTCAAGAAATCCTGACTTTAACAACATGTCATATAACCTCTTCATGGATACTTTTAACGCCTTGCTTTGATTCCCAACTTCTATCATGCCTACTCCACTATTACTTGCGACATGATTAGGTAATGGATTCGAATTGATGCTGGGCATGTCTTCGAAGGATACCCACCCCATTTTGATAAGCTCTAACAATCTCCTTTTAAAGGCGTAGCAGGTTTCAATTCCATGCCCCGGATTGCCAGCATGGTATTCACAAGTTAGTTCGGGCTTGTACCATATGGGAAAGGGTGGTTGGATTGGCGGTAGAAAGATCGGAGCTATTTGTCCGATGCTCAACAGTTTAGCATACAAGTCTTTTAAAGGCATGGGTAATGGAGGTAGCTGCTCTGAAGTGTATTTTGTGAATGGCCTTTGGTGGTTGTTTTGGTTGTTTGATTGGTGATTGGGGTTAAAAGGTTTGGTAAAGTTTACGTTGGCGAATTGATGGGTAGGCATTTGTGGGTTTTGGTGATTTACTTTTTTGCCTTTGTACCCGCCTTCCAAATTATTGATGTCACCTTCTCTTTTCCTTCCAATAAAGCCTTTCTTCTCTAAAGGCTCTACTATGCGCCCGGCTTTAATTCCTTGCTCTATTCTTTCTGCCACACGTTCATCATCATAGAAATGTTGAGATGAGCTACCCATTAAATGCTCATAGTAGGGTGCCTTGAATGTATTGGCGAACAAAGTCACCATCTCTGTTTCTATCAAAGGGGGCTGCACATGCATGGCCTCGTCCCTCCATCTTTGCGCATAAGCCCTTACTGACTCTTGGCTTCTCTTTTCCATTGACATAAGGCTTGTTCGATCTGGAGCAATTTCCAAATTGAACTTGTATTGCTTAAGGAAAGCCTCCACTAAATCCTTCCATTTCTTAATCTTGGCATTATCAAGCCTCATGTACCAGCTTAGCGCAGACCCCGATAGACTGTCTTGGAAAAAGTAGATCAACAACTTATCATTATGAATCACCTCAGCCATCTTATTGCAATAAGATCGAAGGTGAGTGTTTGGGCATTCCAACCCAGTGTACCTTATAAACTCCGGTATCCTAAAATCCTTTGGCACCGTGATGTTTGGTACCAAGCATACTTCAGACGCTCGCATGGGGTCAAACCAATCATTTCCCTTGACTGCTCTTAACCTTTCTTCCAAAGCTGATATCTTGTCATCATTCATAAAACCAGTGGACCTATTATCGGAAGGCCCCTCTGCTGTCAAATCTACAGTGATGTGAGCTTGAGGGGGCTGAATGGGAATGACAGGTGCAAAGTGCTGCCCCGTCACTGAATCTGCCCCCAAGTTCTGAGATACCCCCGGGGTATGAGCTAGCGGTGCTCCTATAAGGGGTTGGGTAGACATTCCCTCCCCGTTCTTGGCTCTTAAAAGTTGCTCAAGCAGATTGGTCATTCGAGAAACTTCATTCCTTACGGATTCTAATTCACTTTGGTAGCGGGATTCTAGGATGGCTCTCTCTTCATTCTCCATTCTTGATCTTGAACGGGTTTGATGGACTTTGGGATTGGGACCTATGTTTCATGATCTGGAATGCATATGATAAATTAAAAACAAAATGCGTGATGAGAATGTGATGCATATGTAATGTGTGTATATATATGTATATATTTTATGAGCTGATTCATGACTTTCGTAACCTTTAAGCAAGATTCCTGAGTTGACCCGATTACCATAAAGGAGGGTTTGCCAAGTTCTTATCATAGTGGCTTACCAAACCCATTAAGAAAGGAAATACGTCATGGACTTCTTATAAATAACAAAATTGCTCATACAAAACAATAATGGGAAAGAGAGTCCTATACATTGCTACCTCTAAAAGCATTTCCCCTATTAGCTAGATCCACAATAAAACAAGCCATGGCCCCCATGTATTCTCTATACTTTGAAGCATCATTTCCAACTTGGGTGGCTTGTTGTTGCAACCTTTCCGCATAACGGGCTACTTGCTCAACCTGTTTTGACATATGTCTTATTCTGTCATGGAATACGGTGTTATCTTCGATTATTGCTTCGTTGCTGGCTCCTAAGGCTTCGTTGCTTCTTTCCAACACTCGCACCATATCCTCAGACCGTGCCAACTAGTCTCTTATCCTCTGTAGCTCTTCCTTTTCGATATCCAACTCTGCTATTTTAGAATTGATTTGAACTGCAAAGCTATCCATGTAGTCTTGGCATTCTTGACGCTTTTGCTTAGCCTTACTCATTTCCTCTTCCATCTCAATGTAGTGGCTTCTCAACTCCCTTAACTCTTCTTCTTGTACCTCGATCTCCGATTGTAAAGCCATCATCTTTCCTTTTGAAGACTCAGCTCTCTTTTGGTAATCTCTCATGTTAGATTCAACGGCCCTTCTCGCATTTCTTTCTTCCTCCAGTTGCACCATGTATTGAGCTCTGACCTTCCTTTCTTCTTCTATGTCAAGCTTGGCTAGACGATTCTTTTCCTTCTCAACTTCTACTTTCTTTAAAAGAAGGTTCCTTCCCTTCTTCAAAGAATCCATCGTCTCCTTATCAACATTCATGCCTTTTGTTGACCTCTTAACCTTAGCCAACTCTTTTTCTGCCATCCCCATTCTTCTTGACCAACTCATCATATCAACTATTCGATTCTTAACTCAGCCTGGACCCCCGTTGTTATCTCTTCAGCTACCTCGACCCTTTTCTGCCATTCCTTTAGAGACATTAATTGCTTCTCTTATTTTTCTAACCGCTGATTCAAGAAGACCCTCATCGTATTTTCTTCCTCTAGCTGGTTCTCTAATAGTTGTTGTTGCCCCTTACTTTTGCTGAGATCTATTCTACACTGCTCTAGCTGCTTTCTTAGATCTTCCTCATCGTCCATTCTTTTTCTTTTCTGTGGTTCTATCGTTGCTTCCGACTGTTCTTGTGTAGAGAGACCCTTCACTTCAGAAGAATCTTCATTCCTCCAAACTGTATAATTATGGCTGAATGAGGTTTCAAAACTGCTTCCTTCTTCTCTTTTCACCTTCAAGGGTTTTTCCCAATCCTGTCGGATAAGCTCCATTTCTTCGATGAATGGTTGGTGTTTGAATAAACCGATGAAATCAGCTAAACCCAAGGTTCTTGGTGTATATTGCATTCCGCCTAACTGCCTTGTTACAAGGGCGGGCGTATAGCCGATGTAACCGGTTACACCAATCAAAGGAACCCATATCTTGCTTCCACAACTCATTGTGCAAATAGCGTTGTTCATCCACGACGCTTTCCACTTGAAGTTGCTCCTTGGCACTGCTGCATACTTATCTCTCCATGCCTTCTCATCCCAATTCTTCCAAGTCTCATCTATGGTAATCTTTAATGGTCGCAAGTCAAACCACCAAAAGTTGTTGAAGATGTCTCTTGGTGCTTCGATATGACTGATTATCCATAAGTACAACATAGGGATGCAGCATCTCATAGCTCCTTTTCCATGTGTTCGGCAGTGATTGAGAGATAACATGGTTTCTCCCAAGATGGCTGAGGAAGGATTGATCCGGTCATGCTCATATTCGACGAAGACACTTGCTGCTTCTAAACTGATGACCCCAGTTTCAGAAGGGAACAACACTAGTCCAAAAATGGCGAAGGCCACCAACTTATATCGTTCGTCTCCCAACTTGCCTTCTTCGGCATTTTTCTTCATTCGGGCTTCAATGACCTTCCATTTAAAACCCCCTTCGGCAACTCTACACTGGCTGATCTTTCCTAAGCCTAATAAACTGACTACTTCCGAAGCTGTGTCTTCAAATCTGCGTCGGTGGTAGATTCTGCAGCTGTCATTTGGAAAATCCAGGATTCTCTCATATTCTTCCAAGGTGGGTGTCATATCGATGTTTCCAAAGGTAAAACACCGATAACTAGCATCCCAAAAATTCAGAAGGGCTTTGATCGCCGCTGCTTGTACAGACAACCTCATTATTTGTGCAATCCTCCCATATCGCCTTCCAAACAGAGTCTCGTCAACATATTCCATGATAGGCAATAACTTTCCTAAGTCGTTTACCATGTGATTTACCTTGGTAATGCATGGTAACCCACTAGCATCGATTCTTGGGCATTTTCCTTCGGCGATCTGAGCCAACTCAGACTCTTGTCCATATTCTTGGAAAGAGAGGTACTTAGTCATGATTTCAGCTCAAAACCTGGGTTGATGAATTTAACATTATTAATCGTGATGCAAATGAAAGTAGGATACATAACCTAAGGACAAGCTCTATTTATTAAGTGAGAAACGGGTAGTTTTTCTATCTGGTCTTGAAGGGTCTCATATCTGGTCTTGAAGGGTCTTGAAGGGTAGTTCTTTGTAAAGAAGTATGGGGGCGTTGCAAGGAACAATTAAGACACGTATGCCCACCATTACCAAGCAGGCACTTAGATATGAGTTGGGTGTTTCACGCATTTAAACCCTGACTAATAGTCCTAGGGTAAATCGCTAATTCCCCACTTAACTTAAAGCTTGTGTGTGCTTTTCAAAATTAAGGCAAGTGATGCATGAGACAATTGTATACAATGCATGAATAATATGCGTAAAATAAAAAATAAATACGCAAATAAAAGGAAAGGCATATTAAAAATAAACACACAAAAACACAAACAAATCAGACAAAAACAAAGCTTAGTCTACAAGGTCCCCAGTGGAGTCGCCATTCTGTCGCACGTGTGCGGCGTCGCGGCGAAAAAACTCTAGTTTCCATTTTAATAAAAAAGTATCTTTATTGTTTTTTTCTTTTTGTGCTGGGTTGCCTCCCAGTAAGCGCTTTTGTTTTATGTCATTGGCTCGACATATTGCATGCTCATTCTTCATAGATTGGTTCAATTAACTCTACAGAAGCGGTGAGTTCTGTCGTCCAACCTTCATAGAAAGGTTTCAAACGATGCCTATTGACTTTGAGTATGTTGTTCGTTTCTAAACTTGTAATTTCAACTGCACCATAAGGAAAAACATTAGAAACAACAAATGGTCCAATCCAACGAGAGCTTAACTTTCCAGGAAAAAGTTTCAAACGCGAATGATAAAGGACTTTGTCGCCAACATGAAACTCCTTTCTTGTAAGCATTCGATCATGAAGATTCTTAGTCTTTTCTTTGTAAATCCTTGCATTCTCGTAAGCATCATTTTGAATCTCTTCCACCGTAATTCCAATCTTTTTAGGCACCAAAAGGATAGGCGCCACCCATTCACTATCCGTGATGGGGTAAATGACTCCTGCATCATGAAGGACAATTTGCAAAGCTTGCAAATCCAATGTTGATTCATGCATGTTTTGGGGAACACATATATGCCTTTCCATCTCTTCTATCTTGGTAAAATCATAGTCATTGCTCAAAGCCATGCTTAATCCATACTCATCATCAAAATCACAAACTGGCTGCACACACTTATCAACTTCGTCATAACATGTGATAGAATAAACATTGCTATAAGGATATGTCATTGCATCATGAAAATTAAATTCAATTTTTTCATCTCCTACCTCCATAGACAAGGTATCCTTACCACAATCAATCTTTTGTGTTGGCAGTTTTCAAGAATGGTCTCCCAAACAATATAGGAGTGCTGGTTGATGAATCACAAGAATCAA
Source organism: Populus alba (assembly GCF_005239225.2). Taxonomy (NCBI): domain Eukaryota; kingdom Viridiplantae; phylum Streptophyta; class Magnoliopsida; order Malpighiales; family Salicaceae; genus Populus; species Populus alba. The sequence continues at coordinate 3,658,324 of NC_133302.1, forward strand.
TGTTCCATATCAAGAATATAAAAGTCACATGGAATAACCAAACTATCAATCTTGACTAGGACATCTTCTATCACACCAAGTGGGTAAACAAAACTACGATCCGCAAGTTGCATTACAATACTAGTTTTATTCAAAGGCTCTAGACTAAGAGAATCATAAAACATGTTTAGGCATAACACTAATGGATGCACCTAAATCGCATAAAGCTCTTTTAAAACTAGCATTACCAATAACACATGGGATAGTAAACGCACCTGGGTCTTTTTGTTTCAAAGGCAGATTCTTTTAAACAACAGCAGATACAACTTCACCCATACTTACCGTTTCATGACCTTTCAGTTTGAAAGCTCTCTTGGTAGTACACAACTCCTTCAAGAATTTGGCATACTTGGGAATTTGCTTGATAGCATCAAGCAAAGGAATGTTGAGTTGTACTTTCTTAAAAACCTCTAGAATCTCTTTTTCCTTGTCCTCTTTCTTTGACCTAGAAGAACTCACGGGAAAGGGTGGAATTGTTGTAAAACTGGAATTCATTGAGTGAGGAGTTACCTTTGGAGTGTTGGTCTTTGTTTCAGTTTGTGGAGGAGAAGGATGATGTATCTTCTTTGTACTCAATTCAATTTCTATCTCTTCTTCTTCCTCCATCTCAATTTGTTTTGACCTTTTCTCTTCAATTTCTTTCCCACTTCGCAACATGATCGCACTAACATGCTCTATTGGATTCAATGCTTGGGAGGGCAATTTTCCATTCATTTGTGCTTCCAATTTTCCCACACTTGAAGCTACTTGCCCCATTTGCTTTTCCAAGTTGTGAATACTTGACCTTGTTTCCTGTTGAAAAGACATGACATTTTGTTGCAAAGTAACAGTATTAGAAGCCAAAGTTTTCATCATCTCACGAAGATCATCATTGGATGACGATTGTCTTGCTTGATAATTCTGTTGGGGTTGAAATCCATTGGGATGGAATTGTTGGCCTTGATTGCCTTGTTGAGGTTGGTTCCCATATCGTAGGTTAGGATGATCTCTCCATCTAGGATTGTACGTGTGGGAAAAAGGATCATACTTACGCTGAGGTTGTCCGTTGAATGCTCCATCAATTGCATGAGCTTGTTCAATGTAATCTTCTTGCATTGTTGGGCACATATTCGAAGCATGTCCTTGTGAGGAGCATATGCTACAAACTTTCACCTGCTGCACATTTCCACAAGCCATAGAGCGCACAAGAGAAGTAAGATCATTAACTTTATTTTCAAGGTTAGAAATACTTACCTCATTTACTCGTTTGTTGGAGAAGTCTCCACGAGTGCCAAATTGTTTTGAGTTGGCTGCCATGTTTGAGATCAATTGGCGTGCAGCCTCAGGTGTCTTATCTACCAATGTGCCTCCACTTGCAGCATCAATGATACTACGGTCAGTAGGCATCAATCCTTCATAGAAATATTGAATGAGTAGCTGATCGGGTATTTGATGATGAGGGCATTGAATACACAATTGCTCAAATCTTTCCCAATACTCTGAAAGTGTCTCTCCATGAGATTGCCGAATCCCACATATTTCTTTCCTTATGTTGGCAACTCGAGATGCTGGGAAATACTTCTCAAGGAAAATCTTCTTCATGGCGTTCCAAGTTCTAATAGATCCTGGGAGAATAGAGAAAAACCATGCCTTTGCTGCCCCTTTTAAAGAGAAAGGGAAAGCTTTCAACTTAACTTGTTCTTCATCAACTCCATTCGGTTTCATGCCAACACAAACCATATGGAACTCCTTGAGATGAGTATGAGGATCTTCTCCTGCAAGACCATTAAATGTTGGTAACAAATGTATAAAAACCAGATTTGAGCTCAAAGTTTACATTATTGTCAATGTTTATGCACAATGGTTGATTCTCCACGTTAGGAGCAGCAAGCTCCTTGAGTGTTTTGTTGTCGTGCAACCGCCATGGTGTTGAGGTGAACTTCCTTTCTTAACTTGCGTAAAGTGCTTTCTATTTCAAGATCAACCTGCACTAGACTCTGATTAGTAGAACGGGTTACTGGCATCAATCGCTAAGAAAACTCAAAAGAAAGCAACCACACAAGCGATAAAAATAATAATAATAATAATAATAATAATAATAATAATAATAATAATGCAAATTATATGAAAATCCTATGCTAGAAAACTAAAACTACCTAAAAAACCTTAGAAAACAGTGGAATTTGGCCTCAATAGGGTGGGGCTAGTGGTATACCCACTAGTCTTGTTCAGAACGTCATTTCACTTCAGAAAACAAAGGTTAGAAACCTAATTCCACAAACAATTCTGTCTTCAACAGTACCGCTGCAGCAAGTGAACAGTAACACCGCAAGCAAAAATTCTGTTTTTTTTTCTTTTTTTTTTCAGAAATGTAAATAACAATCACAGAAACTAAAAATAACAGTACAAGCACAAGAATCTACTAAAATTACCTCCCCGGCAACGGCGCCAAAATTTGTTGCGATGTCGCGGTCGCACAAATTAATTACCCTAGCTTAAAACACACAAGATAGTATAGAGCAAGCAAGGGGTCGATCCCACGAGGAAGTTTGAAGTTAGATTTTTATGTTGTACGTTATGTAATTGGGGGGGGATTGATTTGAAATGATTTAAACTATGGCAGAAATTAAACTAGCAAACAAAATCAATTGAAACTGAAATATATCAAGAAAACAAACCTTGGTTGCAAGCACACATCCACCAACGGAAATTAGAACCGATCCTTGAAACGAAACTCCAGTTTATATTATGAATTTTATCTTTTAATATTGGTTAATTAACGGATCCGCCGTATAACTAGCCCTAACCAACAAACAATCACAGTGTCCGCACTAATGATTTAATCCAATGGTAGCCTTAAGATCCAGATAAATTCATTAATCTTAACAACCAAGTTGTCAATTTGTGTTGCTATGATCGAATGTTCTCCCTAAGTTTAATAACGTAGTTCCGCTACAATTATCAAGCTTAGTTGCTTTACAAGTTTATATATCACAACTCCGGTTTTGATATCAAACTTAGCAATAATCGTTCACAATAATAACTTAGAGTCCGCTCTAGCAATTAAGATAAACAATCATAGGAAATATGCATAGGAAAACAAACATACTCATTCATAACATAAACTGAAAATAAAAGGAAGAATAAATCTCACGGTTCTTGAAATCCGAAGGTTTGTTGTGTCCTTGCAACCAAGAAAACGAGCTTAGCCTTGCATATCTATTGAACAACTACTCCTAAAGATGAAAGAATACATAATTTCTGATTTGTAGAGAGGAGAGTTTGTGTTTCTTCACTTCTTCTTCTTCTTTTTTCTTTCTTCTTTCTTCTTCTTCTTCTCTATTTATACACAAATTGTAAGTAAGAAAATATCAAAGCTCAAGTGTGAACATCAATAGATGGTGGTAGTGTGAAGGCTGCTGGCTGCTGGCTGCTGGGTTGAGGTTGGTGGCTGCCATGAGGTTGGTGGCTGCCATGAGGTTGGTGGCTGCCTTCCTTGACCTTCTAGAATATTTACTAGAGGAGCTAAATTGCTGGTCGGTTTGGATGCTTCTAGATGAAATTTGGATTCGTTTCTTCACGCAACCTGCTTGCTGGCAGAATTCAGCTGTCATCTTTGAAAAATCATATATCCCGCATATGACATCGTTGTTGGCTGAAATTTGGAGCGTTTATAGATCTTTGAGTAAGGAATCCAACAAAATTGAGTTTGCATCAATTGGACTTCTGAAGCTCCAGATATTGAATTTTGAATGGGCAAAGGTCAACATTGGCAGACTGCGAGATTTGACTTTGAAGGATGTGATTTCCATGATCTTTCTCTTTTTATTTTTCTTGCATTACATTTCCAAAAAGGTATGGATGTTAGCTTTTTAATGCCACTGGAATCACTTCATTTCGATCTCTGGAACTCACGCTCTGCACAAAATACCGACTGAACGTCAAATCTGCCAATTACCTCCAATTTACTCCTTTTTGCATCTTTCATCCAAAAATGCCTTCAAAACATAAAACAAAGAATATCAAGGCATTTTATATAAATAACATATGCAAAACACTAGTTAAATGCGGGTGAAACTATCGAATAATATGGTTACATCAAATACCCCCACACTTAGCTCTTGCTCGTCCTCGAGAAAGGATAAATAAAATTAAATTAAAAATAACTATGATCAATTTCTTAATCTCCCATCAATGTCTAAGAGTACAAGCATTATAAACAAGAATACAATCATGAAGGATAAATAATATAATTCTCATGAATTTATTTACATGCAAACTTCAAAACTCAATCAATCATCTGGATTTAAATGAAATCTATGCCATGCCAAAGTGATAGGTCCTCTCATTGATATACACTCCAACACTCATGTGTTTAGGGTTTATGTGTTTAAATCTCTCAAATTCAATCAAAGAGTATGTTCTACCATAAGCTTGCTTTTCAATCTCATCTCCATTAGCAACTTATTACAAGTATTACATGAATTCAAAAGGTCTTATTTTCCGGTTGTAATAGGGCTGAGGTTAAGGTGAGGTAAAAGAAAGTAAAAGGAAAGGTTCAAACCAAAGAAAGTAGAGCATTTTGAAAAAATAATACTTCAAACAATATAATTCCATTAAAGCACATAAATTTTTCATCTTTAATCACAAATGCTTAACTCCTTTTGATTTCAAGCTCTTTCAACATAAAACCTTAAGAACATAAAGGAATACTTTCTTTTTTTCTTTTTTCTTTTTCTTTTTTTTTTTCGGCAACTTTGCCCATGTTTTTATCAAGCATCACTTCTTTGTTTTCATATAATTTCCAACCATAATTCCATGAAATATTACAAGTATATGCTCTACTAATCCTTGGCCAGGGGAAAAGAAAAAACATATATAAAGTTAAGGCTTATACATGGATAAAGCAAAAAAAGATAACCAAGCTCAAAACGGGTTCACTAAGGATAATATGCTTTAGGTTGGCTTTTTGGCTTGAGGGGTTAAAATTCCTAATGCCTTTATCATCTTCATGTATATTTGTAATGGGATATAATCTCAATAAGATATGAAGCAAGTTCTAGAGATACTTATCATTGAAAGAATGCACACTCAAAGAATATAATTTTGAAGGCTCAAAAGCTTGCATTTGTATAACACTATAAAGTCAACATGGCATATTCTCAAAGTCAATCCCTAAACCAATTAAACCTTAAAATTTGCATGCATACTCCTTCATTTGATTTATATCGTCATCTATCTCAATTAATTCTCATATATAATACTAATATTCTCAAAAACCAATAGGAGTTAAAAAGATCAAACACAATGTTTTTTTTGTTTTTTTTTTTTTTTTAAAGAACAACAAAGAAAATGAAAATAAGAAAACCAAAATTCTCCCAATACCCCCACACTTAAAACACAACATTGTCCTCAATGTTGAAATAAAAGCAAAGGAACATAAGAGAATGACAAAGATAAAGTAAAATATGAAAAATAAAAGATAAGGAAAAAGAAAGCAAATCTGATTTTTTTTTTCTTTTTGTGCTGGGTTGCCTCCCAGTAAGCGCTTTTGTTTTATGTCATTGGCTCGACATATTGCATGCTCATTCTTCATAGACTGGTTCAGCTAACTCTGCAGAAACGGTGATTTCTGCCGTCCAACCTTCATAGAAAGGTTTCAAACGATGCCCATTAACCTTGAGTACTTTGTTGGTTTCTAAACTTGTAATTTCAACTGCACCATAAGGAAAAACATTAGAAACAACAAATGGTCCAATCCAATGAGAGCACAACTTTCTAGGAAAAAGTTTCAAACGCGAATGATAAAGAAGGATTTTGTCTCCAACATGCAACTCCTTTCTTGTAAGCATTCGGTCATGAAGATTCTTAGTCTTTTCTTTGTAAATCCTTGCATTCTCGTAAGCATCATTTTGAATCTCTTCCACCGTAATTCCAATCTTTTTAGGCACCAAAAGGATAGGCGCCACCCATTCACTATCCGTGATGGGGTAAATGACTCCTGCATCATGAAGGACAATTTGCAAAGCTTGCAAATCCAATGTTGATTCATGCATGTTTTGGGGAACACATATATGCCTTTCCATCTCTTCTATCTTGGTAAAATCATAGTCATTGCTCAAAGCCATGCTTAATCCATACTCATCATCAAAATCACAAATTTGCTGCACACACTTATCAACTTGGTCATAACATGTGATAGAATAAACATTGCTATAAGGATATGTCATTGCATCATGAAAATTAAATTCAATTTTTTCATCTCCTACCTCCATAGACAAGGTATCCTTACCACAATCAATCTTTGCGTTGGCAGTTTTCAAGAATGGTCTCCCAAACAATATAGGAGTGCTGGTTGATGAATCACAAGAATCATGTTCCATATCAAGAATATAAAAGTCGCATGGAATGACCAAACTATCAATCTTGACTAGGACATCTTCAATCACACCAAGTGGGTAAACAAAACTACGATCCGCAAGTTGCATTACAATACTAGTTTTATTCAAAGGCTCTAGACTAAGAGAATCATAAACATGTTTAGGCATAACACTAATGGATGCACCTAAATCGCATAAAGCACTTTTAAAACTAGCATTACCAATAACACATGGGATAGTAAACGCACCTGGGTCTTTTTGTTTCAAAGGTAGATTCTTTTGAACAACAGCTGATACAACTTCACCCATACTTACCGTTTCATGACCTTGCAGTTTGAAAGCTCTCTTGGTAGTACATAACTCCTTCAAGAATTTTGCATACTTGGGAATTTGCTTAATAGCATCAAGCAAAGGAATGTTGAGTTCTACTTTCTTGAAAACCTCTAAAATCTCTTTTTCTTTGTCCTCTTTCTTTGACCTAGAAGAACTCACAGGAAAGGGTGAAATTGTTTTAAAACTAGAATTCATTGAGTGAGGAGTTACCTTTGGAGTGTTGGTCTTTGTTTCAGTTTGTGGAGGAGGAGGATGATGTATCTTCTTTAGACTCAATTCGGTTTCTATCTCCTCTTCTTTCTCCATCTCAATTTGTTTTGACCTTTTCTCTTCAATTTCTTTCCCACTTCGCAACATGATCGCACTAACATGCTCTATTGGATTCAATGCTTGGGAGGGCAATTTTCCATTCATTTGTGCTTCCAATTTTCCCACACTTGAAGCTACTTGCCCCATTTGCTTTTCCAAGTTGTGAATACTTGACCTTGTTTCCTGTTGAAAAGACATGACGTTTTGTTGCAAGGTAACAGTATTAGAAGCCAAAGTTTTCATCATCTCACGAAGATCATCATTGGATGACGACCCCATAACATTGGAGTTTGTGAATGGAGGGGGTTGTCTTGCTTGATAATTCTGTTGGGGCTGAAATCCATTGGGATGGAATTGTCGGCCTTGATTGCCTTGTTGAGGTTGGTTGCCGTAGCGTAAGTTGGGATGATCTCTCCATCCGGGATTGTACGTGTTGGAAAAGGGATCATATTTACGCTGGGGTTGTCCGTTGAATGCTCCATCAATTGCATGAGCTTGTTCAATGTAATCTTCTTGCATTGCTGGGCACATATCCGAAGCATGCCCTTGTGAGGAGCATATGCTACAAACTTTCACCTGCTGCACATTTCCGCAAGCCAAAGAACGCACAAGAGAAGTAAGATCATTAACTTTATTTTCAAGGTTAGAAATACTTACCTCATTTACTCGTTTGTTGGAGAAGTCTCCACGAGTGCCAAATTGTTTCGAGTTGGCTGCCATGTTTGAGATCAATTGGCGTGCAGCCTCAGGTGTCTTATCTACCAATGCGCCTCCACTTGCAGCATCAATGATACTACGGTCAGTAGGCATCAATCCTTCATAGAAATATTGAATGAGCAGCTGATCGGGTATTTGATGATGAGGGCATTGAATGCATAGTTGCTCAAATCTTTCCCAATACTCGGAGAGAGTCTCTCCATGAGATTGCCGAATCCCACATATTTCTTTCCTTATGTTGGCAACTCGAGATGCTGGGAAATACTTCTCAAGGAAAATCTTCTTCATGGCATTCCAAGTTCCAATAGATCCTGGGAGAATAGAGAAAAGCCATGCCTTTGCTGCCCCTTTTAAAGAGAAAGGGAAAGCTTTCAACTTAACTTGTTCTTCATCAACTCCATTCGGTTTCATGCCAACACAAACCATATGGAACTCCTTGAGATGAGTGTGAGGATCTTCTCCTGCAAGACCATTAAATGTTGGTAACAAATGTATAAAACCAGATTTGAGCTCAAAGTTTACATTATTGTCTATGTTTATGCACAATGGTTGATTCTCCACGTTAGGAGCAGCAAGCTCCTTGAGTGTTTGTTGTTGTGCAACCGCCATGGTGTTGAGGTGAACTTCCTTTCTTAACTTGCGTAAAGTGCTTTCTATTTCAAGATCAACCTGCACTAGACTCTGATTAGTAGAACGGGTTACTGGCATCAATTGCTAAGAAAACTCAAAAGAAAGCAACCACACAAGAGATAAAAAAAAAATAATGCAAATTATATGAAAATCCTACGCTAGAAAACTAAAACTACCTAAAAACCTTAGAAAACAGCAGAATTTGGCCTCGATGGGGTAGGGTTAGTGGTATACCACTAGTCTTGTTCAGAACGTCATTTCACTTCAGAAAACGAAGGTTAGAAACCTAATTCCACAAACAATTCTGTCTTCAACAGTACCGCTGCGGCAAGTGAACAGTAACACCGCAAGCAAAAATTCTGTTTTTGTTTTTTTTTTTTTTTTCAGAAATGTAAATAACAATCACAGAAACTAAAAATAACAGTACAAGCACAAGAATCAACTAAAATTACCTCCCCGGCAACGGCGCCAAAATTTGTTGCGATGTCGCGGTCGCACAAATTAATTACCCTAGCTTAAAACACACAAGATAGTATAGAGCAAGCAAGGGGTCGATCCCACGAGGAAGTTTGAAGTTAGATTTTTATGTTGTACGTTATGTAATTGGGGGGGATTGATTTGAAATGATTTAAACTATGGCAGAAATTAAACTAGCAAACAAAATCAATTGAAACTGAAATATATCAAGAAAACAAACCTTGGTTGCAAGCACACATCCACAACGGAAATTAGAAACCGATCCTTGAAACGAAACTCCAGTTTATATTATGAATTTTATCTTTTCTTAATATTGGTTAATTAACGGATCCGCCGTATAACTAGCCCTAACCAACAAATAATCACAGTGTCCGCACTAATGATTTAATCCAATGGCAGCCTTAAGATCTAGATAAATTCATTAATCTTAACAACCAAGTTGTCAATTTGTGTTGCTATGATCGAATGTTCTCCCTAAGTTTAATAACGTAGTTCCGCTACAATTATCAAGCTTAGTTGCTTCACAAGTTTATATACCACAACTCCGGTTTTGATATCAAACTTAGCAATAGATTGTTCACAATAATAACTTAGAGTCCGCTCTAGCAATTATCAACAACAATCATAGGAAATATGCATAGGAAAACAAACATACTCATTCATAACATAAACTGAAAATAAAAGGAAGAATAAATCTCACGGTTCTTGAAATCCGAAGGTTTGTTGTGTCCCTGCAACCAAGAAAACGAGCTTAGCCTTGCATATCTATTGAACAACTACTCCTAAAGATGAAAGAATACATAATTTCTGATTTGTAGAGAGGAGAGTTTGTGTTTCCTCCTCCTTCTTCTTCTTCTTCTTTCCTTCTACTCACCCTCTATTTATACACAAATTGTAAGTAAGAAAATATCAAAGCTCAAGTGTGAACATCAATAGATGGTGGTAGTGTGAAGGCTGCTGGCTGGTGGCTGCTGGTGGCTCCAGATATTGAATTTTGAATGGGCAAAGGTCAACATTGGCAGACTGCGTGATTTGACTTTGAAGGATGTGATTTCCATGATCTTTCTCTTTTTATTTTTCTTGCATTACATTTCCAGAAAGGTATGGATGTTAGCTTTTTAATGCCACTGGAATCACTTCATTTCGATCTCTGGAACTCACGCTCTGCACAAAATACCAACTGAACGTCAAATCTGCCAATTACCTCCAATTTACTCCTTTTTGCATCTTTCATCCAAAATGCCTTCAAAACATAAAACAAAGAATATCAAGGCATTTTATATAAATAACATATGCAAAACACTAGTTAAATGCGGGTGAAACTATCGAATCATATGGTTACATCAGGAGTTGCCACCTAGTGTTTTGGTCACTAGGAACCCTAATTGGTCACAGAGATCGGGCACGGGGACTGGTTGCCTAAAGTATCATTAAGTGATTTATTTTACATATGTATTTATTTTTTTTATTTGGGTTTTTATAATAAGTGATGTGCTTTTTAGTAATGAAGTTTCTTTTAATGTTTCGATAGGTTTTTGGAGCTTAAATGAATTATTTCAGAAAATTCAACGTCAGAATTCAGAACAAAGAATTGAAGAGAAATTTAGTTGAAGATTGAAGCAAATCTTGGTTCAAATTAGTGCTCTAAATTTGCCCCAAAAATCAATTCTATTCCAATTCTAGAAAAGAATATCATATGATCTATTTCAAGCCCAAACTTGCCTTATGTTGTGTGCAAACTTCAACCATCAAACACTCAAGGTTTCAATGTCAATCTTAGCCCAAATAATATGTACATTTGTATACTTATTTGATGCTCAAATTCAGCCCCAATTCAGCCCCAAATCAGCCCCAAATCAGCCTCCAAATCAGCCCAAGCACAATCCATGATCCTACATGTCCACACAACAAATAACATTTGATTTTTTTGGGTAATTCATTGATCCAAGAGGGCAAGCACATGGATGGAAAGCTGGAGGGAACATTGTGACATTATTTTGGGTCAAAAAGAAGAAAGAGACAGCTCATAAAGGAGGAAGAAAAACGTGCACCAAAGTGTTCTCCAAGCTGGTCTGATTTGATTTTCCAGAACACCTTTCGGTGTTTTGCCCATAACTTTTGAATCAGATGTCCAAATGCGCGGTTCTTTACTGATCTGGAAAGCTAACAGAATTGCATATAAATATGTCTCTAATAGCCATCTCCAGAGGAGGCTTCTAAGAGGGTCGAATTGCTGTCCAAAGTTAGAGTCAGATTTGTGTCCGAATTTTTACTGAAATTCTGTTGTGTTCTTCTTTGTAGATTTCGGTTCTTTAGTTTGTAAAACTTATTATTTCAGTTTGATTCAAGTTATTTCATGTTTATTAAAGTGTTCTTATATATAATCATGGTTGGCTAATCTCTTTCTTGGATCCAAATCAAGGATGATGGTGATTGAGGTGAGTTCTTTAAGATATGAATGAATCTTAATGTTTATCTTCTCATTTTCTTCATGAATGTTTTATTATTGCAAAGAAATTTTAGAAATCATTTAGGTAATGTTATAATCTTGAATTTTTATGCACAAACCTTAGTTTTGGTATAGAGATTGCTTGATTCAATATCTTACTTAATTTGAAAGTACTTGTTCATTCTTAAGCAATAATTAATCTTCATCCTTTTAAACTTCATTGTAATATCTTCCGATCTAATATCACCATCGTTGATATTAGGTTGAGTTATCTTATATATGTTGAAGAAATCACCAATACATCACCATTAAAATTGATTTGGACCAAGACTTACTTTTTCTTGTCTTTTAAAATCTATTTACACTTTTTCATCTTTGAAAACAAATCCATCAATTATTTTCAACCAAGTTATTGTTAATTTAATTTCTCTTGAGTTTTTTTGTTGTTGTTACCTAGCTTAATTTCCAGATCTAGCTCTCTGTGGATATGACCTCGATCTTACCGAGTTAATTGCTACATCGCACACTCGTGCACTTGCGAGTTAAAACAAGCCGATCATAAAAAGCGGTCAAGCAATAAGCTGCATTGTTTTATTGTCTGATAAAAACTAAGGTGTTATTGTACTTCTAGTTGTTGGTCTGTCTATGGTTCAAAAAAAATCATCCTCGGTAAGAAGGTCTTTATCTTATCGGGTAAAATCCTAACCGTTCTAACGTCTGTACCAAAACTTTATTAACAATATTTAGGAATATGTTTTACGTATAAATTCGTAATCCCAAATACTAAAAGAAAAAAAAAAGAAAAAAAGATTTTTTAGAATTTTTGAAATATTGGCCTAGTTCTCATGGCTTGAATAAACTGGTTATTAAATCAGGTATTTTAATACTGAGTTTGTATCCTTACGGTATAAAAATACAACCCAATATTAATCCATTTTAATAAAAATATGCAGAAACATTTTTAGAGACTTTTTAGAATTTTTTTTTTTGAAAGCAAAAACATTTTTTATTCTGAAAATCTTTGATGTTTTGACGAAAATCAGGTATTTTTAACATTGGTTTTGTATCTTTACAGTATAAAAATACAAACCAACATTAAACCATTTTGACAAAAATATGCAGGAAAATCGACAATATGTTTTAAGATTTTTCAAAATATTTTTTTTATATACAAATATATATATATAATATATTATAATATAAAAAAACAATTCGGGCTGGGCCGGCCCAAATAAATGACCCCGACTCAGCCCCAAAAAAAAAACGTTGGGCCGATCTCGACCCAACTAAAAAAATCACTCCTTGATCTGGGTCCGACCCGGGCCAGATCGCAGGGCTGGGCCAGAACCATTCTGGCCCACCCCAAAAATATTTCTGGGCCAGAACCCGTATGGCCCAGAGAAGAAAAAAAACAACGCTGGGCCAGCATCAGCCTGGCCCAGCGAACTGAACGGGGGGGAGGGAATTATTTTCCCTCCCCACCTCCTGCATGCAGAAACGATTCAGGGGGAAGGAGGAAACCTTAGGCAACAAAAGAAAAAAATGCAGGGGGAAGGAGCGTACCTGGCGAGGAGGAGGCGGTCGCTGGTGGTGCTGCGGTGACGTGGCTCGCAAACGGTGGCTCCGGGCGGTGCTGCGGCTGTTCGAACGGCGGAGGGTGCGGTTGTTGCTCTTCCCTTTCTCCTCCGTATGGCTTCCTCTGTTTTTCGGTGGTTTCCTCCCTCTCAGTACAGGTTTGCTAGCGTTTTTTGTTTGTTTGGTTCTTTCCCTCCTTTTCCTCTCTCTGGTTCGTTCTCTCTCTTCCCTCTCTCTCTTCCCTTCAGTCTTTCCTCCTCTTCTTTTCTTTTTTTTCGGTCCTTTGCACCTTCGGTTTTTTTTCTATTTATAGGAGAGAAAGGGTGTTGGGCCCTTCATTAGTGCGCTTGGGGAGCGGGTTTCGCGGGCGGCTGATCGGCCACCACCCGCGACAGCAAGGCGCCGATCCCTTGCTTTCGGCAGGGCGAGCGGCCGGTCGGCCAGTAGCTTCAGTTTCGGTGGTCCAAGGCGTGGGGCATCGTGTTGGTGGGCGCAAGGAGAGAGAGTGACAAGTTTAAAGAAGAAAAACCATTTTTCTTTCTTCCCCTGTAACGCTTGCAGGGAGGAAGAAGGAAGAGGAACAGTGCTGTTCAAAACGGCACCGTTCGGTCCTCTCTTTTTTTTTTGTATGAAACGGCGTCGTTTTGGTTAAAATGCGCCGTTTCATTTAAAAAATGGCGCCAGAATATGTTTTCCAAATCAGTCCTCAATTGATCTTTGTTCTTTTCAATTGCATCCTTTTTAATTTTTGTCTCCACCCCTCAATTTGCCGCGTTTTTCATTTTAATCCTTGGCCTCTGATTTGTGTAATTAAGCCCTCAATTGATCAATAAACTTTCAATTTCTTCAATTAGGCCCCTGAACAATATAATTGCAACCCCTCCATTTACGCGCCTCTTCCAATTTGGTCCCTGGTTTCGGATTTTCTCAATTAAGTCCCTAATTGGCCATTAACCTTCAATATTTATGCAATTAAGCCCCTGATTTGACCTAATAAATTCCTAAAAAATATATTTTGGCCCTAGAACTTAAATTTCTTCCAATTAAAGCCCAAATTGACTTAAAAAACAATTTTTCTTGCAATCAAAACTCCTATAAATTCAAATAAAAATCCAATCAAGTCCACAAACATCAAAATTTGGGCTTTTCTCCTCAAAATTCAAATTTTCCTTCTCAATAGGGCTCTCATCATTCAAGATTATATTGTCAAAAATCCATCTTTGTATTTTTAACCTCCTTGACCGATTTTTCTGACCATTTGCTGAGCGCTTCTGCCTCCTGTTATTTTTCTAACCTCCTTTGGCTATTTATTTTATTTCATTTATTTGGGGACCCAAAAATGGGTTACAACACAGCAAATGACCCAAATGGGTTGAATCCGTCTGTACACAACCCAAGACAGACATTCCTTGATTCAGCTGAAAAGTCAGGATGCACACTGTTAAAGTGTTTCCACGCTTCGCCGTCAGAAGGATGCACCATCACACCATCAACCGCATCATGTGTTTGGTGCCATGTCATGTGCTCAGCAGTTCTTCATGACATGAATAACCTCTGCAGTCTAGGTGTGATCGGGAAATATCTAAGTTTTTTATACGCCACTCGAGTCTTTCCCCTGCCAGTTCTGGGTTTGTAACGAGAATGCCCGCATGTCATGCACTCGGTCATCTCAGTAGTTTCAAGGTAGTATAACATGCAGAAGTTAGGGCACATGTCAATTTTCTGGTATCCTAAACCGAGGGGTTTCATCGTGGACTTCGCAGCATAGAAGTTCTCTTTCAGCCTGTTCCCTCCAGGTAAAATGCTTCGTGCCCAATCAATAATTTTGTCATACCCGACCTCACTCAGCCCGTGATCTGACTTGATGGTGAACAACTGTGCCACGGCCGACAATTTACTGTGGTTTGTGCAGCCATCCCATAAGGGTTCGTCAGAATCTTTCAACAAATCAAAAAACCTAGCTGCCTCTGCATTAGGTTCTTCTTCTACGATTGGACATTGACTGACATTACCTTCATTCATTCTCATTGCATCCATAACCATGTTTCTGTAAGGATTAGTGTTGTCATTTGCCGCTTCATGCACGTTGCTAGCACTAGAAGTTGACCCAACCACCGTTTCTCTCATTCTCCTATTACTAACAAATACTTCTCCATGTGCATACCAACACTGGTAATCCTCCACAAACCCTTTATGTAGAAGATGCATCATTACAACATCTGGATGCAGATACTTTTTATTTTGACACTTCCTGCATGGACACCTAATACCGCCTTCAATAAAATTTATGGGAATAGATGTTGCGAAATTAATAAAACCCTGAACCCCGTTACAATAATCCATCCTCCGCAATCCTTGGGGTGAATCTAGATACATCCATGAATGATCATCCATGACTTCTATCGAACCTCTATAAAATTATGATGACATCATGTATGTTGTAACCCATTTTTAGGTCCCCGTGAAAAATAACAGATGGCAGAAGCGCTCAAAAAATGGTCAGAAAATTGGTCAAGGAGTATAAAAATGCAAAGGAGGATTTTTTGACAGTATATTCTTGAAGGATGAGAGCCCTATTGAGAAGGAAAATTTGAATTTTGAGGAGAAAAACCCAAATTGGGATGTTTATGGACTTAATTGGATTTTTATTTGAATTTATAGAGGATTTGATTGCAAGAAAAATTGATTTTTAAGTCAATTTGGGCTTTAATTAGAAGAAATTTAAGTTCTGGGGCCAAAATATATTTTTTAGGAATTTATTAGGTCAAATCAGGGGCTTAATTGCATAAATATTGAAGTTTAATGGCCAATTAGGGACTTAATTGTGAAAATCTGAAACCAGGGACCAATTTGGAGAAGGCGCAAAGATAGAGGGGGCTGTTTGGAATTGATTCAGGGGCTTAATTGAAGAAATTGGAAGTTTATTGATCAATTAGGGGCTTAATTGTGAAAATCAAAGGCCAAGGACCAAAGTGAAAAACACGGCCAACTATAGGGGTAGGGACCGAATTTGGCAGGGATGCAATTGAATTTTATTCTTAAAATCAGGACTCGATTAAAGGACTTAATAGAATAAATGATAAATTAAGGACTGATTAAAAAACAAATGTTCTGGCGCCTTTTTTTTAAGATGAAACGGCGCGTTTTCTCCAAAACGACGCTGTTTCATACATATAAATTAAAAAAAAAAAAAAAAGACTGAACGGTGCCGTTTTGAACGGCACTGTTCACCTTTCTTCTTCCCCCGAACATGCAGCGGGGAAGAAGGAAAAAAGAAGTTTTTTTTTTAATTTGTTGCAGGTCCCTCTTGCCACCAACCAACCGAGACCCCACGCCGGTGGGCCACCGACAGAAGACACTGGCCGACCACCCGCCGCGCTGCCAAAGCCGAGGGAGGCCTGCCTAGACAGCCGCTCCCCGATAGTCGCTCCCCGACCTGCTCTTTGGCTCCACGGTGAAGCCACGCCCACTGGCTCTATAAATAGCGCCCAACCCAGCACACCGAGGGAGAGGACGAGAAGAAAAAGAAGAGGGAACCGAAGGGGGGAGAAAAGGACACACAAAGTCGGACGAAAACCAGCCATTACTGCACAGTTTTCCTGCAACCAACCTCTTTTTCTCTTTCCCTCTCCGCCGTTGACCCTCATCAACCACCACCATCATCACTCATCTTCTCACCGACATCTCCACCTCAAGAAGCCACCAAAACGTCACACACTGTGGTTGCATCATCTTCTCCCCAGATGTAGCAGCACCATTGAAGAAAAGGCAGCAACCCGTGCCTCTGCTGCAAGAAGAAGAAGAACAAAGCCATCACCGCCAGCTACCACTATCTTCCTAGTCGACAACAGCACAGTTGGGAGCAGAAGGAGAAAAGGGAAGCAGAGGAGAACATAGCTAAAGAGGAACGCAGAGAAGAAAAGGAAGAAAGGCTGAACACCGCACTCCACAGTCACCGACCACCGTCCAAGTCACTCCCCGGCCACCACTACCAGCGCCTCCACAAAGCTGCCATAGAGAGGGAAGAACATTGCTGACTGAAGGAAACCAAGAGAAGAAGCAACGCCTCTGTAAAGGGGAAGAAGAAGAGAAAACAACTGTTATCATCGAGCTTCCCAACCACTGCCACCGTCAGAACCACCGTGAGCCCCCATTGGCTTCCTTTCCACCGCCACCAGCATCACTGGGAGTGTTCGCCATCGACTTCAGCATCATTTCTGCCACCAGGTTTGCACCCCCTTCGTCGCTGTGCATTCACCATTTCCTTGCATTTCACTGTTCAAGTGAATTATATTTCACTTGAATAGTGAAATGCTAATTCACTGTTCATATCAAATATAATTCACGTGAATAGTGAAATGCTATTCACATCAGACATATTCACTGTTCACATGAGGCCTGCTGGGTTCAGCCCAGCCACGTGGGCCCCGCCCTAAAAAAAATATATAAAAATAAAAATTCTTCAAAAAAATATTTCAAAGAATTTGTGATTTTTCTGTAATTTTATTACTGTATTTTGGTCAATATCAGTTTGTATTTTTATATTGTAAAGATACAAATCCGGTATTAAAATACCCGGTTTTCGTCAACAAAAAAAACAATGTTTATAAAAAAAAATGTTTTGTTTTCATGCATACGGCCAATACTCTAACATGTTTTGAATGTTCTTTTTATATAAAAAAAAAAATATTGGAAGCTTTGAAAATGTGTTTTCGCATAGATTTCTTAAACACAAATTATTTTCTTGCATTTTTCGATTTTACAACATGTTTGTAAAACTCCAAAGGGTATTGGCCAATATTCCAAAAAATACAAAAATCTTATTTTAGGGTAGGGGGAATTCATCTATTATTCACCGCTAATGTTTGGATAAAGAAATCCTTAAAGGATGAATATCCAAAATATTATTGGGAGTAATAAATCCGCACACATCCTTGAAAGAAGCCTTGATTATAATCGAGGACATTTCAAAACTTCAAATTTTTTACTCCACGGTTTACGAGCCGTGAAAGTATGAAATACTAAGGCAAAAGGAGGCTTTTAAAAGCGCTTTGAATTTCCTTAGATTTCTAAATTTTTTGTCCCTCCTTGCGATTTACAAGTCGCAAACTCTTGAAATATTAAGGGAAAAATGAGCTTTCAAAGCACATGGAATCTCCTTGGATTTCTATCCAAATAAATTTTATTTGAATCAAACCTAGGAAAATTGACGGGACTAGAAAACACCAACACCATAGCAATTATAGAGCAAACCAAACACCAAGCAGCTTACCTTAGGTAGGGCGTACTAGGGGTGCTAATACCTTCCCTTTACGCAACCAGTCCCTTGCCTTAGAATCTCTGAAAGACCAGTTAGGGTTCCTAGTGACCAAAATACTAGGTGGCGACTCCAAAGAACCAAATCAAGCAAAAACAAAAGAAAAATCGCCATCGGACGCCGCATCGGGATTTTTTGGGGTGCGACAATGTATATATTAATTAACTAAGTTAGGTAAATAAACTTGTAAATATATTACTTTACCTCGAGATTATCCAACAAACCAATCACAACTTCTCATAAATATTAAATATTCATTATCATTTATCAACGTCCATACAAATTAATATATATATATATATAGATATAAATTAACAGAAATTACCACTCTGCAATACCATCGATAAAACTTAAAAATGATCCATTAAGCAAGCTATTAATTATTTCAAAACATAACATGTAATTCGGTAATTGTTACAAAGTTTTAACAGTTTACAAACAAATACAATCTTACAAAATCTAAAACAAACCATAACAGGTATAAAATTATACATTCATAAACTACAAGTTTGTTTGAGAAATAACAATAAAGCAATAAAATTGACATTTAAATGTTAAAATTTAAACAGATAGAATTACTTACAAAAATTGATAAAATCCGTCGGTAAATCAGAACATGGATGTTGTGACCACAAAACTTCAAGAAATACAACTGCTGAGATGAGAAAGATTTTTGTTTGGGGGCGAGGCGAGGGGGGGCTGGTTATTTGCAGATGGAGAGACTTAGGATTAGGAAGAAGAAGGAGAAATGAGGGAGGAGAGTGTCGGTAGGGCGGCCATATATTCACTTTTTCCGATGGATTTCTAAGCGAAAAACACTTTAAACTGTTATTGCTACTACAATCCCAAATTAAACAACCAACCCTTAAAAATCAGTATAATTACCTAACTTGTGGCGTCGGAGAGGTGATTCACTTTCTTTAATATTTTTTGTTTTGTTTTATATTTTTTTAATTTTATCTTTATTTTTTATTTTATTTTTTATAACCTGAGATATAGTTTTAAATTATATAAAAAGACAAAATTAAAAAAGAGGACCTTAATGTAAAATGTGAAAAAAATACATGGTCATTCATAGTTTTTATAATTTTTATTTTCATTTAAAAGTTCATTTTACTTATTTTTAAGTTTATTGGTTTAAGATATAAAAGAGAAAGTCGGGTAGCCAAATTATAGCCATGAAAAATTTCTGGTAGTGCTCCTCTCTAAGCAGAGCCAACTTGAACAAGAAAATCCGCAGCACTATTCCCAGTTCTATGCAATGAAAAGCCAAAACCTTGATCTATGTTCCTGAGGAATCCGATTCAAGAATCACTCTCCAATACCCCTTGTTCTATGCATTAAGATGAGCATAATTCATATTGGTAGCTCTGCCAATATATCCAGAAATCCCAATAAACCAGTTTCTGAGAAAAGAGTTGCTGTTACATGAGAAAATTGTAATAAACCTCCGAATTTGATCACTGTTACGTGAGAAAAGATGTTGTTGCAGCCACCTATCACCTTGTCAAAGAACCAATTCAACCCAATAACTTAAGTTGTTAGGTGAGATTCCAGGAAATAATTTATATTATTCTCTAACACACTCCCTCTAAGACTTTCTATTGGGTTGAGATGATTCTTTGATATTATATCAGAGTCTTAATGACCAAGTGATCACGAGTTCGAATCTCATCATCCCTATTTATTTGATAAAAACTAAGCACAAGGTAATGTGGACCTATGTAAGTTTTAAGCCTGTTGCTACCCAATTTTTTACCCATGTTTTTGATATATTTTCAAAAAATCCAAAAATAGAGAAAAACAATGAAAATCCAAAAAAATATGTTTTTTAATATATTCGCGTTATTTTAGCATTTTCAGCGTTGTCTAAAAAAAATTTAATTTTTCAAAAGATTTTCAAACGCGTTCGACTTTTCACGCGTTGTTTTTTAAAATCATTGATTTTCCTCATCGAGTCGACGTTGATATTGCTCGTTTTCAAAAAAATACAAAAAAACAAGAAAAATCAAATTTTACAAAAAAAAAGAAAGTTAAGGGACCAATTTGGAGGCCCAAACAATATTTTTGCCCATGTATAAGGAATTTTGAATATTGGAGGGAGAGTCAACACAAAAAAAAGAGGCAACCTAAGAATTTTTTTTCTTCACCCGAAACCAGCCGCTCCCCCTGGCCCAAGACCATTTGATCCCTCTCTTTCGGCTCTTCCTTTCCTTGTTTCCAGCCGACAATGGAGGCCCTCCTCACAATGAAAACTTCTATTTCTTCTCATCCCCAGCTTTGCAAAAGAGAGGGGGGGAAGATTGGAGCCATTTTCGCCGGGTCCCGAGAGCAGTGGGCAGAGAAACTGGAACTCCTGTTCACTACCAACTCCACACCGTTTCCCCCCATCTTCTTCTCCTAGCCAGCCAAAGCTTGTTCCTTCCCCTTGGCTAAAACTGAGAACAAGCCACACACTCTCCCCTGGCCTACTGCCGAACCTGCCCCATCGTCTCTAGCAGCCCCCAAAAGATTTTCCCATCTCCTTCTTCGCTTGAGCCACCACCACTGGACCTTCGACCTCTGCCTCTCCACCCTCACAGCTCTCCCAAAACCGACACAGCCTTCCTTCTCTCTCTTGACATCAATTAACTTCCAGGGCACATCCAAGATTTCCCCATTTCCTTCTCACGACCTCCAGCTCCACCCGACAGAGGCCGGCCGCTGCTCCTTCTCACCCAAACCAGCCACCGCGGCTCTCCTTTTCCTTCCTTCTCCCACAGCCCGGTCTTCTCCCCGCAAACCATCAGCGCCGATCCTCCCTCTCAGCCACCGTGAACGGACTCAAATAGCCGCTCCGCCATTGTCCCTCTCCTTTCTCAACCGGTCAAACAAACCCACAGCCCCTCAGTCACGATCTCCCTCTGCCTCCTCACCGCCAGCCGAAGAAGAAAGAAGGGTCGGCGATCTACCCGATCCAGTGGGTAATGGACCGCACAAGTCGCCGGTGAGCAACTTTCCTCCTCACACCGAAGCTCAGTCGTCGGCTGCCCCCTTGGGCATACTTGCCGCCACCTAAAACCGAGAAGAATGGGAAAGAGGAGGAAAAGAACCGATTTGTAGGGAGAAGCAGATTTGAAACGGAGAAGAAGAGAGAACAAAAGCAGATTTGAAACCAAAGAAAAAAACTTAAAATCAACTGTTGTTTGTGCGTTGTTTCTCTTGTTGCAGGTGACGGTGACCTTCACCGCCGGCGGGGGAAGACAGAGGGGAAGAAGACATTCAAGACCCCCTGTTTTTTTTTGAGTTTCCAGCGGCGGCGCGTGGGGAGACGCGCCGCCACTGTTGCTGCGGTGTCAGAAGGTCTTCTGTGCAAATTCTGGAGTTTTTAGGGACCATTCTGTAATTTTTAAGTTATGTAATGTAATTTTTGTTTAGTGTTGAATTTTTTTTATTTGTAATGTGGATGTACAAAAAGAAAAGAACAAAACAGAAAAGAAAAGAAAAATAAATAATAAAAAGAAAGTTGTGTGTGTTTGTTTTTTTTTATTTATGTTATTGAATTATAAAAATAAAAAAGGACAAAAAGAATTATTTGTTAAATTTAAATATGGTTAAATATCTCAAGGACAAATAAAATCAAGTTGTATTTTCCACGAAAATGTAAGGACAAGTTTCTACATATATTCGGGGATTTAATAACTGATTTATTCAAACCTTAGAATTTAATTAATATTGGAAAAAAGAATTGATTGTTAATTTAAATATGGTTAAATATTGCAAGGACAAATAAAATCAAGTTGTATTTTCCACGAAAATGTAAGGATAAGTTTCTACATACATTCGGGGATTTAATACCTGGTTTATTCAAGCCTTAGAATTTAATTAATATTTTAAATTTTCAAATCACATCAGAACACAAAGCAGCTTACCTCAGGTAGGGTGTGTTAGGGGTGCTAATACCTTCCCTAACCACAACCAGTCCCTTACCCGCGATCTTTGACAAGACCAGTACATCAGGTTTCCTACTAGCCCTCAATGAATTACTAGGTGGCGACTCCAACGAACGAATTCAAAGAAAAACGCAACAAAAGAGAAAAATCGCCAGCCGGCGCACGCGCGCCGGATTTTTTGGGGTGTGACAGAATGGTGACTCCGCTGGGGACAGGTATTGTTTTCAACTTTATCGGACTAAGCTTTGTGCTTTGATGTGTTCAATTTTATTTTTTTTGTGCTTTGTTTTGTTTATTTGTGTTTTATTCATGCATTGTATATATTTCTCTCATGCATCACAGGTTTTAATTTTTGAAAGCACACACCAGCTTTAGGTTAGGTGGGGGACTAGCAGCTTACCTTACGACTTGAGTCAAGGTTTAAGTTTGTGTAAACCCCAACTCTTTGTTGAGTGCTTAAACTAGTAATAGTTGGACACGTGCCAACCAATTACCTACTGGGCCCCTATATTGCCTTTACAAGGGCGATCACTAGGACAACAAGAGACCCTTTTAGAGACCAAGTAGCAAACCTACCCTGTCTCACGTAAAATGAATAGAGCTTGTCTTTAGGATGTATGTGCTATTGTTTTGCATCCGAGCAAACCCTTCTTGAAGCATCTTGAACTCAAGACTTGTGGGTGACACATTGGTTGTCACTCCGGAAATTTTCATTGTAGAGTTTGGGCAAAAATCATGATTCTTGCTCCATCATACAAGAGTTACGACCATATTGTCACCCCTCGAAGGGCGAGTTCATCATATAGATTACATGTTCATACATTTATCATGCATGTACCGGGTTGAAAAGTAGGTTCCCCCGCACAAGCTGTGCTGCAAGTGATTAAAGAAAGGATGGAAGTGAAGAAAGATGTCACATAGAGACTCATTATCAGATTGAGTTTGAGAGCATCAAAGGTGAAGTAGCTGGACTCAGATCTGCTCGAACAAGTGTTGAGCATCAAATGGAAAGAAAATGTCTGCACAGTCTTTTGTGGGAACACTGCTTGTCCACGTCCAATTGAAGCTGCCTGTCCTTTTCAGTCATGAACAATAACAACGATGCCTTCAGTCATCAACTAATGACAACTCTGATTCCTATCCAATTGCACTGTTAAGTGTTCATCGCCTCCACATCATCTAATGGAACCAAACGACTACTAGCCTCCTGTTCATGGTGTATTAGTCTGCTTTGAAGTTACTCCAATTATGAGCTCAATTCCAGTTCAGTAACACAAGATGTTGGTCTAAAAAACCATGATCAGACACTGAACTTCTACGTGGTAGAGCTCTCTCTGTAGAGATTTATTTGTGGATCTGCCAATGGGAAATGCAAAAGGGGATGCATTAATTTCATATGCTTTGAAACTTTTTTCCCACCAGTGGCACCAACAAAAAAATTGTAGTAGGCAGAAGAGTCAGACCTGGTCTGATAATATTAGCAGTCGTCAAACTTCAATGTGGCAGAGCTCTCTACAAAAATCCATTTATGGCTCTGCAAATTGGGAATGCAAGAGGGGATTTATAAGTTGGATATGCTACCAATATTTCTCTCATCAGTTTCAGCACGAAAACCTCTTAGTAAGTTGAAGAGTCAGACCTAGTCCGAAAATATGAACAGACATCAAACTTCAACGTAGCAGAGCTCTCTCGGCAGGAATCTGTTTGTGGATCCGCAAGTGGGAAATCCAAGAAGGAATACGGTAGTTTCAGATCATCTATGATTTTCCTCCAACAGTGTCAGTTTTTTAAAATGCAAAAGTAGAGAGAAGAGACATGCCTAGACTGAGAAAACATGAAGAAGACTGAAACTTCAACAGAGCAGGACTTCCTCTATAGGTGTTTGTTTGCTGCACTGTCAGTTGAGAAATCGAAGAGGGGACCAAGGAGTTTTGGATTCATCAGGTGCTCTTCCAATAGAGACAATGTGTGATTCCACACGTCGGTAGTGGCGATACTACAAGTTTATGGGCGCTGCCAAGATTACCAAGCTGTTGGAAAGTTTTCTAACAATCCTCAACCAACCACAACAACATTGGAAGATTGAAATGATGCTGTGAGGATTTGCCGAAGATTTGAACAAGCTATGAAGAGAGGAAAGATTGAAGGATCTGCCATGGATTCCAGAGCAATGATGAGAGGTGAATCAGGAGATGACTTTGACAGTGTGAAACCTTAATTATGTGGTCTAGCCAGGTCTCACGGTAGCATCAATTGCTCAAATATCTTTGCCAAGATGGACATTCCTCTACCACTTAAGTTTGTCGACCAGCATCTGCCAGATTCCAGAATTTTGTTTGACTCCGACAAATCCCATGTAACAACTATTTTCGAGGTGGTTCAATCTAGACAAGAGATGTGTTGTCATGGTGGGGGGTCCTCGGCCATTTTAGTTAAACAGATGCAAGAGTTTCAAGAGTCGAGCTCAATTTGCGAAAGATGATGTCGTCAATCATTTTCAGAATGACAAGTGATCGGAATTGCTCGGCAAAACATAGATATTGCCAGAGAAGCTAATCTAAGAAGGAGTTAAACTGTCAAGCATTTTTGTTATGGATTTTTGCCATTTTGTTTTGGGATCACATCTCATCCTTGAACGAAACATGTCTTTTCTTTGTCTTCTTGTTGTTTTGAAACCAAGAGATACTTCTTTCAAAGGGTATTTTGACAAAATATTTTGATCAAACTCCAACATGCGATAAAGGTTAATCAATCCTGAAGATTAAAATTGTTTTGATTACAGAAATGACTCGATGCTTGAAAATGACATGAGGTGACCAAACAAATTTTAAGCTCACACACAAAATTGAACCACCCATCATTTAGCTAAGTTTTAGCAGTATGCATAATGACATGTAGTGGTTTCGGTAGTTATGGACTCGTGAATCATGACTCTTACAAGTCCCAATCATTACACTAGATGGGGTCAAAATTTATCGGTTCTAACCGACTTTGCTTGAAATGAGAAAAGGCCATCTTTGATATCCCTTCACTTTCTAAAAATTATCTCCTTTGTAGTCCCATTTTGAGCTGGATAGAATATTTTTTTTCATAAAAACCTTGACTAGGATCACACCTCACACTGGGGGCAAATGAGAGATATTTTGAAGACGTTGATATAATTAATGGATAAAGGGGAAGGCTGGGTTGTCATCTGATTTTCAACAAGCCATGCATTTTCAACCAGCATACCGCACGAGAATGTCATTTACCATTGATTCTACAGAGAATGAATCTCAAAAGGGCAAAATGGTAAAAGAAGATGAGATGAACAAATTCATTGCCCTAGAACAAAGGATGAGGGCATTTGAGGGAATTCACCTATATGATCCTATAAAGGTTGCTGAGATGTGTTTGGTGTCCAACGTTGTCATTCCCAAAAAATTTAGAGTGCCAGAATTTGTTAAATATACGGGAACTCAATGCCCTATAACTCATCTCAAAGCATACTGCAACAAAATGGCTGAGGTGGTTCATGATGAGAAACTGTTGATTCATTTCTTTCAAGACAGTCTGAGTAATGTTGCCCTCACTTGGTATATGCGGTTGGACAATACCAAGGTTAAAAAATGGAAGGATTTAGTTGATGCCTTTATGAGGCAATATAAGTTCAATATAGATGTGGGCCCTGATCGATTAAGCTTGCAAGCTATGGAGAAGGATAACAAAGAGTCCATAAGAGAATACGCTCGAAGATGGAGTAAGGTAGCTGCACAAGTTAACCCTCCCATGTTGGAAAAAGAAATGATCAGTTTATTTTCCAACACCTTTAAAGCTCCATACTTTGAATACTTGGTTAGAAGCTCTGCACAATATTTTACTGACCTGGTTGTTATAGCTGAGAGGATTGAACAAGTCATTGGGTTAGGTAAGATCGCTAACCCGACTGAGAAGAACGGTTTCACTGAAGATGGTTGCCAAGGCACTTATCATTTCTATAACTAATTGCTTCACATCGACTCCTAGAAATCAACTATCTTGAAGATAAAGCTATGGTGATATTAGGTCGAAAATGATCTACATTTGATTTCAATTGACTGTTGAAAAGATGTCGTTATCGAGGAGAATGAATGATTGAAATATTCCAGAAATTCCAATCAATGATCGTTAAATGTTTAGCCTCTTTATATGTTATCATACCAGTATTCATAGCCCAAGATGTTGTCATAAGTTCTTTCTTGTTGAACTTATTTTCTAAAGTTTCAATGAAAATAATGAGTTTGTCATGCAATCGTGTTTACGATTAACATTATTCATTTTTTTTTCTGAGAGAGTTTTCTTATAAAAATTCACAAACACATCTTTGAAGCCTTGCGCGATCTCATAGATGCAATTCATCTCTTTTACCAAGAAATCAGTTTTCCTACTAGAGTTTTGAAAAAAATTGATCTGGCATTTTGATTTCAAAAAAATAATTTGATGTTTATTCAAAAACGATATTTTTGACATTCTACTTGTAGAATGATAAGTGAATCAAGCAACTCCATAATTGAGGTGACTAAATTATAAAAACAATTGAAAAAAAAAAAGAATAAACACCCTTACCCCATTACTCTTGAATCATGTGTTTTTTAAATGTATGAATAATGGTATGTAGTGAACTTGTTGCTCATAACTCATGAAATGCATCTTTGCAAAGAATAAACCATCACACTATACGAGGTCAAAGTTTATTGATCATAGCTGCTTGCGCTTGAAATGAGGAAAGGCCATCTTTGTTATTCCTTTCACGTTCTAAAAATAAGTACATCCCTTGCAAACCCTTTTTGAGCCTGAATAATTTTTCTTACATAAAAAAATCCCGACTAAGATCACACCCTACACTGGGAGCAAGTGAAATTTCAATGATCAAGAAGAATGATAAAGCCGTGAGAAAGCCAAAAGGCAAAAGAGCCCAAGAAACACAAATGCTAGGGATCATGCCCACATCACAAGAAAAAAGTAAGGGGCAAGTGAAATTTCAATGATCAAGAAAGATGATAAAGCCGTGAGAAAGCCAAAAGGCAAAAGAGCCCAAGAAAGTCAAATGCTAGGGGGCATGCCCAAATCACAAGAAAAGGTGATAACCAAGATAAAATGAGTATGTTCTAGCAAAACAATGAAAAAAGAGGGGCAAATCAAAGAAGAGCGGCAAAAGAAAATATGAATGACGCCAAAAGTCCAACTATTGATCGTGATCTTCAGTCTTTGAAACCCTGAAACACTCTTTGAAGTAGAAGTCCTTTCTAATCAAGCAAGCAAGCAATCTAGAACAATAAACAATGCTCTCAAAATGCAAAGAATACTTTTTCATAAGATTCATGACATCAAGAATAAACTACTCATTATTATTCATGCTGATAAAAATAAATGTTCAAAAAGAGACAAGTTTTTCTCATACAAAATCTCGAGCTTTTTCTCGAGCCCTTCACTTCAAAACAAAAGGTCATCTCATGATATATTTTCACCGAAGATCTCATTACCAAACACAAGAGCAAATAATCTCTTTTCCAAGAAAGAAAATAACCAAGGAGTTGCAAGATTTCAAAAGCAAATTATTTTGGACTCACATTGAAATAAATTTTGTTTTCAAAATGCAAGATCAGGATTTCAAGATTCATTCTAGACTCATATTCCTTCACCAAATGAGAGAATGGCCTCTTAAAATCATTATTCATCTAAGTCAGTGATATAGCACACTTGGGGGCAATGACCAGTACAAGGGGACAACATTGTGTTTAAAGAAAATCTATCATCCCTTACAACAAGACAAGGGGGCATTTTGGTTTACAAAAGACAGCTCGATCCTTTCAGCAAGTGACACCGAATATTTTTAGTAGTGAGATGAGGGGTAATGAATAACCCTCTCAAATTATTTGATGAGATTAGAAAATCTCTAGCAAGCAAGCAGGTCATGATGGGCACCGCAAAAGCTGAGTTATGTAAACAAATCTGGAAATAAACTTACATGGGCCAACTCGAGTGGGCTAGAAAGCCAAACGACAAAGATGACTCAAATCAGATAGCAAGATCTCACCAACCAAGCAACGAGAAGACTAAGAAGAAATGGGGGGCCTATATTTTAAATCAGGTAAAGATGCATGCATATCATCTAAACTTTGAGACATTGGACAATGAGTGTTGCAAATTTTATTAGAGAAAATTCTAACGGAATCCATCAAGCGGAAGGCCAAGTTGAAATGGCGAACATTGAAATTGCTTTTGAAAAATTTTCACTTTTGAGAATTTTTCAACCTGGGCAGGCCGCCCATGAGAATTAGGCCACCAGAAAAATCTCTGTATTTTTCCACCACCTTTCAGTTTCCACACCTGAGGTAGTGCATTTTCTATCCTACCTATATTCAAGCGCGCCTTCGAGCCCTCATCTGAGTTCTTTTCGAGCGCGCCTTCGAGCCCTCGACCATCAAAGGTAGTGCATTTTCTATCCTACCTCCATTCGAGCGCGCCTTCGAGCCCTCGTCTTATTTACATTCGAGCGCGCCTTCGAGCCCTCGACCATCAAAGGTAGTGCATTTTCTATCCTACCTATATTCAAGCGCGCCTTCGAGCCCTCATCTGAGTTCTTTTCGAGCGCGCCTTCGAGCCCTCGACCATCAAAGGTAGTGCATTTTCTATCCTACCTCCATTCGAGCGCGCCTTCGAGCCCTCGACCATCAAAGGTAGTGCATTTTCTATCCTACCTCCATTCGAGCGCGCCTTCGAGCCCTCGTCTTATTTACATTCGAGCGCGCCTTCGAGCCCTCGACCATTAAAGGTAGTGCATTTTCTATCCTACCTCCATTCGAGCGCGCCTTCGAGCCCTCGTCTTACATTCGAGCGCGCCTTCGATCCCTCGTCTTATTTATTTTCGAGCGCGCCTTCGAGCCCTCGTCTTACATTCGAGCGCGCCTTCGAGCCCTTGTCTTACATTCGAGCGCGCCTTCCAACCCTCGTCTTATTTACATTCGAGCGCGCCTTCGAGCCATCGACCATCAAAGGTAGTGCATTTTCTATCCTACCTCCATTCGAGCGCGCCTTCAAGCCCTCGTCTTACATTCGAGCGTGCCTTCGAGCCCTCGTCTTATTTACATTCGAGCGCGCCTTCAAGCCCTCGTCTTATTTATTTTCGAGCGCGCCTTCGAGCCCTCGACCATCAAAGGTAGTGCATTTTTTATCCTACCTCCATTCGAGCGCGCCTTCGAGCCCTCGTCTTACATTCGAGCGCGCCTTCGAGCCCTCGTCTTATTTATTTTCGAGCGCGCCTTCGAGCCCTCGACCATCAAAGGTAGTGCATTTTCTATCCTACCTCCATTCAAGTGCGCCTTCGAGCCCTCGTCTTATTTATTTTCTAGCGCGCCTTCGAGCCCTCGACCATCAAAGGTAGTGCATTTTCTATCCTACCTCCATTCGAGCGCGCCTTCGAGCCCTCGTCTTACATTCGAGCGCACCTTCGAGCCCTCGACCATCAAAGGTAGTGCATTTTCTATCCTACCTCCATTCGAGCGCGCCTTCGAGCCCTCGTCTTACATTCGAGGGCGCCTTCGAGCCCTCGACCATGAAAGGTAGTGCATTTTCTATCCTACCTCCATTTGAGCGCACCTTCGAGCCCTCGTCTTATCTATATTCGAGCGTGCCTTCGAGCCCTCGTCTTATCTCCATTCGAGCACGCCTTCGAGCCCTCGTCTTATTAAAAAAAAATCCTTATATTTTTCCACTGGGCAGGTAACCCATTACAATGTGACCATCTGAGCTGGTAACCCATTACAATGTGACCATCTGGGCAGGTAACCCATTACAATGTGGCCATCTGGGCAGGTAACCCATTACAATGTGACCATCTGGGCCGGTAACCCATTACAATATACCATCTTATACTGGGCAGGTAACCCATTACAATGTGACCATTTGGGTCGGTAACCCATTATAATATACCATCCTATACTGGGTAGGTAACCCATTACAATGTGACCATTTGGGCCGGTAACCCATCACAATATACCATCACAAAAAAAAAAAATCCTTGTATTTTTCAATCATTGGGCAGGTCGCTTGGAACAATTATACTACTCGTGAAATTCTTCGCGTTTCTTTTATCATTGGGCAGGTTGCCTACAACAATTTGATCCATTTCAAAAAAGAAAAAAAATAAAATAAGTTGTCTCCCAAATGACTTGTTTCTTGATTTCTACATATCTCTGTAAAGGTCATGTGTCAATTTCAAAGTTTTCAAAACTAAAAAAATAAAAAAAAGAAGCAAAAGTTCTTTCTGTATCTACTTTTCTTTATAAATTTACTACACAAAGCTAAAAGAAAACGAAATTTTCTAATATCTTTGCATATTAAATATTATAAAGAGGGGGCAACTGTCATAACCCAATTTTTGATACTTTTATTTAATTATTTTATTTTTGTAAAAAAGGTGATGAAAAACAAGTAAAATAAAATAAATGAAGAATAAATTAAAATTTGGGTTAAGGGCAATAGAATTGGAAGTTTTTTGGGTTTAATTAAACTTTGAAATTAATTTAATTAATCCAATCAATGTTTTAATTGAAGAATTAATAAGTTTGGAAATTTACTTAAAATTTGGATTATTTTAATTAATGAAATCAAGAAGAATTAATAAGTTTGTGGACTTAATTAAACTTTGATTTAATTAATTAAATAAATTCAAGGACTTAATTGAAATTAATTCAAAAGGAGGCAAAATTAGAAGAATTAATAAGTTTGTGGACTTAATTAAACTTTGATTTGATTAATTAAATAAATTCAGGGATTTAATTGAAATTAATCCAAGGGGCAAAATTAAAATTTATTTGATTAAGGGACCCAATTGATACATTTCAAAACATCAAGGACCAACATATAATCTGCCATTTCCCAAGCCAAACGACGCCGTTTTAGAATCCTTCTGTTCATCATCCCTTCATTTTCGCGCGGAGGCAGCCGATTCAACAGGAAATTTGCAGCAAATCGTGGACCACGATCCCGTTCGTGGGGGAAACCGTTGTGAAAGCTGCTGGCCTTTTAAAAGGCAGAGATGAAACAGAACGAGAGAGGGGATCAAGAGGCAAAAACCGATACAAAAACCCAGAAAAAAGTCACCAGAAGAACACAAGGCGGCTGACGGAAAAACCCAGAAAATGAAGAGGAAAAAAGACTGATAAAATTAAAATCAGAGGAGCGACGCAGCCCTACCATCTTCTTTGTCCCAAACTCAGCCCATCGGACGAACGAACAAGAGTAGAAAAGGAACGGAGAAAAACAGAGAACACGAACAGAGCAGCAACAGAAACAAATACAGACGAACACGGAGGAACGAAACAGAGGTGGAGGAGAAGTTTTGGCCGGCCACCACACCTTCATATATCTTCGTCACCGACCGCCCTCAACTTCGTCTTCACCTTCAGGAGCAACGTCTTCAGGAGCGGCAGATCACTGGTAAGTCTTCTCTTCTCTCCTATGCATTTTAATTCACTGTTACAGTAGCAGTGAATTATAATTCACTGCTACTGTAGCAGTGAATTATAATTCATTGGACAGGCGTGCGTTGCGCACGCCTGCCATGCGTCCGGGTCACTGGTCTAGACCAGTGACCCGACTGAGTCAACTGGGTCAAGCCCAGCCCATGTGGGCTGCGCTCGGCCCAGCCCAAAAAATTAAAAATTAAAAAAATATATAATAAAAATTGTGTAGATAAAAAATATATATATAAATGAATTTATTTTTTTTTATTTTATTCATTGACAAAAAAAATAAAAAAACATAAAATAAAATAGGATAAATTTATTTAGTATATTCACTGACGCTAGAGTCAGGAATAAAAAAAATACTAATGTAAATTTATTTTATTTTATTTCATTTTTTATTTTTTAAGCTACATAGAAAATAAAAAATAATGCGCTTGCGTTAAAAAAATAATTTGATAAAGAAATGAATTGATTTTTATTTGTTTATTCACATAAGATAAAATAGGATAAATTTAATTAGTATATTCACTGACGCCAGAGTCAGGAATAAAAAATACTAATGTAAATTTATTTTGTTTTCGCATGCGTAAAAAATAATTTGATAAAAAAATAAATTTATTTTATTTGTTTATTCACTGGCGCTAGAGTCGGGAATAAAAAAATACTGATTTAAATTTATTTTGTTTTATACCTGCGTAATATTTATCAACGTCAGAGTTGGAAATATTCGTAGTTAAATATTCACTGGCGCCAGAGTCAGGAATATTATAAGCAAATCATCATAGCGTAAACTAATAAACATTTAGAAATTTAAGATGAAACCAGCAATGCAGCCTACCTCAGGCAAGACGTTTAAGGGGTGATAATATCTTCCCTTCTACGTAACCAGTCCCGAACCATAGAATCTCTGTTGACCAGTTAGGGTTCCTAGTGACCATAAAACTAGGTGGCGACTCCTTAAACAAGTTATTTTTCCCTAAAAGAACAAGATGTCATATATGTGTTCTTTTTCCATAATTCGAGAATTAATTTTTAAGGCCGCCGGGATGACGGGTGCGACAATCTTTTCATAGACAAAAGTAATCTTTCGATAGAGAATCTTCATGTTGATTAGTGTAGTACACTTTTCATTTAACAAACACCTATAAATTAATTTGGGCTATCACATGTACCTTAACATATAAGAATAGTTGCTTCCTTTTATAAAAAAAAAAAAAATCATAATATATATTGGTCTCAACAACTTTAATTAATATGCAGTCTTAGAAGAGTATTGACTAGAATATGTTGAAACAATACTTTAATATAATAACAATCCTTATAGTTATAACTACGTTATAATTTTCTTTACAAAATATTTTTGTTCTAAAACTTTATATTTATTCTAGATTTATTAATCAAACTTTAATTTCAATCTGTTTCTTATTCAGGATTTTTCATGATAAAATAGTTGTGGTTTGTGGCATCAGCTTTTACTAATTGGATAAAGATCCTGGGCTGATGAAGAGGATGAAGTAGTCCATGGTCCCTCTGATGACTTCACGAGGGACTGAGTTTCACTTAAACTTCCATTGACAGAAGATTGAGCAAACTTGTTGTGTAAGGCCGTAGCATACCCTGATGGATCACCCAATGTGCTTGGAACCATGACCAGTTCCTCGACATCAGTTTTTCCTTCAAGCATGCTTACTACTCTAGACATTGTAGGTCTAAGTGCTGGAGATTGATTTGTGCATAGCAGGGCTACATTGATCATTCTAACCACTTCTTTCTTGTTGAATTCAGACCCCAATCTTGGATCAACTATCTCCATTATGTCCCCATTTTTTTGTAAATATAGAACCTGAAATAACCAAAAAAAATAGATATATAGCTGACCAAGAGTAAACATGAACAGACAATTAAGAGACTAAATGGGCATAGCTTACCCAATCTAGAAGGCATACAAAATTCTCATCCCTCCTAAATTTGACGTTGTTCATCCCAGAAACAATTTCCAATGCTACAACACCAAAGCTGTATACATCTGCCTTGTAAGTTAAGTAACCATATAATGCATATTCCGGTGCCATGTATCCCCTGCACAGAAAGAATAACTCAGAGACATTTTACTAGCTTGCTTCTCTAAAACATGTATAAAAATGCTAAATGTCTATTGTTTGTTTTTGTTTTCGATAGGCAAAATTATATTTCTTGCAGCCTAAACAGGATTTCGAACCCTGGATGATAATGTGTTCATTTAGAGGAACACAGCCATAGATGGGGAGGCCCTGATCCATGAGAACCCTGCCGTGTGTGATTTGAACCCTAGATGCCTGCCTACCACATATTTTTAAGCTAACCCCTTCCATCGGCACACTCACTTGTGTTAATACTGTTTAAGACTAAAAGCTATCTTAGATAAATGACAATACTTGTGTGTTTTCCTTACAGTTTGTTCAATAAACCACTTGTGTTAATATCACAAACTCACATTGTTCCAGCAACTCTGGTGTCGATGTGGGTGTTGTCCTCGTCATCAAGCTTGGCCATTCCAAAATCAGATATCTTGGCGTTCATGTCCTTGTCAAGAAGGATATTGGTACCTTTTATGTCCCTATGAACAATTTTGAGTGTCGACTCCTCATGCAGGAAAACCAGACCTTTCGCTATACTTACACATATCCTCTGCCTTGTACGCCAGTCTAGCTTCGTTGCCTTGATTTCCTTGGTCCCTGTAATCATCAAGCATAACCCAACCCATCAGTTTCTTCTTCACTAATTCTATCTATATGCCATTAAAAGAACTTGTTTTCTTTCCCATTACTTTACATAAGATACTATGGGGGAAGTGATCAGAGGCCTACCGAACAAAACATGCGCAAGGCTATTGTTTTCCATGTATTCATATACCAGCAACAATTGCTTCCCCTCAATGCAACATCCATACAATCTAACAAGATTTGGGTGTTGCAGAGCAGAAATCATGCCTATTTCGTTCACAAACTCACGATTCCCCTGTTTCGATTTCGCCGAAAGCTGCTTAACCGCAATCGGAGTGCCATCTGATAGTACTCCCTGCAATGAGAATAATTTTAGAAAAACAAAATAAGTTCACTAGTAGATAGGTAGCTAGATGAAAATAAAAATCTGCACTATACTTTGTAGACACAGCCAAAACCGCCTTCTCCAATTTTGTTTGCTGGATCAAAGTCATTTGTTGCGGCTTTGATTTGACTGAAGGTGAAGATACCAGTTAGCAGATCTAACCCAACAAGTTCTGCCCAAGGAACAAAGAGATATGTATATATTAGATGTTCTGCATGAATGATTCATCAAAGGAAGAACATAGTTTTTGCAGTCCTACAAGTAAACAGCAAATAAGATACAGAAAATTGCTTATTGCCGTGTTTATTTTAGTGACTGGATTCCTCACTAGAATTTGCAAAATCAAATAAATGTATCAACTGTACCTCGATCCCTTGATGTCCTTCCTCCCAAATAACCTTTCCACCAGAGAGAGGATAGAAGTATGAAAACGAGGAATAATGACAAAACCACAGCGCCAGCGACAATGAATCTCTTCCTCCGGCCTTTAGTAGGAGGCTTGAAGTCTAGGCAGAAATAGAATTGCAGCAAGAGCAAGTATTGTCAGATCACAGTACTAATTATTCCTTCATTACAATGCCATTCCATTATATGTCAACCTACCAGATTCCACATCAATGGCTGATATTAGAGGACCATATGTTCCTTTTGTGGGAGACCTTGTGGTTCCTTTCCCAGCCCAATGAAGGCGGATCTCTAAAGCTCCATTGGTTACAGGTGCTGTATAATTATGAATGTATACCTTATCCACCCCTCCCGCTGCCTTCACTATATCAAAATCCTTCAGCACAACAATGTCCTGCGAGAACAATTCTTCAATTAAGCTGTCACCTATTGCATAAGGAATGAATCTATGATCTTTTAATTAATAGATACCTGAATATAAACATCAAATATCCGTCTTCCTAGACTGTAGTAGGATCTGTTATCCCTCATTACTATCTCTGCAAAGTGCAGCTTGATTGTGTAATTCCCATTTACCAGACAGCGAACGTGGTATGTGAGAGACAAAGGCGTGAAGCGTGCATTTGTGTACAATACAGAGTTGTCCATTCTGAGTATGGACATGTTTTCTGCTTTGTAGTTATACGAGGAAGAATCAACATCCCAGATATGTCCTGTGGTACTTGTTTGCCAATCCTCTCTTTTGGACTCATATTTTGCTGCACCTCCTGGCTCATCATCTGCTTCGTAGATGGTGTTTCCAATGTTGGCTTCTGGTCCCCCACAATTAATGTGCACTGAATATCGCTCTATACATAGAAATAAAAATGTTCATGGCCACAGATAAAGAGATTAAATCGCAGAAAACAGAACAGAAACAATCAAACACATAAACAAATTAAGATTTTGTGATGTAGGAGCATCTTTTTTCTCTTGGAGTGGATACCGTGGTGGCATCCATGATGTGACGGCTGTGTCAGGGGACGATGGTGTGGCCCAAACATAAAAGGACCTTTGGATTTATGACTGAGACGCTATCATCTACAACTATAGGAATAAATTTGTCCGCCAACATTATTCTAGGCTTTTGGGATAAACTAGTAGTTTATTCCTACACCAGTTGGATGTCTTAGATTCGATTTCTTACCACAGGTGAATGATGCAGAGCATTCTCAATGGGGCGGCCCATTCACACAAAAGGACCCCTGAGTTTATGACTGATAAATTTATAGTCTAGGCTAACAGGTTGTTCCTGCATCATTTTTCTGTCTATTCCAGGTGAAATGTAGAAGTGGATAGCTTTACAAATTAAGAGTACCTTCTGAACAAGCACTCAGGCACTCAACAGGTTTCCTGGAAAGATTGGCAAGAGAGAATCATTAGTTTATAAATGACAGAGAAGAAAATAAAATGATCTACGTTTTAGATATTTATCAAAGTAAAAGCTTACAAATAGTTCCCTCCCCAAGTACTTTTGAACAGATTTCTGGCAAACCAACAGAAGAATAAAGTTTTGCAGGTTATGAAGTGAATGGTGATGTAAAATGTAGCAGACTTTCAAAATCAAAGGTAAGGCAAGGAAAATGAAATCAATCTTACAGTGTTTCTTTACATTTTGCTTCCGAAGTAAAATTGTTGTATGAAAGATCGAGTTCACTGAACACAAAGATAGATTCCTTAAACATTCAGACAGTATTTCTGAAATTTTTAGAAAATTGCACGCACATGTTATAGACAGACACTTGGAAGATGTTGCAGTTGGGTAGCTTTTGGTTATTATCTCAAGATAGAAGCGATGGAGATAGTTGGGACAGGAGAGACGTGTATTTCCTGTTCTTAAAAGTTAGAAATTCATTCCACAGTTGTCTCGGAGATAGATTTATTTTTATATCTTCATATGTGTCACTGCAACAAACACATTTTTGTTGCTAATATATTTGTCTCTTCTATCTTAGGACACTAATCAAATGAAACCTTGGAGATAGTTTGATCATTCATGCACTGAAAACTATCTGAAAACTGGGAAGGATAAACTGTTATCTGCTTCTCATCAGTATAGCTCTTCAAAGACTAGGACATATTATTAAACCTACAGCACGCATCTGTTATAGGATAAGGGAAACCTAAAGTTAATGGATAAAATATATATAAATATATATATATTACAAACTAAAATCTCAAAAAAAAAAAAAATGGAGAGAAAAAACATACTAGCGATTGCTTCTTTGGTTGAACCAATCTGGGATGGGCCCTGTAAACATGTTCCGTGTAAGATACCTATGCAGAAAGTAAGAATTGTCATTTGGTTGAACATTCGTCCAAGGCTATCATTGCAAAAGATGGTCTGGAGGACAAGTTTATCATCATATTTGCCGTACTCAACCTTGAGAATAACTTGAAAAAAAAAAATTGAGCCATCGGGTCAGTTCAGGTCAACAATTTTATTAAAACAAATTAATTTTGTTCCATTCCTTTCACAAGATATTGACCCGGTCGGGTTTGGACAGGGTTTGGCTAGGTTGAATAGGTTTGGCAGTTCAATGTCTTGTATGGTTCAACTGGAATCTCGGCCCTAGCCAGGCTCCGATTCAACTTGCCTGAGATTTTCCGGGTCAACTTGCCTGACCTGTCTAGGTTTACTAACCATGCTTATCATATGGAAAACATTAATTTCAGAAGGTAATACGATATAGTATACTAACATTTTCTCCAAGCTTGGTAGGCCATCATAATTTGTTGGAAGAGAACCATTTAATCTGTTGAAACTGAGATCCCTGTTTTCGAAAAGAAGGGGGAAAAACCGGTAAAGACCATGGTTCATAATGCATTTTGAAAGTTATTTACAAATAATAATGTAGCTGCAATCTAAAATCAGCAGCTCTAAGTATCCATGAGATTCACACTTCAATCTTCATGTAGATGAATGACAGAATGGATGATGGATAGAGTAAATTACAAAATTTTCAGCTGTGCCATTCTGGTCAAATATATGGGAAACTTTCCTGACAAGTTGCAGTTGCTCAACATCCTGCATTATACATTAATTTCAAGTAAGCTAAATATATATCATGTGTTGTAAATTAAATGTGATCCTGATATGAGAGTATCAGCTGCAAGAATAACTCACAGATACTTAATGCCTGTTATAGATTCTAGGTGGGGAAACTCTGAACCATCTCCAAGTAAGTTACTTATTTTTCTGCTCAATATGAGACAGCATAAAAATGTGAGATGTTCGGGATAAAAGTTGTAACTGAGACCATAAATTTAAAACAAATATCTTACAGATCAGTTAGATTAGTCAAGACAGAGATGTTCAAAGGAATGGGTCCAGTGAAACCACCAGCTTGGATCTCTCTGTTAATACAAAATTAAAGGGGGATTAGGGTTCTGCTTCAGTGATGAGATTCAGAGCTTGTGGTAGAAACTAGCACATACAATGTATCAAGTTGTTTCCAGCTCTGAATAAAATCAGGTATTCTTCCAGTGAAGTTATTGCTGCTAAGCCTTCTGCATTCGCCGAACGGAAAACACAGAATCATGAAACTTGGAGAGTAAAGAGATGCATCTGTAATATCAAATACTGCAACTAATGAGTATGATACACATTAACCATGACAAATGAGAACCTACAGTTCCTTCAATCCGGTAAGATTAGTCAGAGCCGGGGGTAACTCTCCAGTGAGATAATTGCCACTGAGAGTTCTGCAATCACAAAAGGAGAAAAACACTTAGCATTCAATAATCAGTTAGGACTTAATTTCTAATACAAAAGCTTGAATGAACTGACAGATTCTCCAGGTTAACCAAGCCTCCAAGCTCAGGGGGAACAGTTCCGGAAAACATATTGTCCTGAATGTTCCTGCATAAATGCCAACTCTCAGGATTACTCCTGACTAAACAATTGAACAGATTTAAATATGAAAAGAAAAAAAAAACAAGAAATTGACTAGTAGAAAAATGCATACAGGTAACTAAGTGTGGTAATCCTTCCCAGATAGCTAGGAATTTTTCCTGTCAACTGATTCACGCCGACAGACCTGTTGTTTATACAATCTATTAATTATGAGTAAGCAATTCCTTGGCTAGAAAACATGAATGCAGAATTTTCTTACAATGTTTCCAGCTTGGTATTAGCCCATTCAAGTGGTATATTGCCACTCAGGTAGTTGGCCCAAAGACCTCTGCAGAGCCGATAAATTAAGTTCTAATAAAACCGAATCATACGATGCAAATTCACGGTGCTCAATCTGTAGAAACGTAATAATTTGAAGCACTGCTTACAGATGTTTAAGGTGTGGAAGTTTCTCGATAGCCTTTGGGAGAGTACCGTCAAGATCTTGCCTTTTGAGATATCTGCATTGCAAGAACACATGCACCCATCAACTCCTATAGTTTTTTTAAAAAATATTTAAGAAAATGACCTATTGAATCGATCTTACTTAACATGTCAAGTTTGTAACTGAGAATTATGTTAACTTTATAGAAAAAAAATCAAAATAAATTATAAAAATCAATTACAAATAAATTTAATGTTAAATGATAAAATAAAAAAAAGAACAAAAAAACCTATCCAGGTCAACTACGGTCAACCTCCAAACCAACAACTCAAGTTATGAGATCGGGATAACTCAAAAGAAAAAAAATTAAAAAAAATATGAAGTTCAATTTCTAACGAACTCGATGTTGAAAGTT
This sequence comes from Populus alba, assembly GCF_005239225.2. NCBI lineage: Eukaryota > Viridiplantae > Streptophyta > Magnoliopsida > Malpighiales > Salicaceae > Populus > Populus alba. Next base: position 3,698,175 of record NC_133302.1, read on the forward strand.
GAAATTGTACAAAAAATCAATTAAAAAATAAAGAAAACATAAGTTAACCCGGGCTAATCTATTAAACATGTAACCTAGAACAAGAGACAAAATAACTTCATAAAAAAGCAAATAAAAAAATTATAAAGCTATTTTTCTAATACATCTAATGTTGAAAGTTAAAATCAAAAAGAAAAAAAAAACAAATCATTTAGACCGAAATAACTCAACGGAAATCAAATTGAAAAAAACTAAAAAACTCGATTCTCAAAAAGCCTAATAATAGAGGATAAAATTGAAAAACAAAATCAGTTGTTGAAGGGTAAAATAAAAAATAAATTAAAAAATAAACCGAATCAACCCAGGTTTACCTATCAAACCCGTGATCTAGGTAATAAGATCGAGATAACCTCATAGAAATTAAATAAAAAAATAACTAATTCCAATTAAAAAAATATTAAATTTTAAAAAGATAAAAAAAAATTTAAAAGTAAATCCGAGTTAATCTGTTAAACTTGCAACTTAAATCATGAAATTAAAATAAATTTATAAAATATATATATATAAAATGCCACTACCAACATATTTAATGTTGAAATCAAGAAAAAAAATTACATGATATTGGTATATAACTTAATAAAAAGAATCGAGCAAAATTATGAAGCATTTTGTGTGTGACTGCTCCGCCACACAGCTAGTAATTTGTTAATTCCCTGGACTGGCCCCGTCAGAATCCTTCAGACCTCAAATTAAAATTGAAAATAAAAGCATGGAGTGGCAAGTGTGAAGACATATACATGCCAATAACGTGGCACGGTTCTCCAGGAACTGAGCAATTGCAAACAACTTTATTGTCAGCTTCTAGCTTTCGAGGTAAAATTGTATCATTGCACAGTTGCATATTGCGATTCCAGCCTTTTTTGCCCAGTTGTGTTGCTACTTCAAGTAGAGCTTCCACTGCATAAATCAAAATTAAATCTCAACTTCTAATTCTGGGATGATTAGCTGGTGGCTTCTACAACGCCTTGCCAAGAAATTAAAAAAAATATATATATATATATGTACCTTCATCAGGAGCAAGGCTCACATCTTGGGCCTCCAAGTTAATTGCTCCCATGCAAAACATTAGTAACAGAAGCATGAGTGAGCTAGATGTGAGTCTCAAAATATCAGAGAGTGCAGTAGCCATCTTCCTTTGTCTGCAATCCACTTTAAGAGTTATTTAGTAGGCTGCCTGGAGATCGAGAGCTTGATGCATTATTATAGTCGACCTTTCATGCTGCTTTCTACGGTGGTTTTTTCTGCCAGGCACTTCACTATTAGGTGTCGTTGGGCAGCCGGACATAATATTAATGAATTTGGTTGGGCTGTTAGATATTTTTTATTTTATTTTAGATTTTTTTATTTAATTTTTTTGTTATACGGTAAAAGAAAATAAATGTGTACTATTCTTTTAATATTATATAAAAATTTGATGATGATAATTTTTTTTATTTGAAGTTTAGGTTGAATTTTTTTATTAAAACATGTTTGTTTTTGCCTTTTAAAAATATTTAAAAAAATTTAAATTTTTTTTATTTTTTATTTAATTCAAGTTAATATTTTTTTATGTTTTTGTATTATTTTGATGTGATGATATAAAAAACTAATTTTAAAAAATAAAAAAAATATTATCTCAATATATATTTTTTTTTAAATCATTACGTAATAATATACTAGTTAGCATATTGGCCTGTGCTCCACACCGGTTCAATAACAATTTTTTTTCAAATGTAAAAATATTTGAGTTAGGTTAAGAGCACGGAATGCATTTGCACTATTACATCTCCAATTAAAGTATTTTCTACAATAACATCATGAATAATGCATAGCAGAACAGCACCCAATACACTGACAACCATTTTTTCCTTTTAAATTTTTTTTCTTTTAAGATATTTTTAATTTTTTTTCTCTTTAATTCTTTTAATTTTCTCTTATTGATTTTTTTCATATTGTAAAGAGCAAATAAATTGATGTGACTTTTTTTATATTGTATAAAAGTTAAGCGATGACAAATTTTTGTTATTTTCAGATTGGGTTGAATTTACTTATCAAAGTATGATTTTTTTGTGTTTTAAAAATACTTTTAAAAAAAAAAATTTATATTTTTTTATTTTAAATTAATATTTTTTTTATATTTTTTATATTATTGTAATATAATGACAGATCTAAGGACCGCAACCAAACCCAAACCTATGCAAAGTCAGATACAAGCTTATGCGTGGCTAAACCCAAAGTTATTAGATATGGTTTTACAGCCGGACTCAATGCACTTAAAATCATGCTTTATTGTTTTTACATTTAAAATAAAAAATTATTATTAAGCCGCTGTAGCGGAAGTCAATATTATAAAATGTATATATATAAAGAGACACTTAAAAAAAACAAGTTTGTCTGTACTAGACGACTTGTGCCTTTCCATTTTTTGTCTAGTCAACGGGAAGATTAGTAGGTCAAAACTAATAATAAATATCAATGGGAAATTAGAGAGGAAGTATCCGAACTAAGAAAGAAGAATTTTACGTTCATATAATTCATTTGTGTGTGAAACGGAGAAAAGATAGGCTATATAATTCATTTGTGTGTGAAACGGAGAAAAGATAGGCTATATAATTCATTTGTGTGTGAACGGGAAATTGGAGAGGAAGTATCCGAACTAAGAAAGAAGAATTTATTTCTGAAATAATTTTACAATGAATTTTATATTTTTAAAATAAAAGATACAGAGAAGAGATGCTATATTTTCAGACATAATATTTTTTATTTTTTATTTTTTATTTTTAAAATATCTTTATAAAATATATTTATTAATCCAATTGTATTGAATAATATCTCAAAATGAAATATCATAAAGAATATCATTTCAAAATTGGATTCCTACCAGTCTATCTTGGGTGGGCTCTATGAGATTCCGTGTGTTGGTTTTCCAGTCCTCCACACTATTTGGCCAAAATACTAAATCAATTTTTTTATTTTTTTAATTAATGTGGATGTTTGGTGAGCTTGCACGTACATCGATTAATCCTACAGGCCCTGAAATTAACGACTATATAAATCTTTAATAACCATCATATTAGAAATCACAAGATCTAAACCTCCAGCATATGCGTACCTCAATTAATTTTTTATATTATTATTATTATTATTATTATTATTATTGACATTGATAAAGTATTTTTTTTTTTTTAGGAACGGATGTGTTAGGAAATTAATATAAATTAATGGTTATATATATATATATATAATTGAAGTTTAAAAGGAGAATATGTTAGTGAGTTAATTTAAAATAATTTTTGACATTATTAAGTTTAAATTTTTTTAATTGAAATAATTTTTTGATATGATAAATTATATCATAAGCAAATTAAGTAATTAATATACGACTTCAAATCTTTTGACTCTGATAAAAAAAATTTAACATAGGCCTTAAAATGCAATCTAATTTCCAATTCGAGTAGGCATGCAAAATATGAGGCAATAACTCGATTTCTGCATCAAAATAGAAGAGGGTATCAGAAATGCTTTTCATTAATTAATGATTAATTAGAATTTAGTGTTTATTGTTTATTAAAATTAATTAATTAATATCGCTGTCATATAAAAAATAATTAAATCATTACTGTTTTAGTGTTTACCATGTTTAATTTAATAGTATTTTATTTCAGAAAATGCCTTTTATTATCAAACTTTCTATCCTAAATACTTATTTCTTAAAATAAAAATTCAAAACAAAACAAAATGAAAACGAATATGACACGACAAAAAGGATGAAATTATAAATGAATATAAAATATTAGTCAAAATTAATCTTGTAAATACGCTAGATTTTATTTACACTGAAAAGTAAATATTGAAACGTAATATTGAAAAGTAATTCAATTTTTATAAAAAAAAAAATACTTTAAAAAAAGAAATTATTTTTCTACAAATGAACGAGTCCTTAGTATTTTTAGGTAATTGCCCATGTTTCCAAATTTAGTAGCTAAAGAATGTAAAGCATTACTCTGGTATCGATGGAGGGTGGTTGATGCTAACATCAACATTCCAAATTTATCGATAATGCATCTGATTAGGTCTGTGATCCCTTTCAATTTAATCCGAATTGAAAGAGATTTGCTTTTAATAAACGAAATTGGGTAAAATATACTCCGACCATGGAAATAAAACGCTGACGTGTATAGTCTTCCCAAACATTAAAGGGGGAGTAGCATAAACACGATTTGGATGGACAGAAATAGATGGCAGGGAAAGGACAAGTTCCAATAAAAGTGACCTGGAAAACAATAAAAGCTTCCCAGCAGAGTATGAGCTTTGCTAGCTGATGCATCTTCAATGGAGTATGATGATTTCTTGTCCAAGATATACTCTGGCCATGTAAAAATACAAGAATTCACTTCGTAAAGTTTATGTACAAGTGAGATATTAATTATACATTTACAACTTCTCACTTGGAATTTTATCAACCATCATACATACATCAATTTCTGTCAGTCTACATATTCACCACGATCAAGCTTATCTAATTCTCTTTCAATCAAAAGTTCGTCTGCCCAGTTAGAAAGTAGAATTTCTTCCTCTGGTTTTGATACGTTAATTTCCATAGTTCTTCTGCAAAAGACGATCTTTAAGATCACAACTCCATAACTATAAATATCTTCTTCAAATGCTAATCTTATTCCATTCAGGTACCATATAACCTAGCTAGTGCCCCTCTAGCTATCGTCAAGGTTCTTGTTTTATTAGTAACTAGCAATTTTGCTTGCCCAAAATACAAAACTACGAAGAGCTAAAGGAGGATTTTGTCTGAAATGGATTTGCAGTCCAGACGAGTGTGTTATCAGGTTAACCCGATCAGCCACATTCATATGGTAAATCAACTCTTGTGGATAGAATGGCCAGAAGGAGATAGCCATGAATGCAAACCGTGTGAAATGAATGCTTTGTTCGCTAACATCACTGTCTAACTTTAGTACAGGTCCTGCCGTCCGAGACCCACCTTCGACGTCAATCAACCCCTAATATCACTGTCTAACTTTTTTTCTTTTTTGTCAGGGGTGACGTCTAAATCAAACCCTAATATCACTGTTTAACCCTTTTTATTTTTGTCATGGATGTTTGTATTGTCAAGGGTTTGTAAATTTGATAGGAGTTATTTTTTAAAATAAATTTTGTTAAAAAATATATTACGATAATATATTAAAATTTTTTTATATTAATAAAATATAAATTTTCCACAAAAGTAATGAAAAACAGGCTATATCGCAACCCAAAGACCCCTAGTATAGTTTTTCACAAAAGTCTCTTGGAGAGGATAAAGAAAAGAAATAACAAAAGGAAATGGTGAAAAAAGTTGAGGAATATTTTAGTTGTTTCTGTCGCACCCGACATCGCGGCGGCCTTAAAAATTAATTCTCGAATCTTTGGAAAGAACGGATTTCTGGCATCCTGTTCTTTAATGTGGATATTCTTGTTTAAGGAGTCGCCACCTAGTATTACGGTCACTAGGAACCCTGACTGGTCAACAGAGATTCTATGGTTCGGGACTGGTTACGTAAAAGGGAAGATATTATCACCCCTTAAACGTCCTGCCTGAGGCAGGCTGCATTGTTGTTTTCGTCTTAAATTGCTAAATGTTTATTAATTTATGTTATGAAAATTTGCTTATAATATTCCTGACTCTGGCGCCAGTGAATATTTAACTACGAATATTTCCAACTCTGGCGTTGGTAAATATTACGTAGCTATAAATTTAAATCAGTATTATTTTTTTATTCCCGACTCTGGTGCCAGTGAATAAATAAATAATAATACATTTATTATTTTTTTTTTTTGAAATGCACATATTTCTTATTTTTTCTAACTAAACAAAATTGAATAAACGAATAAAAATAATATAAACTTGAACCGGTATTTTTATTCCCGACTCTGGCGTCAGTGAATAAACCAATAAATTTATATTATTTTTATTCACGCATACACATTTTTATTTTTTATTTTTCCTACCTTTTTATTTTTCTGCTTTTTATTTTTATATTTTTATATTTTTTTGGGCTGTGCCCAGCCCAGCCCACATGGGCTGGGCTAAGCCCAGCCAGCCCGGCCCGGCCACTGGCCCAAGCCAGTGGCCCGGCTGGGCTCAGCAGCACTGTGCAAGTGAATTAAAATTCACTTGCACAGTGTAAGAGATGCTTAATTGAAAAGGAGAGCTTCTTACCTGGTCTGCGAGGCGATGGAGACAGTGGCGAAGCTCTGGCTGGCCGACTACATCCTCTGCTCTTCTCCTTCTTCTGCTTTCCTTTGTTCCTTTTGATTCTGTGCCCGTATACTTCAGTCTTCCTGCAGCTCCTCCTCCTCTCAGTCTCTTCCCCTCCGTTCGTCTGCTGTTCCTTTTCTTTTTGTTTTCTCAGTCCTTGCGATGAAGAACAGAGGACGTTGCTGGCTTCTCCTTTCGAAATTGGGTCTCGTTCTTTGCTCTGTTTGTGGCTTGCGTTTTATTGGTTCTTGACTCTGTCTTTCTGGGTTGAATCTTCAGCCTTGGTTCTGTATTTTTGTGTTGTGTTTGCGTTGTTCCGGCGACTTTTTTCTGGGTTTTTGTATTGGGTTTTCTTATGCAGGGACGTCTGCAGAGATGAAGGCAATAGCGGGAACAATTCTCTGTGTATAACTGGATTCCCTTCCTCTCCTTCTCTCTGTGTATGTTTTTGTTTGCTCTGTTTTTCTGGGTTTCTCTTTTTGTTATTTTTCTGGGTTTCTCTCCTCTTTCTTCTGCCCCCTTGGTGTATGGTTTTTAGTCTCTCATTTATAGAGATTTCCCAAGCTTGCCTCTAATCAGTCCTACCTTTGCAGGACTGTATCCTCCACGAACGAGATCGTGTGCAAAGGACTCGTTCCACGATTGAATTTGTTGCAGATTTTCAGGTCTCCGGTTGAATCGGGATAAGAAGATCACACGGTTGGTCCACCAGCCACGGCAGCGTTTCGGCAGCAACGGACTCCACCAGGAACGGCAACGTTTTCAAGTAACCCGTGGACAGTTTCAGTTTGACCCCCGAACATTGGAAATTTTGCAATTGGACCCCTGAGCAATTAAAACATTTCTTTTAATTTTGCCCCCTTTTGGATAAATTTCAATTAAATCCTTAAATTGGTGCACTTTTACAAAACAGTCCTTAATTCCTGGATTATTCAATTTGGTCCTTAATTAATTCTTTCAATTTTGCCCTTTTTGGATAAATTTCAATTAAATACCTGAATTTATTTAATTAATTAAATCAAAGTTTAATTAAGTCCTCAAACTTATTAATTCTTCTAATTTCATTAATTAAACTAATCCAAAATTTAAATAAATTTCCCAACTTATTAATTCTTCAATTTCTGATCAATTTACTCTCAAATTTGATAATTTTATCCATGAACTTTGAATTATTTGTTCAAAAATTGGGTTATGACAGTTGCCCCCTCTTTATAATATTTACTTACATAAAGATATTAGAAGATTTCATTTTCTTTTAGCTTTGTGTAGTAAATTTATAAAGAAAATCAGATACAGAAAGAATATTTGCTTCTTTTTTTATTTTTTTTTATTTTTTAGTTTTGAAAACTTTGAAAACAGTAGATTGATGTAGAAATCAAGAAACAAATCATTTGGGAGACGACCCTTTTTTTTTTTTGAAATGGATCAAATTGTTGTAGGGAACCTGCTCAATGATAAAAGAAACGCAAAGAATTTCACGAGTGGTCTAATTGTTCAAAGCGACCTGCCCAATGATTGAAAAATACGATGATTTTTTTCTCTTTTTTTCTCTTCTTTTTTTTTTTCTCTTTTTCTTTTGATGGTATGTTGTAATGGGTTACCGGCCTAAATGGTCACATTGTAATGGGTTACCTGCCCAGTATATGATGGTATGTTGTAATGGGTTACCGGCCCAAAGGGTCACATTGTAATGGGTTACCTGCCCAGTTGGTAAATTGTAATGGGTTACCAGCCCAGGTGGTCACATTGTAATGGGTTACCTGCCCAGTTGGTAAATTGTAATGGGTTACCAGCCCAGGTGGTCACATTGTAATGGGTTATCTGCCCAGTTGGTCACATTGTAATGGGTTACCTGCCCAGTTGGTATATTGTAATGGGTTACCAACCCAGATGGTCACATTGTAATGGGTTACCTGTCCAGTTGGTCACATTGTAATGGGTTACCTGCCCAGTGGAAAAATACAAGTTTTTTTTTTAGAATGGAGATAAGACGAGGGCTCGAAGGCGCGCTCAAATGGAGATAAGACGAGGGCTCGAAGGCGCGCTCGAATGGAGATAAGACGAGGGCTCGAAGGCGCGCTCCAATGGAGGTAGGATAGAAAATGCACTACCTTTGATGGTCGAGGGCTCGAAGGCGCGCTCGAAAATAAGACGAGGGCTCGAAGGCGCGCTCGAATGTAAGACGAGGGCTCGAAGGCGCGCTCGAATGGAGGTAGGATAGAAAATGCACTACCTTTGATGGTCGAGGGCTCGAAGGCGCGCTCGAATGGAGGTAGGATAGAAAATGCACTACCTGAGGTGGTCGAGGGCTCGAAGGCGTGCTCGAATGGAGGTAGGATAGAAAATGCACTACCTTTGATGGTCGAGGGCTTGAAGGCACGCTCGAAAAGAACTCAGACGAGGGCTCGAAAGCGCGCTCAAAAAGAAATAAGACGAGGGCTCGAATGGAGGTAGGATAGGAAATGCACTACCTATGATGGTCGAGGGCTCGAAGGCGCGCTCGAAAAGAAATAAGAGGAGGGCTCGAAGGCGCGCTCGAATGGAGGTAGGATAGGAAATGCACTACCTTTGATGGTCGAGGGCTCGAAGGCGCGCTTGAATGTAAGACGAGGGCTCGAAGGCGCGCTCGAATGGAGGTAGGATAGAAAATGCACTACCTTTGATGGTCGAGGGCTCGAAGGCGCTCTCGAAAAGAACTCAGACGAGGGCTCGAAGGCGCGCTCGAATGGAGGTAGGATAGGAAATGCACTACCTATGATGGTTGAGGCTGAAAAGTGGTGAAAAAATACAGAGATTTTTCTGGTGGCCTAATTCTCATGGGCGGCCTGCCCAGGTCGAAAAATTCTCAAAAATGAAAAATTTTTCAACAACAATTTTGATCTTTGGCCGTTTCAAGTTGGCCTTCCACTTGATGGATTTCATTGGAATTTTCTCATATGAAATTTGCAAAACTCATTGTCCAATGTCTCAAAGTTAAATGATATGCATGCATCTTTACCTGATTTGAAATATAGGCCCCCATTTCTTCATAGTCTTCTTGTTGATTGATTGGTGAGATCTTGCTAACTGATTTGAGTCATCTTTGTCGTTTAGCTTTCTAACCCACTCGAGTTAGCCCATGTAAGTCTATTTCCAAATTTGTTTGCACAACTCAGCATTTGTGGTGCCCATCGTGACCCACTTGCTTGCTAGAGATTTTCTTATTCGTCAAATAATTTGAGAGGATTATTCATTACCCCTCGTCTCACTGCTAAAAAACATTCGGTATCACTTGCTGAAAGGATCGAGCTGTCTTTTGTAAAGCAAAATGCCCCCTTGTCTTGTTGTAAGGGATGATAGATTTTCCTTAAACACAATGTTGTCCCCTTGTACTGGTCATTGCCCCCAAGTGTGCTATGTCACTGACTTAGATGAATAATGATTTTAAGAGGTCATTCTCTCATTTGGTGAAGGAATATGAGTCTGGAATGAATCTTGAAATCTTGATCTTGCATTTTGAAAACAAAATTTATTTCGATGTGAGTCTAAAATAATTTGCTTTTGAAATCTTGCAACTCCTTGGTTATTTTCTTTCTTGGAAAAGAGATTATTTGCTCTTGTGTTTGATAATGAGGTCTTCGGTGAAAATATGTCATGAGATGACCTTTTGTTTCGAAGTGAAGGGCTCGAGAAAAAGCTCGAGGTTTTGTAAGAGAAAAACTTGTCTCTTTTTTTAACATTTATTTTTATCAGCATGAATAATAATGAGTAGTTTATTCTTGATGTCATGAATCTTATGAAAAAGTATCTTTGCATTTTGAGAGCATTGTTTATTGTTCTAGATTGCTTGCTTGCTTGATTAGAAAGGACTTCTACAGGCACGTAACGTAGGCTGTGGTTTTTGGCTATGAAAGAAAAGGATTCATAAGGCTCAAAGAGTGTTTCAGGGTTCCAAAGACTGAAGATCACTATCAATAGTTTGACTCTTGACGTCATTCATAGTTCTTTTGCCGCTCTTCTTTGATTTGCTCCTTTTTGTCCTTTTTCATTGCTTTGCTAGAGCATACTCACTTTATCTTGGTTATCACTTTTTCTTGTGATTTAGGCATGCCCCCTAGCATTTGAGTTTCTTGGGCTCTTTTGCCTTTTGACTTTCTCACGGCTTTATCATCTTTCTTGATCATTGAAATTTCACTTGCCCTTTTTTTTTTTTCTTGTGAAGTGGGCATGATCCCTAGCATTTGTATTTCTTAGGCTCTTTTGCCTTTTGGCTTTCTCACGGCTTTATTGTTCTTCTTGATCATTGAAATTTTACTTGCCCCCAGTGTAGGGTGTGATCTTAGTCGGGATTTTTTTATGAAAAAAAAAAATTTATTCAGGCTCAAAAAGGGTTTGCAAGGGATGTACTTATTTTAGAACGTGAAAGGAATAACAAAGATGGCCTTTCCTCATTTCAAGCGCAAGCAGCTATGATCAATAAACTTTGACCTCATATAGTGTGATGGTTTATTCTTTGCAAAGATGCATTTCATGAGTTATGAGTAACAAGTTCACTACATACCATTATTCATACATTTAAAAACACATGATTCAAGAGTAATGGGGTAAGGGTGTTTATTCTTCTTCTTTTTTCACAATTGTTTTTCTAATTTAGTCACCTCAATGATGGAGTTGCTTGATTCACTTGTCATTCTACAAGTAGAATGTCAAAAATGTCGTTTTTGAATAAACATCAAATTATTTTTTGAACTCAAAATGCCAGATCAATTTTTTTCAAAACTCTAATAGGGAAACTGATTTTTTTGGTAAAAGAGATGAATTGCGTTTATGAGATCGCATAAGGCTTCAAAGATGTGTTTATGAATCTTTATAAGAAAACTATCTTAGAAAAAAAATGAATAATGCTAATCGTAAACACGATTGAATGACAAACTCATTATTTTCATTGAAACTTTAGAAAATAAGTTCAACAAGAAAGAACTTATGACAACATCTTGGGCTGTGAATACTGATAAGATAACATATAAAGGGGCTAAACATTTAGCGATCATTGATTGGAATTTCTGGAATATTTCAATCATTCATTCTCCTCGACAAGGGCATCTTTTCAACAGTCAATTGAAATCAAATGTAGATCATTCTCGACCTAATATCACCATAGCTTTATCTTCAAGATAGTTGATTTCTAGGAGTCGATGTGAAGCAATTAGCTATAGAAATGATAAGTGCCTTGGCAACCATCTTCAGTGAAACCGTTCTTCTCAGTCGGGTTAGCGATCTTACCTAACCCAATGGCTTGTTCAATCCTCTCAGCTACAACAACCAGGTCAGTAAAATATTGTGCAGAGCTTCTAACCAAGTATTCAAAGTATGGAGCTTTAAAGGTGTTGGAAAATAAACTGATCATTTCTTTTTCCAACATGGGAGGGTTAACTTGTGCAGCTACCTCACTCCATCTTCGGGCGTATTCTCTTATGGATTCTTTGTTATCCTTCTTCATAGCTTGCAAGCTTAACCGATCAGGGCCCACATCTATATTGAACTTATATTGCCTCATGAAGGCATCAACTAAATCCTTCCATTTTTTAACCTTGGTATTGTCCAACCGCATATACCAAGCGAGGGCAATATTACTCAGACTGTCTTGAAAGAAATGAATCAACAGTTTCTCATCATGAACCACCTCAGCCATTTTGTTGCAGTATGCTTTGAGATGAGTTATAAGGCATTGAGTTCCCGTATATTTAACAAATTCTGGCACTCTAAATTTTTTTGGGAATGACAACGTTGGGCACCAAACACATCTCAGCAGCCTTTATAGGATCATATAGGTGAATTCCCTCAAATGCCCTCATCCTTTGTTATAGGGCAATGAATTTGTTCAGCTCATCTTCTTTTACTATTTTGCCCTTTTGAGATTCATTCTCTGTAGAATCAATGGTAAACGCCATTCTCGTGGTGTATGCTGGATGAAAATGCATGGCTTGTTGAAAATCAGATGACAACCCATTTGCCCCCAGATTCTATAGATTGAAGGGATTTACAAGTATAGGTTCAGGCTGAGCTGTAAGTGTTGCTTTTCCGGATTTATCTCTCAAGGCCTGCTCGAGTAGACTAGTAAGCCTTACGACTTCTTCTTTAAGATTGTCCACCTTTTTTTGATGTTGGGCTTCCAACTGGGCTCTTTCTTCGTTTTTCATTTGTCTTTTCTCGAAAGGGTTTATTATATGTAGGTTTCAAATGGGAACCTATATTTCAACCTGTAAATATAAATCATGCAATTTATGCAAAAATGTTGATTCAATTAAAAATGTATATGGAATGCAGACACGTCCTTCACGGGATGACAACCTAATAGGAAGATCCTAATTGTTGAGTGCATCAAAGGGTTGGTCACTATCTAGTTTCAAAGGGTCTCTCGCATGCTCAGTGATCGTCCATGAAAGGTCGATATGAGGCTTACAAGTAGTGTGAAAATAGAGGCCCTGAGTAATATCAGTTTGGCATATCAACCACTTCCAAGTAAACAATCAAGCGAGAGTTGGATGGTTTCACGAGTCTTACCCAGGCTAAAGCCATTGGGGTACCGTTACTTTCCCACTTATCCTAGATTTTAAGGTGTGTGCTATCAACGTGATGCATGACAATATAAACATGGATGCATGCTAAAGCAGTAAATTCAAGAAAAATAAACAAATAAACATAACATAAAAAACATTATAACAATTGATAAACAAAAGGCAAAGCTTAGTCCATTAGTCCCCAGTGGAGTCGCCATTCTGTCGCACCCGACATCGCGGCGGCCTTAAAAATTAATTCTCGAATCTTTGGAAAGAACGGATTTCTGGCATCCTGTTCTTTAATGTGGATATTCTTGTTTAAGGAGTCGCCACCTAGTATTACGGTCACTAGGAACCCTGACTGGTCAACAGAGATTCTATGGTTCGGGACTGGTTACGTAAAAGGGAAGATATTATCACCCCTTAAACGTCATGCCTGAGGCAGGCTGCATTGTTGTTTTCGTCTTAAATTGCTAAATGTTTATTAATTTATGTTATGAAAATTTGCTTATAATATTCCTGACTCTGGCGCCAGTGAATATTTAACTACGAATATTTCCAACTCTGGCGTTGGTAAATATTACGTAGCTATAAATTTAAATCAGTATTATTTTTTATTCCCGACTCTGGTGCCAGTAAATAAATAAATAATAATACATTTATTATTTTTTTTTTTGAAATGCACATATTTCTTATTTTTTCTAACTAAACAAAATTGAATAAACGAATAAAAATAATATAAACTTGAACCGGTATTTTTATTCCCGACTCTGGCGTCAGTGAATAAACCAATAAATTTATATTATTTTTATTCACGCATACACATTTTTATTTTTTATTTTTCCTACCTTTTTATTTTTCTGCTTTTTATTTTTATATTTTTATATTTTTTTGGGCTGTGCCCAGCCCAGCCCACATGGGCTGGGCTAAGCCCAGCCAGCCCGGCCCGGCCACTGGCCCAAGCCAGTGGCCCGGCTGGGCTCAGCAGCACTGTGCAAGTGAATTAAAATTCACTTGCACAGTGTAAGAGATGCTTAATTGAAAAGGAGAGCTTCTTACCTGGTCTGCGAGGCGATGGAGACAGTGGCGAAGCTCTGGCTGGCCGACTACATCCTCTGCTCTTCTCCTTCTTCTGCTTTCCTTTGTTCCTTTTGATTCTGTGCCCGTATACTTCAGTCTTCCTGCAGCTCCTCCTCCTCTCAGTCTCTTCCCCTCCGTTCGTCTGCTGTTCCTTTTCTTTTTGTTTTCTCAGTCCTTGCGATGAAGAACAGAGGACGTTGCTGGCTTCTCCTTTCGAAATTGGGTCTCGTTCTTTGCTCTGTTTGTGGCTTGCGTTTTATTGGTTCTTGACTCTGTCTTTCTGGGTTGAATCTTCAGCCTTGGTTCTGTATTTTTGTGTTGTGTTTGCGTTGTTCCGGCGACTTTTTTCTGGGTTTTTGTATTGGGTTTTCTTATGCAGGGACGTCTGCAGAGATGAAGGCAATAGCGGGAACAATTCTCTGTGTATAACTGGATTCCCTTCCTCTCCTTCTCTCTGTGTATGTTTTTGTTTGCTCTGTTTTTCTGGGTTTCTCTTTTTGTTATTTTTCTGGGTTTCTCTCCTCTTTCTTCTGCCCCCTTGGTGTATGGTTTTTAGTCTCTCATTTATAGAGATTTCCCAAGCTTGCCTCTAATCAGTCCTACCTTTGCAGGACTGTATCCTCCACGAACGAGATCGTGTGCAAAGGACTCGTTCCACGATTGAATTTGTTGCAGATTTTCAGGTCTCCGGTTGAATCGGGATAAGAAGATCACACGGTTGGTCCACCAGCCACGGCAGCGTTTCGGCAGCAACGGACTCCACCAGGAACGGCAACGTTTTCAAGTAACCCGTGGACAGTTTCAGTTTGACCCCCCGAACATTGGAAATTTTGCAATTGGACCCCTGAGCAATTAAAACATTTCTTTTAATTTTGCCCCCTTTTGGATAAATTTCAATTAAATCCTTAAATTGGTGCACTTTTACAAAACAGTCCTTAATTCCTGGATTATTCAATTTGGTCCTTAATTAATTCTTTCAATTTTGCCCTTTTTGGATAAATTTCAATTAAATACCTGAATTTATTTAATTAATTAAATCAAAGTTTAATTAAGTCCTCAAACTTATTAATTCTTCTAATTTCATTAATTAAACTAATCCAAAATTTAAATAAATTTCCCAACTTATTAATTCTTTAATTTCTGATCAATTTACTCTCAAATTTGATAATTTTATCCATGAACTTTGAATTATTTGTTCAAAAATTGGGTTATGACAGTTTCATATATGCATTATGTGTTTACCTGTAATATAAAATATAATTTATGAAAAAATTAAGATAGAATACTGCCCTAAGTAATTTTCTCAATAAAAAAATTAAAGAGTTAATTATGTTGTTTCTAGCTGTGCAACTTCTAAAATTAAAATAAACAATTTCAAGGATTGTGATGTATTAAAAAATTATTTTAATTTAATAATTTAAATTATTAAATAATATTTTAAAATATAATTTATATTATTTTCTAACCCTTTAAGTTTTTTTTATTTTGTAAAAATGAGTATTACTCGTTTAAAAGGGATAGTGCAACCCTTTATTTTATTTTCTTTTAAGATTGTGTTGGTAAAAACAATGCTACCTATTGAATTTTAGACTGTCGTTGTTTCCATTAAAATTCAATAAGTTATATTAATGGAATATCACGACAGCTTTGATAATTATTTTGTAGGGGGTAAAAAATATTATGATTGCACTAATTTTTATTTTTATTTCTATTTTTTTAACAAAAAAACCCTTGAGATTTCACATGGTTTATGTTATTTTTTATCCAATTTTTTTTCATAAAATTAAAAATTGATAAACCAATTGAGAAAGATAGTGTTTATTTTTGCAGTCAAATAATATTTTTTAAATATTCTGAATTTTTTATGTTTTTGAATGTTTTTACAGTAATAATATCAAAATAATTTTTTTTATATTTTTTAAAAAAAACCACTTTAAACATCGTAATTCCAAACACTGTAATAAACCTATCCTATGACTTATGTCAAGTCATATACAGCTTATTTGAAGATATATATTTAATTCTATACAAAGTGAAACTCATTTCAGTTGTAAGATTGCGACTCTGAGAAGACTATTAATGGGCATCCGTACATGTTAGAATCATAATTAATGATCACGATACAGATCCTGGGCTGATGAAGATGAAGGACCATCCCATAGTGTTCTATCTGATGAACGCACGAGGGACTGAGTTTCGTCGATACTCAGGACTGAAGATTGATCAGAGTTGCCTTGGAAACTCTGAGAGTTGCCTTGGAAACTCTTAAACCTCAATGAATCGCCAAACGTACTTGGATCCACGACGACTAATTCCTGAACATCACCCTTTCCTTCAAGCATTCTTACTACGGCAGACATTGTAGGTCTAAGTGCGGGAGATTGGTTTGTGCATAGCAGTGCTACTTTAATCATCCTAGCTGCTTCTTTCTTGTTGAATTCAGACCCTAATCTTGGATCAACAAGCTCCATTATGTCTCCATTTTGTTGTATAGTACGTAGATAAGTGGCCTGCAGCGAAATTCTCTGTGTGGTGCTTTCACTATGAAGGCTGGCAATGGTGGGGCTATATGGCTGGCGATCAGTGATCTATGACAGTTTTTCTGTCTTGTATTTTGATAATTTTATTACTATATTACCCATTCAAATCTACTAGTGATCTACGCTGGGCAATTATTCATTAGGGGTTCTCTTGGGATTTAGATGACTTTCATAGTTAATTGTTATAAATTATATTTTATTTAATAGTTTAAGTTATTAGATTGAATTGGTTTTTTAATATGGTATTATAGTCTTGATAATCAAGTCATCACGAGTTTTAATCTTATTATTTATATTTATTTCATAAAAATTAATTATAAGGTAGTATGAGCCTGTGTAAATTTTAAATTCAAATAACTTTCACTATTGAATTGAATTAACTGTTGATATTAATTGACTGACTGTATATTAGTATACAATAGTTGAGAATAATAGAATGTGTTAGGTTGTGCCTTAGCCAACCTTCCTATTTATATAGAGGCAGCAGAACACTGTAGTAACTGTAATGATTACAACATCCTATATTAGAATCCTATTCTGATAGATACATGAGTAATTGTAATGATTACAATATCCTATATTAGAATCATATGCTCTAATATGCCCTCTCAAGATGAGGGTGGGGGATCAACCCGAAGCTTGAATCGAAAAGCAGTAAAGGATGCAACAGGAAGCGGTTTAGTGAAGACATCAGCAAGTTGATCCCGAGAGGGAACAAAACGAATCTGAATTTCTTTCTTGGCAACACGGTCACGGACAAAGTGATAATCCACTTCAACATGCTTAGTACGAGCATGGAAGATAGGATTTGCTGAGAGATAGGTAGCACCAAGATTATCACACCAAATGGTAGGGGCAGAGACTGAGGGAACCTGCAAATCTGTTAACATGTATTGAAGCCAAATGACTTCAGCGGTACCATCAGCAAGGGCTTTATACTCAGCCTCAGTAGAGGAGCGAGCAACAATGCGTTGTTTGCTGAATTTCTAAGAAATAGGTGTCTGACCAAAAAAGACAAGATAGCCGCATGTAGACTTGCGATCATCAATACTACCAGCCCAATCTGCATTTGTAAAGCCATGTAGAGCAAAAGAGGAGCCTCGAGTGATATGGAAACCATAAGATGCCGTACCTTTAAGATAACGTAAAATACGTTTGACAGCGGCCCAATGAGAACCTACAGGAGCATGCATAAACTGACAGACTCTGTTAACAGCAAAACATATATCTGGACGGGTGAAGGTAAGATATTGAAGAGCACCCACGATTTGACAAAATCATGTAGGATCAGAGAATGAATGATCCGGTAATAAAATGACTTTCAAAAGGGAGACTGGAGTATCAACTGGTTTGCAGGAAGTCATACTAGCTCAGGTGAGGATGTCAAGAATATATTTATGTTAACGCAACATTAAACCCATACTGGTAGACTGAACTTCAATACCTAGAAAGTAGTGAACAACACCTAAGTCACGAAGCTTGAACTCAGAGCTGAGTAACTGTATAAGGTGATGGAGCATAGCAGAGTTGCTACCCGTGAGCAGAATATCATCAACATACATCAGGAGATAAAAGATATTAGTACCATCATATAAGATAAACAGGGAGGTGTTAACCTTGGAAGCTTGAAAACCAATGGAGAGCAAAAAATCACTTAGACGAGTGTACCATGTTCTCGGTGCCTGTTTCAAACCATACAATGATTTGTGCAATCTGCACACATGAGATGGAAGAGAAGAGTCAACGAAACCTGGAGGCTATTTCATGTAGACCTCTTCAGTAAGAACACCATTGAGGAAGGCATTATGAATATCAAGCTGATGAATCTTCCAATTTCATGAAACCGCGATAGAGAAAACCAATCGGACAGTGGCCTGCTTAATAACTGGACTGAAGGTTTCAGAATAATCAATACCTTCCTGCTGGGTAAAACCTCTAGCAACAAGGCGCGCCTTATAGCGCTCAATACTACCATCAACACGATGTTTGATCCGATATACCCATCTACTGCCAACAACGTTCATCGAAGGATGAAATGGAACCAAAGACCAAGTGCGATTTTCGCATAAAGCAGCGATCTCATCACACATAACATTATGCCAAACTGCATACCGGTCAGCATCAGAGAATGCAAAAGGCTCAGAAGAGGGAGAATACAGTACCCGTGTGGAGGTAGAAGTAGCAGCAGCAGAAGCAACCAAATTAGCTATCTTCTGCTGCCGCGGTCTAAAAGTCATAGGATGTCTGTTGTGTGCTGATGGAGACGCAGGGGAAGACGGTTGTAGTGAGGAGACCTGTGGCAGTTGATAAGAAGACAAATCAACCATAAGTTGCAGACCAGCGGGAGAGGATGATAAAGAAGCAGCCTCAAGCACAGGACTATCAGCAGAGGAGGGGCTGGAGGTAGAGACTGAAGCTGCAGGAGTGCTGGCCAGGGAGGGCGAAGCAAAGGAGGGACTAGAAAGTGCCCCAAGACCATGAGAAGAGGAGACCAATTGACGATCTGAACCTACATAATAAGGGTTAGATAAACAAGCATGGGATGATGGCCATGGAATGGGTGGAAGCTGTGGTCAAATGGCTGTTTGGAGTGGCAAAGTGGAGTGTTGTGGGCTGTTTGGGTGGCTAGTGAAAGTGGGTGGTGGTGGGTGATTTAACAAATTTGGGAGGGTAACAGTAGTGGGTGGGGTGGGGGTTGTGGTGGAGACCTTTGCAATCTGTTCAGAATTATCAAATGGAAACACATGTTCATGGAAGTGGACATGACGGGAAATATAAATACGGTGAGATGCAATGTCAAGACATCGATAACCAAGATGCAAGGAACTATATCCAAAAAACACACATGGAGAGGAATGAAAATCCAATTTATGATTATTATATGGACGCAGAAAAGGAAAACAGAGACACCCAAAGGTACACAAAAAATGATAATCAGGAGACCGTTGAAATAAACAATCAAACAGAGAGCGATGGGCAAGAATAGGAGTAGGCATACGATTTATAAGATAAACAGAGGTTTCAAAAGCATAATTCCAGAATCGAAAAGGTGCTTTACATTGCCCTAAAAGAGTAAGACCTGTTTCCACAATATGCCTATGACGACGCTCTACTGTTCCATTTTGTTCATGAGTGTGGGGACAAATCAGACGATGATGAATACCAATGGTCTGAAAAAATATGGATAGTTTTCGGTATTCACCATCCCAATCAGTTTGAACAGATTTTATTTTTAATGAAAATTAACGTTCGACAAGAGTCTGAAATTGATGAAAAACAGAGTAAACATCAGATTTGGCAACGAGAGGATAATACCATACATATTTAGTATAAGCATCAACAAAGATAAAAAAAAATAACAATAGCCATCTGAAGAAAAAAGAGGAGCAGGGCCCCATACATCACTAAAAATTAATTCAAGTGGAGTAGAAGTTTTGTGACCCGTAGGTCCTAAAGACAAAGGCGATGATTTTCCTAAAGGACAACTTTGACATTGAAAATTAAGATGTTTGTTATTACAAATGATCTTATTTTTCGAGATTAACAATTGAAAAATACGTGAAGTAGGATGACCTAGTCGACGATGCCATAAATTGGCAGAGGCAGAAGTGTAGGGAGACCAATAGGCTTGAGGAACTGACGTGACGGAAGACTTGGTCAGGGCATAGAGACCATCTTTACTCTGACCTAAGAGAAGGACTTCTTGGGTGTTGAAATCCTTAACATAAAACACATGAGGGTGAAATTCAAAATAAACTTTATTATCAAGACAAAATTTCTGAACAGAGAGCAGAGGTTTTGTGATTGCAGGAACATGAAGAACATTAGATAAGGTGAAAGAACGATGTGGTGTATATATTTTTGTATGACCAAGATGAGATATAGGAAGGCCCTTACCATCACCAATATGCAAATTATCATTACCAAGATACGATTCTGAAGCGGTCAAGGTGGCAAGATCAGGTGTGACGTGTTAATTGGCACCAATATTTGGAAACCAATCAACAGAACCGGTTGAGGAGAGATTGCGCTGCACCAGGTTGGCAGTAGGTTGTTGGCCATAGCTTCGCTGCTAGAATTGAGGGCAATAGAGAGCTGTATGGCCGAAATTCTGACACAATTGGCAGCGTGGATTATGCCCCCTATTGTGCTGCCAAGAGCCCTGCCTATTGTCACCAAAGGAGGAATTTTGGAAGCTGCGGTGATCAGTTCTGGAGCCAGCAAATCGGTTGCCTCTGCTGTTGGACTGGTTAGGATGCCATCCACCGTTGAAGTGGCCCTTACTACGGCCAGAATTGCCAAAAGTCTGGCGCTGTGCAACAAGAGCAGAAGATGGAATGCTGGGTGTGGGCAGCAGAGGAGCATGTATGGCAGCAGAAGATTTGTGAAGAAATTCATGTGTGAGGAGATGGTTGTGAAGATCTGCATATGATAAAGGTTCAGCCTTGGTAATAAGACTGGTAACTAAGTCTTTAAACTCTCCCCTAAGACCACGAAACACATATAAATTGAAATCTTCATGCGAAACTAGCCGACTAGCAGCGACCAATTCATCAAATAAGGCCTTCGCTTTTTGCATAAATTGAGTTACTGATTCATCACCCTGTCGAAGATCCTGAAGAGAGTCGTGAAGTTGCATAATACGAGAGTTGGAGGTGGAAGCGAGAGCTCGCTCAAGAGTACCCCAAGCTGAACAAGAACTTTGACAGCCAACAACAAGATGCAAAACTTCCATAGATAGGGAGGAAAGAAGAGCACTTAGAATGAGTTGGTCCTGTTGTTTCCAGGTTTGAAAAAGCGGATTTACCTGAAGAGAGATACCATCATGGGCAAGAACATGTGTTGATGGACATGTGTTGGAGCCATCAACAAAACCAAAAACTCCTTGGCCTATGAGATAAGGCAGCATTTGCATATGCCAATATAAATAATTGGTGTTTGTTAATTTGAGGGAGATGACTTGATGAGTGTGAGAAATGGAGATAATGCTTGCGACAGTAGAGGCAATAGAGGTAGCAGACGTGGGCTGCAAGAGGAGGCGTTCACCAGCCATGGCAGAGGAGAATCCAGGTGGTGACGCAGCAGAGGAAAGCAGAGGAGGCGCTGCAAGAGAAGAGGGCTGCACTGTCGGAGAAAAAGAAAGCTGGATTGCTAGTGTTGCAGAATTTGAAGATGCATGTGGCGGCTGTTCTATTGAAGAAGGGAGGCTGGGAGAGAAAATTAGGTTTAATTTATTTTAGGGTTTTGTGGCTATGATACCAAGTTGAGAATAATAGAATGTGTTAGGTTGTGCCTTAGCCAACCTTCCTATTTATATAGAGGCAATAGAACACTACAGTAACTATAATGATTACAACATTCTATATTAGAATCCTATTCTGATAGATACATGAGTAACTGTAATGATTACAACATCCTATATTAGAATCATATTCTCTAATAACAATGAAGAAGAAAGGAGATGAGGAGATTTTAATTTAATTTATTTAGTTCTCTTTTTATCATGGATTTGAAAATAAGAAAATAAACCCTATAATGATTACAACATCCTATATTAGAATCCTATTCTCTAATAACAATGAAGAAGAAAGGAGATGAGGAGATTTTAATTTAATTTGTTTAGTTCTCTTTTTATCATGGATTTGAAAATAAGAAAATAAACCCAAGTGTAAGAAACTAAAGGACTTGGAACATGGAAGAAGAAGATGCTAAAATGATGGTAGGAGGAAGAGGAAAATGAAGAAATTACAAGGAACTTTAGTCATTAAATCAATCATTGTTGCAAATACTAGCATGTTGGACTCAAGGCATCAGTATGTATATATACATGATGGCAATGTTATTATACAAACCTGAAGTAGTAGCGGTAGCTGGAAGAACTTTTGTCCAGGATAAGTAAAAAAATTGAAAAATTAATTAAATTGAAAAAATAAAAAAAATAAATGAAAAACAAACTGTAAAAAAAACCAATAAAAATTTAAAAAAAATTGATCAGATTAGTTTTTTAAACCTAGAAAAAAAAAAAAACAAACCCAAACTAAAAAATCGAGCCAAACTAGTTTAAACTGGTTTTTATTTTAAAAAATTAAACCGAACCAAACCGGAATTGATTGGCTTGGAAAAAAAAAAACAATATCAAGAAAAGAAAGCAAACATTTCATTTCCCGCATAAAACATGCATAGTACAAGGTTCCATACAAGACTACATTACATGCCCTCTTAGGCTTATTTCATTCTCTACTGATTTAGACAAACAGCCTCTTGCTTGTTCAGCTTACAATTGCATTCATGCAATCTCATCACTCCTTCCAGACTGTGAAGGACTAAAAACGCTAACTTCCTCCCTGTTGTTCTTAAGCCTCCTAGCATCTTCCCTTGAGATCTGGAATGAATTTGCCACCACTTCCACCGGCAAGCCTCGGATGGTGGAGACACGTCCAGCCAATTGATTCACTTGTGCATTGTCGTTGGTTTTAAATGATACCCACTCGAACCCTTGGTTTCCTGCCTTCTTCACTACTGCAAAGCTTTGTGGTGCTGTAACTACTTGACCCTCGCGGACTTCTCCATCAAATATCGTTTGTCCATTGTCTCCAACAATCTGAATCCTTCCATTTCCCCTGGTGATGTAGATTATGCTGTGGGCATTCATATTCCAGTGTGGTGACATCAAAGCGTTCTACAGTGCATGATCGCGTTCAATGTACGTACATTAGTAGGAAATTCACAATAAATTAAGCACAGCATGTATATACTACAAGGGATTACTATATACATCGCCAATGAAACAATTTTGATCCACATGAACCCAGTTTGTGAGGGTTTTTTTTTTTGTAACTAGAGAAATTGTTGTAACGTCAAGAAAAAAAATTCAATGAAGGGTGCATAGACTTTCTTACCGGGTAGAGTACACCTCTCTCAACACTAAGCTGGACAGATCGAAGGATAGGGAGATTGAGGTTGTTGACAGTGGTGAGGCGTCCAGCGCGTGGATTAAAGAAATCAGCACGTTCTGGGTCATTGATGTTGTGCTTCAACCTAGCAGTACAGAAAGTTTCCTCTATGCCATTGAATCTGCCACCTCGTCCCCTTCGGTGTTCAATTTCACGTTCTTCTTCCTCTCGGCTCTGATGTGGACTTACCACCTGAAGCTCATGCTCAGCTCGGACAATGATGCCTCTGTTATCTTTTTCGTTCCTCATGCTTCTTGCTAGTCTGGTGTCAATGTTGAAAGCTTCTGCCAGGATTTGCTAATCGAAGCCGCCGAAGACATTGCGGTTTCTGTCTTGCTGGTGTCTCCGACTTTCATCTTCGTCTTGGCGTCCACGTTGACCTTCAAACTGGTCTCTCTGGTATGAGCTTCTTTGGCTTTGCAATTCTCGTTGTGGGTTGCCAGCAAGGAAGAAATTCTGAAATGGCACATTAATGTTTGCTTATAAAGTCATCCTTGTTTGCTTGTTACATGATATCGCACGCTTGAATTTTTGTGATTCTTACCCTGAAATCCTGATCAAGCTGGTTGGCAGGATTGCTTGTGTCAAGAAGTTGAACAAGAACGAGAGGTGAATCACCATTGTTATAAAACCAATCAGCAACTCCCGAAGGCAAGGCAACTACATCACCCTCTCTTACTTGTCGAACCTTCTGGTGCTGGTCTTCGGAGCTTTGACTTCCATCTCGAGAAAACTGCCCTGATGATTGGAATGTCTCTGGACAGCCTGGGAATACAGCTCCCTGAATGCCCCTTCCTACATTGACACCAACAGAAGTATATTAATTAATTGTAACTGTGAAATGGTAAAGAATATTTAAGCGCATACCTTGCTCTACATAGACAAGCTTAGGGGTATTAGTGTATGCAGGCAACAAGAGGCCTCGCTTTTGAATGGTATGGCGGATAACTGCAACACCAGCACATTCAAACTGCTCATCATTTTCGTCCCAAATTTCAGTGACACCAGCCTCTGATTTAATCCTCCGAGCAGGCTCGAGGGCATTGATCCTCTGAAGTTGGCATTCGCTATGTTGAGAGCTGCGTCGTCGCGCTTGTTGCTGGTCATGTCGCGAGGTCACTTGCTCTATCTGAGCAAAGCAACAATTGAAGAGAACAAGAAAGCAAAGTGTAAGAGAAAACAAATTAGAGGAAGACATGCTTGTTCAAACTCTTTCGTATGGTACTGTGTTATGGCAAGATTAAGGGCCCTGGTATTTATAGGCGAAATAGTGTGGGCTTGAGGATTTGGGACGTGGCGAAAATAGTTAGGACTAGAGTTTCTATTGATGCTTTCTGCATGTACATTTGTCCTTTCGATTCGCATGTCTGCAAATGCTCTTTCTTGCTTACACGTACATTTTCTTCATGGGTACGTGGTGATTCGAACATCTTTGGTGTAAATGGTGGGCGTTATGTTCGATGAACGCTTAAAGACATAGAGGGATGCACAAGGACTGTTTTATGGATTTGTTCCATGGCTAGCAGCTTCAATCGTTTGTAGTTGAGTTTGTCCTGTATATGTATTTCTTCCGGTTGGTATGTTTTTGTAATTTTTTTTTTTTGGGTTTTGTGTAAATGTATGCAATTTAAGATTATCTACCAATGAGAAAAAAAAATAAAAAATTCAGAATGGATTTATAAGTTTTTTTAAGAGGTTAACCAATAACACTTAATTAAACTTGTTTAATTAATATTTGCGACTAATATAAAGCTTGATTGAAGTTCATCAAAGTACTTGGCGATTTCCCTAATATCATCATTCCATTACTAACATCATCAAGAAATGACACCATTAGGAGGTGGCTCATGGTAAAAGCTTGGAATTAAGAGATTTGCTCCCTCTGTAGTCTCAGGTTCGAGCCTTGTGGTTGCTCATATGATGTTCACTGGAGGCTTACATGAGCGTTAACTTCAAGGCCCGTGGAATTAGTTGAGGTGCGCGCAAGCTGGCCCGGACACCCACGTTAATCCAGAAAAAAAATGACACCATTAATGGGTTTGAATGGGTGGCGGTGGCAAGTAGAGCATCAGTACGTATTAGAGACTTTTGGTGCTACCAAAATTTGTTGTGGCTTCCTTTAATCAATTATAAATGATCGAAATGGTTTGAGGACTAAAAACTCTTGAACTCCAATTCAATGAAATGAAAGAACATGTTAAGCATATTTGACAATTTAAAACTACAAATTAAGATCCCCCATGGACAAAAAGTGAACCACGAAAAAAAAAGAAGAAGAAATATGAGAACCTATGTTGTCCACGTTTCGCTGTGGGCTGAGCAAATTTTTTTTTTTTATGTAAAAAAATCTGAGTAATATGAAAGAAAAAATAATAACAAAAAATAAACTAACAAAAAAAAGAGATAAAAAGAACAATATTTGAGCATATTCGTAATGTCAAACAAATCAATGTTAACTGAATAAAAGGACAATCATAAAAAGTAAAACTTTAAAATAAAGAAGAAGAAGAAGAAAATATCAACTTCAAAAAAGAAAAAAAAAACCAAAAAAACTCAGACGAACCTCATAAACCTAGTTTAATCTTAAAAACTTGTAACTAGTTAAATCTTGAACTTGAGTTCAATCAAGGAGATTAATTGTTAATTAATTTAATTTTGAAGAATGAAATGATTGAAAAAAATATTAATAAAAAACTTGGAAAAAAAACAAAAAAGAATGTAAATAAAACTTGAGAGAAAAAGACCTAAGGAGGTTGAAATTTGAGAAAAAAAAATAAAATAATCCCAAACAAAATAAATAGCAATTAAAATAATGAATACTCAATCTGAAAGGTTAAAAAATCATAAGGAATAAAATTGAAAAATATTTGTAATTTGATAGATCATTTATAGATTAAAAAAAAGGTATGAGTGAAATTGAAAAACAATTATAGAGGGCTAACCAAATAAAATCAAACAGAAAAGAAAAGAAAAGAAAACCCAAAAAATGATTAAAAATAACAAAAAAGGGAAACAAAACCAAGAAAAATCGGGCGAACTATCTAAACCTTGTATGATCTCTAAAACCTGTAATTTGTAAAATCCTTAACCTGGATTAATTCAACCAAAAAACTTATCTCTCAACAAATTTAATTTTGAAGGATGAAATCGCTAAAAAAATATTAATAAAAAAAAAGTTATTTAAGAGCATCAAAGTAATTACGCTATTTAAAAAACAAATCCTTGAGTAGTAAGTATTAAATTATTTTATTCTAAGGTTAAATTAGTAATTTTAATGTAAAAAATAAAACAAAATTACTAATCTAACCCCATATAATTTAAAAATATAATTGTATTAAGGTGAAAAAAACCACTTTACCCCTAATATGGTGTTCAAAGATTTTTTGGTTTAAGAACAACATTGTAATTAAACTATTCCAATGAATAAAAAATTGAGTCTTGGGTACAATAAAATCTCTTTCGCATTTTGGATTATAAACAAGTTTATATCTAAAAAGAATTCTATACAAGTTTTTTTCAGACTTACACCATCCAAAGTTAGGAATAAACTTAAATTAGGGTTTAAAAATATAAGGAAGAAAAGAGAGAGAAACAATCCTAAATATTTCTTTCTAGATAATTGATAAGGTAATGATATTGGATTAAACATGGATTTTAAACCTTGTTCTAGGCTCGAAAAAGAAGAAGAGTTCATAGAATGCCTTGTACCAAGAAACAGGGCGCTAATATTGGAAAGACTTAAATTCCCTTGATGAGATTAAATTAACACAAGAAGCTCTCAACGAGCATCCACATGACTACTCAACCTATGATGAAATAAGTTACAAAATCATTTGAATAGTGGCTAATCCCGACACAAGTTAAAAAGAAAAAAATCATAAAATAACAATGAAAATAAATAAAAATTCAAAAATAACTAGGAAAATAAATAAAAATAGAAAAAAAAAAGTAATACGCTTCAAAGAGATTTTACTAATTTTCATAGAGATTTCTTACTTTCAATGTTTTTCATAGTTTTCGCTGAAGATCACCAACAGCCACGAGGAGACGCCTCACAAGCCTCTCAAAAGGCATAAACATCTCCTATTTTCTTTTAATTACAGAAAGACTAGAATACTCCTAACCTCATGTGATAATTCCAGAAAAAATGAGATTAAAAAACTAAAAATACCACTTCACCTTAGGCAAAACAAAGTTTATTACAAGAGCTATTCAGTAATTACATAGTATAAACATGTTAGAATGACCAGAAGGCCCCTTACTCCACGTGATAAATTATGTAACTGAATGCTGAAATTAATCCCTCGATAACATCATCAAATGAGATTTGCAAGCAATCTTTGAACGAGATAATAATAATAATAATAATTGTAATATACAATTCGAATGGAGGAGAATTGTTATACGGTTTGGATTTTTAGAATCCCAACAGTGTTCATTAAATAAATCCGACTTCCGGGTGTATGTACATTAAACATCAATTAAATATTTGGATGATTATTTAAAATTATAAAAATTTTATAAAAAAAATTTGAAATAATTATGATGAACAATTTAAAATGAATAAAATATAAAAGAATAAAATTAAAATAAAGACTTTAATGAAAAAAAAAAAAGAGCATTGAAAGAAAGCAGTAGAAGATTGAATTAAAAAACAAAGAAAAAAACTATTTATAGGAAATGTAGGCTACATCTCAATAGGTGATTTTTTTCGGTTAGGGATAAATATTGGCCGCTGATTTGGTGACACGTATTTCAGAGTCCTTAATTTCATATCGACCGTAATTCAAAAGGTTGAAGTCACTGTTTTGTCTTAAGTGTGTACGAGGCTATGTAAACCGTGTTTTTTTAAAAAACAAATTTTAATTTTTTTTATTTAAAATAATTTTTTTTTATGTTTTCAAATTGTTTTGATATGCTGATATCAAAAATAATTTTTTTAAAAAAATTATTTTAATGCATTTCTAAACGAAAAACACTTTGAACTATTACTGCTACTACAATTACAAATTAGACAACCAACCCTTAAAAATCAGTATAATTACCTAAATTGTGGCGCCGGAGAGGTGATTCGCTTTCTTTAATATTTTTTGTTTTGTTTTTGTATTTTTTTAATTTTATCTTTATTTTTTATTTCATTTTTTTTATAACCTGAGATATAGTTTTAAATTATATAAAACGACAAGATTAAAAAAATTTATAACCTGAGATATAGTTTTAAATTATATAAAAAGACAAGATTAAAAAAGAGGACCTTCAATGTAAAATGTGAAAAAAATACATTGTCATTCATAGTTTTTTATAATTTTTATTTTCATTTAAAAGTTCATTTTACTTATTTTTAAGTTTATTGGTTTAAGATATAAAAAAGAAAGTCACCAAAAATTAATGAAAGAAAGTGAAAGTCGGGTAGCCAAATTATAGCCATGAAAAAAGTCTTTATTGATGTTAATAGGTTTCATTTAATGAGAAGAGTTCCATTAAGACATTTTCTTTCCTTTATTTTTTTATGAAAAAAGTAGATTAGGCTTGAGAGGTGATTTTTACCCCAATTTGATTTTGTGTTTTAAATCGATTTAAAGATGTTTTGAGTTAAGAGATTGATTTATTGATATAATATGAATGCTTATTAGGTATTTTTAATCAACACGCTAGGCTTTTTCTTCTTTGATTCAAGCACGCATGGGCTTGGCGACACAGTATCAATCGCGTGGCCTCTGTTTATTCAATCCATTAAACTTTTTTTTTCTTTTTGAATTGAATTTTATTCAATAAAAAAATTAAAAAATATCATTTTATTAAATATTAATCAGCTTATATTTAGTTTTATATGACATCATAGTATTTTTTTTGATAAAATTATAAATACTCAATACCTCCTAGGCACAATAATAAAACCATTAATAATTTTTTTATTAAATTTTGTTTTTTTATGATCCTCATTATTTTTTGCTTTAAAATTTTTGTTTTTGATAAATAAATTGCCTAAAAAATAATTATATTAATACGATAAACATGTTTTTTTAATTTAAAATCATGTTTTTTTTTTATCATTGTTACAGATCCTTTATAGTTTATTGAATTTTTATTCTAGTTACCTTTGATTTTTATTAAATGATGTGCATTACTAAAAAAGCCTATATTATTTTTTGTTGAGAAAAATAAATTAAAAAGAAAAAAAGAGTATACTAGAAAATTATTTTATTTTGATAGAACATAAATTATAAAAAAATGTATTAACATATAATGAAATAAAAAAAATATGAATATCTCTTGAGGACGCAAAATCAAATATTTTGATGTATGTTTATTTTTTAATTTAATTATTGAGTTACATCAATATCTCATTTTAGCATTCATTTGTGTATATAATTTTTTAATTTGTTTCACAATAATAATAATAATAAAGTGTTGACAATGCTTGCGCTTTCTCTTTGCATTGAAATTTTCTGGTTGTGCTCCTCTCTAAGCAGAGCCAACTTGAACAAGAAAATCCGCAGCACTATTCCCAGTTATATGCAATGGAAAGCCAAAACCTTGTTCTATGTTCCTGAGGAATCCGATTCAAGAATCACTCTCCAATACCCCTTGTTCTATGCATTAAGATGAGCATAATTCATATTGGTAGCTCTGCCAATATATCCAGAAATCCCAATAAACCAGTTTCTGAGAAAAGAGTTGCTGTTACATGAGAAAATTGTAATAAACCTCCGAATTTGATCACTGTTACGTGAGAAAAGATGTTGCTGCAGCCACCTATGACCTATAGCTTCGTAAAAAACAGTAACCACTGAAGTTCGTTTAGCCCAATCGCAGTCCATCAGAGCACGGATCATTGTTTCAGAGCTTCGCCCACACCTTGCAGACAAATCCTGGTATAAATAAGCTCTAATATTGTATTTTTCTTTCTTTATGTAGATGTTATCGAAAAGAGAATTACTATCATTAATTATTATTTGAAGTTCCCATTTTATTGCCGGATGATCTATTAAATTTATTTCAATAAATATATATATATATATATAAATTATTGCGTTAATTACAATCTATATCACATAAATTGGTAAATATAAGTTAATTCAGCAGGATGTTTACGATTTTTCTTCCTTCTATCACTAATAAGATCTCTTCAATAGGTGAAAGTAGTGAGATCATATATAGATATGGGAATCATAGTTATCAAACCAGGCTTGATGGTTGACCCGGTCAAGAGACAAGGTCACGGGTTTCATGGGTTAGCACGGGTTAACTCGGGTTAACTTGCATCAACCCGGAAAATATTGAAAACATAAAAAATATAAAAATTAATGTAGTTGGGTTTGTAATTGGACCAATATTTGAATATCACAAGCAAAATTAAAGTTTTGGAAAATTTAAAGTCATAATTCAGGACTGAATTGAGGAGAAATGAGCTTAAATTAGTTTAATTTAGCTACAATTAAAGAAATTAAGGTTTAAAGATGAGTTTGAAACAAGTAGCAAAGTTAGAAAATCAATCCAGAGAAATTTGAAATTTGAAGTTAATTTGGCTTAAAAATAAAGAATTGGAGGAACAAGGACCAAAATGAGAAAAGCGGAGAATTTAGAGGGTGAATGTTATTTTGGTTAGGGACTGAATTGAAAGAAAGTAAGAAAAAAAATGGAAATTAACCAAAAATAAGAAATTAAAAGACTAGGAACCAAGGAGCAAACGGCGCCGAAATTGAAAGATTTAGCTTAAGAAAATTGGTCCTATCTCCATGAATCAAGAAAAGATCATATTCTATGATATATTGGCTACAATCACCACACAAGAGATCACGCTTTAACTCGTAGAATCCACTAAATATTCTGAGCCAAACATGCCCTCTCAGTCAGCATTTCTTCAAAATCGGTGATTGTTTCAGAGCTTCGCCCACACCTTGCCGACAAATCCTGGTATAAATTAAGCTCTAATATTGTATTTTTCTTTCTTCATGTAGATGTTATTGAAAAGAGAATTAGAGAATAATATAAATTATATTTTAAAAGTTTATCTAAAAATTTAAACTATTGAATTGAGATGATTCTTTAACATTGTATCAGAGTATTGATGACCAAGCGATCACGAGTTCGAATCTCGTCATCCTTATTTATTTGACAAAAACTAAGCACAAGGTAATGTGGGTCTATGTAAGTTTTAAGTTCAAAAGGCTTTCACTTGAGAGGTTGTGTTAGAGAATAATATAAATCATATCTTGAGATCCTAACCCAACTTGCGTTGAGATCCCAAAATATGATTTATATTATTCTTTAATACATCCCCTTTAAGTAAAAACTCTTTGGACAACTATCATTAATAATTATTATTTGAAGTTCCCATTTTATTGCCGGATGATCTATTAAATTTATTTCAATATATATATTATTGCATTAATTACAAGCTATATCACATAAATTGGTAAATATCAGTTAATTCAGCTGGATGTTTACGATTGTTCTTCCTTCTATCACAATAAGATATCTTCAATAGGTGAAAATAGTGAGAGAATATATAGATATGGGAACCAAAAGCTTCATCAGCCAATATTTGGCCTTTTTTTAGGGGGGTTTTGAAAAGATATGAATGGAATTGCTTAACCCAATTTTTTACTCTTATTTTTGTACATATATTTAAAATAAAAAAATCTAAAATATATATTTTTTGAATAAATTTATCTATTTTGTTATTTTTGTTTAATTTTTGTGTGCAAGAAATATTGAAAACATAAAAATAATATATAAAAATTGATGTAGCTATGGTTGCAATTGGTTCAATATCTGAATATCCCAAGCAAAAATAAAGATTGGAAATTCTTAAGTCATAATTTAGGTCTGAATTGAAGAGAAATAGGCTTAAATTGATTTAATTTGGCTAAAATTAAAAGAAATTAAGGTTTAAAGATGAGTTTGAAACAAGCCAAGTTAGAAAATCAATTAAGGGCTTGATTGAAAGAGAAATTTGAAATTTGAAGTCAATTTGGCTTAAAAATAAAGAATTGGAGGAACAAGGATCAAAATGAGTAAAGTGAAGAATTTAGAGGGCGAGTGTTATTTTGGTTAGCCAGAGAGTAAGGGGTAGAAACTGTCACGACCCGATTCCCGGATCCATGACTGGCACATAGGCAAGGTTCCCCTCCAAGGTTCCAAACATATGCGAACCCAAACTTACATACAATCCTTAAAACAACTCAATTAGAGTTTAACATAGCATTAGCAACAAACTAACTTTATAATATAATTTCATTGTCATAATACAAAAGTTAATATAATTCATAGTTTTGGAGCACTAACTTGACATAAAAGGAAGGTACAAATTACAACCAAAAAGCAGGTTCAGAAGGTTCAACAAAAGTAACCTGCTATCAAGCTATAAGCCTGAAAAGAATAATAATGAGAGGGTGAGTTCAACAACTCAGTGAGTAGATAACGTTCAATACACACACACGAGGTAATACAACAATGAGAAATATATATACAAGTATGGCCTAGGTTCTTATAGAAAGGTTTCTCAAATAGGCCATAACAAGAATATCATATGGTAAAGCTCGTCAGAAAATCAAAATGCAATGAGCATGAGGCTCCGTACTGTGGGATGATCAGTCCACACAGGTTGGTGACTCCCCCGACCAACTAGGGTTCATATACGATGTGCACAAAGACTAACACTACCCTGTTAGCATGGGTATTCTGACTGACATACCATAGGTTCATAATCATAATCAAACAAACATATTAATATCTCAAAGCTCAACTCATGACATCAATCAAACGAAGAGCTATCAATTCAGAAGTCAATTCAAAATATATACTGGTTCATATCAAGAATTCAGATTCAACAAATGATCATGCTTTATCATAACAAGGATAATAGTCAACATATATATGATCAAGAAGCATGATCCAATTCATATTAACAAATCAAATATGTATACTATTTCTCATGCATATGGAAAATTATCCACTCACTTGACTCAAAAGCAACAACACTTAAAAGCAAACACCGAAGAAAATCCTACTAACGTCCCGCCGGTAGAATATCAGGATTATCTGAATACAAAGGAGACATATTCAAGAACGACTTGAAAGAACATTTAACCTATTTAATAAACTTAACTAAGGGTGTATTCCGTAACCCTAAATGGTTTTTGAACTAACTAGTCAATTTTCTCAAAAACCCAAAATCTAACGGTTTTCCCGAAATCTAATCCATAATAAAACAACTAATAAAATTGGTAATAATTCACTAAATAAACCTTAATTATTCATCAAACTAATATGCAAAAGCTAATATTACAACTAGGGACTAGTCTGGATTTTTTCCATATTTTTAGGGCTAAATTGAGGGACCAAACTAAAATTTGTCATAAATACATGAATATACTGAAATTCTGACCTTAATTAATCCTCAATCTGTACAGGATGTATCATTATGCTCCAGGGACCATTCTGGAATTTTACCAAATTTTTAGGGTCAAATTGTAATTTTTGTCAAATTGGAGGACTAAATTAAGTGTTAAATTCTCTTATCTATACAATAATTCTGTCCATAATTCATATGTTATTCTGTTCAGAATCTCGGAATATGCTCCAGGGACCAATTTGTAATTTTCCAAAGTTCGGGGACTAAACTGTAATTTTCGCAAATTGAGGGACCAAAATGAATTTTCGTCATCTTCAACCTCCAGTCCAGAATTTTAACAGAAACCCCACTTTTATCTCCAAATTTCTAACACAAATTCACCATTCAAACAAAATCACAACTCAAAATCATCATCTTTCAACTCAATCTCTCAAAATCAACCAAATAATCAATTAACCACAACAATTAACCTTATAATCTTCAAATTAATTCATCAATAAACTCAAAACACAATCTTTAAAACCCTAAAATTAATCAAAACTGAAATTTAAGGTTCAAATAACATATTATACACATTAAACAACCTAAATCTTACCTTTAAACTTATTTCCTCCCAATCTCTTCCTTTTTCCCCCTTTTCTCTTCTTCTTCTTCTTCCTCCCTTCTCTCTCATGGTTTGTTCTTTAATTTTCAGATCTCTCTCTTTTTTTTTTTACTTCCTATTTATATTTATCAAGTTTTGTTCAATTACCACAATACCCCTCATTTAATCACTTACTTCTAAACCACCAAGGGCTTGGTTGCCTTTTCCTACTCTTTTAATTCAAAACATTACAATCTCCCCACCTTTTAAAAGTTTCGTCCTCGAAACTTAATAGAAAAGATTGAATACTTACCAAGATTATCGAAAAGATGAGGATACTCCTCACGCATCTTATCCTTAAGCTCCCATGTCGCTTCCTCATGTGAATGACCTTTCCATTTCACCTTCACTGGAGCTATATCCTTCGACCTAAGCTTTCTCACTTGTCGGTCGACTATAGCTTCCGGTTGCACCTCATAAACCATATCATCCCTCAACTCAATGGGATGAACCTCTAACACATGTGATGGATCTGGCATATACTTCCTTAGCATGGAAACATGAAATACCGGATGAATAACAAACAAGTTTGGTGGTAATGCTAACCTATAAGCAACTGCCCCAACTCTCTCCAAAATCTCATATGGTCCAATGAATCGAGGACTCAACTTGCCTTTCTTCCCAAACCTGAATACTCCTCTGGTCGGTGATACTTTTAAGAACACACAATCACCCACTGAAAACTCTAAGTCACGCCTTCTTCTATCCGCGTAACTTTTATGTCTACTCTGAGTTGTTTGAAGCTTCTTTCTAATTACCTCTATCTTCTCTGAGGTAATCTGAATCAACTCCGGTCCCATTAGCCTTTTCTCACCAGCCTCAAACCAACAAACCGGTGATCTACACTTCCGACCATATAAAGCCTCATAAGGTGCCATCTCTATGCTAGCCTGATAACTGTTGTTGTAAGCAAATTCCACTAATAGTAGGAACTTACTCTAACCAACTCCAAAATCCATAACACAAGCCCTTGGCATATCCTCCAAGATCTGAATAGTCCTCTCAGACTGACCATCTGTCTAAGGATGAAAAGTTGTACTCAACTGCACTTTTGTACCCATAGCTTCTTGAAATTTCACCCAAAATCGCGATGTAAACTGTGGACCTCTATCAGACACTATCGAGATTGGCACTCCATGCAACCGTATAATCTCACTAATAAACAATTCCGCCAACTTTGCATATCCATAAGTAATCTTAACTGGCAGAAAATGGGCTGATTTTGTCAACCTGTCTACAATCACCCATATCGAATCATAACCCTCCTGACTCCTAGGCAATCCTGTCACAAAGTCCATTGTGATCCTTTCCCACTTCCATTCTAGAATCAACAATGGTTGTAACAATCCAGGAGGTTTCTGGTGTTCACCCTTTACCCTCTGACAGGTCAAACACCTAGAAACAAAATCTGCTACATCAGCCTTCATCCTATTCCACCAATAACACACTTTAAGGTCTTTATACATCTTGGTGGAACCTGGATGCATTGTGTAAACTGTCTGATGTGCTTCTATCATCAATTCTCTCCTCAGTTCATCAACATCAGGTACACAAAGCCTATCCCTATATCTCAACACATCATCATCACCTATCACAAAACCTGCAGCCTTACCCTGCTCAACCTCATTTATGATCCTGAGTAGTGAATCATCTTTCTTCTGAGCTGTTTTTATCTTATCAAACAAATCTGACTTAACCTGAAAATTAGCAATCATTGCTCCAACTTCACTAAGATCAAATCTGACTCCTCCATCCACTAACTCATGCAGCTCCCTAATAAGAGATCTTTGTACCTCTTAAATATGAGCTAAGCTCCCTGATGATTTTCTACTCAAAGCATCGGCAACTACATTTGCCCTACCCGGGTAGTACTGTATGGTGCAATCATAATCCTTCAGCAGTTCCATCCATCTTCTCTGCCTCAGGTTTAGATCCCTCTGCTGAAAGATGTATTTCAAACTCTTGTGATCTGTAAAGATCACACAAGTTTCACCATACAAGTAGTGCCTCTAAATCTTCAAAGCAAAAATCACAGCCGCCATCTCTAAATCATGTGTAGGATAGTTCTGTTCATGCTTCTTCAGCTGCCGTGAAGCATAGGCAATAACCTTGCCATGCTGCATTAGAACACATCCTAACCCCACTCTCGAAGCATCACAATACACTGTGTAACCACCAGAACCTAGTGGTACTGCTAGAATAGGCGTTGTAGTCAATCTCTCCTTCAATTCTAAGAAACTTTTCTCACAAGCTTCAGACCACTGAAACTTAACATTTTTTTGTGTTAACTTAGTCAATGGTGCAAAAATTCGAGAAAAGTTCTCCACAAACCTCCGATAGTAGCCGGCCAAACCTAAGAAACTTCTAATCTCTGTCGCCGAAGTAGGCCTAAGCCACTGCTTAACTGCTTCAATCTTTTGAGGATCAACCTCAATCCCATTCCTTGACACTACATGCCTAAGAAATGCTACACTCTCCAACCAAAACTCGCTCTTCTAGAACTTGCCACACAACTGATGATCTCGCAGAGTTTGAAGCACCATTCTCAAGTGCTGCTTATGCTCCTCTCTAGATCTTGAATACACCAAAATATCATCAATAAAAACTATCACAAATCGATCAATAAACTGTCCAAACACTCTATTCATCAAGTCCATAAAAGCTGCTAGTGCATTCGTTAACCCAAATGACATCACTAAAAACTCATAATGACAATACCAAGTTCTAAAAGCTGTATTTGAAATGTCCTCCTCCCTAATCCTCAACTGATGATACCCAGATCGAAGATCGATCTTAAAAAAGAATTGAGCTCCCTGTAATTGATCAAACAAATCATCTATACGAGGGAGTGGGTATCTATTTCGAACTGTCACCCGATTTAGTTGTCTATAATCTATACACAACCTCAATGACCCATCTTTCTTCTTCACAAACAACACCGGGGCTCCCCAAGGGGACACACTTGGTCGGATAAACTTTTTATCCAACAAATCCTGCAGTTGCTCCTTTAGCTCCCTCAATTCTGCTGGCGCCATTCTATATGGTGCCATTGATATTGGTTCGGTACCCAGAACCAAATCAATACAAAACTCAATCTCTCTATACGGAGGCAATCCAGGTAAGTCATCGGGAAAGACATCGATAAACTCTCTAACTATAGGGACTTCATCTAACAGGGGAACTTCTTTCTCTACATCCACTATATATGCTAGGTAGCACTGTACCCCTTTTCGGGCAATTTTCCTCGAGATAGCCGACAACATAATTGATGGAGACCCAATCTTATCTCCTTGAAATACCAACCCAACTTCTTCATCTAGATCAAACATTATTTTCTTACCCCGATAATTTACCGAAGCCCTATGCTTAGCCAACCAATCCATTCCTAAAATCACATCAAAATCAACCATATCTAAGACATTTAAGTCTCCCATAAAGATCTTATCTCCAATCTCTATTTCACAATCCAGATACACATACTTTACTAATATTAACTCATCTAAGGGAGTGGAGACTGAAATGAGGGATTTTAACAAGGTTGGTTGTTTATCTAACCTCATAGCAAAATATGGAGACACAAATGAATGAGTTGTACCTGTATCAAACAAAACTTTTGCTTCAAAAGAGCAAACAAAAAGAATACCTGAAACAACTGTGTTGGATGCTTGAGCATCTTGCTGAGTCAAGGAAAAAACTCTGGTATGCCCCTGACCCTGCTGTATCTGACCTCTATCACCTGCACCCCGACCTCTTTGACCACGGCCACCAAAACCTCTGCTCCCATGAGCCACAGACTGGCTCGTTGATGGTGCCTGAATAGGATGCTGGACTGAAGCAGATAACCCCAAAGTGGACAACTGTCTCATTGAGCACTCTCTAATCTTATGACCTATCTGGCCACAACTAAAACAAGCCCCAGTTCTTCTGTAGCACTCTGTACTAGTATGACCTCCTCCACAGTGCTGACATGAAGAACTATCACCAGGTGAAACAAATGAACTACGAGGTGCAGTCTGAACTAAACTCTGGGTACCACTACTGCCACTCTGACCGCCTAAGCCACTAACTGACGGTCTCTGTCTAAACCTCCTCTGAACCCATGAGCCCTGACGGCCACTTCGTCCCCTAGACGGACCTGCACTTAATCCCTGTTGCCTAAAAGACTGACCCTCATCTCTAGGCCTCTTAGACTGGCCAGCAGTCATGTCCTCTATTTCACGCACCTCTATCAACCTGGTGCTATCAACAGCTGAGGAGTAGGATGGAAACACCTGTGGCACCATCACCATATACATAGAGGATTTGAGTCCTCCAATGAATCTCTTCACCCTCCACTCCTTAGTGGGTAGAAGATGTTCTGCATACCTAGACAACTGAGTGAACTTCATATCATACTCATCCATTGTCATGCTCCCCTGAGTTAGCCTCTCAAACTCATAAAGTCGAGCATCCCTGACGCTCTGAGGTAGAAACCTATCTAAGAACATGGAGCTAAACTCCTTCCATGTCCACTGAGCCTCTACTGGTCTTGCTTTTTTCCTGGACTCAAACCAAGAGATTGCCACATCTCCTTCCAACCTGAACGATGCCAAACTCATAGCTCGGTGGTCTGTACATCCCAAAGCTTCACACCGTCGCCAAATGTCGTCTAGGAACCTCTGAGGATCCTCTGAACTATCCATCCCAGTAAAAATAGGAGGTGCCAACTACATGAAGTCATTCAACGGCACATTAACTCCCTGAACAGTGTGGGATGTCGAGGGTACATCTCTATCCCTCATTTTGTCTCTCTCCATAGTAAATTCTATCCAGGTCCGCACAACCTGACTAACTTGTTGAACCTCTGTAACAGGCTCAGGGTCAGCTACCCCCACACTTGTTTCATCAACCATAGCTTCCTCTTCTATCTCTTGAGGCTCTTCCTCCACTGGTGGAGGTACCTCCTCAACATGTTGAGGCACGGGTGCATCGCACCTCCTTCTCTGCCTTGCACTTCTCAAGTGCATAATAGGGACATCATCCTGATCATCATCTACCCTAATAGTATCAGCTATTCGTCTATTCCTCGGCATTTCCTAAAATAAAAATGAGAGCACTTAAGTCATGCTAGAACAATAGCATGATAATTATTACAGAATTATAGGAAAGCATATCTATCACAAGAAAGAGACATGCTTGATGAGAATTCAAAATTTCAAAAACAACAAACAAGACGATACGGATCCTAATGCTCCATTTATTATGAAATTAATTATATTATTGTTTCTTTAATCTAAAGCTCTGATACCAAGTTTGTCACGACCCGATTCCCGGATCCATGACCGGTATATAGGCTAGGTTCCCCTCCAAGGTTCCAAACCTATACGAACCCAAACTTACATACAATCCTTAAAACAACTCAATCAGAGTTTAACACAGCATTAGCAACAAACTAACTTTATAATATAATTTCATTGTCTTAATACAAAAGTTAATATAATTCATAGTTTTGGAGCACTAACTTGACATAAAAGGAAGGTACAAATTACAACCAAAAAGCAGGTTCGGAAGGTTCAACAAAAGTAACCTGCTATCAAGCTATAAGCCTGAAAAGAATAATAATGAGAGGGTGAGTTCAACAACTCAGTGAGTAGATAACGTTCAATACACACACACGAGGTAATACAACAATGAGAAATATATATACAAGTATGGCCTAGGTTCTTATAGAAAGGTTTCTCAAATAGGCCATAACAAGAATATCATATGGTAAAGCTCGTCAGAAAATCAAAATGCAATGAGCATGAGGCTCCGTACTGTGGGATGATCAGTCCACACAGGTTGGTGACTCCCCCGACCAACTAGGGTTCATATACGATGTGCACAAAGACTAACACTACCCTGTTAGCATGGGTATTCTGACTGACATACCATAGGTTCATAATCATAATCAAACAAACATATTCATATCTCAAAGCTCAACTCATGACATCAATCAAACGAGGAGCTATCAATTCAGAAGTCAATTCAAAATATATACTGGTTCATATCAAGAATTTAGATTCAACAAATGATCATGCTTTATCATAACAAGGATAATAGTCAACATATATATTATCAAGAAGCATGATCCAATTCATATTAACAAATCAAATATTTATACTATTTCTCATGCATATGGAAAATTATCCACTCATCTGACTCAAAAGCAACAGCACTTAAAAGCAAACACAGAAGAAACTCCTACTGACGTCCCGCTGGTAGAATATCAGGATTATCTGAATACAAAAGACATATTCAAGAACGACTCGAAAGAACATTTAACCTATTTAATAAACTTAACTAAGGGTGTATTCTGTAACCCTAAATGGTTTTTGAACTAACTAGTCAATTTTCTCAAAAACCCAAAATCTAACGGTTTTTCTGAAATCTAATCCATAATAAAACAACTAATAAAATTGGTAATAATTCACTAAATAACCCTTAATTATTCATCAAACTAATCTGAAAAAGCTAATATTACAACTAGGGACTAGTCTGGAATTGTTCCATATTTTTAGGGCTAAATTGTAATTTTGATCTAATGGAGGACCAAACTAAAATTTGTCATAAATCCATGAATATACTGAAATTCTGACCTTAATTAATCCTCAATTCTGTCCAGGTTGTATCATTATGCTCCAGGGACCATTCTAGAATTTTACCAAATTTTTAGGGTCAAATTGTAATTTTTGTCAAATTGGAGGACTAAATTGAAAGTGTTAAATTCTCTTGTCTATACAGTAATTCTGTCCATAATTCATATGTTATTCTGTTCAGAATCTCGGAATATGCTCCAGGGACCAATTTGTAATTTTCCAAAGTTCGGGGACTAAACTGTAATTTTCGCAAATTGAGGGACCAAAATGAATTTTCGTCATCTTCAACCTCCAGTCCAGAATTTTAACAGAAACCCCACTTTTCTCTCCAAATTTCTAACATAAATTCACCATTCAAACAAAATCACAACTCAAAATCATCATCTTTCAACTCAATCTCTCAAAATCAACCAAATAATCAATTAAACATAACAATTAACCTTGTAATCTTCAAATTAATTCATCAATAAACTCAAAACACAATCTTTAAAACCCTAACATTAATCAAAACTGAAATTTAAGGTTCAAATAACATATTATACACATTAAACAACCTAAATCTTACCTTTAAACTAATTTCCTCTCAATCTCTTCCTTTTTCCCTCTTTTCTCTCTCTCTCTTCGTTTTTTTTTTTTACTTCCTATTTATATTTATCAAGTTTTGTTCAATTACCACAATACCCCTCATTTAATCACTTACTTTTAAACCACCAAGGGCTTGGTTGCCTTTTCCTACTCTTTTAATTCAAACCATTACAGAAACACATTCCAGGAAAGCAAGAGGAAGCTGGCAAGATTACTTCAATAGTAACACACGTTGCCAAGGCAATTGTGTAGTCTTTTTCTTTACAAATTCCAGTTCATTCTAGGAGTAATTACTCTACAGAACCAGGTTCAAACATCTTTGTAGACTGATATCTTTTTATAATTTCTATGTAAAGTTTCTGAGTTTCCAATTTTATTTTGCTTCTTAATGCTTGAGTGTATGTGTGTACCAAACTGAAATTCTTGGACTTAACTTTATCAGCTAGAATTTTCTGTGATGGTTGCTTTATGTGATACTAAAATAAATGATCTTTGAGATATGTCAAGAAATAAAGAGATTTAAATTTGCGAAATAAGAGAGGAAGTGCACAGACAGCATGCACTTTGGCATCAGCTGATGAAGAGCAAGAAGCAGTCGATGGTCCCTCTGATGACTTCACGAGGGACTGAGTTTCACTTAAACTTCCATTGACAGAAGATGGAGCAAACTCGTTATGTAAGGCCGTAGCATACCCTGATGGATCACCCAATGTGCTATCTTAGATAAATGACAATACTTGTGTGTTTTCCTTACTGTCTTCTTTTCAGGATTTTTCATGTGTTCAATAAACCACTTGTGTTAATATCAGAAACTCACATTGTTCCAGCAACTCTGGTGTCGATGTGGGTGTTGTCTCGTCATCAAGCTTGGCCATTCCAAAATCAGATATCTTGGCGTTCATGTCCTTGTCAAGAAGGATATTGGTACCTTTTATGTCTCTATGAACAATTTTGAGTGTCGACTCCTCATGCAGGAAAACCAGACCTTTCGCTATACTTACACATATCCTCTGCCTTGTACGCCAGTCTAGCTTCGTTGCCTGGATTTCCTTTGTCCCTGTAATCATCATGCATAACCCAACCCATCACTTTCTTCTTCACTAATTCTATCTATATGCCATTAAAAGAACTTGTTTTCTTTCCCATTACTTTACATAAGATACTATGGGGAAGTGATCAGAGGCCTACCGAACAAAACATGCGCAAGGCTATTGTTTTCCATGTATTCATATACCAGCAACAATTGCTTCCCCTCAATGCAACATCCATACAATCTAACAAGATTTGGGTGTTGCAGAGCAGAAATCATGCCTATTTCGTTCACAAACTCACGATTCCCCTGTTTTGATTTCGCCGAAAGCTGCTTAACCGCAATCGGAGTGCCATCTGATAGTACTCCCTATAATGAGAATAATTTTAGACAAACAAAATAAATTCACTGAGGCCATTCCTTGATGCTTCGATAAGACAAAAGAAATAATATAGTAGACAAATAGCTAGACGAAAACAAAAATCTGTACTATACTTTGTAGACACAGCCAAAACCACCTTCTCCAAGTT
This sequence comes from Populus alba, assembly GCF_005239225.2. Taxonomy (NCBI): domain Eukaryota; kingdom Viridiplantae; phylum Streptophyta; class Magnoliopsida; order Malpighiales; family Salicaceae; genus Populus; species Populus alba. The sequence goes on from NC_133302.1 coordinate 3,741,323, forward strand.
TGTTTGCTGGATCAAAGTCATTCGTTGCGGCTTTGATTTGTCTGAAGGTGAAGATACCAGTAAGCAGATCTAACCCAACAAGTTCTGCCCAAGGAACAAAGAGGATATGTATATATTAGTTGTTCTGCATGAATGATTCATCAAAGGAAGAACACAGATGGTTTTTGCAATCCTACAAGTAAACAGCATTGAGATTGATAATTCCCATTGAAAAAGCCATTGTTAGAGAGTAATATAAAACCATTTCTTTAGCTTTGTCTTTGGATTGAGATAATTCTTTGACAAATTTATGCATTCATGGATAGACATACAGCAAATAAGATGCAGAAAATTTGCAAAATAAAATAAGCTGTCACCTATTGCATAAGGAATGAATCTATGGTCTTTTAATTAATAGATACCTGAATATAAAAATCAAATATCCGTCTTCCTAGACTGTAATAGGATCTGTTATCCCTCATTACTATCTCTGCAAAGTGCAGCTTGACTTTGTAATTCCCATTTGCCAGACAGGGAACGTAGTATTGTGCATTTGTGTAGAATAGAGAGTTGTCCATTCTGAGTATGGACGTGTTTTGTGCTATGTAGTTAACCAAGGAAGCATTAACATCCCAGATATGTCCTGTGGTACTTATTTGCCAATCCTCCTCTCTTTCGTACACATATTTTGCTGCACCTCCTGGCTCATTATCTGCTTCGTAGATGGTGTTTCCAATGGTGGCTTTTGGTCCCCCACAATTTATGTGCGCTGAATATCGCTCTATACATAGAAATAAAAATGTTTATTTTGTGATATGATTAAACAGATTATAACACAAGAAATGTTAGGATCAGACAGTCTGCTAAATCGAAGCAAACAGAACAGAAACAATCAAACACAAAAGCAAATTAAGATTTTGTGATGCAGGAGCATCCTTTCCCTCCTGGAGTGGAAATCGTGGTGGGACCCACAATGTAAAGGCCCACACAAAGGTGTTATAGGGCCACGATGGGATGGTCCACACATAATAGGACCTTTGTATTTATGACAGACAATATTATCTAGTGAAAATAGGAATAAGTTTGTCCGTTAACATTTGTCTAGGATTTTGGGATCAATTGGTTGTTTATTCCTACACCAGTTGAAGGTCTTAGATTCGATTTCTTTCCAGAGGTGGATGATGCAGAGCATCTTCTGGGATGGAAATCCTAGTGGTCGGATCCATGATCGGGTAGCCACACACAAAAGGACCATTGAGTTTATGACTGAGATGCTATGATCCAATGAATATAGAAATACAATGATCCATTTATAGTCTAGGCTGACAGGCTGTTCCTGCATCATTTTTCTGTCTAGTTCCAGGTGAAATGAAAAAGCGGATAGCTTTACAAATTTAAGAGTACCTTTAGAACAAGCACCCAGGCACTCAACAGGTTTCCTGGAAAGATTGGCCAGATAGAATCATCAGCTTATTTAAAAGAAATGACAAAGAAGAAGAAAAAAAAATGATCTATGTTTTAGATATTTATCAAAGTAGAAGCTTACGAATAGTTCCCTCCCCAAGTACTTTTGAACAGATTTCTGGCAAGACAAGAAGAGTCAAGTTTTGTAGGTTATGAAGTGAATGGTGATGTAAAAAGAAGCAGACTTTCAAAATCAAAAGTAAGACAAGGAAAATGAAATCAATCTTACAGTGTTTCTCTACATTTTGCTTCCGAAGTAAAATTGTTGTAAGAAAGATCGATTTCGCTGCACACAAAGATAGCTTCATTAAATATTCAGCCAATATTTCTGGAATTTTTAGAAAATTGCATGCACATGCTATAGACAGACACTTGGAAGATATTGCAATGGGTTAACTTTTGGTTGCTGTCTTGAGATAGAAGAGATGAAGGTAGTTGGGACAGAAAGAATATGTCCTCACCTGACGTCTTTTCTGTTTTCAAAAGATAAAAATTCCATCCAAAACTATCTAGAGACAAATTTTTTTTATATCTTCATCTTCATCACTGCAACCAAATACTTTTTTGTCCCTTCTATATTTGTGCTTTCTATCCTAGGACACTAACCAAATGAAACCTTGGAGATAGTTTTGATCATTCATGCACAGCAGTACTGAAAACTATCTGGAAACTGGGAAGGATCATCTGTTTATCGGCTTTTATAGCTCTTCAAAGACTAGGACATCTTATTAAACCTACAGACACGCATCTGTTATAGGATAGGGGAAACCTGAAGTTCATGATTAAGCTTTTGGGTTGAGAATGTTACGACAAAGGTGAACTGAAGCTGATGATCATTTCTTTCTTTCAGGGGAGAGTTAATGGATAAAATATTTGTTAGGTGTGTTGCCATTTAATGTGCCTAACATTGACTTTAACCATCCACCTTTGTTGAAGAAGATGGCAGCCACCATTGACTCCCATGTGCAGCTGGAAAGAAGAAGAGAAGAAGAGAAGCCACCATTTGCCTATAAATAGGCACCATACAAAGAGAGCTAAGAGTGAGTAAGAAGTAGAGCCAAATATGAGAGAAATGTAGGAGAGAGTGGGCTGCCAAGGCAGCCAGCAGTAGCTGTCATTGCAGCACTGAGAAGAGAGAAATAGAGTGAGGTTGAGAGTTGCTAAAGAGGGAATAATTCCTCCTCCTCTATTGTTGTAAATCTTGTTCTCTCCCTATATAATCAAATGGCTTCTCCCGTGGATGTAGGCGGTTTGCCGAACCACGTTAAATATTGTGTCAGTGTGCTTGCCCTCCCGAGAGCAAAGATCAGTACATCACCGGTCGGAATTCCCTACAATATTCAATAATTCTAATTGAGTAAAAAGAAAATATATTACGAATACAAATCTCAAAAATCAAAATTCGTATACAAAAATTAAGAAAAAACTAACATACTAGCGAGTATCTCTTTTGTCGATCCAATCTGGGATGGGCCCTGTAAGCATGTTCCATGTAAGATACCTATGCAGAAAGTAAGAATGGTCATTTGGTTGAACATTTGTCCAAGGCTATCATTGCAGAGACTAACTTGAAAAAAAGATTTGGTCAGTTCAGGTCAACTTTTTTATATAAACAAATGCATTTTGTTCCATTTTTTTTTACAAGATATTGACCCCATCATGTTTGCACAGGGTTTGGCCAAGTGGAACAGGTTTGGCAGTTCGATGTCTTGTAAGGTTCAACCGGAATCTCGGCCCTAGTCAGGCTCTGAGTCCTGGATTTTCTAGGTCAACTTGCGGTCTAAATTTAACAACTATACTTTCATATGACAAACATTAATTTCTTGTATGGTATACTGACATTTTCTCCAAGCTTTTAAAGGCCATCATAATTTGTTGGAAGTGAACCATTTAATCTGTTGAAACTGAGATCCCTGTTTTCGAAAAGAAGGAAAAAAAAATAAATTAAAGACCAAAACTGAGATCCATGAGATTCACACTTCAATCTTCATGTAGATGAATGACACAATGGATGATGTATAAGGGACAGAGTGAATTACAAAATTTTCAGGTGTGCCATTCCGGTCAAGTGTATGGGAAAATTTCCTGACAAGTTGCAGTTGCTCAAGAGCCTGCAATATACATTAATTTCATGTAAGCTAAATATATACGGTGTTGTAAATTAAATATGATCCTGGTATGAGAGTATCAGCTGCAAGAATAACTCACAGATACTTAATGCCTGCTATAGATTCTAGGTTGGGAAACTCTGAACCATCTCCAAGTAAGTTACTTATTTTTCTGCTCAATAGTAGGCAACATAAAAATGTGAGAAGTTCAGGATTAAAGTTGTAACTGAGACCATAAATTTAAAACAAATATCTTACAGATCAGTTAGATTAGTCAAGAGAGAAATGCTTGAAGGAATGGGTCCAGTGAAACCACCAGCTTGGATCTCTCTGTTAATACAAAATTAAAGGGGGATTAGGGTTCTGCTTCAGTGATGATATTCGGAGCTTGTGGTAGAAACTAGCACATACAATGTATCAAGTTGTTTCCAGCTCTGAATAAAATCAGGTATTCTTCCAGTGAAGCTATTGCTGCTAAGCCTTCTGCATTCGCCGAACGGAAAACACAGAATCATGAAACTTGGAGAGTAAAGAGATGCATCTGTAATATCAAATACTGCAACTAATGAGTATGATACACAATAACCATGAGAAATGAGAACCTACAGTTCCTTCAATCCGGTCAGATTAGTCAGAGCCGGTGGTAACTCTCCAGTGAGATAATTGCCACTGAGAGTTCTGCAATCACAAAAGGAGAAAAACACTTAGGATTCAATAATCAGTTAGGACTTAATTTCTAATACAAAAGCTTGAATGAACTGACAGATTCTTCAGGTTAACCAAGCCTCCAAGCTCAGGGGGAACAGTTCCGGAAAACATATTGTCCTGAATGTTCCTGCATAAATGCCAACTCTCATGATTACTCCTGACTAAACAATTGAACAGATTTATATATGAAAAAGAAAAAAAAACAAGATATTGACTAGTAGAAAAATGCATACAGGTAACTAAGTGTGGTAATCCTTCCCAGATAGCTAGGAATTTTTCCCGTCAACCGATTCACGCCGACAGACCTGTTGTTTATACAATCTATTAATTACGAGTAAGCAATTCCTTGGCTAGAAAACATGAAAGCAGAATTTTCTTACAATGTTTCCAGCTTGCTATTAGCCCATTCAGGTGGTATATTGCCACTCAGGTAGTTGGCCCAAAGACCTCTGCAGAGCCGATAAATTAAGTTCTAATAAAACCGAATCATACGATGCAAATTCACGGTGCTCAATCTGTAGAAACGTAATAATTTGAAGCACTGCTTACAGATGTTTAAGGTGTGGTAGTTTCTCGATAGCCTTTGGGAGACTACCGTCAAGATCTTGCCTTTTGAGATATCTGCATTGCAACGCATGGACCCATCAAATGACATATTTTTTAAATATTTATTCAGTGATTTATTAGATGATATATTTTTTTTCAAATATTAAAATAATAATATATTGAATTGATTCTAGTTAACTTGTTAAGTTTGTGACCGACGATCATGCTTATTTTATAGAAAAAAACTAAAATAAATTATAAAAATCAATTACTAATTAACCCAATATTGTTAAAGGATAAATAGGGAAAAAAAGTACAAAAAAAAAGCTACCTAAGTCAATCACGATTAACCTCCAAACCCACAACTCGAGTCATGAAATCGAGATAACTCAAATATGAAAATCAATTTTTAATCAACCCAATATTAAAGGTTGAAATTGTACAAAACATCAATTAAAAAATAACAAAAAAAAACCATAAATTAATCTGGGCTAACCTATTAAACTTGTAACCTAGCACAAAAGACAAAATAACTTAAAAAACAAATAAAAAAATTACAAAGCTCCATTTCTAATAGATAAAGTTGAAATTGAGGAAAAAATCCAAATCATTTAGACGAAATAACTTAATAGAAATTGAATTGAAAAAAACTACAAAACTAGATTTTCAAAAAGTACAAAAAAATCAATTGTAGAAGGATATAATAAAAAAGAGATAACCTTATAGAAATTAAATAAAAAAAAATGACTAAGCCCAATTAAAAAAATATTAAATTAAAAGGACAAAAAAAATTAAAAAAATAAATTCAGGTTAATCTGTTAAACCGTTAAATCTGCAACTTGAATTATAAATTGAAATAAATTTATAAAAAATAAAAATACAACTACCATCAGATTTAACGTTGAAATTGAGAAAAAATAATTAAATCCATGATACTAATATATAACTAATAAAAAGAATCAAAGAATCAAGGAAAATTATGTTGCAGAATTTCTAAAACTATCTAATATTGAAAAAAAAATTCAAAAAAACTAAATAAAAAAATATATTAAATTATTAAAAAGTGAAATTAAAAAAAAATTACGAGTGTGACTACATAGCCACAGATTTAGGATTTTGTTAATTCCTTCAATTAGCCCCATCAGAATCCTTCATACCTCAAATTAAAACTGAAACAAAAGCATGGAGTGGCAAGTGAAGAAATATACATGGCAACAACGTGGCACGCTTCCCCAGGAACGTCTGGGCAATTGCAAACAACTTTATTGTCAGCATCTGGCTTTAGAGGTAATTTTGTATCATTGCACAGTTGTGTTGCTACTTCAAGCAAGGCTCCCACTGCATAAATCAAAATTAAATAAAAAAAGTTTGCAAAAAAACACAGAATTCTGCTAAAACCTCACTGCAACTCTGCAAGATGCAATTAGTAACATGGTTACAGAATTAATTCGGCAACACAATCAAATTTGATTACTGTATATTGAATGGTATAGACGCAGTGAGGACTTTGCAGATAAAAAAAACTCCTGCTAGAAGGCATTACAACTGCATGTCTTCCTCTAAACATTAAAGAATCTGTCATCTGAACCAAATTAAAAATATATATATGTACCTTCATCAGGAGCAAGTCTCCCAACTTGGGCCTCCAAATTAATTGCTCCCATGCAAAACATTAGTAACAGAAGCACAAGTAAGCTAGACGTGATTCTCAAGATATCAGAGAGTGCGGCTGACTGAAGAAAGCTTTATGTATTATTATAGTTGACTTATCAGAATGGTGTAGGTCTTTCTTACCTTGTCATATATTAAACATAAACAGTAAAACGTGTAGACAAAACGCTGAAATGGGTTATTTTTGTGTTTTTAACTTTTATGAATAGTAGAATTACCCCTCCACTAAAAAGAATTTAACCGCTGGGGGATATTTATGCTTTAATGTTTTTTACAAAATTTTAAAATGACTTTTATGCCTTTAGAATCGAAAAAAGAGGGGCAAGTATTTAGGGGTGTTTCTATCTTTTCGCATGAGTATTTTTATTAATACAAGAATTATGAAAGATGTTTTGGACTTTTTGTTATAAATAATTAATTTTTAAATCAAAAGGCTGTAGTTGTAGGCTTTCACGCAGGGGCGTGTGAGAGGCAGCGGCTCGTGTTGCTTTTTCTAGTGGCCAAATCTGTTGTTCTGCCATGTCATTGGAATCACCGCCTTGTCTAGCTTTTCCTCTTGGTGCGACACGTGATAACTATTTGTTGTTGGTGGTCATTTCTTTTTCTTTCTTCATCATTTTCTCTCTCTTCCAAAGAAAGTGCATGTTATTCCTATTTTCTTTTTCTTTTTTAATTTTAGTCATTATGTGTTTTATTTTTTATTCTCATCCTAGGTCCTTAAATTACAATTTTTTATATGTTATTTTTTCTAATTCGATCCTTATCCTTTTGATTTCTAATTATTGTTTTGGGTTTTTTGTTAAAGTTTTGTTGTTTTCAATTTCATCCTTCAATCAAAGTTTATGTTTTTTTTTTAATTTAGCCCTTACTCTTTTGAATTTTTTTCCCTTTTGTTACAGTGTTTTTTCCTTTCAATTTAACCCTCCAATTTATTTATTTTTTATTTTCATGCTCATTATTTTAATTACAATTTTTTGTTTGATTTATTTTTTTCCCCAATTTCATCCTTTGGTGTTTGATTTGCTGAGGATTGAGTTTTGTGGTTTTTCTAGTTGTCGTGTGATTAGTATTTAAAAGTGCATGTTTATCAAGGTTTTATATCATCATTTTGCACTTGAAGTATCAATAACTTCTTAACTAAAGCATGTTCTATAATAACAAGTTTGATATTATAAGATACCTTAATTTATGGTAAATGCTCATTTTAAATGCAGGCCTATCGCATAAATGAAATGATTGATTGATGAGTTTAAGTATTGAAAGTGAAAGGACAAAGAGATGGCCAAACTTAGAAAAGAGATGTTGGTGCAGTCTAAACCGGAACATTGCTCGGTAATTGGATCATATTTGGAGCTTTAGATCTTGGATTTAGGCCACTTTATATGGATGGAAAGGTAAAATATAGGTCTACAACTTTCATGAGAGCCCAAGATTTAAAAAGGCCGTTTTGAAGTCCAAATTGTAGGAACTACGAAGAAGTCTGAATATGTACTGCAGCCCAGACACTGTTCGGTGTTCAACCCATATCTCGAGTTCTAGAAGTCCAAATGACCTCATCATTTTTTCATTGGAAAGCGAGACAATTTCCTAGAACTTTCCTAATGATTCTGTGCAAATTATAATATTAGCAATGACGTCTTGTTTAGACAAGAAAATAATAATTGTCACCAAGTCAAGATGTGGCCACCCACTTATCAATTAGTCAACAAATCAATAGTTTCAAATTTTGGCCTATAAAAAGAGGCATTTACCATGTATTGAGGCATCTTGGTTTTTCATATCAAGATCATGCTCTTGCTTTCTCTCTTTGTATTGCTTATGTTTTGCTTTCATTAATATCAAGTTTATGCATTTCATTTCCTTTCCTTTACTTAGTTAACTTCTTTTTCATTTATGTTCTTATCTTGTTTATTTATGTTTCTTTCTTTCATTATGTTTAGATAAGTTAATTATGTCAAGGTGAAAAAGGTGCACTAATGGTGTAAGAATAAGTATAATATAAACTTAACATGGACCTGAATGTTGGATACTAACATGTTTTATATTTGTTATCTTTTCACTTTTAATACTATGCTTGTTAAATGGTTAATCTAGATTTATGTTGTATAACATGCACTTGGTACAACAAATACTTGACACTTTCATAGCCCATACTGTATGGTATAACCGACACCTGAGCTATGAAAGGAACTTTATTTGTTGTTAACATAAGTTATAATTAATCATGAATGCCTAACAACATTTACAAGTATTAGCATGATTTGAATAAGATAACTACTGTAATCATGTTAACAATTTATAATCTGATTGGAACCTCCTTTATGTGTGGTTTCCAATTGAGTAATAATAGTTTATACTATACTTGTTTGAAGTACCATTAGTGGATCCTCTAACCTTGACATTTGTTTTTATTATTGTTTAATCATTAGATCGATCTTACATCTCAAAGCTCTCTTTATTATTACTATTACTATTATTAATATCATTACTACTACTACTACTACTACTACTACTACTACTACTAACTACTATTATTGTTATTATTAGTATTAGTATTAGTATTAGTATTATTGTTGTTGTTGTTGTTGTTATTTATAATTTATATAGTTAACCTCCCTATGGTTCGACCCTGGTCTTGCCGGGTTATTTATTACTTCGACACTTCTGCACTTGGGAGAAGACATCAAGCTTTTAGTCGTGTCATCGTGCTTCTGATATGATAACATGGATCACGAGTTGTAAGAGTTGACACAACTAAGGACACTACCAGAAAATCGATAAATATAAACGGAAATACCGAGGGAATATTTTCTTCTGTAAATTTCCGAGGGATTTTCCCGACAAAAATATTCCCTCGGTATATACCGAGGGAATTACAGTCGGAAAAAAAATTCAAACAAAGCAAAAAAAAAATGATGATGTGTCAATTTTTACCAACATAAATTTTTTCGTCGGTAAATTCGTTGGTAAACTATGAACACTGTTCATCATGTCAATTACAAAGGGAATCACCGATGAAATTTCTCATCGGTATTTTCCAGAGAGCTCCAGAAGTGTTCACTTTCCAATTGCACTGTTAATTGTTGTTCTTTACGGACAAAATCATCGATGGATTGAAAAGTTGTCGGTGTTATTTGGCGGTTTTCTGAAAAAAAAATCAATTAATTTAAAATTTTCATTTAAAATATTACAGACGGAATCACCGATGGATTGAAAAATCATCGATAATTGTTGGCGGTTTTCTGAAAAAAAATTACGAAATTAAAAATTTAAATTAAATATATTTAATTATCTGTCGGTAAATCCGTCGCTAATGCGCCTCAATAAAAAGCCTGAATCCCTTATAAATATATTTCACAAGAGATAGAGTCATTTCTTATTCTTCTTCTTCTTCTTCACTATATATAGAAAAAACATCAATATCTATTTCTTTCTCTTCTTTTCTCTCCTCATCTCCTTCTCTTTTCCTTCATGCTTGGGTATGTCTTCTTCTTTCTTCTTCTTTTATCCTCTTAGTTTTTTTTTTTTAATTAATATGCTTTACAATTTTTTTTCTCTCTCCTTAGCTTCACTTGCAACTACATTAAGGTAAGCTTTTTCTTTTTTCTTCTTTTTTCATGATTTGTTTTTTATTTTATTTTTAATTTTTTTTCTTAATAATTTTATAAATGTTGTTGTGAGATTTTTTTTCTTCATATGAGATCAATTTTAGTTGATTTATTTATAGTATTTTTAAATTTTTAGCAATTGCAACTTTATTTTTTTCATATGAATTTTTTTAGTTGAATTTATTTTTTCATTTTATTTATTTGTTCCAAATTTGTTTGAGTTGATTTTCTTATTCTTTTTTCCCAAGCATTTTGAGTATATATTATAGAGTATTGATTAATGTTAATTTAATTTTTTTATAATTTTATAAATTGTTTTTTTTTAAATGTTTTTAAATAATTACCGAAGAAATTCTGTCAGTAATTCCGTTGGTAAATCCGTTGGTAATAAAAAAATACTATTACCGACGCTTCTGTTCCGTCGGTAATACTATTTTTTATTACCAACGGATAAAAAATTACTGATGAAAGATTCACCGACGGATTATTTTCGTCGGTGATTTCGTTGGTAAATTATTTACCGACAGAATATGTTTCTTATGCCAACGGAAAAATTCTGTTGATAAAACTGTTAAATCTTGTAGTGGGATTCTTGTTTTCTCATTTTCTCTTATGATTTTATCATTATGCATTATTATTTTTTTTAAGATTGATTTTGTGGTTATTTTTAATTTATTTTCTATTGGTTTATCTTGATCTCATGTCTTAAGTCATTAGTTTTGCAAGTCTTTTTTTAATAGAGGTGTTTTTTTTTAAAAAAAATGTTTTATTTTATATTTATTTTTTTAAGAATTGTTTTCCTTATTTTATATAGATAAGCATTATTTTATAAAAAGTATTTATTTTACAAAAATATTTTTGATATGTTCGGCGTTGCATTGTGTTTTTTCCCTTTCCTTGCATAGTATTTTATTGATTTTAATAAATAAATTTAGTAGATATAAACGATCAAATATCTCATTTTACAAAATCAAATATTTTAATCTATATTCATCACTTGAATTTTTCAATTTCTCCTTTAGTTATAGTTAATATTTTTTTTGTTTGTTTACATAGATAATTTTTTTTATTTAATTTGATATCTAGATAAATGTTTTTCTTTCCACTTTGAATTTTTTTATATAAAAATATGTTAAATATGTGACCTGTACTCTGTCGTCTGCAGCAAGTTAGTAAATAGGCATGCACACACGAAAATACACCCTTGTCTGTACTAGAGGACTTGTGCCTTTCCATTCTCTCTCTTCGTCAACGGGAAGATTGGTAGGTCAAAAAATAATAATAAATATCATTGGGAAATTGGAGAGGAAGAATCCGAACTCAGAAACACGAATTTTACGTTCACATATTCATTTGTGTGTGAAATGGAGAAAAGATAGGCTATAATTCTTTGAATCCACAAAACCATCGAAGAAACTAACTGGTAGTTTCTTAAAAAGATGGTATATCAACGTTTTAATAGGTATTGTTTAGTTATTTTGCTAAGATAATAGAAATAAAAACAATGTAGCAAAAAATATATTTAGTTGAAGTAAAAGAGACAAAGACATAAAAAAATTTTTTATACTTTTAAAATATGAGGTACAGAGATGGCATGTTTTTAGAAACAATAATTAATATATATTCTCTATTCCTAAAATATCTTTATAAAAAACTTTCAATTCTAAAATTATCAAACTAAGGTATGTAAAGATAAAAATAATTATTATCATAATTTTAAAACCTGACTTAGGTGTCAACCAAGAGCAAGGCCCAAGTCACAAGTCAAGAGAATCAACCCTAGATGACTTGATTCAATGTAAAAATAAAATTAATTATTATCATAATTTTAAAATCCAATATGGGAGTCGACTCGGGGCAAGACTTGAGTCACAGGTCAGGAGGGTCAATTCATGTTGATTTGGGTTAATATAAAAATAAAAATCATTATTATCATAGTTTTTAAAACCAACTTGGGGATCGACTAGGCAAGGCTTGGAGGGTCAATCAGGGTTAACCTAAGTCAATGAATAAATAAAAGTAATTATCATCATAATTTTAAATTATGACTCATAGAAATGACAATTTAATTTGAACCAAATGGATATCAATCCGGCCTAACCTGAATGTGTGGGTATTTGTTAGATAGTTACCATACTCAATGGATAATGGGTAGGGTATAGATATTGTCAAACCCGACCCGAAATTCAACCAAAATTAAACTGAAATATATATTTGTATTTGTTAAACATTTAGATTTTAATATAATATGATATATACATATCTCAATATTGACATAAAACTCATAAATATGTATAATATTATCATTTAATATGTAAATACTTCATATACATATATAAACTATTTTTTTTATAGCATAGTAAGTAATAATAGATAATGAATAACCATATGGATGCTCGAGACTCGATGGATTATTTATGAATATTTAAATTTTTTTACCTGATAAATATTGGGTAGGGTATGAATATCAAGAAATCTAACTTGCAAATACCCATTTTTATCCCTATCGACTCGAGAGTCGACTTGAGGCAAAGCCCAAGTCACATGCTAGGAGGGTCAACTCGGATTGACCCTAAAAAACTTTCAAAAAAGAATCAAAACAACCTTTTTTCAACAAAATAAAGTCAAAATTAATTAGTCAATGGGTTTTTTATTGACTTAGGTCGGGTTGATCATTCCTCTTTTTTTTTTAAACTTGGATTTATTAGCAATAATACAGCAGCAACATCACAGGATCAGCAACAACAGCAGGATCACCGAAGCAGCAGCAGCAGCAGCATCACAACATCTCCTGATCAAATCTTGACCAACTCCTGTCACGCCAGCATCCAAGATTGTAGGGAAAATATTCCAACGACTACTACACTCTAGAATGGCAACTCATCATACATGGAAATTACAATTACATGCAATTAAGAAACAAATCAGCCACCATAATCAAGAAGATACTCCAACGGCTACTATACTCCAAAATGGTAACAAATCAGCCTCCATAATTAGAAAATCTTGTAACTATAGAAACGACTGTAACTATAGAAACAAAGACAACTATAGAAAGTCAATAGTTACTCTTTTCTTATTCATATATATTTACATCCTGCACATATTGTATAGTGCGTGCTTACACCTTGTTTTGTAATACTAACAAGAAGAAGAGAATTAATTCAACAACCATCTCCGCTGCTTTGTTCTCTTCCTCTGCCATATTTTTCTCTTGGTATTAGAGCCTTGGAGTGAGCACACAAACAAACATAAACATATCCACACAATGACTTCACTGTCACTCAATGCTGGGAACTTCATCACCCTCAAGCTTAGTCAAACAAACTACCCTTTATGGAGGGAACAAGCTCTGTCTCTTGCATAGAGTCAGGAGCTAGTCGGGCATCTCACCAATGAAGATCCTGCACCAACAAAATTCATCACACAAGATCCAGTCAATAACTCAAACACAGAAAATACAGTACCAGTCCTAACTGAAGCTTTCATCACTTGGAGAAAATCTGATCGGCTTCTTCGTGGTTGGATTATTGGAACCTTGTATGAAGAAGCACTTAGCCTTATTGTTGGCTTGGAGACAGCATCTGCTGTTTGGGAAGCTCTTAAGAATGCTTATGCTAAAGACTCACAAGAACGTGAGTTTACACTTCACCAACAAGTCACTTATTTCTAGAAACATAACAATCAATCTATGGAGGAACACATTTGCACGTTAAAAAAATTATGTGACAGCCTTGTAGCAATTGGCAAACCAATTTATGACAGTGAAAAGGAATCTGCCTTCTCACCACCCTTGGTCCACAATATGAAAACTTCACAACAACCATGTTGAAGCCCCCAAGACCATCCTATTTAGAACTGGTCTCTCAGCTCCAGAATTTTGATCAGCGCCGTAACTGGTTCTCCTCTTATACGGACATGACAAACTCACAATTTTCCCAACAACTTGCATTTTATGGGCAGGAACAGCAGCAGCATCACCGAAGCTCATAGCAGCCATCCTCACGCAACATTTATTCATTTTCATCCAATGGGAGAGGATTTCAAGCACAACAATCCAGAGATCAAAATCGTAGGTTCACCCCTACTCAACAACGACGCCCTCCACCACAAGGAGAACGTCGCATGACCCAAACAGAAAGAGTCCTTTATCGCGAGGAAAAGTGCCAATATTGTGGCACAATAGGCCAGATTGCTAAAATTTGCTGGTGGATACCTAAGCAAAAAACTACTCATGATAGTGAAATTTCACAAGCACTGGCAGCCCTTACACTAGACAATACTGTTTGCGACACTGAATGGACTTCAGACACCGGTGCCTCAAATCATATGACAAGCAAGCCAGGTATGTTAACTGATATTCGAACATATTTTGGAACTGATTCTATCGTTATTGAAAATGGATCTTCCCTGCCAATTGTTGGTATTGGAGACTCATTTATTAAACAGAAAAATACTAAATGACCTATCAATGATGTCCTACTTGTTCCAGAATTGACCAAAAATTTACTTTCAGTTAGTCAACTAACAAAACAATTTCCTGTGAACTGTGAATTCTCTAATGTCTTGCACAACTCGTCAGAATTACATTTCTCTTATCGCTTTAAAATTGGATCAACAGAAGTCTGGCACTAGCGTTTAGGACTTCCTTAATTTTCTACCGTGCAGTTATTAAAAAATAAAGGATTGATTGACGTCATAGGAGCTATAAGACTGAGCACCTTTGTGATAGTTGTCAATTAGGAAAACTTAGCAAGTTACCTTTTCCTCATTCTGAACACTCCAGTACTGATATTTTTGACAAAATACATTGTGATTTATGGGGACCTGCCCCGGTTTTATCTATTGGAAAATTCAAGTATTATGTTTGCCTAGTAGATGATTTCTCTAAATATACATGGATAATTCCTATCCAAAATAAATCTGATTTTCTAACAGTTTATCTATCATTTGAAAAGTATGTTAGTAGACAATTCAATAAACAGATCAAAGTTTTCCACTCAGATAGAGGAGGTGAATTCATTAACTCCAAATTAGCAAGTCACTCTCGTTCAACAGGAATTGTTCATCAGGTATCTTGTCCATACACTCCTGAGCAAACAGGTATAGTTGAAAGGAGACACAAAATTATAAGAGAACTAGGTATGACAATGCTATTTCATAGTGGTACTCCTTTATTTTTATGGGTACAGGCTTTTACAACTACTGTTTGTCTTATTAATAGACTGCCCTCATCTGCTCTAAATTCTAACACTCCTTACTTCCTATTACATGGAAGACATCCTATTTATTCATCTCTTCGTATTTTTGGCTCACAATGCTTTCCTTACACTTGGGACACAAAACAAAATAAATTTGATCCCAAAAGTGTTCCATGTATTTTTGTAGGTTATAGTGATCAATATAAAGGCTATAAATGTTTTCATCCAACAAGCAAGAAATTTTTTGTCTCACGACATGTAGTCTTTAATGAATCAATTTTTCCATATAAACAACCTAGCAGCAGCAACCATACAAATTCTTCTGACCATGTCATTACCATATTTGACTCATGGCTAACTATTCATGTTTTAAGTTCTCCTATAGATACACTTGAAACACTAGAAGAACCACCATGCTTGAGCTCTCTACCTACATCCACGCTTCATCCAATGTCTTCAAACAAACCAGCATGTTCTTCTTCCACAGTTATTCCTCCAGCTGATGCTGCCTCTGGAACAGTAACTGCACAGGATCAGCAACACCAGCAACAAACAATCCACACCTCTAGTGATCAATAGACAATGACTCAGCACAACAAATTACATTCGTTCTCAGTTATGATTCCTTGAGCTCTGCAGCAGACCTTATTGTTCAACATCCCTCAGGTCATCAGCAGCAGCAGCACTATCCCACCTCAACCACTCAACGGGACACAAGACCCTCACTCTCGGTTCACCCAGGATGGAAAGCAGCAATGGAGGATGAACTCACATCTTTACATAAAAACCAAACATGGCAGCTGGTACCCTGCACCACCGATATGCATGTCATAGGTTCTAAATGGGTATTTAAAACCAAGCTCAAATCTGATGGAACCTTGGATCGCCTCAAAGCTCGTGTTGTTGCTAAAGGTTATCACCAGATTGATGGACTAGATTATACTGAAACATTCTCTCTAGTTGTCAAGACATGAACCATTCGGTTGATTATTTCTATAGCCCTTGTCCATCACTGGCCTTTACGACAACTTGACGTTAAAAATGCATTTTTGCATGGTTTAATATCTGAAACCATCTACATGGAACAACCACCAGGAATGGCAAACCCTCATCTTCCACAACATGTTTGCAAGCTGCAACGTGCACTTTATGGACGTAAACAAGCACCTCGTGCTTGGTTTGATCGTTTCAGTACCTTCCTTCTCCAATATGGTTTCCATTGCAGCTTAGCATATCCATCTTTATTTATTTTTCATTCTGATTATGGTTCTCTCATTCTTCTACTTTATGTTGATGATATACTCCTTAAAGGAATTGGTGATACACTTGTTGCAGACTTCATCTCTCTCCTCAGTCAGGAATTTTCCATGAAGGACTTAGGACATGTTCATCATTTTCTTGGCATCAAAATTTCACAAACACAAAGTGGCCTTCACTTATCACAGTCTCATTATGCCCTTACAATTCTAGAACGTGCTGATATGGTTGACTGTAAACCAATGAGTACACCACTTGAAACAAAAACTACAGATTCATCAAATACACCTCTAATGGAAGATGCCAGCTTCTTCCGAGGACTTGTTGGCTCCTTACAGTACCTCACACTGACTCAACCAGACCTCTCCTTTAGTGTTAACTATGTTTCTCAATCTATACATGCTCCTACAACTGCTCATTTAAAAATGGTTCGACGTATCTTACGATATGTCAAAGGAACCATTAATAATGGTCTGCATTTTACTTCTACTACTAAGCTTCATTTATCTGCTTTTTCAGATGCTGATTGGGTTGGATGTCTTACTACAAGACGTTCGACTACTGGCTACTGTGTTTTTCTTGGTTGTAATCTCATCTCCTGGTGTGCCAAGAAACAACACACCATCTCGCGCTCTAGCACTGAAGCAGAATATCGCACTATGGCCAACACTGCCGCAAAACTTACATGGTTGACCTACATCCTTCGTGATTTACACCTTCCACTGATATCTCCACCGGTGCTCTATTGTGACAATATTAGTGCTGTCCACATAACGATCAATCCTGTCTTCCATGCACGTAGCAAGCATATTGAGCTTGATTATCATTTTGTACACGAACAAGTGGCTTTTGGGAACCTTATTACGAATCACATTCCTGTCTCTAATCAGAAAGCTGATCTATTTATTTACTAAGCCAATATCCAAAGCTGCCCGTCTTTGTTTCCAAAACAAACTTTTCCACCAACCCCGACAACATTTGAGGGAGGGTATTAGCAATAATACAGCAGCAACATCAGAGGATCAGCAACAACAGTAGGATCACCGAAGCAGTAGCAGCAACAACATCACAGCATCTCCTGATCAAATCTTGATCAACTCCTGTCACGCCAGCATCCAAGATTGTAGGGAAAATATTCCAACGGCTACTACACTCCAGAATGGCAACTATCATACATGGAAATTACAATGGCATGCAATTCAGAAACAAATCAGCCACCATAATCAAGAAGATACTCCAACAGCTACTATACTCCAAAATGGCAACAAATCAGAGACAAATCAGCCTCCATAATTAGAAAATCCTGTAACTATAGAAAGAAAGACAACTATAGAAAGTCAATCGTTACTCTATTTCTTATTCATATATATTTACATCCTGCACATATTGTATAGTGCGTGCTTACTCCTTGTTTTGTAATACTAACAAGAAGAAGAGAATTAATTCAACAACCATCTCCACTGCTTTGTTCTCTTCCTCTGCCATATTTTTCTCTGGATTGTTCAGTCCTCACTGTGTTAGCTTCTTAAAAATATGGTATATCTACATGTTATTTTTGTCAAAGAATCTTCTCAACCCAATAACTTAAGCTTTTAGATAAGGTTCCAAAATATAATTTATATTATTTTCTAACACACCGCTTCAAATAAAAGCTTTTAGATAAGATTCTAAGATACAATCCTTCCTCTATTTTTTTAAACTCGGATCATTCAGGCCTCACCGTGTTAGTTTCTTAACACATAATGACTATCAACTTTTAGATGGTATATCTAGTGAGATTTAAACTTGTGACTATCAACTTAACACATCATGTATCCATCTTAATAATAAATCATCTACATTTTTATGAATATGGTAAATCATTAAACCTCAGGTGAGAGAGTAAGACAGAAGATGTGAGGGTCATGTCTTCGAGCCATGCACATCATGTATCCCTTTTTGTTTCTTTGATTAAACAACCCACTTAGTACGTCATCCAATTTCGATAAGGAGCCAGGGACCTGCCTATTAATTTTATTGTAATATTAAGCTTTAATGAGAATACTGTAATAATTATTTTTTTAAAAAAAAATTTATTTAGAAATATATTAAAATAATATTATTTTATTTTTTAAAAATAATTTTAATATCAGCATATCAAAACAAAATATTAAAAAAATAATTTGAAATAAAAAAACATAAAAAATACAATTTTTTTCAAAAGTATTTGTAATTTGGAAACATAAAAACAAATACACGTTTTTGTTTTTTTTGTCTAAGAATCATTTGAAATGAGTTCTCTACTTTCCATTGGCAATTTGTTACCACGAAAGACTCACTACCAAGAGATTAAATCAGAAATGCAAGGAGTGAGTCTATACAAGAAAGCATGAAGTGGTAGCAGATGGGTAAAAATTAATTAGGAGTGTCATAGGGCAAAAATACCCGACTCAGTAGAGAAGGCGCAAGCAATATGACATCCAAAAGTTTCAATGTCGCGAAAGAGAAAGCATGTGTTTTTAAAAGTAATCTACAATCGAGTTTATTTTCTTTTTTTAATTCAAAGATAAGTATCCAATTAGGGTATAATTTAAGTAAATTATCCAAAATAGCTGCTTTATTGATCTTGCTTTTGAAATGAAAATCTTATCATGCTTGGGAGAGGAAATTTTGTGGTGCACACCAGTAATTAATGATATTTTATTAATTATTTTTTAGATTTATATTTTAAAAAAATATAGATGTAATAAAAAGATTTTAAAAAAATAAGAGTACAATGAAAAACAATAAATAAATAAGAGAATGCACAAAAATAATTAAAATATTTTATTTATGATTTTTATTCTCTGTATTTTTATATTTTTAAGTGAATATAAAAAATTCAACTAATAAAATTGCTCTTTACGCACGATTTTTAAGTGAATTATCTCACCTATGAAAAAATTAATTTTGCTCAAGAATTCATAAACATTATTTCTTAACCACGATGTAATACTGAGATCGATAATTTCACATCGCGTTATAAGTTGTGCATGGGCCTACTAGGTGTTGCAAAATCTGCACGTTCCATATAATTTATTAAAACACTCTCACAAGCATATATTTAAAATTCTGATTCTCATTTTTCATTATAAAAACTAAACATATTAATAAATATTACTTAGAAATATTTAACAAGGTCTATAATATTATATTAAAAGTATTTATATTATATGTTTACAGTTGCATTTTTATAAAATAAACTACAATAAACTCTTTTTTCCCATTATTATAGAATGTATAGCATGCATATATCTGCATAGAAAATTAATATAGGATTATTCCAATATTGTAATCCCTACAATTACTGTCGTATTCTACAACGTATATATAAATAGGAAGGTTGGCTAAAGCAGAACCTAACACATTTTATTATTTTCAACTTGGTATTAAAGCCCTAAAATAATTAAAACAGTTTCCTCATAGTCTCCTCTGCAATGGAACAACCGCCCATTAATTCTTCCTCTTTTGTAGCATCGGCAGTGTAGACTTCTTCTCCTGCAGCGGCTCCTCTGCCTTCCTCTGCTACATCACCGCTTGCTTTCTCCTCTGTCGTGGCTAATGAACAACTTCTCTTCAACCCCTATAATACCCCTTCTTGCAGCCTACGTCTGATGCAACCTCTGTCTCTGCTGCCACAAGCATCATCTCCCTATCTCACACTCACCAAGTCATCTCCCTCAAATTAAAAAAACACCAATTATCTATATTGGCTTATGCAGATGCTGTTGTATCTCCTAGGTCAAGGAGTTTTTGGTTTTGTTGATGGCTCCAACACATGTCCATCTTTACATGTTCTTGTCGGAGATGGTACCTCTCTTCAAGTAAATCTGGTATTTCTTCACTGGAAACAACATGATCAACTTATTCTGAGTGCTCTTCTTTCCTCCTTATCCATGGAGGTTCTGCATCTTGTTGTTGGCTGCCAAAGCTCTTGTTCTGCCTGGCGAGCTCTCGCTTCCACCTCAAACTCTCGTATTATGCAACTTTATGGCTCTCTTCAGGATCTTCGACAGAGTGATGAATCAGTAACTCAATTTATGCAAAAAGCTAAGGCCTTGTTTGATGAATTGGTCACTACTGGCCGGCCGATTTCGCTTGAAGATTCAACTTATATGTGTTTTGTGGTCTTCAGGGAGAGTTTAAAGACTTAGTTACAAGTCTTATTACTAAGGCCGAACCTTTATCGTATACAAATCTTCACAATCATCTCCTTAAAGAATGAATTTCTTCACAAATCTTTGATTTCCATACATGCTCCTCTGCTGCCCACACCCAGCACCCCACCATCTGCCCTTGTTGCGCAATGCCAGACCTTAGGCAATTTTGGTCGCAATAGGGGCCACTTCAATGGTGGCTGGCAACCCAACCAGTCCAGCAACAAAGGCAACCAGTTTGCTAGCTCCAAACCTGATGACCGCAGCTTCCAAAGCTCCTTCTTCGGTAATAGTAGGCAAGGCACTTACTGCTCCTCCTTTAGGAAATTGGCAGTGCAATAGGGGGTAGAATCCACGCTGCCAACTGTGTCAGATTTTCAACCATACCGCTCCCTACTGTCCTCAACTCCAATAGCGGGGTTATGGCCAACAACCTACTACAAATCTGGTGCAGCGCATTCTCTCCTCAACTGGTTCTGCTGATTAGTTTCTGAATACTTGTGCCAATCAACACGTCACACCTGATCTTGCCACCTTGACTGCTTCAAAATCGTATCTTGGTAATGATAATTTGCATGTTGGTGATGGTAAGGGCCTTCCTATATCTCATCTCGGTCATACAAAAATATATACACCACATCTTTCTTTCACCTTATCTAATGTTCTTCATGTTTCTGCAATCACGAAACCTCAGCTCTCTGTTCAGAAATTTTTTCTTGATAATAATGTTTATTTTAAATTTCACCCTCGTATGTTTTATGTCAAGGATCTCAACACCAATGAAAGTCCTTCTCCCAGGTTAGTAAAGATGTCTTTATGCCCTGACCAAGTCTTCCGTCACATTAGTTCCTCTAGCCCATTGGTCTCCCTGCACTTCTGTTTTTGCCGATTATGGCATCGTCGACTAGATCATTCTACTTCACGTATTTTTCAATTGTTAGTCTCGAAAAATAAGATCATTTGTAACAACAAACGTCATAATTTTCAATGTCAAAGTTGTCCTTTAAGAAAATCATCGCGTTTATCTTTAGGACCTACGAGTCATAACACTTATGCTCCGCTTGAATTAATTTTTAGTGATGTGTGGGGCCTTGCTCCCTCTTCTCTTTAGATGGCTATCATTATTTGTTATCTTTGTTTATGTTTATACTAAATATGTATCGTATTATCCTCTCGTTGACAAGTCTGATGTTTACTCTGTTTTTCATCAATTTCAGACTCTAATTGAACATCAATTTCCATTAAAAATAAAATCTATTCAAATTGATTAGGGCGGTGAATACCGCAAACTATCCATCTTTTTTAGATTGTTGGTATCCATCATCGTTTGATTTGTCCTCACACTCAATGAACAAAATGGCAAAGTTAGAGCGTCGTCATAGGCCATAATTATGAAAATAGGACTTACTTTTCTAGGGCAATGTAAAACACCTTTTTGGTTTTGGAATTATGCTTTTGAAATCTATGTTTATCTTATAAATCGCATGCCTACTCCTGTTCTTGCCCATGGATCTCCGTTTGATTGTTTATTTCAATGGTCTCCTGATTATCATTTTTTGCCTACTTTTGGGTGTCTCTGTTTTTCTTTTTTGCATCCATATAATAATAATAAATTGGATTTTTGTTCCTCTTCATATGTGTTCTTTGGTTATAGTTCCTTACACTTTGGTTAACGATGTTTTGACATTGCATCTCACCTTATTTATATTTCTCATCATGTTCGATTCTATGAACATGTGTTTCCTTTTGATAATTCTAAACAGATTGTAAAGGTCTCGAACACAACCCCTACCCAACCTGATACTGTCACTCTTGCTATTCTGCTCCACCACCCATCAATACCCACTTCAAACAGCCACCAGCATTCAGCTTTGCCACTCCAAACAGCCACCTTACCACAGCCTCTGCCCCTCCCCTGCCCATCATCCCGTGCTTGTTTATCTAACAATAATGATACAAGTTTAGCTCATCAAGTGGTCTCATCTCCTCCTGGTCTTGGGGCAATCTCTAGTCCTTCCTCTGATTCACCCTTTTTGGCCAGTGTTACTGTAGATTCGGTCTCTGCTTACAGCCCCTCCTCTGCTGACAGTCCTATCCTTGTGGCTACTTTTTCATCATCCTCTCTAGTTGGACTGAAACTTATAGTTGATCTATCTTCTTATCAGTTGCCACAGGTCTCTTCCTTGCCACCATCTTTCTCTACGTCTCCACCAGTAAGCAGCAGGCATCCTATGATTCTTAGACCGCGACAGTCGAAGATAGCTAATATGGTTGCTTCAACTGCCGCCACCCCTGTCTTCACCCGAGTGCTGCATTCTTCCTCTTCTGAGCCTTTTGCATTTTCTGATGTTTACCGGTATGCAGTTTGGCATAATGCTATGTGTGATAAGATCACCACTTTGTGCTATAATCGCACTTGGTCTTTGTTTCCCTTTCATCCTTCAATGAATGTTGTTAGCAGTAGATGGGTGTATTGGATCAAACATCGTGTTGATAGTAGTATTGAACGCTATAAAGCGCACCTTGTTGCTAGAGGTTTTACCCAATAGGAAGGCATTGATTATTCTAAAACCTTTAGTCCATTTATTAAGCAGGCCACCGTCCGATTGGTTTTCTCTATCGCGGTTTTGTGAAGTTAGAAGATTCATCAGCTTGATATTCATAATGCCTTCCTCAATGGCGTTCTTACTGAAGAGGTCTACATAAAACAGCCTCCAGGTTTTGTTGACTCTTCTCTTCTATCTCATGTGTGCAAATTGTACAAATCATTGTATGATTTAAAATAGGCACCGAAAGCATGGTACACTCGTCTGAGTGTTTTTTTTCTCCATTGGTTTCCAGGCTTCCAAGGTTGACACTTTCCTGTTTATCTTATTTGATGGTACTAATATCTTTTATCTCTTGATATATATTGATGATATTCTGCTTACGGGTAGAAACTCTGCCATGCTTCATCACCTAATCAAGTTACTAAGTTCTAAGTTCAAGCTTTGTGACTTAGGTGTTGTTCACTACTTTCTGGGTATTGAAGTTCAGTCTACAAGTATGGGTTTAATGTTGCGTAAACATAAATATATTCTTAACATCATCACTCGAGCTGGTATGACTTCTTGCAAACCCGTTGATAATCTAGTCTCTCCTTCGACAGTTACTATATTGCCGAATCATTCATTCTCTCATCCTACACGATTTCGTCAAATCATGGGTGCTCTTTAATTTCTTGCCTTCACATGTCCAGATATCTATTTTGTTGTTAATAGAGTTTGTTAGTTTATGCATGCTCATACAGATTCTCATTGGGTCGTTGTTAAGCGTATTCTACACTATCTTAAAGGTAAGACAACTTATGGTTTTCATATTACTCGAGGCTCCTCTTTTGCTCTACATGGATTTACAGATGCAAATTTGGTGGCTATCTTTCTTTTTTTTTGTCAAACGCCGATTTCTTGGAAATCCGAAAAGCAACGCACAGTTGCTCGCTCCTCTATTGGGGCTGAGTATAAAGCCCTTGTTGATGGTACTGCTAAAGTCATTTGGCTTCAATACTTGTTAACAGATTTGCAGGTTCCCTCAGTTTCTGCTCCTACCATTTGGTGTGATAACCTTAGCGCAACCTATCTCTCAGCAAATCCTATCTTCCATGCCCGTATTAAACATGTGGAAGTGGATTGTCACTTTGTCCGCAACCGCATCGCCAAGAAAGAGATTCAGATTTGTTTTGTTTCTTCTTAGGATCAATTTGCGGATGGCTTCACTAAATTGCTTCTTGTTGCATCCTTTACTGCTTTTCAATTCAAACTTCAGTTCAATCCCCCACCCTCAGCTTGAGGGGGCATATTATAGAATGTATAGCATGTATATATCTGCACAGAAAATTAATATAGGATTATTTCAACGTTGTAATCCTACAGTTACTACCGTGTTCTACCACGTATATATAAATAGGAAGGTTGGCTAAAGCACAACCTAACACATTCTATTATTCTCAACTCCCATTATTATATTTTTTATATCTTATTTTTTATTGTAAGTTATTAAATGTTTATATTTAATGCTCTATATGTTAGATAAACTTCAAAAAAAAAAAACATTAACAAGTGATTTTCAATTTATTATTTATAGTATAGTAAAAAAAAAAAAACCTTTTCAATTTATCTTCTATAACACTGTCAAAAAACACTTTAAAATAAACTATTTTCTACAAATAAAGGAGTCCTTAGTATTTTTAGGTAATTGGCCATGTTTCCAAATTTAGTATCTAAAGAATGTAATGCAATACTCTGGTATCGATGGAGGGTGGTTGAAGCTAACATCAACATTCCAAATTTATCGATAATGCATCTGATGAGGTCTGTGATCCCTTTCAATTTAATCCGAATTGATAGAGATTTGCTTTTAATAAACGAAATTGGGTAAAGGTTGGTTCTGATATTGAGGTGCTAGTTCCATTTATGAACTTTGCTGATGCATCTCCAATGAAGTATGATGATTTATTGCCCAAGATTCTTTCATGCCTTACCTTTCTCTTTTATATTTCACTATCACACCTTGCATATAAAGTTTAAATTTTGGAATTTGATTCAAACCTCTTTTGGGTTTAGTAATTTGTTGTAACCCTAGTAGTAGTGTTAGTCTGTTAAAATAGCATGTGGTCATTAGACAGTGAGAATATAATAAACATGTAGCTTTGTATTTTTTATTTTACAAATACAAGAATTCACTTCATAATTATTGGCTTGGTGTGAATTGGTGGCAGCGAATTATTTTTGTTGGGACCAGCATTTGGCCTTGCTACTGTATCTGTATGCTAAGAATTTACAACTTCTGACTTAGATATTTTATCAACCATCATACATGCATCAATTTCTGTCAGTCTACATATTCACCACGATGAAGCTTGTCTAATTCTCTTTCAATCAAATGTTCATATGCCCAGTTAGAAAGTAGAACTTCTTCCTCTGGTTTTGATACGTTAGTTTCCATATTTCTTCTGCTAAAGACGATCTTTAAGATCACAACTCCATAACTATAAACATCTTCTTCAAGTGCTAATCTTATTCCATTCAGGTACCATATAACCTAGCCAGTGCCCCTCTAGCTATCGTCAAGGTTCTTGTTTTATTAGTAACTAACAATTTTAATTGCTTGCCCAAAATACAAAACAACAAAGAGCTAAAGGAGGATTTTGTCTGGAATGGATTCGCAGTCCAGACGAGTGTTTTATCAGGTTAACCGATCATATGGTAAATCAATTCTTGTGGATAGAATGGCCCGAAGGAGATAGCCTTGAATGCAACCGTGTGAAATGAATGCTTTGTTTGCTAACAGTAGGAACTTTAGTACAGGTCCTGCCGTCCTAGACCCGCCTTCGAAGTCTAAGAGCGTGTTTGGCAGTGTGGTAATGATTGCTTTTTAAATAGCTTTTCGTGTCGAAATACATGTCAATGATATTTTTTTATTTTTTAAAAATTATTTTTGACATCAACACATCAAAACGATCCAAAAGGTACAAACCGCACTCAATTTTAGCAAAAAAAAAATTGAAATTTATCCAAACGCAGATTGAAATGCAGAGCCAAACGGTGTCTAAATCAATCCTTAGTATCACTGTCTAACTTTTTTCTTTTTTGTCAGGGGTGACGTCTAAATTAAACCCTAATATCACTGTTTAACCCTATTTTATTTTTGTCAGGGATGTTTTTATTGTCAAGGATGTTTGTAAGTTTGATAGAAATTATTTTTAAAAATAAATTTTATTAAAAAATATATTATAATAATATTTCAAAAAATAAATTTCCACAAAAGTAATGAAAAACAGGTTATATTCTAACCCAGAGACCCCTTAGTATAGTTTTTCACAAAAGTCTCTTGGAGAGGATAAAGAAAAGAAATAAAAAAAAGGAAATGGTGAAAAAAGTTGAGGAATATTTTAGTTGTTTCATCGACATATGAATTATGTGTTGACCTGCAATATAAAATATAAATTATGAAAAAGTTAGGATAAAATATTGCCTAAGTAATTTTTTTTAATAAAAAAATTTAAAGAGTTATGCTGCTTCGCAACTTTAAAAAATAAAAATAAAAATAAATAATTTAAAAAATTGTAATTGTATTAAAGAATCATATTAATTTAATAATTTAAATTGTTATGTGAGATTTTAAAATATAATTATATATTATTAATTTTAATTTTTTTACTTTGTTAAAACGAGTATAATTACTCGTTTAAAGGGATAGAGCAACCCTTTATTTTAAGATTGCGTTGGTAAAAATAATGCTACCCATTGAATTTTGGACTCTGTTGTTTCCATTAAAATAATTAAAATTCAATAAGTTATATTAATGGAATATCACGACAGCTTTGATAATTATTTTGTAGGGGGTAAAAAATATTATGATTGCACTAATTTTTATCTTTTTTAAAAAGAGAACCTTCAGATTTCGCATGATTTATTTTATTTTTTATTCAGTTTATTTCACGAAATTAAATATCGATCCACCAACAGTGAAGGTAGTGTTTATTTTTACAATCAAACAATATTTTAATATATTTTTAAATAAAATATACAAAACACTATAATACACCAAACCTATGACTTCTGTCAAGTCATATACAGCTTATTTGAAGATATTTATTTAATTCTACACAAAGTGAAACTCATTTCAGCTGTAAGATTGTGACTCTGAGAAGACTATTAATGGGCATCCGTACATGTTAGGATCATTATTAATGATCAGGATACAGATCCTGGGCTGATGAAGATGAAGGACCATCCCATGTTCTATCTGATGAACGCACGAGGGACCGAGTTTCGTCGATACTCAGGACTGAAGATTGATCAGAGTTGCCTTGGAAACTCTGAGAGTTGCCTCGGAAGCTCTTAAACCTCAATGAATCGCCAAATGTACTTGGATCCACGACTAATTCCTGAACATCACCCTTTCCTTCAAGCATTCTTACTATGGCAGACATTGTAGGTCTAAGTGCGGGAGATTGAATTGTGCATAGCAGTGCTACTTTAATCATCCTAGCTGCTTCTTTCTTCTTGAAGGCAGACCCTAATCTTGGATCAACAAGCTCCATTATGTCTCCATTTTGTTGTAAACTCAGCGCCTGAAATAAACCACAAGGCAAAAGTAAACAGACATGTAGCTGTTTTACTGTCTCATGTTCGAGGAGTCCGTTCTTGATTAGATGAGACAACTTTAGCAGTGAATTAATGTTAAGGTGGTTCTCAGAAGTATTCTGTCTTCGAAGATGTCAGGCTTGAAGCAGCCTGACCTAGTCTGCTTTGGAGCTTAAGTTGCCTGCAAGGAGTAAATGGATATGACACAACTTACCCAATCTAGGAGGCATACGAAACTTTCATTATGTTGGAAGCTCATGTTGCTCATCCCAGCAACAATTTCCAGTGCGACAATACCGAAACTGTAAACATCTGCCTTGTAGGTCAAGCGACCATATAAAGCATATTCTGGTGCCATGTATCCCCTGCACAGAAAGAATAACACCACAACCTTAGCAAAAACAGTAAACAATGCTAAATTTGGAGCAACTCACTTGTAATGGTACTGACTTTTCAGGAATTATACCCATCTGTATCATAATTATTGTATTATAATTGGTCTACAGGAGCAGTCACATATCAGTTTTGTTTAACCGAATGACTTGAAAAAGAATGGCTGCAGCACTTCTAAGACTATGTGAAAAGGCTAGCTGGATAGGAAATGAGATAACAGAAACTCACATTGTTCCAGCAACTCTGGTGGAGATATGGGTGTTGTCCTCCTCGTCAAGCTTTGCCATGCCAAAATCAGATATTTTGGCATTCATGTTCCCGTCAAGGAGAACATTGGTAGTTTTTATGTCTCTGTGAACAATTTTGAGTGTGGACTCCTCGTGCAGGAAAGCTAGACCTTTTGCTATATCAACACAAATCCTCTGCCTTGTAGGCCAGTCTAGATTTAGTTGGCCCTCCTTTTTGCCTGTAATCAGCATGCACAGCCCAACCAATCAAATTTTTTACCTTAATTCTTTCTATATGCCATTCAATGTCCTTTTGTTTCTTAAATCAACTTATAAAAGCTACTACTTCAAGGAAATGAGCATAGCCTACCGTACAAAACATGCGCAAGGCTATTGTTTTCCATGTATTCATAAACCAGTAGTAGTTGCTTCCCATTGATGCAACATCCATACAATCTAACAAGATTTGGGTGTTGCAAAGCAGAAATCATGCCTATTTCGTTCACAAATTCACGATTTCCTTGCTTTGATTTTGCTGATAGCTGCTTAACTGCTATTATAGTACCATCTGATAGTACTCCCTGGAATGAGAATCATTTTAGAGAAATGAGGAAATCGATTCATTTAGGTCAATCTTCCATGGTATGGAATGGAAGGAAAAAGAAAGTAATCAATAAGTAGCTAGATGAAAGAGAAGGCTGTCATTACTTTGTAGACAACGCCAAAACCACCTTCTCCAAGTTTGTTTGCTGGATCAAAGTC
Organism: Populus alba; assembly: GCF_005239225.2. NCBI lineage: Eukaryota > Viridiplantae > Streptophyta > Magnoliopsida > Malpighiales > Salicaceae > Populus > Populus alba. The sequence goes on from NC_133302.1 coordinate 3,770,549, forward strand.
ATTTGTTGCAGCTTTGATTTGTTTGAAGGTAAAGATACCAGTTACCAGATCTAGCCCAACAAGTTCTGCCCAAGGAACAAGGAGGATAAGTTGTGCCACACAAATGATTCATAAGAGAAAATCTAACTTGTAAAAAACATGTCACTTATGGTGATAAGACCTCAGCCTTCCACATTTGTATGACGATGAGAGACTAAAATGATACGGTTCAGATCTTAGATGTGCCAAATTCTCATCCCTGACAGCTTAACATGAGCCATATTCCAAGTTGAAAAGGACAAGCGTGTGACAAAAAACCATTATATCATGAACAAACAATTTCACATAATCATCACGGTGAAAGGGAAGAAAACATGTGCTTGTTCACAATCATAGAGTACACAATCTTGAGGTTGGGAATTCTCATTGTTGAAAGCATGTGGTAGTAGGCACACTAGAATTCACAAATCAAACTAATGTTCATAACAGTACCTTGATCCCTTGATTTCCTTCCTCCCAGATAACCTTTCCACCAAAGCACGGATAGAAGTATGAAAACGAGGAACAACAGCAACACCACAGACCCAGCCACAATGAGCTTCTTCCTCTTGCCTTTCGTAGGAGGCTTGAATTCTATGTAGAAATAGGAGCAGTAAAAGCAATTAATGTTAGATTGTAGAGTTATTCACTACTATGCCACTTCATTACATGCCAACATGCTCCATGTAGTATTGAATATTATATTAAAATTTACAATATAAGAGGTATGACTTACCTGATTCTATATCAATGGGCGATATTAGTGGACCGTATATTCCAATTTTCGGTGACGTTGTTGTCCCTTTCCCAGCCCAATGAAGGCGGATCTCTAAAGCTGTATCTATAACTTTCGCTGTAGAATTATGAATGTATACCTTATCTACCCCTTGGGCTGCCTTTTCAATATCAAAATCCTTCAACACAATTCTGTCCTGCAAGAACAATTCTTCAGTCAATTCATTTCCAATTAAATAAGGAATTAATATGTGATCTTTAATACCTGAATATAAACATCAAATATCCGTCTTCCAAGACTATAGAAGGATCTGTTGTCCCTCATTACTATTTCAGCAAAGTGAAGCTTCACATTGTAATTCCCATTAACAAGACAACGCACGTGGTATGTGAGAGACAAAGGAGTGAGGCGAGCTTTTGTGTACAGTTGAGAGTTGTTCATTCTTAGTATGGACATATTTTGTGCTATGTAGTCGTCTTCTGAAGGTTCAACTTCCCAGACATGTCCTGTGATACTTATTTGCCAAACCTCTCTTTTGGGTACATATTTTGTTGCGCCTCCTGGCTCATCATCTGCTTCATAGATGGTATTTCCAACGGTGGTTTCTGATCCACCACAATTTATGTGCACCGAGTATTGATCTATACGGAATTGTCAAAATGTTTACTGTCATCAATATGAGCATTTGGAAAACAAGAAATAAATTTCACTTACATTGGCACATCCAACTGAATATAAAACGTCATAGATGCTGAACAAGAAACTCGCATAAGTTTTTACTCCATGGAAAAAACAGCAGCTAACATTTTCTCTTCTTCTTGTTCTTCTTATTTCTGAATATTCAAGGTGGCTTTAAATGGTCTTATCTTAATCTAATTATGAAGAAAACTAATCAACGAACTATATCCTAACAGCACCAAAACTCTAACAAATCATTGGTCTTAATATTGAAGAGTTTTAACAATATCAGAACTCTTGCAAACTCTAATTCCTATGAACATAAGTACAAAACAAGAGGAGCACATGTATCATAAATTTGATGCAGAAGCATGAGTACCTTTTGAACAATAATCACTGAGGCACTCGACAGGCTTCCTGGACAGATTGGTGAGAGAGAACCATCAGCTTATCTTAAAAATGAAGTGAAAAGGAGAAGAAAATGAAAAGATATCTGTCTTAAGAGTTTAATGAAGTAGAAGCTTACGAGTTGTTCCCTCCCCAAGAACTTTTGAACAAATTTCTGGAGAACCAACTCAGAAGTTTTTTATAAGTTATGAAGTGAAAGCATATAAACAGCAAGCTCAATTAAAGGAAAGACAAGCAAAAGGAAGTCAATCTTACAGTGTTTCTTTACAATTAGTTGGCGTAGTGATTTCAGTGAAATTGTTGTAAGAAAGATCAAATTCACTGCATGCAAAGATAGCTTCTTTCAACATTGAGACAACTTTGCACAGATTTTTAGAATTTTTATTACAAAGTTATAGATAGTAACTTGAAAGATATTGCAATTGGAAATAGTTTGTTTATCCATACATATCTGTACTGAAATCAATAAATTATGGGAATGATTGTCTGTTTATCTGTTGCCCATCAGTATAGTTCTTCAAAAGCTAGGATTACTTTTATGGCCACAGACAGATTAATCCTACAAAATTATATAAATAATGGCCTAGATCTCTTCTTTTTTTTATGCTCTCACAGACAAGGAAAAACTGGAAGTGCCAGTAAAAGTTGATCATTTCAGTCATTCGTATGACAAGGGAGAGAAGATGGACTAAGCATAATTCTCAATATAATATGTATGCATTAAAATTATGTTCATAAAGGTACAAATGTCCTAGGAAAGAATAATAAATACATTATGAAATTTCTAACGTAATTCAAATAGAAATTAAGAAAAATAACTTACGTGCGAGTATTTCTGCTCTGGATCCAGGGCGGGATAGGTCCAGAAAGCATGTTCCTTGTAACATAACTATGCAATAATAAAAAATTATCATTCGGTTGAGCATCTAACCATGATTACTAAAAAATTTTGAAGCTTAGATGATGGCTTGGGACAATAAGCTTATCATATGACTACTTATATGCTGTTTACAGCACAGTGGAGGCTGCTCATGCACCATAAGACACAGTAGCTAGCCATCCTCATGAATCTAGAATACTTACATTATCTCCAAGCTTTTTTTTAGATCATTATAATCTGCTGGAAGATCTCCTTTCAATCTGTTGAAACTGAGATCCCTGCAACCAAAACAAAAGGTGCATGTTCTTAATTCTACGTTATGGAAGTTCAGAAAAAAGTACAAATAATAGCTAAATTAGCAATCTAAGGTCGGCAGCTCTAAGTATGCGTGAAATTCACATACAAAACTTTCAGTTGTTTCATTTCAGTCAAGTATCTGGGAAAAGATCCTGACAAGTTGCAGCTGCTTAACATCCTGCAGCATACGTTTAATTCATGTAAGCTAATACTGCATTGTAAATATCCTGATATGAGAGCATCAACAGAGAGAATAACTCACAAATAGGTCATGTTTTGCATAGATTTTAGTTTTGGAAACTCTGAACCATCTCCAAGTAAGTCACTGATTCTTCTGGAAAACATCAACCATAAATAAATGTGAGACTTTCATGTTTTTATAGTTGATGATTTTTCATTAACTATGACCCAGGAACACAGCTTACAACTTAGTTAGATTGTTCAAGAGAGAAATGTTTAAAGGAATGGGCCCTGAGAAACCACCGGCCTGGATCTCTCTGTTAATGTAAAATAAAAAAGTCGATTAAGGTTCTGCTTCTAGAGCTGCAGTGATAAGATTGAATATTTGTGGTGGAAAAGAAGCACATACAATATAGCAAGCTGTTTCCAGCTTTGAATAAAATCCGGTATTCTTCCAATGAAGTTATTACTGCTAAGCCTACTGCACTTACCCAACACAAAGACAGTCAAGAATTTAGAGACTCAAGAGATGCTTCTCTGGTATCAAATTCTATATCCAATAACATAACATAACTATACAAGCTATAAGAACCTACAGCTCCTTTAATTTCGTCAAATTAGAGAGAGCCAGGGGTAGCTCTCCAGTCAAATTGTTGGCACTAAGATTGCTGCAATAACTGTTGAATAATTAAACTCAATCCAGAAGGTTCCAGTCAAGGAAGGCAACCAGCCACCAGCCACCGACCACCGACCAGCCGCCAGCCACCAGCCGCAGCCGCCAGCCGCCTTCACACCGCCGGTCAACAGCCGCCTTCACACCTGGAACAGTAGATTTTCGTATTCTTAATTTATGTATAAATAGGGTGCTCAGTTATGTTATTTTGTGTGGAGAGAATTGAGAGAAACACTAGAAAGAGAATAGAGAGAGAGGGCGTGTATTGTTGTTAAGCTTTTATTTTGTGTTATTTGTAAGCTTCGGATTTTGTAATAAAACCAGTGTGTTTTATCCCCTCTGAGTGTTTCAAAGCCACCACCAGTGGCTCCTCCCACCAACAATTGGTATCAGAGCCCCGTTCGTCGGAAAACAGAAGTGTTTTGGGGTATATCCGAATTTTCAAAATTGTCAAAAACAAGTTTTGATCATTCCACAGTGTAGAGCTCATCAAGACGAACTCACTTCCGCAAAAATCAGCCAAATCGGAGTTCGGGGTAGCCCACACGCGCCTCCTGAATATTCAGCCAGATCGCCCACGCGCATCCCACGCGCCCCGAGGTTGAAGACGACTGACGTGCACGCGCGCCATATTCAAGCCAAGCCGAGCCGTTCACGCCGAGTCCAAGCCGCGCCTCAAGCCGAGTCCAAGCCGAGCACCAGCCGCGCCGCGCCGAGCCGCGTTTCCAGCCGCGCCGAGCGAGAGAATATTCCCCCGAATATTCCCAGAATATTCCACAGAATATTCCCGGTTCAACCCAGCGAACCGCCCGCCGTACAGAAGTGATTTTTTGACCGGTTCACCCATTTTCGGACCCGCTTTCAACAAAGTCAGACCGGTTCCCTACTATTTGGACCATTCCGGATCGATCTACAGTGTCCGTTTGGCCAAATTCGGCTTCCAAAGAGGTGATATAGTCATTCCAAAAGCAAAATGACTACAGAAGGTACACATACACTCATCCCGAAGCTGACTAAAGACAACTATGATAGTTGGTGCATCAGATTGAAGGCATTTCTTGGGTCACAAGAGTGTTTGGATATTGTACAAACTGGTTATGATGAACCAGAGTCCAAAGAAAGAGAAGATGCTTTACAAGAGGCACAGAAGCAAGCCTTGAAAGTCAACAGAAAGAAGGACAACAAAGCCAAGACCATCATCTACCAAGGTCTTGATGAAGATACATTCGAGATCATAGCTTCCGCTGAAACATCACATGATATATGGGAGGCTCTCCAACAGAAATACAAAGGTGCTGACAGAATCAAGAAGATTCGTCTTCAATCTTTGCGAGGTGAATTTGAGTTATTGCAAATGAAGTCCTCGGAGTCTATTTCTGATTATCACACAAGGATTATGGTGATAGTCAACCAGATGAGGAGAAATGGAGAAGCCATCATCGATGCTCGAATTACTGAGAAAATTTTGAGATCCCTAGATCCAAAATTTGATTTTGTTGTTGTCGCAATTGAAGAGTCCAAAGATGTGGACAAGTTGACGGTTGATGAGCTTATGAGTTCTTTGCAAGCTCATGAGCAGAAGATTGTAAAGCGAAATGGAGATAAGGCAATTGAGCATGCCTTACAAGCAAAACTGTCTCTCAAGGACAGATATGAGCAAGGGGAGACTTCATCAAGTGGCTACACCACTCAAGGAGGAAGTCAACAATCTAGAGGAGGATTCCAGAGATTCCAAGGAAGAGGTTCTTGGAATACAAGCTTTAGAGGAAGAGGTGGTAGAAACACCACCAGAGGAGGCCGAGGACAACAAGCATTCACTCCCAGAGGAAGAGGAGGCGGTTACAATAACCGTGACAAGAGGAATATCAAATGTTATAGTTGCAATCAATTTGGGCACTATAGCACTGAATGCAGAAGAAAAGCTCCGTTGGAGATACGTGAGCAAGCCAACTATGTAGAGAAGGATGACAGAGAAGAAACTGCATTTCTTGTCCAACAAGGACTTGATAAGAAAAAGGAGGACATATGGTATCTAGATACTGGAGCCAGCAATCACATGTGCGGCTACCGAGAGTTATTTAGTAATCTAGATGAGACCAAGCAAGGTCTAGTTACTTTTGGAGATACCACAAAGGTTCCATTCAAAGGTAAAGGCAACATCCCAGTCAAGATGAAGAATGGCGATTCCAGCTACATCGCCGATGTCTATTATGTCCCAGCCATAAAACAGAACCTAATCAGCTTAGGTCAACTTTTGGAGAGAGGCTATACTTTTTACTCGGAGAATTGTCATCTGGCAATTAGAGACAACATTTGGAGATTAATGGCCTACGTGAAAATGTCCAAGAACAGGATGTTTCCTTTGAACATCCAGTATGACGCAGCAAGGTGTTTGAGTGCCATCACCAACAGTGAAGAATGGCTTTGGCACCTGAGGCTTGGACATCTGAATTTCACGAGTTTGAAGATGCTAGCAAGCAAGAAGATGGTCAAAGGTTTGCCTCACATTGATCATCCAGATGAAGTCTGTGAGAGTTGTGTCCTCAGCAAACATCACAGATCCAGTTTTGCCAAAGAAGTCAACTGGAGAGCAAAGAGGCCACTGGAGTTAGTACACACAGATGTGTGTGGCCCAATCACGCCTATGTCGACTGGACAAAATAGATACTTCCTCACTTTTACTGATGATTTTAGTAGAAAGACATGGATATACTTTCTGAAGAGGAAGTCAGAAGTATTCAATTGTTTTAAAGACTTTAAAGCAATTGTGGAGAAGCAAACTGGTTATACTATCAGAACAGTGAGATCTGATCAAGGAGGAGAATATACAGCCAATTACTTTGAAGCCTATTGTACACAACAAGGCATCAGACATCAAACAACGCCAGCTTATACACCACAGCTGAATGGTGTAGCAGAAAGGAAGAATCGCACGATTCTTGACATGGCTAGAAGTTTGCTCAAAGCAAAGAAGCTGCCCAAGCAATACTGGGCTGAAGCTGTATCATGTGCAGTGTATCTGTTGAATCGCTGCCCAACCAGAAGTTTGCAAGGAGTCACTCCAGAAGAAGCATGGAGTGGTCACAAACCAAGTGTTACTCATCTACGAGTCTTTGGTTGTGTGGCATATGCAAAGATCCCAGATGCAAGAAGGAGAAAGCTCGATGATAAGAGCGAGAAATGCATCTTTGTCGGATATGGTGAAAGAAGGATGGGATACAGGCTATATAATCCCATCACGAAGAAGGTGATTACAAGTAGAGATGTTATCTTTGAAGAAGATAAATCTTGGGAATGGAATGGTGATCAAGAAGCAGTCAAATGGATTAACATGGATTTGATCCTTGAAGGTGAAGAAGTACCAACAGTACTTGTCGAAGAACCAATTGTGCCAGCAGCTGAACCACAAAGTCCGGTACACAGTTTTCCTGTATTCAACAGGAGGAACACACCAGGAGCATCATCATCAACACCACCATCAGCATCCTCGTCAGAAGGACCAAGAAGGATGCGGAATCTTGAAGAGTTGTACGATACCACTCAGGTTATGGAAGATACAACTCTATTTTGTTTCCATGCAGATAAGGACCCACCAGAAAAGAAGAAAGCAATAAGTGTCAAAAGGGTCTACAAGCAGAGAGAAGGCATTGAAGAGAGAAGTGTTCATGCTTGGCATGATATCTCTCGATTGAGTTTAAAGGGGAGATTTGTTGAATAATTAAACTCAATCCAGAAGGTTCCAGTCAAGGAAGGCAACCAGCCACCAGCCACCGACCACCGACCAGCCGCCAGCCACCAGCCGCAGCCGCCAGCCGCCTTCACACCGCCGGTCAACAGCCGCCTTCACACCTGGAACAGTAGATTTTCGTATTCTGAATTTATGTATAAATAGGGTGCTCAGTTATGTTATTTTGTGTGGAGAGAATTGAGAGAAACACTAGAAAGAGAATAGAGAGAGAGGGCGTGTATTGTTGTTAAGCTTTTATTTTGTGTTATTTGTAAGCTTCGGATTTTGTAATAAAACCAGTGTGTTTTATCCCCTCTGAGTGTTTCAAAGCCACCACCAGTGGCTCCTCCCACCAACAATAACAAATGAGAGAAAAATTTGATGTCAGCTTTCTGTAATGGTATTCGCCACATGAAATTTAGCATTCAATAACCAGGTATGTATCTCCAAGATAAAAGACTGAACAAACTGACATATTCTCCAGGTTAACCAAGTTTCCAAGCTCGGGGGGAACTATTCCAGAAAACATATTATTTTGAATGTTCCTGCATGAGTGTGAACCGTCAGTATTGGAATTGTCTAAACATTTGAACAGCTTTAGGATAAAAAAGAACGATAGAATGACAAATACAAAATGCATACAAGCCTCTAAGTGTGATAATCTTTCCCAGATAGCTAGGAATTGGTCCAGTTAAGCGGTTAACAGCAATAGACCTGCAGCGTATGCAACCTATTAATACAGTAAGAGTAAGCAATTCATTGGCTAGAAAATTAAGAAAATGTAGTGTTTTCTTACAATATTTCCAGCTTTGTATTAGCCCATTCCGGTGGTATGTTACCACTCAGGTAGTTCGCCCACAGATCGCTGCAACGTATATAGAATCTCTAATTGAATTGAATAATATGTTCAAAAATCATAATTGCTAAAATTTAAAAACACTACTTACAGATTCGTAAGGTAAGGTAGTTTCACAATAGATTTTGGGAGACTGCCAGCAAGATCCTGCCCTTTGAGAGATCTGTTTCACAAGAACACTTGGACCCATCAATTCCTCATTAAAAAGTCAAAAATCCAAACTTCAAATATAAAGCATAAACTTCAAGTATAAAAAATCACCTTTCATAAAGAAAGAAAATACAAAATAATAGACCATAGACCTGAAAAATCTTTTGACATCTAACAATACTAAGCATAAACTTCTCAAAAGTGAAATTCTTCTCTTAGGATAAAGATCTTTCCTTTGCAATTCACTACATCCTTGCAATGGTCATTATTCATTTATACTTCTTAGAAAAAATTCCACTGTGCACAATTTCATCTGAATTTCCCAAAATCATCTCAATCTTGTTTCACCCATGAACTAAACCAATAATTTCAGATACATTTACACACTAATTCTCAAGGGTTTTGACCTTGTAGCTCAATGCCATTATAAATTTGGAAAACAAAACAAAAATGAAGGTGGTGTTAAACATCTTGTCTCATTGGAAAACAAAGATACCTTCTTGTTCCTCATTTTCAAACAAAAATGCTAAAAATTTAATCAATTAAAAAGGGAAAACATTCACTCAAACATAAACAAAACAAGCATGGACTATTAAGAGAAGTTGAAACGTACATGGAAACAATGTGGCACACACCCCCAAATGAGCAATTGCAAACAACTTTATTATCAAACATTGGCCTTTGAGATGAAGTTGGTGTTACCCAGCTTGTCTCATTGCTGCAAGGATCCACGTTATGATTCCAGTCTTTTTTCCCCACTTGCGTTGCTATTTCAAGCAAAGCATCCACTGCCAAAAAAAAAAAAATACAGCTTCAAATCTTGGGGTGGTAAAACATTGAAAGGTATCTTTACCAAATTAAACATACACATGGTACCTTCATCTTGAGCAAGAAGCCCTGCTTCTGCCTCCAGCTTGATTGCTCCCATGCAAAACATTAGTATCATCAGCATATGTAAGATGAATGTCGTCATCCTCAAAATATCAGAAACTGCAGCCACAATGTTCTTTCTCTATAAGTAAAGAACTTTGAACTCTCTCCTTGATGACCTTCATGGACTGTCCAAAGAGGACATTTAATACTCAGAATATGGAAATGACTTCACTAATAACTAGTTAGTGGCCCACTGGGAGGAGCTTTTGGTCATTGTAAATAGACTAATCTTGACTCTGAGAGTCAACATGGCAGCTAGCTTACGTTGGCGTTTGCTCTAGTTTTGAAATTAAAGCTTGCCATCTATTTTTTAATTTTTATTTAAAAACTATCTAAATGATATCTTTTATTTTTTAAATTTTGTTTTAACATTAACATATCAAAATAATATTAAAATACTAAAAATAAATTAATTTGAAGTAAACAAAAATAAAAAAAATTTAATTTTTTTTAAAAAATACTTTTGAAACTAAAAAATAAATAGGCTCTAAGGTATTGTTTAGAATTACATTACAAATAATTTTTCATGAAAATTTAGATTTGTTTTGTTTAAAATTATTTTTTATATTTTTATATCATTTTTATATGCTAATATAAAAAATAATTTTTAAAAATAAAAAATATTATTATTTTGATATATTTTCAAATAAAAAATATTTTAAAAAAACAACTAAATAATTTTTCATGAAAATTTAGATTTGTTTTGTTTAAAATTATTTTTTATATTTTTATATCATTTTTATATGCTAATATAAAAAATAATTTTTAAAAATAAAAATATTATTATTTTGATATATTTTCAAATAAAAAATCTTTTTAAAAAACAACTATTATATTTTCAGATACATTCTAAATCAAGTAAGAATTAATTTAATATGAACTAGTAAATTTAGTAAATGCATCAATGACTTGATCGAATAGATCAAATCCAATTTGATTTTTCAAAAAAAAAATCTAAATTAGCTATGATTTAAGAATTAAAAAAGATAATTTTTAAGAAAAAACATTATATTATGTAATTAAAATAAAATAAATTTACTGAAATTATATTGAGTTTAGCGTATCAAGCTATGTCAAATTAAAATGTTATTTGTTTTAGTATTTTTTATTAAAAATATCAAATCAAAGTAAATTTAATTTTTAATATAAAAAAGTTTGATGGTTGAATTATTTATTATTTCATGGATAGGGATCTCTTTTTGGTACTTGAATTATTTATTATTAGTCTTGGTATTTATCATGATTAAGGAAGTTTACTACAATGGCGTGCATTAAAAAAAAAAAAAAAAAAAAAAAAAAAAAACCTCATATAAATTCGTAACATGTCCGTTTAACCTCCATCTAACTAAGAGAATATTATAAGATGGTAAAGTTTAATTTTTTTTTTTAAAGTAAATATTGTTTTAATATATTTTTTAATAAAAAAACCTTTAAAAATAATTTGTTGTTATATCGATCTTGTCATTACAATTATTCTAGCCCTGGCTTACTCGTTACGGAAAATTATTGCCCTTGCGGATGAGATTATTATGTTTTGATAACCACTTGCTTTACCATGTCGCTCTTAGCCTCTTAGTACTTGATAATCCCTTTCCCTGCCACGTACATCACGAGCTTACCTCAAATAAAGAAAAGAAACAAAAAAAGGAAATGGTGAAACAAGTTGAGGAATATTTTAGTTGTTTCATCGACATATGAATTATGTGTTGACCAGCAATATAAAATATAATTTATGAAAAAGTTAAGATAAAATATTGCCCTAAATAATTTTTTTTAAAAATAAAATTAAAGAGTTATGCTGCTTCTAACAATGCGACTTTTAAAAATACAAACACAAATAAACAATTTAAAGGGTTGCGACGATTTCATTAGCTCTTACTCGTTTAAAGGGTTACACTAATAGGATTAGTACAACCATTTATTTTATTTTATTTTATTTTAAGATTGCGTTGGTAAAAACAATGCTACCTCTTGAATTTTAAACTGCGTTGTTTCCATTAAAATAATTAAAATTCAATAAGTTATATTAATGGAATATCACGACAACTTTGATAATTATTTTGTAGTGGGTAAAAAATATTATGATTGCACTGATTTTTATTTTTAAAAAAAAACAAAAACCTTCAGATTTCGCATGGTTTATATTATTTTTAATTCAATTCTTTTTCATGAAATTCACCGACTGACTGATGAAGGTAGTATTTATTTTTGCAGTGAAACAATGTTTTTAAAAAAAAATTAAAGAATTTTTTAATTTAATTTTTTTATATTTTTAAATTGGTTTGATAGTGCTAATATTAAAAAGAAATTTTAAAAAAAATAGTTTAATTAGACATGTGAGAGAGACAGACTGAAGATGTGAGGGTCGTGTATTCGATCCATGCACATCGTGTATCCCTTTTTGTTTCTTTGATTAGACTATCCACTTAGCACGTCATCCAATTTTGATAATGCCAGGGACCTGCCTTTAATTTTATTGCAATGTTAGGATGAGGGACGGAGCTAGGATTATTTGTTAGGAGGGGCCTGAAGACAAACCTGAAGAAAATATAATATTTATTTTAATTTATTATATATGAGTAGTAAAAAAAACCTGTATCATTTAGTTTTATTCAAATAACTTACTACAAACATATGATAACATTTGTATAAAGTAAAAAGGTTCGAAGCAATATCAAATTAAGTCAAAGCAACGAAGCTAATTTCATCTTCATAATATATTCATCACTTTAATGTCGTTGGTCTTTATACCTATCAAATATAAACATACAAAGTATATAAGAAACATTAGTTAAAGCGAAGCGTTATTTATGTTCGATAAACTTTGAAATAAAGCAAAAAATAATAAAGAATGATTCTCATTAATCAACGCGGGTTCTTTGTAAACTAAAACGCATTGGAATTGCTCAACCATAACTTTAACATTACACATTAGAGTTGGTTTATTAGGCTGCAAGTTATCAATATTTTTTTTTTCAAAAAAAATCAAATTCTTCTGATTTTATTCATGGTTCAATCTAAAATCAAAACATATACTGTTTCTAGATGTGTTCATGGTCCGGTTCGGTCCGGTTTTAACATAAAAATTCAACCGAACCGGAAAATACTATTCCTTGTTAGTATAACCCGAACCGAACCGATAACCGGTTCAAACCGAACCGGTTTTGTTCGGTTCGGGTCGGTTTTTTAGCCTTACAAACCAGAAAAACCGAAATCAATGGTGAGGGAGACCGTGGCCTACGGCCGGTGGAAGAAGGAAGATCTGTCAGCAGCGGGCTGGAAGGCGGCGCTCTCGGTGGCTGAGAGAAGCACCGCTGGGAGGGAGAAGATCTGGTACGTAGCTGGTTGTTCGGGTGTGTCGCTGGAAAAGGAAAATGGAGCTGCTGTCTTGGAGAAAGGGAGAGACCGTGGCTGAGGGGAAAAGACCTGGGAGGCGAGGGGTGGCTGGAGAAGGAAATGGCTAGAAGGGGAAACGGCTGAGGGAAAGGGAAGAAGAAGATGGGGCTACGGTGGAGGCTGATTTGTGAAGGTGGAGAAGATCGGCTCGCTGTTGGTTGAGGGAGAAGAGAAAAATCTAAAGGTGGGGGGCTCTCGTCTCTCAAAGGGAGGGGCGGCTCTGTGTTGATGATACTAGTGAGAGCCTGAGAGGGGACAGTGTGTGTGGGTCTGCTGAGAGATGGGTGGGGTTGCTGAAGGGGGAAGTGGGGAAAGGGGGAAAACGTGGGGAAAGGGGGAAAGGGGGAGGGGGGCAGCTGGAAAGGTTTTGAGGAGGGGGCCCAGCTGGAAAGTTTTTTGTGGGGGTATTTATTATTAGGTTTAGGATATTTTCTTTTATATATTTTTTTAGATTTAATTAAATCGGTCCGGTTTGGTCCGGTTTAATCGGTTTAAGCCTTTTTAAAACCGGAACCGAACCGGACCGGGTGGTTTTTTTAAAATTTTTTAATCGGTTTATTCGGTTTTTCTATCGGTTCGGTTTTTTCAGTTAATTTTTTCTCAGTTTTTTCGGTTTAATCGGTTGGTCGATTTTTTTGAACACCCCTAACTGTTTCTATAGGATATATATATATATATATATATATATATATATATATATATATATATATATATATCTTTTTAGGGGGGCCCGGGCCCCTGCTTGCCCCCCCTTCCTTCTGCCCCTAGTTAGGATGCTTGGAATATAATAATAATTATTTTTTAAAATATTTTTTATTTTAAAATATTTTAAAATAATATATTTTTTTATTTTTTAAAAATAATTTTTGATATTAGTAAATCAAAACAATATGAAAACATTAACAAATTAATTTAAAATAAAAAAAAAAAACATAAAAAATTTTGATTTTTTTTAAAAAATATTTTTGTTTTATAATGCAAAAACAAATAAAGTTTTTATCTTTTTGTCTAAGAATCATTTGAAATGAGTTCTTCTACTTTCCATTGGCAATTTGTTACCACGAAAGACTCACTACCAAGAAATTAAATTAGAAATCCAAGGAGTGAGTCTATCCAAGAAAACATGAAGTGGTAGCACAGATGGGTAAAAATTAATTAGGAGTGTCATAGGGCAAAAATACCCGACTCAGTAGAGAAGGCGCAAGCAATATGAGTCATTAATTTAATAACTCACAGGGCAAAAACTTTTGGCGCAAGCAATATGGACATCCAAAAGTTTCATGTCGCGAAAGACAAAGCATATGTTTTAAGTAATCTACAATCGAGTTTATTTTCTTTTTTTAATTCAAAGATAAGTATCCAATTAGATATATTTTAAGTAAATTATCCAAAATAGTTGCTTTATTGATCTTGCTTTTAAAATGAAAATCTTATCATGCTTGGGAAAGGAAAATTTTGTGGTTCACGTTGAGTAATATTTAATGATATTTTATTAATTATCTTTTGGATTTATATTTTTTAAAAATATAGATGTAATAAAAAGTTCTTTAAAAAATAGCAGTACAATGAAAAAAAAAATAGAGAATACATAAAAATATAAAAATATTTTTATTTATGATTTTTATTCTCTGTATTTTTATATTTTTAAATGAATATCGAAAGGTAACTAATAAAATTGCTCTTTATGCCCCCATAAAATTATTCCTCGAGAAAGATATATATAAAAGAAAAAAAAGAAAAAATCATATCAAATATCGCTAGAAAGTGATAAGAATTATCTCACCTATGAAAAAATAAAAATTAATTCTGGTCAAGAAATCGTAAACATTATTTGTTAACCACGATGTAAGACTGAGATAATCCACATCGCGCTATAAGTTATGCATGGGCCTACTAGCTGTTGCAAAATCTGCACGTTCCGTATAATTTATTAAAACACTCTCACAAGCATATATTTTAAATTCTGATTCTCATTTTTCATTATAAAACTAAATATATTAATAAATATTACTTAGAAATATTTAACAAGTCTATAATATTATATTTAAAGTATTTATATTATATGCATAGTTTCATTTTATACAATAAACTATATATAAATATATGATACAATAAACTCTTTTTTTCTCATTATTATACTTTTTTATATCTTATTCTTTTATTTTAAGTGATTAAATAGTTATATATATATATATATATTTAGATAAACTTAAAAAAAAATATTAATAAGTGATTTTTCGTAAAACAAATATATTTTTTTAATTTATTGTTTATGATACTGTCAAATATTGAAAAGTAATTCAATTTTTATAAAAAAAATACACTTTAAAAAAAGAAACTATTTTCTACAAATGAACGAGTCCTTAGTATTTTTAGGTAATTGCCCATGTTTCCAAATTTAGTAGCTAAAGAATGTAAAGCATTACTCTAGTATCGATGGAGGGTGGTTGATGCTAACATCAACATTCCAAATTTATCGATAATGCATCTGATTAGGTCTGTGATCCCTTTCAATTTAATCCGAATTGAAAGATATTTGCTTTTAATAAACGAAATTGGGTAAAATATACTCCGACCATGGAAATAAAACGCTGACGTGTATAGTCTTCCCAAAAATTAAAGGGGGAGTAGCATAAACACGATTTGGATGGACAGAAATAGATGGCAGGGAAAGGACAAGTTCCAATTAAAGTGACCTGGAAAACAATAAAAGCTTCCCAGCAGAGTATGAGCTTTGCTAGCTGATGCATCTTCAATGGAGTACGATGATTTCTTGTCCAAGATATACTCTGGCCATGTAAAAATACAAGAATTCACTTCGTAAAGTTTATGTACAAGTGAGATATTAATTTTCGCTGATGCATCTCCAATGAATTGGTGGCAGCGAATTACTTTTCTTGGGACCAGCATTTGGCCTTGCTACTGTATCTGTATGCTAACAATTTACAACTTCTCACTTGGATATTTTATCAACCATCATACATACATCAATTTCTGTCAGTCTACATATTCACCACGATCAAGCTTATCTAATTCTCTTTCAATCAAAAGTTCGTCTGCCCAGTTAGAAAGTAGAATTTCTTCCTCTGGTTTTGATACGTTAATTTCCATATTTCTTCTGCAAAAGACGATCTTTAAGATCACAACTCCATAACTATAAATATCTTCTTCAAATGCTAATCTTATTCCATTCAGGTACCATATAACCTAGCTAGTGCCCCTCTAGCTATCGTCAAGGTTCTTGTTTTATTAGTAACTAGCAATTTTGCTTGCCCAAAATACAAAACTACGAAGAGCTAAAGGAGGATTTTGTCTGAAATGGATTTGCAGTCCAGACGAGTGTGTTATCAGGTTAACCCGATCAGCCATATTCATATGGTAAATCAATTCTTGTGGACAGAATGGCCAGAAGGAGATAGCCATGAATGCAAACCGTGTGAACTGAATGCTTTGTTCGCTAACAGTAGGAACTTTAGTACAGCTCCTGCCGTCCGAGACCCACCCTTCGACGTCTAAATCAACCCCTAATATCACTGTCTAACTTTTTTTCTTTTTTGTCAGGGGTGACGTCTAAATCAAACCCTAATATCACTGTTTAACCCTTTTTATTTTTGTCATGGATGTTTGTATTTTCAAGGGTTTGTAAATTTGATAGGAGTTATTTTTTAAAATAAATTTTGTTAAAAAATATATTACGATAATATATTAAATTTTTTTTATATTAATAAAATATAAATTTTCCACAAAAGTATTGAAAAACAGGCTATATCGCAACCCAAAGACCCCTAGTATAGTTTTTCACAAAAGTCTCTTGGAGAGGATAAAGAAAAGAAATAACAAAAGGAAATGGTGAAAAAAGTTGAGGAATATTTTAGTTGTTTCATATATGAATTATGTGTTTACCTGTAATATAAAATATAATTTATGAAAAAATTAAGATAGAATACTGCCCTAAGTAATTTTCTCAATAAAAAAATTAAAGAGTTAATTATGCTGTTTCTAGCTGTGCAACTTCTAAAAATTAAAATAAACAATTTAAAGGATTGTGATATATTAAAAAATCATTTTAATTTAATAATTTAAGTTATTAAATAAGATTTTAGAATATAATTTATATTATTTTCTAACCCTTTAAGTTTTTTTATTTTGTAAAAATGAGTATTACTCATTTAAAAGGGATAGTGCAACCCTTTATTTTATTTTCTTTTAAGATTGTGTTGGTAAAAACAATGCTACCTATTGAATTTTAGACTGTCATTGTTTCCATTCAAATAATTAAAATTCAATAAGTTATATTAATGGAATATCACGACATCTTTGATAATTATTTTGTAGGGGGTAAAAAATATTATGATTGCACTAATTTTTTTTTTTTTTTAATTTTTAACAAAAAAACCCTTGAGATTTCATATGGTTTATGTTATTTTTTTATCCAATTTTTTTTCATAAAATTACAAATTGATACACCAATTGAGAAAGATAGTGTTTATTTTTGCAGTCAAATAATATTTTTTTAAAATTCTGAATATTTTTATGTTTTTGAATCGTTTTCACAGTGATAATATCAAAATAATTTTTTTTTAAAATTTTTTTTTAATATATTTTTAAATAAAAAACACTTTAACCATTATAATTCCCAGCACTGTAATAAACCTCTCCTATGACTTATGTCAAGTCATATACAGCTTATTTGAAGATATATATATTTAATTCAATACAAAGTGAAACTCATTTCAGTTGTAAGATTGTGACTCTGAGAAGACTATTAATGAGCATCCGTACATGTTAGGATCATTATTAAGGATCACGATACAGATCCTGGGCTGCTGAAGATGAAGGACCATCCCATATTGTTCTATCTGATGAACGCACGAGGGACTGAGTTTCGTCGATACTCAGGACTGAAGATTGATCAGAGTAGCCTTGGAAACTGTGAGAGTTGCCTTGGAAACTCTTAAACCTCAATGAATCGCCAAATGTACTTGGATCCACGACTAATTCCTGAACCTCACCCTTTCCTTCCAGCATTCTTACTACGGCAGAAATATTTGTGTGTTTGGTAGTATGATAGTGGTTGCTTTTTAAATAATTTTTCGTACTGAAATGCATGAAAGTAATATTTTTTTATTTTTAAAAAATTATTTTTGAGATCAGTACATCAAAACAATCCAAAACATACAAATTATATTAAATTTTAACAAAAAAAAATTTTTAAAATATTTTGAGAACACGATTTCAACCGCATTTCCAAACGGGCACAGTAAATTGGTTTGTGCATAGCAGTGCTACTTTAATCATCCTAGCTGCTTCTTTCTTCTTGAAGGCAGACCCTAATCTCGGATCAACAAGCTCCATTATATCTCCCTTTTGTCGTAAACTCAGCGCCTGAAATAAACCATAAGGCAAAAGTAAACAGACATTTAGCATTCTCAGAAAATGGAAATGACTTGAGTAATAACTAGTTAGTGGCCCCCTGGGCGGTGCTTGTTGATGTCGATCTTGTCATTACAATTATTCTAGCCCTGGCTTACACGTTCCGGAAAATTATTGCCCTTGCGGATGAGATTCTTATGTTATGATAACCACTTGCTTTACCATGTCGATCTCAGTACTTGATAATCCCTTTCTCTGCCACGTACATCACGAGCTGACCTCAAATATTCATTTTCTTATCTCAAGATATCCAATAGCATACATTGTATAGTACGTAGATAAGTGGCCTGCAGCGAAATTCTCTGTGTGGTGCTTTCACTATGAAGGCTGGCAATGGTGGGGCTATATGGCTGGCGATCAGTGATCTATGACAGTTTTTCTGTCTTGTATTTTGATAATTTTATTACTATATTACCCATTCAAATCTACTAGTGATCTACGCTGGGCAATTATTCATTAGGGGTTCTCTTGGGATTTAGATGACTTTCATAGTTAATTGTTATAAATTATATTTTATTTAATAGTTTAAGTTATTAGATTAAATTGGTTTTTTAATATGGTATTATAGTCTTGATAATCAAGTCGTCATGAGTTTTAATCTTATTATTTATATTTATTTGATAAAAATTAATTATAAGGTAGTGTGAGCCTGTGTAAATTTTAAATTCAAATAATTTTTCACTTGACGGGATATGTTAGAGAATAATATAAATTATATTTTAAGATCTCATCTAACAATTTAAATTATTGAATTAAATTGATTCTTGATATTAATTGACGTATATTAGTATACAATGAAGAAGAAAGGAGATGAGGATATTTTAATTTAATTTATTTAGTTCTTTTTATCATGGATTTGAAAATAAGAAAATAAACCCAAGTGTAAAAAACTAAAGGACTTGGAACTTGGAAGAAGAAGATGCTAAAATGGTGGTAGGAGGTAGAGGAAGATGAAGAAATTATAAGGAAAGTTAAACCATGGATTTGTAATAGTTTAGTGAGGGTGCCTTTAGTATGGCAGCTCCTCTACTATTTATATAAGTAGGGCATTGTACGTATGTTATGGTGTAGCCTGTTACACATGATAAAACAATACAAGAGGAAATATAATATTTCCTATATTACAACACATCCCATAATACGCCTCCTCAAGCTGAGAGTGGGTTATCCAGGTGAAGCTTGGAACGTAGAGAAGTAAAAGCAGAGGAAGCAAGTGGTTTTGTAAGAACATCTGCTAATTGATCTTTGGAGGGGATGAAGGGAATCTGAATCTCCTTCTTAGTCACTCGATCACGAACAAAGTAATAATCGACCTCAACATGTTTTGTACGAGCATGAAAGATCGGATTAACAGATAGATAAGTTGCACTGAAATTATCACACTAGATAGTGGTAGTAGAACTAGGAGAGAAACATAAATCTGACAAAAGATAGCGAAGCCAAAGAACCTCAGCAGAACCATCAGCTAAGGCCTTATACTCTAATTCAGTGGAGGATCGAGCAACAGTGCGTTGCTTGCCAGATTTCCATGAAATGGGAGTGGTACTAAGAAATACAATATAGCAACTAGTGGATTTTCGATCATCAATACTGTCCGCCCAATCAGCATCAGTAAAACCATGAAGAGACACAGTAGAGTCACGAGTACAGTGGAGACTAAAAGAGGATGTACCTTTTAGGTATCGCAGGATACGTTAAACAGCGGCCTAGTGGCCTTTAGTAGGAGCATGCATAAACTGACATACCTTGTTCATAGCATAACATATATCAAGTCGAGTAAATGTGAGATACTGAAGAGCACCAACAATTTGGCGGAAGTGAGTGGTATCTGAAAGCAACTCAGTAGACTGCAGATCAAGTTTGGAAACAAACGTTGGTGTATCAACAGGTTTACATGATGACATACCAGCACAATTCAGAATATCAAGAACATACTTGTGTTGACTAAGCACAAGACCCATACTGGTGGGAGCAACTTCAATCCCCAAAAAGTAACGTGCTTGACCCAAGTCACGAAGTTTAAACTCTGAGCTCAGCAAGGTAATGAGGCGATGAATCAATTCAGAGTTATTACCAGTGATTAAGATGTCATCCACATAGAAAAGTAAGTAACATATGTCAGGAGTCCCATTCAGAATAAATAGGGAGGTATCAACCTTTGAAGCCCGAAAACCGATAGTCATGAGGAAATCACTTAGTCGCATGTACCAAGCCCATGGTGCTTGTTTTAAACCATAGAGAGATTTGTGAAGGCGACAAATATTAGTAGGCAAAGCAGTATTGACAAAGCCTGGGGGTTGCTGCATGTAAACAACCTCACGAAGTGAGCTATTGAGAAAAGCATTGTAAACATCAAGTTGCTGAATCTGCCATCCTTTTGAGACTGCAATTGTGAGAACTAACCCAATAGTAGTTGGTTTAACAATAGGACTAAAGGTTTCTGAATAATCTATACCTTCCTATTGGGTGAACCCCCGCATAACTAAAGGAGCCTTGTAACGGTCAATGGCCCTATCGGCTCATCGCTTGATTTTATACACCCATCGACAGCCAACAATGTTCATAGAAGGATCAAATGGCACCAATGACCAAGTGACATTGGCATGTAAGGCTGCAATTTCATCCTTCATGGCAGTATGCCAACACAAGTACTAGTCAGCTTCCTTAAAACTCAAAGGCTAAAAAATAAAGGGGGACATTACCCGTGAAGTGGAAACTGGCGGAGAGGAAGTAGAAACAGAGCTGATGATGGCAATCTTTGGCTGTCGAGGACACAATACCATGGGATGCTACCAAATGGGTGGCGGAGCAAAAGGCAAATCAATGGAGGTCAGCTGTGGAAGAGAGTATGTGGAGAGATCCATTCATAAGTCCAGACCGGGCACAGACTGAGCAGAGTGCCCAGATGGAGAAGACAATGTTGATGATGAGGTTGGAGAGTCTGCAGCAGAGGGCGAATCTGATAAAGATAAAGTTGGCACCGCATAACCTGAACCTGTATAATGATCAAGAGACATAGATGGAGATGATGGTGAGCAGATGGACAGGTTAGTAGGAAGGGGAGGTAGGGCTGAGACGGGTTGCAATAGAAAAATGGTGAGGGGGGTAGGCTGGACTCAGTGACAGGCGAAGAGAAGGATGGGGACGGGATGACAGACTCAATGAATGGGAAAACTTGTTCATGAAATCGGACGTGATAGGAAATGTAGATGCGGTCAAACGACAAATCAAGACAACAATAACCTAGATGAGACGAACTATAGCCTAAGAACACACAAGGAGTGGAGCGATAGTCTAACTTATGAGCATTGTAAGGACGAAGAAAAGGAAAGCAAAGACATCCAAAAGTAAGTAAAAAGGCATAATCAGGTGTCTGACAAAAAAAACATTCGAAGGGAGATTTATTGCTTAAAATTGAGGTTGGCATACAATTAATAAGATAAATCGAGGTTTCGAATGCATAATTCCAGAATTTTAGAGGTGCCTTACATTGCCCTAACAGAGTAAGATTGGTTTCAACAATATAGCGATGACGACGCTCAACAATACCATTCTATTCATGAGTATGTGGACATATGAGACGATGATGGATACCGATGGTTTTAAAAAAAGAATTTAAATTACGATATTAACCACCCCAATCAGTTTGAACAATTTTGATTTTACGAGAGAACTAACATTCAACAAATACTTGAAATTGTTGAAACACATTGAAGACATCTGATTTGACAACAATAGGATAAAACCAAATAAATTTTGTATGCGCATCCACAAGTATGATAAAATAACGAAAGCCATCAGACGATAGCATAGGGGCAGGGCCCCAAACATCACTAAAGATGAGTTCAAGAGGAGTAGATGTTTTATGGCTCGTAGGTCCTAATGACAAACGAGAGGATTTTCCTAACAGACAAGCTTGACATTGAAAATTAAGATGACGAGAGGTACAAATAACCTTTTTATTTAAGGCTAAAAGACTCAGAATACGGGAATTGGGGTGACAGCTAAATATTGGCAGAAGTGGCCATGCTAGTGGACAAAAAAGCTTGTTGCAGAGAAGTGGCAGAAGACTCGGAAAGGACATAGAGGCCGTCATTACTCCGATCGGAAAGAAGGACTTCCTTGGTGATGAGATCCTTGATATAAAAAATAGAAGAGTGAAACTCAAAAAGACATAATTTTCACGACAAAATTGTTGAACATATAATAATTTTTTTTTATGTGAGGAACATGTAATATGTTGGACAAGGTGAAGACTCGTTTTGTTGTATGCAGAAGATTATGTGCGGTATTAGATATCACAAGTCCCTTACCATCACCAACATATAATTGATCATTACCAAGACAAGGTTCTGCGTATGTCATACCTGTAACACTCTATTTTATTTATGTCAAATTCGTTAAAAAAATTAGGATTTCTTTTTTTTGCATATGCTTATATATATATATATATATATATATATATATATATATATATATATATATATATATTATTAAATGGGCTACCGAAAATTCGGCAGAGTCTCCTCTGTAAATTGACCTTCCCAAGTGTCAACATCAACCTAAAACACAATTTATCTTGCATATTTATGATCCAACCATTATAGACTCCTTCAACAGAAATCTAATTTCTCATCACATTATCCACTTTAACTTGTATCTTTAGCATTTTCCCTTCTACCAGTAATGTCATATATCTTTTCTCTTCACACATAATATTATTGAAACAAGCATATTATAAAGTTATCTACATGCATACTGAAAATTCTTTAATGCCTACACAAAAGAAATTTAATTAACTAACAAGTGGTATATGACTTAACACTAATTACAAGCCTAAAAGATAACTTTAAAATCCTAGTGAACTAGAAAATTGCATAATCCAGATATCCAAAATATACCAAGTAACTATCCACAAAAGAAGAAAATCAAGGTTGTCCTGCGGTATGAGAAGGACCTGCAGCAAATACAACGTAATTTATTTAGTAATACTAATTTAATTTATCTACACACACACACACACACACATATATATATATAGTTGACAATTTTATTTTATTTATTTTATTATTATTTATTTTTATTTTTTTTATACCACCTTGGTCCCCATCTTAATGGAAATCCAAGTAATCACACAATTGATCTAGGTCTTCCGCAATTCCTGATCAAATTCATTTCGACCTTAGTCATTTTACACATGAATGAGTAAGTTTTATAACCACACCTTAGTTTCCGTTCTTACGGATGACTAAGTCATTTTTTCCATATCACCTTAACCATGCTTTTGCAAATGGCTAAGTCAAATACTATTCACCTTAGCTTTCCACCACTTTGGAAAGCTAAGTCAAAAATTAATATTCATATCTCCTTAGTTTCTGACCATTTAGACAACTAAGTCATATACATTATCTTTTATATTGATTAATTTATTCAACAAATGATTCTCTTCATTCTTAACCATGTGCTCTCATTATTCTCTTACAACCATGACACAGTTTAGTTCTAATAATTATCAAATGTAAATAACAAAGGCAACCCAATCATATATAAGAAAAACTAAAGAACAACTAAAATAATTTTACATAGTTAAAGAGCGAAACACCTACCTGCAGCTCCAGGTGTTCGAGCTCGCTCCGCTATGGTTCCAGCCACAAATGCTCCTCCTATAAATATAAGGAAGGTATGCTTGTTACAATATTCATATCCAGAATTTGTAACACGTATATAATTTCATTGTTATGTTACATTTTTCAACACTATATATGAAATTAGAATTAAGGGGTAAAATCAGGGCTGTAATTCTATAGTTGGATACCCTCTTGCACAATTATTCTGTTTGCACAAACACATATTTGTCCATTATTACGGAACTTTGTTGCAAGCTGCAATGATATAAAATGATTTGATAAAATTACCACCACCAGGACAGTACCTCCCAACAATGAATACAAAATAAAGACACATTTTCAAAATCCTGAATTAAAGCCTCTGCAGTAATATGCTGTCCTGAAATCAGTAAATCAAATAGCTTCACCAATGTAATTCACACAATTATACAAGCTTTATTACATTCCATGCTCCTCCTCTTTTATTTCAAATGTAACCTGCATTGTTATTTTTTTTTTTCCTTCCATCCCTCATTATTTTGCATCATTATCAACCCATCCTAACAAAATGTATCAATTTCAACAATTTCACATTTTTTCCTAAATTCTCTCCTAAGAACCCTAATTCAAGAAATCTAAGAACAATGCATTAATCTATTTCTTTTCACCCAAACTTGTTTAAACAACTTAGAACTCATTACCCAATACTAAAATGAACTTCAAAAGCTAACCTGGTGATGTTTTTTTTTTTTTTTCTCCCCTTCAATTTTTCTTCTTTATCATGGCTTACGACCCCTTTCTCACCCTTCTCCCTCACTTAGTTTTCTTCTTAAATCCTTGCTTGACGAAGTGATTTGGTGATTTACACTTTTTAGATCCTTGATTCTACACAATTTCTACTCTTTCTCTCAAGGTAATTTTTTTTTTCATGCGTTTTTCTCTCCTTTTCTCTCCCTCTGTTTCATCTCTCTGTTACCTCTATTTTCGTCCCTCTATTACCTCTGTTTCTGGTGTCAAAATAAGGGAGAATAAGTTGCTGGACATTGCCAGCTCATCAGGTATTTACAAAACTGCCATTGGTAAATTTTATGTTATTTACTATCCGACCATTAGAAATTTTTTAAAATATCTTCCTGAACTCGGATTGCCCTAAAATTTTAATCAAATGTAGAATTATATGTTGTAACATTTATCCTAAAATTTCAGTTTGATCTAACGGTCGGATTGAGCGTTCTGCTCAAAAGCGTGAAACTATTTAATATGAGAAATATTTATTTATTTATTTATTATTATTATTTTTTTCAGGGTTTCACAATACCAGTAATGTCCGGAGTAACGTGGTAATTCGCACCTGTGTCAGGAAACTAAGTGGTAGAATCATCAACTGATGTAGTACTAAAGGGGAGGTTGGTCGAGGCTTGATTTCCATGATGAACAAGTTGAGAGCACTACTGTGCAGAATGGCTAGAGATGTGGCAGAGCTAGCATTTTATTTGCTGCCATGGCCACTGATTTGTTGCTGCACCATGGTATGGATGGTTTTGCCATTGTCCACTGTGGCTGCGGGGTTGCTGCCAAGGAGAACCACCATCAGCACCATGAAAGGACTGATCGTTGGACTGAGGAAAGTTGCTGCGAGGATGCTGCCAGCCACTCCATTGTCCTCTACCCCGATGAGCCATGAAACCATCGCTGTTTGGCCTAGAAAAACCATGCTGGGCAGCATATACTGAGGGGGGCAGCGCAGGGGTGGGCAGCAGAGGTGCAATAGTTAGACTGGAGGATACTGAGCTGCAATGTATAAATTCATGAGTAGACAGGTGACTATGAAGCTCAGAGTACGACAGAGAATCAGATTTGCTCGACAGACTCGTAACCAAATCACGAAATTCACTGTGAAGTCCCCAAAACACATATAAGTTGAAATTAGTGAGAGAAGTAGGTCCGTCGGCCGCAGCCAATTCATCAAATAAACCTTTTGCACGTTGCAGGTAGAGAGTAACAGTATCATCACCTTGTCGAAGATCCTGAAAAGAGCCATGCAATTGCATGATCTGAGAGTTAGATGGGGAAGCAAGAGCAAGTTCAAGGGTGCTCCAAACACTGGCAGAGGTTGAACAATCAACCACTAGATGAAGAACTTCAACTGAAAGAGAGGACAACAGAGCACTAATGATAAGCTGGTCTTGCTGTTTCCAAGCTAAGAACGCTGGGGTGGGCAGGGTCTAGAATTCAAGGTAGTAGAGACAGCAGAAGCTTGTTGAATATTAAACTCAATCCAGAAGCTCCTAGATGGTCAAGGAAGGCAACCACCGCCCAGCCAGCCACCAGCTGCCACCAACCGACCAGCCACCAGCCGCAGCCGCCAGCCACCAGCTGCCACAGCCGCCAGCCGCCTTCACACTTGAAGAAAGTTTGAATTTTCGTATTCTGTTTTTGTGTATAAATAGAGTGCCCAGCTTATGTTATATGTGTGGAGAGAATTGAGAGGAACACTAGAAAGAGAAAGAAGAGAGAGAGGGCGTGTATAAGCTTTTGTATTGTTATTGTAAGCTTCGGTTTTGTGTAATAAAACAGTGTGTTTTATCCCCTCTGAGTGTTTCAAAGCCACCACCAGTGGTTTCTCCCACCAACAATTGGTATCAGAGCCCCGTTCGTCAGAAAACAGAAGTGTTTTGGGGTATATCCGAATTTTCAAAGTTGTCCAAAACAAGTTTTGATCATTCCACAGTGTAGAGCTCATCAAGACGAACTCACTGTCGCAAGAATCAGCCTGATCGGAGACCGAGGTGACTCCCACGCGCCTCCTGAAGATTCTGACCAGATAACCCACGCGCAGCCACGCGCTCCAGAGGAAGACGACGACTGACGTACACGCGCGCCATATTTGAGCCGCGCCGAGCCTCTTACGCCGAGTCTAGCCGAGCCGATAGCCGAGCCACAAGCCGAGCCGTCATCCGAGCCAAGCCGAGCCGTTGATCCAGCCGCCAGCGCCGAGAGAATATTCCCCAGAATATTCCCGGTTCAACCCAGCGAACCGCCCGCCGTACAGAATTGGTTTTTTGACCGGTGCACCCATTTTCTGACCCGATTTCTACAAAGTCAGACCGATTCCTGACTATTTGGACCATTCCGGATCGATCTACAGTGTCCGTTTGTCCAAATTCGGCTCCCAAAGAGGTGATATAGTCATTCCAAAAGTAAAATGACTACAGAAGGTACACATACACTCATCCCGAAGTTGACCAAAGACAACTATGATAGTTGGTGCATCAGATTGAAGGCATTTCTTGGGTCACAAGAGTGTTTGGATATTGTACAAACTGGTTATGATGAACCAGAGTCTAAAGAAAGAGAAGATGCTTTACAAGAGGCACAAAAGCAAGCCTTGAAAGTCAACAGAAAGAAGGACAACAAAGCCAAGACCATCATCTACCAAGGTCTTGATGAAGATACATTCGAGATCATAGCTTCCGCTGAAACATCACATGATATATGGGAGGCTCTCCAACAGAAATACAAAGGTGCTGACAGAATCAAGAAGATTCGTCTTCAATCTTTGAGAGGTGACTTTGAGTTATTGCAAATGAAGTCCTCGGAGTCTATTTCTGATTATCACACAAGGATTATGGTGATAGTAAACCAGATGAGAAGAAATGGAGAAGCCCTCATCGATGCTCGAATTACGGAGAAAATTTTGAGATCCCTAGATCCAAAATTTGATCATGTTGTTGTCGCCATTGAAGAGTCCAAGGAAGTGGACAAGTTGACAGTAGATGAGCTTATGAGTTCTTTGCAAGCTCATGAGCAGAAGATTGTAAAGCGAAATGGAGATAAGGCAATTGAGCATGCCTTACAAGCAAAGCTGTCTCTCAAGGACAGATATGAGCAAGGGGAGACTTCATCAAGTGGCTACACCACTCAAGGAGGAAGTCAACAATCCAGAGAAGGATTCCAGCAATTCCAAGGAAGAGGTTCTTGGAATACAAGCTTCAGAGGAAGAGGTGGCAGAAACACCACCAGAGGAGGTCGAGGCCAACAAGCATTCACTCCTAGAGGAAGAGGAGGCGGTTACAATAACCGTGACAAGAGGAATATCAACTGTTATAGTTGCAATCAATTTGGGCACTATAGCACTGAATGCAGAAGCAAAGCTCCGTTAGAGATACGTGAGCATGCTAACTTTGCAGCAAAAGATGACACAGAAGCATCTGCATTACTTGTCCAACAAGGACATGTCAAGAAATAAGAGGAGATATGGTATCTAGATACTGGAGCCAGCAATCACATGTGCGGCTATCGAGAGTTATTTAGTGATCTAGATGAGACCAAGCAAGGTCTAGTTACTTTTGGAGATACCACAAAGGTTCCATTCAAAGGTAAAGGCAACATCCCAGTCAAGATGAAGAATGGCTATTCCAGCTACATCGCCGATGTCTATTATGTCCCAGCCATAAAGCAGAACCTAATCAGTTTAGGTCAACTTTTGGAGAGAGGCTATACTTTTTACTCGGAGAATTGTCATCTAGCAATTAGAGACAACAATTGGAGATTAATGGCCTACGTGAAAATGTCCAAGAATAGGATGTTTCCTTTGAACATCCAGTATGATGCAGCAAGGTGCTTGAGTGCCATCACCAACAGTGAAGAATGGCTTTGGCACCTGAGGCTTGGACATCTGAATTTCACGAGTTTGAAGATGCTAGCAAGCAAGAAGATGGTCAAAGGTTTGCCTAACATTGATCATCCAGATGAAGTCTGTGAAAGTTGTGTCCTCAGCAAACATCACAGATCCAGTTTTGCCAAAGAAGTCAACTGGAAAGCAAAGAGGCCACTGGAGTTAGTACACACAGATGTGTGTGGCCCAATCACGCCTATGTCGACTGGACAAAATAGGTACTTCCTCACTTTTACTGATGATTTTAGTAGAAAGACGTGGATATACTTTCTGAAGAGGAAGTCAGAAGTATTCAATTGTTTTAAAGATTTTAAAGCAATTGTGGAGAAGCAAACTGGTTATACGATCAGAACAGTGAGATTTGATCAAGGAGGAGAATATACAGCCAATGACTTTGAAGCCTATTGTACACAACAAGGCATCAGACATCAGACAATGCCAGCCTATACACCACAGCTGAACGGTGTAGCAGAAAGGAAGAATCGCACGATTCTTGACATGGCCAGAAGTTTGCTCAAAGCAAAGAAGCTGCCCAAGCAATACTGGGCTGAAGCTGTATCATGTGCAGTGTATCTGTTGAATCGCTGCCCAACCAGAAGTTTGCAAGGTATTACTCTAGAAGAAGCATGGAGTGGTCACAAACCAAGTGTTACTCATCTACGAGTTTTTGGTTGTGTGGCATATGCAAAGATCCCAGATGCAAGAAGGAAAAAGCTCGATGATAAGAGCGAGAAATGCATCTTTGTCGGATATGGTGAAAGAAGGATGGGATACAGGCTGTATAATCCCATCACGAAGAAGGTGATTACAAGTAGAGATGTTATCTTTGAAGAAGATAAATCTTGGGAATGGAATGGTGATCAAGAAGCAGTCAAATGGATCATCACTGATTTGATCCTTGAAGGTGAAGAAGTACCAACAGTACTTGTCGAAGAACCGATTGTGCCAGCAGCTGAACCACAAAGTTCGGTGTTTATACCAGCAGCTGAACCACAAAGTCCGGTACACAGATTCCCTGTATTCAACAGAAGGAACACACCAGGAGCATCATCATCAACACCACCAGCATCCTCGTCAGAAGGACCAAGAAGGATGCGGAATCTTGAAGAGTTGTACGATACCACTCAGGTTATGGAAGATACAACTCTATTTTGTTTCCATGCAGATAAGGACCCACTAGAAAAGAAGAAAGCAATAGGTGTCAAAAAGGTCTACAAGACGAAAGCCAAATTAGTGGATAAAGGGTACAAGCAGAAAGAAGGCA
Source organism: Populus alba (assembly GCF_005239225.2). NCBI lineage: Eukaryota > Viridiplantae > Streptophyta > Magnoliopsida > Malpighiales > Salicaceae > Populus > Populus alba. Next base: position 3,800,462 of record NC_133302.1, read on the forward strand.
TTGAAAGGAGAAGAGTTCATGCTTGGCATGACATCCCTCGATTGAGTTTAAAGGGGAGATTTGTTGAATATTAAACTCAATCCAGAAGCTCCTAGATGGTCAAGGAAGGCAACCACAGCCCAGCCAGCCACCAGCTGCCACCAACCGACCAGCCACCAGCCGCAGCCGCCAGCCACCAGCTGCCACAGCCGCCAGCCGCCTTCACACTTGAAGAAAGTTTGAATTTTCGTATTCTGTTTTTGTGTATAAATAGAGTGCCCAGCTTATGTTATATGTGTGGAGAGAATTGAGAGGAACACTTGAACGAGAAAGAGAGAGAGAGGGCGTGTAATTGTTAAGCTTTTGTGTTTAATTGTAAGCTTCGGTTTTGTGTAATAAAACAGTGTGTTTTATCCCCTCTGAGTGTTTCAAAGCCACCACCAGTGGTTTCTCCCACCAACAAAGTTGTACTGGAAAAATCGTGCGAAGAGGGGCATGGAGTGGAGCCATCAACAAACGAGAAAACTCCTTGACCAATCAGATACGGCTTCATCTGCATACGCCAAAGCAAATAATTGTTGTTGGTAAGTTTGAGATTAATAACCCGCTGGGTGTCGGAGAGGGGAATAAGAATTGTTGTTGCAGCAGAAGGAGCCATGGCTGTGTTGGTGGCTGTGGTGAGTCCAGGGACCAGGGAGGAAGAATTTGGAGAACAGAGGCTGACATTAATGCTAGCAGTAGTACTAACTGTATGATCCATGATGATAACAGATGGCTATCATGCGAAGCTTGTGACAGAGAGGAGAAATAACAAAGCTGTAGCTTGGACGAACGAAGCTGTAGCCTGTGACAGAGAGCAATAACGAGGTTGTAGCCTGTGTAATAGGGGAGAAAAAACGAAGCTGTAGCCTGTGTAATAGAGGAGAAATAACGAGGTTGTAGCCTGTGACAAAGAGCAAAAAGAAGAATGGTTTCAGCAACAGATAATAGAGGAGAATGGGACGACGGTAGGAAAAAAAAGAAATCTGCAGCAGAAAGTAGAAGAACCAATTTAAGGTAGAGAGGCTCTGATACCAAGTTAAATCATGGATTTGTAATAATTTAGTGAGGGTGCTTTTAATATAGCAGCTCCTCTACTATTTATATAAGTAGGGCATTGTATATATATATATATGTATATGTTATGGTGTAGCCTATTACACATATAAAACAATACAAGAGGAAACATAATATTTCCTATATTACAACACATCCTATAATAAGAAACTTTAATCACTAAATCAATCATTGTTGCAGCAAATATTAGCATGTTTGACTTAAGGCATCAGTGTATATATATATATCGTTAATTGGTACGTAGTGATGATGGCAATGATATTATACAAACTTGAAGTAGTCGTAGCTAGAAGAACTTCCTCTTCTCTCACAGTGAAAGGATATTTGAAAATTAATGAGAAATCATGAGTTTGAGTCAATTCAGAATTATTGAAGGTGGGCACAAATTAGTTTAAATATTCAACTTAATTAAAAAGAGGAAAAAAATAAAAGAAAGGAAAAGAAAGCAAACATTTCATTCATTTCCCGTATAAAACATGCATCGTACAAGGTTCCATACAAGACTACATCACATGCCCTCTTAGGCTTATTTCATTCTCTACTGATTTAGACAAACAGCCTCTTGCTTGTTCAGCTTACAATTGCATTCATGCAATCTCACCACTCCTTCCAGATTGTGAAGGACTAAAAACGCTAACTTCCTCCCTGTTGTTCTTAAGCCTCCTAGCATCTTCCCTTGAGATCTGAAATGAATTTGCCACCACTTCCACCGGCAAACCTCGGATGGTGGAGACACGTCCAGCCAATTGACTGACTTGTGCATTGTCGTTCGTTTTAAATGATACCCACTCGAACCCTTGGCTTCCTGCCTTCTTCACTACTGCAAAGCTTTGTGGTGCTGTAACTACTTGACCCTCACGGACTTCTCCATCAAATATCGTTTGTCCATTGTCTCCAACAATCTGAATCCTTCCATTTCCCCTGGTGATGTAGATTATGCTGTGTGCATTCATATTCCAATGCGGTGACATCATAGCGTTCTACAGTGCATGATCACATTCAATGTACGTACATTAGTAGGAAATTCACAATAAATTAAGCACAGCATGTATATACTACAAGGGATTACTATATACATCGCCAATGAAACAATTTTGATCCACATGAACCCAGTTTGTGAGTTTTTTTTTTTTTTTCGTAACAAGAGAAATTGTTGTAATGTCAAGAAAAAAAATTCAATGAAGGGTGCATAGACTTTCTTACCGGGTAGAGTACACCTCTCTCAACACTAAGCTGGACAGATCGAAGGATAGGGAGATTGAGGCTGTTGACAGTGGTGAGGCGTCCAGCGAGTGGATTAAAGAAATCAGCACGTTCTGGGTCATTGATGTTGTGCTTCAACCTAGCAGTGCAGAAAGTTTCCTCTATGCCATTGAATCTGCCACCTGGTCCCCCTCGGTATTCAATTTCACGTTCTTCTTCCTCTCGGCTCTGATGTGGACTTACCACCTGAAGCTCATGCTCAGCTCGGACAATGATGCCTCTGTTATCTTTTTCGTTCCTCATGCTTCTTGCTAGTCTGGTGTTAATGTTGAAAGCTTCTGCCAGGATTTGCTCATCGAAGCCGCCGAAGACATTGCGGTTTCTGTCTTGCTGGTGTCTCCGACTTTCATCTTCGTCTTGGCGTCCACGTTGACCTTCAAACTGGTCTCTCTGGTATGAGCTTCTTTGGCTTTGCAATTCTCGTTGTGGGTTGCCAGCAAGGAAGAAATTCTGAAATGGTACATTAATGTTTGCTTATAAAGTCATCCTTGTTTGCTTGTTACATGATATCGCACGCTTGAATTTTTGTGATTCTTACCCTGAAATCCTGATCAAGCTGGTTGGCAGGATTGCTTGTGTCGAGAAGTTGAACAAGAACGAGAGGTGAATCACCATTGTTATAAAACCAATCAGCAACTCCGGAAGGCAAGGCAACCACTTCACCCTCTCTTACTTGTGGAACCTTCTGGTGCTGGTCTTCGGAGCTTTGACTTCCATCTCGAGAAAACTGCCCTGATGACTGGAATGTCTCTGGACAGCCTGGGAATACAGCTCCCTGAATGCCCCTTCCTACATTGACACCAACAGAAGTATATTAATTAATTGTAACTGTGAAATGGTAAATAATATTTAAGCGCATACCTTGCTCTACATAGACAAGCTTAGGGGTATTAGTGTATGCAGGCAACAAGAGGCCTCGCTTGTGAATGGTATGGCGGATAACTGCAACACCAGCACATTCAAACTGCTCATCGTTTTCGTCCCAAATTTCAGTGACACCAGCCTCTTATTTAATCCTCCGAGCAGGCTCGAGGGCATTGATCCTCTGAAGTTGGCATTCGCTATGTTGAGAGCTGCGTCGTCGCGCTTGTTGCTGCTCATGTCGCGAGGTCACTTGCTCTATCTGAGCAAAGCCACAATTGAAGAGAACAAGAAAGCAAAGTGTAAGAGAAAACAAAGTAGAGGAAGACATGCTTGTTCAAACTCTTTCGTATGGTACTGTGTTATGGCAAGATTAAGGGCCCTAGTATTTATAGGCGAAATAGTGTGGGCTGAGGATTTGGGACGTGGCGAAAATAGTTAGGACTAGAGTTTCTATTGATGCTTTCTGCATGTAAACTTGTCCTTTCGATTCGCATGTCTGCAAATGCTCTTTCTTGCTTACACGTACATTTTCTTCATGGGTACGTGGTGATTCGAACATCTTTGGTGTAAATGGTGGGCGTTATGTTCGATGAACGCTTAGAGACATAGAGGGATGCACAAGGACTGTTTTATGGATTTGTTCCATGGCTAGCAGCTTCAATCGTTTGTAGTTGAGTTTGTCCTGTATATGTGTTTCTTCCGGTTGGTATGTTTTTGTATTTTTTTTTTTGGGTTTTGTGTAAATTTATGCAATTTAAGATTATCTACCAATGAGAAAAAAAAATAAAAAATTCAGAATGGATTTATAAGTTTTTTTAAGAGGTTAGCCAAAACACTTAATTAAACTTGTTTAATTAATATTTGCAACTAATATAAAGCTTGATTGAAGTTCATCAAAGTACTTGGCGATTTCCCTAATATATATCATCCCTCCATTACTAACATCATCAAGAAATGACACCATTAGGAGGTGGCTCATGGTAAAATTTTGGGATTAAAAGGTTTGCTCCCTCTGTAGTCTTACAGAAATGATGGCAACTGGAGGCTTACATGGATGTTAACTTTGTTGTAACCCATTTTTTGGTCCCTACATAAAAAAATAATAAATTAAAAAAACAATTCAAAAAATTATTGTAAAAAAAATATAACAGTGAAAAAAAATGCCAGAGCGTCCTAAAAATGCTCAAAAATTGATTGAGGATGTTCAAAAATATAAAAATTAAAATTTGACAATATATCATTGACTGATGAGAGCGCCGATGATAAAGAAAATTCAATTTGAGGAAGAAATGTCCAAAATTAGAAGTTTATGGACGCAATTAAATTTTATTGAAGGTTTAATTGAATTTATGGAGAGTTTAATCGCAAAAACAATTGATTTTCGAGTTAATTTGGGCTTTAATTGGAAGAAATTACAGCTCTGGGGTCAAATTATAATTTGTGGAAGTTAATTTGGTCAAATCAGGGGCTTAATTGCATAAATATGGAAGTTTAATGGCCAATTAGGGACTTAATTGAAGAAATTCGAGACCAGGGACCAAACTGCAAAATGTGCGCAAATTGAGGGCTTAATTTTAAATCTGACGCGTTCTGGCGCCAAAATCCATTTAAATGAAACGGCGCGTTTTGACCAAAACGGCGTCGTTTCATGCACTGTTTCTTAAAAAAAAAAAAGAAGAGGAAAACTCAAAACGATGTCGTTTTGAACGGCACCATCATCTTCTTCCCCTGGACGCGCAGAGAACAGGGGAGAAGAAGATTGTTTTTCTCCTCTGTTTTCACTGACATGCTTTCCTTCTTTTGCTCAAAAAGACGCCGAACAAGGACACCACTTGCCCAAAGCTTTCCACGTGTTGGACGGGCGGTGGAGGGGCGGCAGCACAGTGGCCGCCCCAGCCATGCCCTCTTCCCTGTTTTTGCCTATAAAAACAGGGGAAGGGGAAGAGAAAAAGAAAGGAGGGGAGAGGGGACCAAGAGAAAAGAGCAGGGGAGAAGAGAAGTGAAAGAAGGGAATAGAAGAAAAAATTGAAAAGAAGAAGAAGAAGAAGAAGAAGCAGAGAAGAAAACGAAAAAAAATAGAGGAGAGAGAGAAGGAAAGTGCAGAGCCACCGCCGGCCACCCCACTGTCAGCGCCGCTTCCTGTCGCCACCAGCAACTCCGCCAACGACGACAGCCACCGCAGGTCAGCCTTTCTCCCCTTCTTCTTTCTCCTGCTTCTTCTCCTTTGCCAGCCTCCACTGTTCACGTAGCATGTGAACAGTGGAAGGCACTGTTCACATGGGCTGGGGTTGAGCCCAGCCCATGCATTTGGGCCTGGTTCAGCCCAGCCCATGTATTTAGGCCTGACCCGACCCATTTCAAAGAAAAAAGATAAAAATAAAAAATAAAAATTTGTTTCAGCATCTTATAATTTTTCCGCGTAGTTTTTATATCATTTTGATTAATATCGGGCAGTATTTTTCTGTCGTAAAAAATACAAAATCCAGTATTAAAATACCCGGTTTTCATAAAAACTTCCAAAAATACAAAAAAATTGAAAAAAAATAGAAAAAATGTTTTTGTGCATACAGCCAAATGTCTCAAAAGCTTAAAAATCATATTGTATTTTTCATACACCAAAAAAAAACAATGTTTTTAGCATTGCATTTTGGCTTTAATAACCAATTTATTAAAGTCAAGAGAATATTGGCCAAAATTTCAAAAAACAACAAAAATTTTATTTTGTTTGTCTCTTAGTATCCGGGGTATGACATTACACGTAATGCATATTTCGGATATTTAATTCATTTTTCGGACAATAGAACCTGTGGTATGACATTACATGTAATGCGTATTCCGAACAATAAGAAACCACAACACGACCTTAGATTTTATCAGACATTAAAACAATGCAGCCTACCTTGGGTAGGGCGTAGTTGGGGTGCTAATACCTTCCCTTTATGCAACCAGTCTCCGTACCCGATCTCTAAAGACCAGTTAGGGTTTCTAGTAACCAGAATACTAGGTGATGACTCCCATTCAAATTTTCCACTGATAGGAGACAAGAATTCCTTGTCTCTACGTATTTGCCAGGAAGGAATCCATATTCTATTTTTTTTTATTCCTTGAGAGTGGACGATCGTCGCGCCACCGCACACGTGCGACAAACTTCAGGACCTGTGGGATTTTTCGAGGTGCGTGCAAGCTGGCCCGGACACCCACGTTAATCCAAAAATAAAATAAAAAAAATGACACCATTAATGGGTTCGAATGGGTGGCGGTGGCAAGTAGAGCATCAGTACGTATTTAGAAGACTTTTGGTGCTACCACAAATTTGTTGTGGCTTCCTCTAATCAATTATAAATGATCTAAATGGTTTGAAGACTAAAAACTCTTGAACTCTTGAAGACTAAGCATATTTGACAATTTAAAACTACAAATTAAGATCCCCCATGGACAAAAAGTGAACCAGGAAAAAAAAGAAGAAGAAATTATGAGCACCTATGTATTTAAGTTAAAAAAATACAATTGAAAAAAATGAAGTAGATATAGATGACACTAGATATGTGTTGTCCATGTTTCGCCGTGGGCTGAGCAAATTTCTTTTTTGATGTAAAAAAAATCTAAGTAATATGAAAGAAAAAATAATAACAAAAAAAATAAACTAACAAAAAAAAAGATAAAAAGAACAATATTTGAGCATATTCGTATTATCAAAACAAATAAATGTTTAACTGAATAAAAAGGAAAATCATAAAAAGTAAAACTTTAAAATAAAGAAGAAGAAGAAGAAAACATCAACTTCAAAAAAGAAAAAAAAAACCAAAAAAAACTCAGACGAACCTCATAAACCTAGTTTAATCTTAAAAAACTTGTAAACTAGTTAAATCTTGAACTTTGAGTTCAATCAAGGAGATTAATTGTTAATTAATTTAATTTTGAAGGATGAAATCATTGAAAAAAATATATTAATTAAAAAACTTGGAAAAAAAAACCAAAAAGAATGTAAATAAAACTTGAGAGAAAAAGACCTAAGGAGGTTGAAATTTGAGAAGAAAATAAAATAATCCCAAACAAAATAAATAGCAATTAAAATAATGAATACTAAATCTGAATGGTTAAAAAAAGTCATAAGGGATAAAATTGAAAAATATTTGTAATTTGATAGATCATTTATAGATTAAAAAAAAAGGTATGAGTGAAAATTGAAAAAACAATTATAGAGGGCTAACCAAATAAAATCAAACAAAAAAGAAAAAGGAAAATAAAACCCAAAAAAAAATGATTAAAAAATAAGAAAAAAGGGAAACAAAAGCGAGAAAAATGGGGTGAACTATCTAAACCTAGTATAATCTCTAAAACCTGTAATTTGTGAAATCCTTGACCTGGATTAATTCAACCAAAAAAACTTATCTCTTAATAAATTTAATTTTAAAGGATGAAATCGCTAAAAAAATATTTAATAAAAAAAAATTTATTTAAGAGCATCAAAGTAATTATGCTATTTAAAAAAAAATCCTTGAGTAGTAAGTATTAAATTATTTTTATTCTAAGGTTAAATTAGTAATTTTAATGTAAAAAATAAAACAAAATTACTAATCTAACCCATATAATTTAAAAATATAATTGTATTAAGATGAAAAAAAACCACTTTACCCCTAATATGGAGTTCAAAAGATTTTTTGGTTTAAGAACAACATTGTAATTAAACTATTCCAATGAATAAAAAATTGAGTCTTGGATACAATAAAATCTCTTTCGCATTTGGATTATAAACAAGTTTATGTCTAAAAAAGAATTCTATACAAGTTTTTTTTTCAGACTTACACCATCCAAAGTTAGGAGTAAACTTAAATTAGGGTTTAAAAATATAAGGAAGAAAAGAGAGAGAAACAATTCTAAAATATTTCTTTCTAGATAATTGATAAGTAATGATATTGGATTAAACATGGATTTTAAACCTTGTTCTAGGCTCAAAAAAGAAGAAGAGTTCATAGAATGCCTTAAACCAAGAAACAGGGTGCTAATATTGGAAAGACTTAAATTCCCTCGATGAGATTAAATTAACACAAGAAACTCTCAACGAGCATCCACATGACTACTCAACCTATGATGAAATAAGTTACAAAATCATTTGAATAGTGGCCTAATTCCCGACATAAGTCAAAAAGAAAAAAAATCATAAAAATAACAATGACAGTAAATAAAATAGAAAAAAATAACTAGGAAAATAAATAAAATAAGAAAAAAAAAAAGCAGTAAGCTTCAAAGAGTTTTTGCTAATTTTCATAGAGATTTCTATCTTTCAATGTTTTTTCATAGTTTTCGCTAAAGATCAACAACGGTTACTAGGAGACGCCTCACAAGCCTCTCAAAAGGTATAAGCATCTCCTATTTTCTTTTAATTACATAAAGATTAGAATACCCCTAACCTCATTGTGATAATTCCAGAAAAAATAAGATTAAAAAAACTAAAAATACCACTTTACCTTAGGCCAAAACAAAGTTTATTACAAGAGCTATTAAGTAATTACATAGTATAAACATGTTAGAATGACCAGAAGGCCCCTGACTCCACGTGATAAATTATGTAACTGAATGCTGAAATTAATCCCTCGATAACATCATCAAATGAGATTTGCAAGCAATCTTTTGAACGAGATAATAATATAATAATAATAATAAATAATAATTAATAATGTAATATACAATTCGAATGGAGGAGAATTGTTTTATACGGTTTGGATTTTAGAATCCCAACAGTGTCATTAAATAAATTCCTTTTGATATTATATATTATCTCAAAATCCGACTTCCGGGTGTATGTACATTAAACATCAATTAAATATTTGGATGATTATTTAAAATTATAAAAAAAATTTATAAAATGAATAAAATATAAAAGGAATAAAATTAAAATAAAGACTTTAATGAAAAAAAAAAAAAAGAGAGCATGGAAAGAAAAGCAGTAGAAGATTGAATTAAAACACAAAAAAAAAACTATTTATATGAAATGTGGGCTACATCTCAATAGGTGATTTTTTTTTGGTTAGGATCAATATTGGCGGCTGATTTGGTGTGACGTATTTTAGAGTCCTTAATTTCATATCGGTCGTAATTCAAAAGGCTGAAGTCACTGTTTTGTCTTAAGTGTGTAGAAGTCTATGTAAACCGTGTTTTTTTTTTTTTTTTTTTTTAATTTTTTAATTTTTTTATTTTAAAATATTTTTTTTTATGTTTTCAGATTTTTTTATATATTAATATTAAAAATAATTTTAAAAAATAAAAAAAAATTATTTTAATGCCATTTCTAAGCGAAAAACACTTTGAACTGTTACTGCTACTACAAATTAGACAACCAACCCTTAAAAATCAATATAATTACCTAAATTGTAAATTTGTGCCGAGAGGTGATTCGCTTTCTTTAATATTTTTTGTTTTGTTTTGTATTTTTTTTAATTTTATTTTTATTTTTTATTTCATTTTTTAATACCTGAGATATAGTTTTAAATTATATAAAAGAAAAGATTAAAAAAGAGGGACCTCAATGTAAAAATGTGAAAAAAATACATGGTCATTCATAGTTTTTATAATTTTTCTATTTTCATTATAAAAGTTCATTTTTACTTATTTTTTAAGTTTATTGGTTTAAGATATAAAAGAGAAAGTCACCAAAAATTAATGAAAGAAAGTGAAAGTCGGGTAGCCAAATTATAGCCATGAAAAATGTCTTTATTGATGTTAATAGGTTTTCATTTAATGAGAAGAGTTCCATTAAGACATTTTCTTTCCTTTATTTTTTATGAAAAAAGTAGATCAGACTTTAGAGGTGATTTTTTACCCTAATTTGATTTTGTGTTTTAGATCGATTTAAAAATGTTTTGAGTTAAGAGATTGATTTATTGATAATAATATGAATGCTTATATTAGGTATTTTTAATCAACACGCTAGGCTTTTTCTTCTTTGAATCAAGCACGCATGGGCTTGGCGACACAGTATCAATCGCGTGGCCTTTGTTTATCAAATCCATTGAACTTTTTTTTTCCTTTTTTAATTGAATTTTATTCAATAAAAAAATTAAAAATATCATTTTATTAAATATTAGTCAGCTTATATTTAGTTTTATATGACATCATAGCATTTTTTTTCATAAAATTATCAATACTCAATTACCTCCTAGGCACAATAATAAAACCATTAGTAATTTTTTTTGTATTAAAATTTTGTTTTTTATGATCTCATTATTTTTTCTTTAAAATTTTTGTTTTGATAAATAAATTGCCTAAAAAATAATATATTAATAGGATAAAAAAGTTTTTATTTATTTAAAATCATGTTTTTTTTTATCGTTGTTACAGATCCTTTATAGTTTTTGAATTTTTATTCTAGTTACCTTTGATTTTTATTAAATGATATGCATTACTAAAAAAGCCTATATTTTTTTTGTTGAAAAAAAGAGAGTATACTAGAAAATTATTTTATTTTGATAGAACATAAAATTATAAAAAAAATGTATTAACATATAATGAAATAAAAAAAATATGAAATATCTCTTGATGACGCATAAAATCAAATATTTTTGATGTATGTTATTTTTAACTCTCTAATTTTAATTATTGATTTACATCAATATCTCATTTTAGCATTCATTCTGTGCTAATATAACCTTTTTTAATTTTGTTTCACAATAATAATAATAATATAATAATTAAAGTGTTGACAATGCTTGCGCTTTCTCTTAATTTGCATTGAAATTTTTCTGGTAGTGCTCCTCTCTAACCAGAGCCAACTTGAACAAGAAAATCCGCAGCACTATTTCCCAGTTCTATGCAATGAAAAGCCAACACGGGTCAACTCGGTTAACTTGAATCAACCCGGCAAAATATTGAAAACATTAAAAAAATATAAAAAATTAAATGTAGCTTGGGTTTTGTAATTGGACCAATATTTGAATATCACAAGCAAAATTAAAGTTTTTGGAAAATTTTTAAAGTCATAATTCAGGTCTGAAATTGAGGAGAAATGAGCTTAATTAGTTAATTTAGCTACAATTATAAAGAAATTAAGGTTTAAAGATGAGTTTTGAAACAAGTAGCAAAGTTAAGAAGAAAATCAATTAAGAGAAATTTTGAAATTTGAAAGTTAAATTTGGCTTAAAAAATAAAGAATTGGAGGGAAACAAGGACCAAAATGAGAAAAGCAAGAGAATTTTTTAGAGGGGATGTTTATTTTGGTTAGGACTGAATTGAAAGAAAGTAAGAAAAAAGATGGAAAATTAACCAAAAATAAGAAAATTAAAAGACTAGGAAACCAAGGAGCAAACGGCGCCGAAATTGAAAAGATTTAGCTTAAAAAATTTGGTCCCATCTCCATGAATCAAGAAAAGATCATATTCTATGATATATTGGCTACAATCACCACACAAGAGATCACGCTTTAACTTGTAGAATCCACTAAATATTTCTGAGCCAAAACAATAACCTCTCAGTCAGCATTTCTTCAAAATCGGTGATTGTTTCAGAGCTTCGCCCACACCTTGCAGACAAATCCTGGTATAAATTAAGCTCTAATATTGTTTTTTTTTTTATTTTTTTTGATTTACGTAGGTGTCCGGGCCAGCTTGCGCGCACCAACGACTTAATCTCACGGCTCACTGAACATCCTGCAAACCCACTGTGAGCATGTAAGGCACCGCGGGGGTGACAGGCGTGTACCGGTGGGGTTTGAACCCAGGATGCAGTCAGGAAGGGAAGAACAAGTCCCTTCAACCGCTGAAGCCAAAGACCTCAAGTGCTCTAATATTGTATTTTTCTTTCTTTCATGTAGATGTTATCGAAAAGAGAATTAGAGAATAATATAAATTATATTTTAAAAGTTTATCTAAAAATTTAAAGTATTGGGTTGAGATGATTCTTTGACATTGTATTCAAAGCCTTCGATGACCAAGCGATCACAAGTTCGAAATCTCGTCATCCTTATTTATTTTGACAAAACTAAGCCACAAAGTAATGTGGGGCGTCTATGTAAGTTTTATAAGTTCAAAAGGCTTTCTACTTGAGAGTTGCGTTAGAGAATTAATATAAATCATATTCTTGAGATTCCAACCCAACTTGCGTTGAGATCCCAAAATATAATTTATATTATTCTTTAATACATCCCCTTAAATAAAAACTCTTTGGACAACTATCATTAATTATTTTTTTGAAGTTCCCCATTTTATTGCCCCGGATGATCTATTGAATTTATTTCAATATATTTATATTATTGCATTAATTACAAGCTATTATCACATAAATTGGTAAAATATCAGTTTAATTCAGCAGGATGTTTTACGATTGTTCTTCCTTCTATCACAATAAGATATCTTCAATAGGTGAAAATAGTGAGAGAATATATAGATATGGGAACCAAAAGCTTTCATCAGCCAATATTTGGCCTTTTTTTTTTTTTTTTTTTTTGGGGGGGGGGTTTGAAAAGATATGAATGGAATTGCTTAACCCATTTTTTGACCCCTATTTTTGTATATATATTTAAAATAAAAAAAATCTAAAAATATATTTTTTGATATAAATTTAATCTATTTTGTTATTTTTTATTTAATTTTTGTGTACAAGAAATATTGGAAAACATAAAAAAAAAATATAAAAATTTGATGTAGCTAGGGTTGCAATTGGTTCAAATATCTGAATATCCCGAGCAAAAAAATAAAGATTGGAAATTCTTAAGTCATAATTTAGGTCTGAATTGAAGAGAAATAGGCTTAAATTGATTTAAAGATAAAGATCCTGGGCTGATGAAGAGCAAGAAGCAGTCGATGGTCCCTCTGATGACTTCACGAGGGACTGAGTTTCACTAAAACTTCCATTGACAGAAGATTGAGCAAACTTGTTTATGTGAGGCCGTAGCATTTTACCCTGATTGATCACCCAATGTGCTTGGAACCCATGACCAGTTCCTCGACATCAGTTTTTCCTTCAAGCATGCTCACTACTGCAGACATTGTAGGTCTAAGTGCTGGAGACTGATTTGTGCATAGCAGGGCTACATTGATCATTCTAACCACTTCTTTCTTGTTGAATTCAGACCCCAATCTTGGATCAACCATCTCCATTATGTCCCCATTTTTCTGTAAATACAGAACCTGAAATAACCAGAAAAAAAAAAAAAAAAAACTAGATATATAGCTGACTAAGAGTAAACATGAACATACAATTAAGAGGCTAATTAAATGGGCATAACTTACCCAATCTAGAAGGCATACAAAATTTTCATCCCTCCTAAATTTGACGTTGTTCATCCCAGAAACAATTTCCAATGCTACAACACCAAAGCTGTATACATCTGCCTTGTAGGTTTAAGTAACCATATAATGCATATTCCCGGTGGCCATGTATCCCCTGCACAGAAAGAACAACACAGAGATATTTTACAAGTTTGCTTCACTAAAACATGTAAGAAATGCTAAATGTCTATTGTTTGTTTTTGTTTTTGATAGGAAAGTTATATTTCTAGCAGCCTAAACAGGATTTCGAACCCTGGATAATATGTGAATAGTATATTCATTTAGCAACCAAGCTAAACCTCTCCAAGGGTTAGTCTTAGAGGAACACAGCCATAGATGGGGAAACCTGATCCATGAGAACCATGCAGTGTGTGATTTGAACCCTAGATGCCTGCCTGCCATATAATCTAAAGCTAACCCCTTCCATCGGCACTTGAGCCCAGTTACAGCATCATACTGTTTAAGACTAAAAAACTATCTTAGATAAAATGACAAATACTTGTGTGTTTTCCTTACAGTTTGTTAATGTCTTCTTTTTCAGGATTTTTTTCATGTGTTCAATAAAACCCCTTGTGTTAATATCAGAAACTCACATTGTTCCAGCAACTCTGGTGTCGATGTGGGTGTTGTCCTCGTCATCAAGCTTGGCCATTCCAAAATCAGATATCTTGGCGTTCATGTCCTTGTCAAGAAGGATATTGGTACCTTTTATGTCTCTATGAACAATTTTGAGTGTCGACTCCTCATGCAGGAAAACCAGACCTTTCGCTATACTTACACATATCCTCTGCCTTGTACGCCAGTCTAGCTTCGTTGCCTGGATTTCCGTTGTCCCTGTAATCATCATGCATAACCCAACCCATCAGTTTCTTCTTCACTAAATCTATCTATATGACATTCAAAGAACTTGTTTTCTTTCCCATTACTTTACATAAGATACTATGGGGAAGTGATCAGAGGCCTACCGAACAAAACATGCGCAAGGCTATTGTTTTCCATGTATTCATATACCAGCAACAATTGCTTCCCCACAATGCAACATCCATACAATCTAACAAGATTTGGGTGTTGCAAAGCAGAAATCATGCCTATTTCGTTCACAAACTCACGATTCCCCTGTTTTGATTTCGCCGAAAGCTGCTTAACCGCAATCGGAGTGCCATCTGATAGTGCTCCCTGCAATGAGAATAATTTTAGACAAAGAAAATAAGTTCACTTGGCCATTCCATGCTGATTTGATAAGAAAAAAGAAATAATATAGTAGATAAGTAGCTAGATGAAAACAAAAATATGTACTATACTTTGTAGACGCAGCCAAAACCACCTTCTCCAAGTTTGTTTGCTGGATCAAAGTCATTCGTTGCGGCTTTGATTTGACTGAAGGTGAAGATACCAGTTAGCAGATCTAACCCAACAAGTTCTGCCCAAGGAACAAAGAGGATATGTATATGATGCAGCCCGGGTGACAAGCCTCATATTTAAGACACCCAAAACAACATAAAGGCTTGACATTGCTGAGTCATAAATTTCACTATTGAGCACTTTAAGTTTCTTACGTAACGATTGGAGTTTCATTCCCGTTTCCTCATGTAGCTTTTATTTCCCTAATTAATTTGGAGTTGTTTGCTTTAGGAGTCTAAGAGTTTAATTTTCTTTCCGTTTCTCCATTCAGCTTTTATTTCCTAGTTAATGCAGGATTGTTTCATGATCTAAGGGAGTTGTTTTTAGGAGTCTAAGAGGTTAGTTCCTCTATTTATTTGATTGTAATCGCTTTGCGACAGATGGATGGAATAAAAAATAAAAAAACTTCTTTGAGTAGTTAACTCAAAAATCTCTCTTTTCTCTGTTTTCTGCGGAATTACAGATCGAAGAAATCCTTGTGTGTTGGAACGCGTGTGAGTTCCGTTCTGGTCTGCATCAGTATATATTAGTTGTTCTGCATGAATGATTCATCAAAGGAAGAACACAGATGGTTTTTGCTGTCCTACAATTAAACAGCATTGAGATTGATAATTCCCATTGAAAAAACCATTGTTAGAGAGAGTAATATAAAACCATTCCTTTAGCTTCGTTTTTGGATTGAGATAATTCTTTGACAAATGTATGCATTCATGGATAGACATACAGCAAATGAGATGCAGAAAAATGCTTATTGCCGTGTTATTTTAGTGACTGGATTCCTCACTAGAATTTGCAAAATCAAATAAATGTATCAACTGTACCTCGATCCCTCGATGTCCTTCCTCCCAAATAACCTTTCACCAGAGAGAGGATAGAAAGTATGAAAACGAGGAATAGTGACAAACCACAGCCCCAGCGACAATGAATCTCTTCCTCCTGCCTTTAGTAGGAGGCTTGAAGTCTAGGCAGAAATAGAATTGCGGCAAGAGCAAGTATTGTCAGATCACAGTACTAATTATTCCTTCATTACAATGCCATTCCATTATATGTCAACCTACCAGATTCCACATCAATGGCTGATATTAGAGGACCATATGTTCCTTTTTTGGGAGACATTGTTGTTCCTTTCCCAGCCCAATGAAGGCGGATCTCTAAAGCTCCATTGGTTACAGGTGCTGTATAATTATGAATGTATACCTTATCCACCCCTCCCGCTGCCTTCACTATATCAAAATCCTTCAGCACAACAATGTCCTGCGAGAACAATTCTTCAATTAAGCTGTCTCCAATTGCATAAAGAATGAATCTGTGATCTTTTAATTAATAGATACCTGAATATAAACATCAAATATCCGTCTTCCTAGACTGTAGTAGGATCTGTTATCCCTCATTACTATCTCTGCAAAGTGCAGCTTGACTTTGTATTTCCCATTTACCAGACAGCGAACGTAGTATGTGAGAGACAAAGGCGTGAGGCGTGCATTTGTGTACAATACAGAGTTGTCCATTCTGAGTATGGACGTGTTTTGTGCTGTGTAGTTAACCAAGGAAGCATTAACATCCCAGAAATATCCCGTGGTACTTATTTGCCAATCCTCCTCTCTTTCGTACACATATGTTGCTGCACCTCCTGGCTCATTATCTGCTTCGTAGAAGGTGTTTCCAATGGTGGCTTCTGGTCCCCCACAATTTATGTGCACTGAATATCGCTCTATACATAAAAATAAAAATGTTCATGGCCACCGATATGACTAAAAAAATTATAACTCAAGAAATGTTAGGATCAGACCGTCTGCTAAATCGGAGCAAATAGAACAGAAACAATCAAACACGACAGCAAATTAAGATTTTGTCCTCCTGTAGTGCAAATCGTGGTGGGACCCATCACAAGGGTGTTATAGGGCCACGATGGGATGGTCCACGCATAATAGGACCTTTATATTTATGACAGAGACAACATTATCTAGTGAATAAAGGAATAAGTTTGTCCGTTAACATTTGTCTCGGCTTATGGGATCAACTGGTAGTTTATTCCTACACCAGTTGAAGGTCTTAGATTCGATTTCTTTCCAGAGGTGGTCGGATGCATGATGGGGTAGCCACACACTAAAGGACCATTGAGTTTATGACTGAGATGCTATGATCCAATGAATATAGAAATAAATTTATAGTCTAGGCTGACATGTTCCTGCATCATTTTTCTGTCTAGTTCCAGGTGAAATGTTAAAGCGGATAGCTTTACAAATTACTAGTACCTGCAGAACAAGCACTCAGGCACTCAACAGGTTTCCTGGAAAGATTGGCCAGATAGAATCATCAGCTTATTTAAGAGAAATGACAGAGAAGAAGAAAATAAAATGATGTGTGTTTTAGATCTTTATATCAAAATAGAAGCTTACGAATAGTTCCCTCCCCAAGTACTTCTGAACAGATTTCTGGCAAGACAAGAAGAGTTAAGTTTTGTAGGTTATGAAGTGAACGGTGATGTAAAAAGAGCACACTTTCAAAATCAAAGGGAAGGCAAGGAAAATGAAATCAATCTTACAGTACTGTTTTTCTACATTTTGCTTCCAAAGTAAAATTGTTGTAAGAAAGATCGATTTCGCTGCACACAAAGATAACTTCCTTAAACATTCAGCCAGTTTTTTAGAAAATTGCATGCACATGTTATAGCCAGACACTTGGAAGGTATTGCAATTGGTTAGCTTTTGGTTGCTATCTCAAGGCAGAAGAGATGAATATTCAACCCAAAACTATCTTAGAGACACATTTATTTTTATATCTTCATCTTCGTCACTGCAACCAAATACATTTTTGTTCCTACTGTATTTGTCCTTTCTATTCTAGGACAATAACTAAATGAAACCTTGGAGATAGTTTGATCGTTCATGCACAGCTGTACTGAAAACTATCTGGAAACTGGGAACTGGGAACTGGGAAGGATCATCTGTTTATCAGCTTCTCATCAGTATATCTTTTCAAAGACTAGGACATATTATTAAACCTACAGACACGCATCTGTTATAGGATAAGGGAAACCTGAAGTTCACGATTAAGCTCCTGGGTTGAGAATGTTATGATAAAGGTGAACTGAAGTTGATGATCATTTCTATCTTTCAGGGGAGAGTTAATGGATAAAATATTCAATAATTTTAATTGAGTAGAAACAAAATATATTACGAACAAAAATCTCAAAAATCATAATCCGGATACAGAAATTAAGAAAAAACTAACATACGAGCTAGTATCTCTTCGGTAGATCCATTCTGGGATGGTCCCTGTAAACATGTTCCCCGTAAGATACCTATACAGAAAGTAAAAATTGTCATTTGGTTGAAAAAGTAAGAATTATCATTTGGTTGAACATTTGTCCAAGGCTATCATTGCAAAAGACTGTCTGGATAATAACTTGAAAAAAGGATTGAGTCATTGGTCAGCTCGGGTCAACTTTTTTATTTAAACAAATGCATTTAGTTCCATTCTTTTCACAAGATATTGACCCGATTAGGTTTGGCCAGGTCGAACAGGTTTGGCAGTTCAATGTCTTATATAGTTCAACTGGAATCTCAACCCTAGCCAGGCTCCGAGTCCTGGATTTTCCAGGTCAACTTGCCTAACCAGTTTAGGTTTAATAACCATGCTTATAATATGGAAGACATTAATTTCAGAAGGTAATATAATATAGTGTACTAACATTTTCTTCAATCTTCGTAGGCCATCATAATTTGTTGGAAGATTACCATTTAATCTGTTGAAACTGAGATCCCTGTTTTCGAAAAGAAGGGTAAAAAAAAGAAGGTAAAGACCATGGTTCATAATGTAGCTGCAATCTAAAGATAGTAGCTCTAAGCATCCATGAGATTCACACTTCAATCTTCATGTAGATGAATGACAGAATGGATGATATATAAGGGATAAAGTAAATTACAAAACTTTCAGCTGTGCCATTCTGGTCAAATAAATGGGAAAATTTCCTGACAAATTGCAGTTGCTCAATCGCCTGCAACATAAATTAATTTCATGTAAGCTAAATATATATGCTGAGCTGTAAATTAAATATGATCCTGATATGAGAGTGTCAGCTGCAACAATAACTCACAGATCCTGAATGCCTGCTATAGATTCTAGGTTGGGAAACTCTGAACCATCTCCAAGTAAGTTACTTATTTTTCTGCTCAATATTAGGCAGCATATAAAAGTGAGATGTTCAGGAAAGTTGTAACTGAGACCATAAATTTAAAACAAATATCTTACAGATCAGTTAGATTAGTCAAGAGAGAGATGCTTGAAGGAATGGGTCCAGTGAAACCACCAGCTTGGATCTCTCTGTTAATACAAAATTAAAGGGGGATTAGGGTTCTGCTTCACTGATGAGTTTCAGAACTTGTTGTAAAAACTAGCACATACAATCTATCAAGTTGTTTCCAGCTCTGAATAAAATCAGGTATTCTTCCAGTGAAGTTATTGCTGCTAAGCCTTCTGCATTCGCCGAACGGAAAACACAGAATCATGAAACTTGGAGTAAAGAGATGCATCTGTAATATCAAAAACTGCAACGAATGAGTATGATGCACTATAACCATGTGAAATGAGAACCTACAGTTCCTTCAATCCGGTCAGATTAGTGAGAGCCGGGGGTAACTCTCCAGTGAGATAATTGGCACTGAGAGTTCTGCAATCACAAAAGGAGAAAAAAACTTAGCATTCAATAATCCGTTAGGACTTAATTTCTAATACAAAAGGTTGAATGAACTGACAGATTCTCTAGGTTAACCAAGCCTCCAAGCTCAGGGGGAACAGTTCCAGAAAACATATTGTTCTGAATGCTCCTGCATAAATGCCAACTCTCAGGATTACTCCTGACTAAACAATTGAACAGATTTAAATATGAAAAGAAAAAAAAAAACAAGAAATTGACTAGTAGAAAAATGCATACAGGTAACTAAGTGTGGTAATCCTTCCCAGATAGCTAGGAATTTTTCCTGTCAACCGATTCACGCCGACACACCTGTTGTTTACACAATCTATTAATTATGAGTAAGCAATTCCTTGGCTAGAAAACATGAATGCAGAATTTTCTTACAAAAATTCCAGCTTGGTATTAGCCCATTCAGGTGGTATATTGCCACTCAGGTAGTTGGCCCAGAGATCTCTGCAGAGGAGATATAATTCTAATAAAATCGAATCATTCGATGCAAATTCACGGTACTCAATCTGTAGAAATGTAGTAATTTGAAGCACTGCTTACAGATGTTTAAGGTGTGGTAGTTTCTCGATAGCCTTTGGGAGAGTACCGTCAAGATCTTGCCTTTTGAGATATCTGCATTGCAAGAACACATGCACCCATCAACTCCTCAATACTTTCAACCATTGCAAATCATCAATCAAATTGTTGATTTAAATTACAACAGCCAATGGAATAGAAAACCAAATTGTTGACATCTAGCAGAGCTCAGCTTTTCTCCGTATGATTAAACTCTTAAGCCTAAACTTCTGACAACTGGACCATTTTCTTTGCTGAAGATCCTTTTTTTGCTATTCACTACATATTTAGCTTCTTTTTATATAATTTTACTGCTAATGAATTTCATCTGAATTTCTTAAAATAAAATTCAACTATCGAATGGGGTTTATGAGGAGATTTAATCCACCACAAATAGTCCTCCGCTGTTTTCTAATAAAAAAACAATTTTTAACTCAAAATATGATATTATTAGATGATATATTTTAAAATATTTATACAGTAATATATATTTTGAATGATTTTAAAATAAAAAATATTGAGATAATAATACATTGAATTGATTTTAGTTAACTTGTCAAGTTCGTGATAAGAATCATAAGATAACCCTATAGAAAAAAATCAAAATAAATTATGAAGGTCAATTATTAATCAATCTAATATTAAAGAATAAAATAAAAAATATGACAAAAAAACTACTCAAGTCAACCACGATCAACCTCCAAACTCACAACTCGGATCAAGAGATCGATATAACTCAAAAAAAGTTTTTTAAGAACATATAAAACTCAATTTCTAATCAACTCATTGTTGAAGGTTGAAATTAGAAAAAAAAAATTCAATTAAAAAATAACAACAAAAACCCAAGTTAACCCAAGCTAACATATTAAATATGTAACCTGGAACATAAGATAAGATAACTTCATAAAAAAATTAAAAAAATTAAAAAGCTCTACTTTCAATATATTTAATGTTGAAAGTTGAAATCGACAAAAAAAAAAAAAAAACAAATCATTTAAGACCAAGATAACTCCACAAAAATGAAATTGAAAAAAATTACAAAACTCGATTATCAAAAAACCTAATACTGCAAGATAAAATTGAAAAAAAAAATCATTTGTTGAAGGGTAAAAAAAAGATTAAAAATAACCAAAAAATAAATCGAGTCAACCCAGGTTTACCTATCAAATCTGCGATCTAGGTAATAAGATCGAAATAACCCCATAGAAATTAAATAAAAAAAAAATGACTAAGCCTAATTAAAAAATATTAAATTGCAAAAGGACAAAAAAATAAAAAAAAGTATATTCATGTTAATTCGTTAAACTTGCGACTTGAATCATAACATTGAGATAAAGTCATAAAAAGTAAATAAAAAATCTCAATGCCAAGAAAAAAAATTGAATCCATGAGATCAATATATAACTTAATAAAATAAATTGAGCAAAATTATAAAGTACAATTTCTAAAACAATTTAATATTGAAGGATGAATTTAAAAAATAAAAATAAAAAAATATATATATTAAATTATTAAAGATTAAAATTAAAAAATATATATACGATTATGTGTATTTTGTTAATTCCTTCAACAAATTACAAAAGCATTGAGTGGTAAGTGAAGAGATATACATGGCAATAACGCGGCATACACCCCCAGGAAAGGAGCAGTTGCAAACAACTTTATTGTCAGCATCTGGCTTTGGAGGTAAAATTGTATCATTGCACAGTTTCATATTGCGATTCCAGCCTTTTTTGCCCAGTTGTGTTGCTACTTCAAGTAGAGCTTCCACTGCATAAATCAAAATTAAATCTCAACTTCTAATTCTGGGATGATTAGCTGGTGGCTTCTGCAATGCCTTGCCAAGAAATGTTTGCAAAAAAACACAGAATTCTGTAAACAAAGCACTGCATGATGCCATTACTAACATGGTTACAGATTTCTCTAAACACATTTGATGACTGCATTGTCGAAGAGTATGAAACAGTGAGGATTTTGCATATAAAAACACTCCTGCTAGAAGAAGGCATTACAAGTGTATGTCTTCCTCTAAACATTAAAGAATCTGCCCATCTGAACCAAATTAAAAATATGTATAGGTACCTTCATCAGGAGCAAGGCTCCCAACTTGGGCCTCCAAGTTAATTGCTCCCATGCAAAACATTAGTAACATAAGCATAAGTAAGCTAGATCTGACACTCAAAATATCAGAGAGTGCAGTAGCCATCTTCCTTAGTCTGCAATCCACTTCAAGAGTTATTTAGTAGGCTGCCTGGAGATGCATTATTATAGTCGACCTTCCATGATGTGGGGTCTTTCTTACCTTTTCTAATATGCTTTCAACAGGCACACCACTGTCAGGTGGGGTTAGGAGCAGGACCTAATACTATTGAATTTTATTGGCATGTGCTCTACAGCAGATTGATAACAACTTTTTTTAAAATATAAAGATGTTTGAGTTAGGTTAAAAGCATGCTTTGTATTTGCATTATTATCATCTCCAACTAAAGCATTTTTTACAATAGCATCATGAATAATACATAGCGGAATATTATTTTTAAGATCTTTTCAATTTTATTTGTTTTCCTCTTAATTTTTTTTTTATTTTCTCTTATTGATTTTTTCATATTGTAAAGAGCAAATACATTGATTTGATTTTTTTTATGCTGTACAAAAGTTGAGTGATGATATTTTTTTGTCATTTTTAGATTGGGTTGAATTTTTCTTATCAAAGCATGTTCATTATTGCGTTTCAGAAAATACATTTAAATTTTTTTTTTAAATTAATATTTTTTAATATTTTTGTATTATTGTAATATGATGACAGACCTAAGGACCACAACTAGACCCAATCCTATGCAAAGCCAAACCCAAGTATATGCGAACCCAAATCTAAGATTATTGGATGTAGCTCTATTTCTGGATTCAATATACTTAAAATCATATTTTATAATTTTATATTTAAATAAAAATTATTATTAACCCGCTGTAAAGTGGTAAGTCAATATTATAAAATATATATATATATATATATATATATATATATATATATATATATATATATATATATATATATATATATAAGCAAGCACTTAAAAGTACATGTTTGTATGTGCTAGAAGCCTTGTGCCTTTCCATTTTTTCACAATATTTGACCAAAAATATTGAAAGAATAGGGTATTGAACCTAGCTATAATATTAATGTAAAAGCAATAGAAAAGGAGAATTGTTATAATTACGCTATTCTATTACAAGGAGTCTAAGTACAAAAAAAAAATTACAAGAAAATTGCATTAAATAAAATATATTATCTTTGAAGAAACATATATTTCCTAACAGATGGAGCATTCTCCATCATTTTATCCTTGCTGTAAAACAAATGGTTGCCTAGATCGGTTTTCCTCCCTCCCCTGACATATAACAGTAAATATAATAACTCTAAAGATAACTTAACTGGTCAGGTTTTAAATTTATTTTTTTATGATCAAGAGTTCAAGTTTTCTTAGGATCACTGAAGACTTATATGATCATTAATTTCAGAACAGTAAGATTAATCAAGGTACACGCAAGCTGGTCTGAATACCTATATTAATAAAAAAAATAAAACAATGAACATCTTAAGTTCAAGCAATAGCAAACACATAAGAATGTTGAAGGACTAAATTGTGACTATTCACATTGTTCATGAGCAAATGTTTACTTTACCATGGGGTCATAATCCAATAAAGCATTTCTGAACAATCAAATTAAAGTAAGGACGTGTTTGGAAACATGGACACTATTTCCCAAACACAGTCTAAATCAAACACATCTAAGCATCTGTCAACCATTTCAAACAAACAGGAATAAGCAATGTATCACGAGTTTATATATTGCTATGAATAGCAGAAATTATTAAGTTTTTATTGATTGTTTTATGTAATTATCTGAACTGTGTTATTTAATAATTTTGAAAAGGTAATATAAAAAAAAAATATTATTGATGAAAACAATTTTAAAAAAAATAACAAAAATTATTTACTTCGAAAAGCCTAAAAGGCTGATTGTTTCCATTATTATATATAATAATAATACGACACTAAAATGGCATATAAAGTCAAAAGATATTAATTAATACAAAAAAAGATTTATAGCTACACAAACAAAAGCATTGAAAGAAGTTTTTATAATTAAAAAACTAAAATACCAAATACACAAAGCATTGAGAGAAGTTTTTATATATTTTTAGCTGAAAAATATTTTTGAAAAACCAAAATATCCTTCCATTAATGCAAGGAAATCATGTTCCTTGCCTTCCAGCTGTGAAATCACAAGTCCATAGCCAAGATTCACAAAAAACCTGCCACAGGCTGGTATGGGGACAGAAGGACAATAATGCATGAGACGTCGGCCAGTAGGGACTCAAATCTTTCAACTGATGTTTTGATTTTGTGTTCCATGATTATTTTAAAAAATATTTTTGAATAAAAAAATATTTTTTTATTTTTTATATTAAAATATTTTAAAAACATTTATGAACAAGAAATAGGTGGCAGGGAAACGACAAGTTCCAATTAAAGTGACCTGGAAAACAATAAAAGCTTCCCCGCAGAGAGGTTGGTTCTGATATTGAGGTGCTAGCTCCATTTATGAACTTTGCTGATGCATCTCCAATGAAGTATGATGATTTATTGCCCAAGATTCTTTCATGCCTTACCTTTCTCTTTTATATTTCACTAGCACACCTTGCAGCCAAATACTTGGATATAAAGTTTAAATTTTGGAATTTGATTCAAACTTCTTTTGGGTTTAGTAATTTGTAGTGTTAGTCTGTTAAAATAGCATTTGATTATTATCTTGGAATAAAATAGACGGTGAGAATATAATTAACATGTAGTTTTGTATTTTTTTATTTTAAAAATACAAGAATTCACTTCATAATTATTGGCTTGGTGTGAACTGGTGGCAGCGAATTACTTTTCTTGGGACCAGCATTTGGCCTTGCTACTGTATCTGTATGCTAAAAATTTACAACTTCTCACTTAGATATTTTATCAACCATCGTACATACATCAATTTCTGTCAGTCTACATATTCACCACGATCAAGCTTGTCTAATTCTCTTTCAATCAAAAGTTCGTATGCATGCCCAGTTAGAAGTAGAACTTCTTCCTCTGGTTTTGATACGTTAATTTCCATATTTCTTCTGCAAAAGACGATCTTTAAGATCACAACTCCATAACTATAAACATCTTCTTCAAGTGCTAATCTTATTCCATTCAGGTACCATATAACCTAGCTAATGCCTCTATAGCTATCGTCAAGGTTCTTGTTTTATTAGTAACTAGCAATTTTGCTTGCCCAAAATACAAAACTACGAAGAGCTAAAGGAGGATTTTGTGATCTGAAATAGATTTGCAGTCCAGACGACTGTGTTATCAGGTTAACCGATCAGCCATATTCATATGGTAAATCAATTCTTGTGGATGGAATGGCCCGAAGGAGATAGCCATGAATGCAAACCGTGTGAAATGAATGCTTTGTTTGCTAACAGTAGGAACTTTTAGTACACTGAGCCATGAACGCAAACCGTCCGAGACCCACCTTCGATGTCTAAATCAAACCCTAGTATCACTGTTTAACCCTTTTTATTTTTGTCAGGGATGTTTTGTATTGTCAAGGATGTTTGTAAATTTGATCGGAGTTATTTTTTAAAATAAATTTTTGTTATAAATTATATTACAATAATATTTTTAAATAAATTATTTTTTATATTCATTAAAAATAAATTTTCCACAAAAGTAATGAAAAACAGGTTATATCGCAACCCAAAGACCCCTAGTATAGTTTTTCACAAAAGTCTCTTGGAGAGGATAAAGAAAAGAAATAAAAAAAGGAAATGGTGAAAAAGTTGAGGAATATTTTAGTTGTTTCATCGACATATGAATTATGTGTTAACCTGCAATATAAAATATAATTTATGAAAAAATTAAGATAAAATATGGCCCTAAGTAATTTTTTCAATAAAAAAATAAAAAATAAAAAGTGATGCTGCTTCTAGCAGTGCAACTTTTAAAAATAAAAATACAAATAAATAATTTAAAAGGTTGTGATGGGTAAAAGAATTATCTTAATTTAATATTTTAAATTTTAAAATATAATTTTAAAATATAATTTATATTATTCTATAATTTCTTTGGCTGAACCATTTAAATTTTTTTATTTTGTTAAAAACCAGTATAATTAATTTCTTGTTTAAAGGGATAGTGCAACCTTTATTTTATTTTATTTTAAAATTGCGTTGGTAAAAACAATGCTACCTGTTGATTGTTTCCATTATTATATATAATAATAATACGACACTAAAATGGTATATAAAGTCAAAAGATATTAATTAATACAAAAAAAGATTTATAGCTACACAAACAAAAGCATTGAAAGAAGTTTTTATAATTAAAAAACTAAAATACCAAATACACAAAGCATTGAGAGAAGTTTTTATATATTTTTAGCTGAAAAATATTTTTGAAAAACCAAATATCCTTCCATTAATGCAAGGAAATCATGTTCCTTGCCTTCCAGCTGTGAAATCACAAGTCCATAGCCAAGATTCACAAAAACCTGCCACAGGCTGGTATGGAGACAGAAGGACAATAATGCATGAGACGTCGGCCAGTAGGGACTCGAATCTTTCGACTGATGTTTGATTTGGTGTTCCATGATTATTTTAAAAAATATTTTTGAATTAAAAATTTTATATTAAAATATTTTAAAAACATTTAAAAACAATTAATTTAATATTTTAAAAAATATCCCATAGCGTTCAGATAATAATCGTTCAGTGTGAGATATTAATCAGAGTCTTGTCAATGCTGTCTAGTTAGGTGACAAATAGAATAATTAATGTTTGATTAATCTTATTTGCAATATTTAAAAGATTTACTTTTTCAACCATTAAAATATTAATGAGATTTTCAAGGTGTTAGTTCATGCGGTTAAACTGTAGTTTTTTTTTTAAATAATTTATTTTTTTTAATTTTATTTTTCAATCGGTTTAATATGGTAATATTAAAAATAAATTTTAATAAATAAAAAATATTATTTTAATATATTTTTAAATAAAAAATAATATTTATTACTGTTTCAAATATCCCCTTTGTCTTTTCTTTTTAAAAGAGGATTGAGGATTCCAATTTTAGTTGGGAAAATAAAAGATATATAGATCACAACATCATTATATTCTTTTATCCTCCTAGCTCTATCTTCTTCTTGGAATCGTAAGTTTTGATTTGTTTTGAAAGAACAAATAAGAGTAAAAAGCTCCTAAAATAATATTTAATTGGGAAGGTGCTGATATTGCAAGTTAATGGTCAAAGTTTGAATAATAAGTAAAGTGATTAGAGTTTTTTTTTTGAATTTAGGACGTTGTAAGGAAAAAATAACACAATTAGAAATATTAAAAATAAATATAATTTAATAAGTTATTAACATATTTACCCGCGCTTCTAGATCAATAGCAATTTAATTATATATATATATATATATATATATAGAGAGAGAGAGAGAGAGAGAGAGAGAGAGAATATTTAATTGGAAAGGTGCTGATATTGCAAGTTAATGGTCAAAGTTTGAATAATAGTTCAATTGATTAGAGTTTCTATTTTTTAAAAAAATTTAGGATGGTGAAAGGAAAAAAATAAAACAATTCTAAAAAGATTAAAAACAAACATAATTTAATAACCTATTAGCATATTGGCCCGCGGTCACATATTTATCTGTGTGTGAAATGGAGAAAAGATAGGCTATAATTCTTTGAATCCACAAAACCATCGAAGAGACTCACTGGTAGTTTCTTAAAAGATGGTATATCAACGTTTTATTAGGTATTGTTTAGTTATTTTGCCGAGATAATAGGAACAAAAACGATGAAGCTAAAAATATATTTAGTTGAAGTAAAAGAGATAAAGATATAAAAATAATTTTAAAATGAAATTTTGTATTTTTAAAATATGAGGCAGAGATGACATGTTTTAGAAACAATTTTTAATATTATTTATTTCTAAAATGTTTTTATAAAAAAACTTTTAATTCTAAAATGATCAAACTAAGACATGTAAAGATATAAATAATTATTATCATAGTTTTAAAATCTGACTCAGGTGTTAACCAAGGACAAGGCCCAAGTCACAGGTCAAAAGAATCAACCATAGATGACTTAAGTCAATGTTAAAATAAAATTAGTTATTATCATAATTTTAAAATCCAATATGGAAGGGTCAATTCATGTTGACCTAGGTTAATATAAGGATAAAAATAGTTATTATCATAGTTTTAAATACCAACTTGAGGGTCGACTAGGCAAGGCTTGGAGAGTTAACCAAAGCTAATTTAAGTCAATACATAAATAAAAGTAATTATCATCATAATTTTAAATTCTAACTCGTAAATATGACAATTTAATTCGAAACAAATTTATATCAATTGGGCATGACTTGAATGTGTGGGAATTTGTTAGTCTGGCCATGGAAAAAAACCGTTGACGTATATAGTCTTTTCAAACATTAAAGGGAAAGGACAAGTTCCAATTAAAGTGACCTGGAAAACAATAAAAGCTTCCCAGCAGAGAGGTTGGTTCTGATGAGGTGCTCCATTTATGAACTTCGCTGATGCATCTCCAATGAAGTAATTTGTTGTAACCCTAGTAGTAGTGTTAGTCTGTTAAAATAGCATTTGGTTATTAGACAGTGAGAATATAATAAACATGTAGCTTTGTATTTTTTATTTTAAAAATACAAGAATTCACTTCATAATTATTGGCTTGGTGTGAATTGGTGGCAGCGAATTACTTTTGTTGGGACTAGCATTTGGCCTTGCTACTGTATCTGTATCCTAAAAATTACAACTTCTGACTTAGATATTTTATCAAACATCATACATACATCAATTTCTGTCGGTCTACATTATTGGCAGCGAATTATTTTTGTTGGGACCAGCATTTTGCCATGCTACTGTATTTGTATGCTAACAATTACAACTTCTGAATGCCTTTGGACCACTTCCAAATCAATGACTTTGGACCACTTCCATGCTTTAAAGCTCCTATGAAATGAATGCTTTGTTTGCTAACAAAAGGAACTTTAATACAGGTCCTGCCGTCCTACACCCACCTTCGACGTCTAAATCAACCCCTAATATCACTGTCTAACTTTTTTTCTTTTCTGTCAGGGGTGACGTCTAAATCAAACCCTAATATCACTGTTTAACCCTTTTTATTTTTGTAGGGATGTTTGTATTGTCAAGTATGTTTGTAAATTTAATAGAAGTTATTTTTTTGAAATAAATTTTGTTAAAAACTATATATTTGATATTAATAAAAAAATAAAATTTCCACAAAAGTAATGAAAAAACAGGTTATATCCCAACCCAAAAACCCCCTAGTATAGTTTTTCACAAAAGTCTCTTCACTACACCATTAAACAGTTTTACCGACAAATTAGATTTGTCGGTGTGAGGTACACAAACTATCGGTAAAAATATTACCGACGGAATATGTACGTTGGAATTTTGATCGTCGGCAATTTCTCATTCCGTTGCAAATTCTATTAGTAATAAAAAAAAAAAACAAACACTGTGGAACACCGACGGTTTCACAGACGACGAAGCGCGCTAAATTTTTTTTCCCCGCGAGCATTTTATCGACGGAATAATTCCGTCTGTGTTTCCAATGGTATTTACCTACAGAATAGCCGTCGGTGATTGTGGCATGGGCGGTAAATATCCAGATATCCAGAACTCTCTTTAAAATACCGACGGAATATATCCGTCGATAATAGTAATGGAAATTACCGACGGAATATATTCATCGGTTACAGTGGCATGGTTTGTAATTTGTTTCCAACTCTCGGTTAAATACCGACAGAATGTTTCCGTCTGTAATTCCGTCGATACTTATTTAAAATACGAAAAAAAATTATTTATTAACAAGAAAAAAACTTAATAACCAAATAAATTTGTTTTAAAGATTAAAAATGTAAAAACAATGTTAAATAATATTCATCCAAATATTCATTACAAATTTATTTTTTTTTAAAAAAAAAAAATAAACTAATATAGCGGCAGAGGAGGAGGAGGCTGGTTGTTACCAGAATCGTACGGGGAAAAGGGAGCACATGGATCATCACCCATCTTTGATCTAATCTCCATAACCATTTGACGGAGCTGATCATAATCTATCGAGAGGCGTTGATATTGTTGTTTCAAGGCTACGAACTCCTCTGACTAGGTGTTTGATACTGATGAAGAGCTCCCAACGGTTGAGACACTACGGGCCAACGACAAGTTTTCAGCCGTTGTGTTCCCGTACTGTTGGAGAGGTTGTAGACCCAATTTTTATTGCGTTCACCAGACGATCCGACCTCCATCCATAAATCCGGATCAAAATCCAAATGGGTCAAATGATTGTCCCTATATCTCTCCCTCAACCGGCTATTATAGGTCTCCTGAATTTTTTTTTTTAAATCATCATATTCAATTCAAGAAAACAATAACATACAAAATAAAATGATTGGACGAACATACCATAAAGTGTTGGGCATGGTTGTCCATGTACTACAGCACCCCCTTTTGGCGGTCTTAACTCTGCACGTGTGTCTCTACAAATAGCTCCATTGGACTCGGCTCATGTCTAAGAGATGTAACCTGTAAGAAAAAAAAGTTGCAAGTTAAATATATTTATAATCAACAACAAATTAATTAACAATATATTTCATTTAAATTAATCTCAATGTTTGTGATCTTGAAATTAAATTAAATTAATAAAAAATTAATTAGTTTTTCATAAATTATGTTATAAGTACATATAAAAAACTAAAACTTAAACAAACTTACATTGAGAGGTCATCCTTCCATTGTGCTAGGTACTTGCGGGTGAATTGACCCTGCTGTGAAGGCACACCAGCTCTGCGCTATGAAGGCACACTAGAAGAGCCAGCATCACAAGTTGATGCGGATGCCTCGCCGTGATCAGCACCTAAAGAGATGTCCTCCTCGCTGCTAGAAGAACTAGTTGCATTAGTTTGCTGCCGACGTGCTGTAGATTTAACTACACAAATATACC
Organism: Populus alba; assembly: GCF_005239225.2. Taxonomy (NCBI): domain Eukaryota; kingdom Viridiplantae; phylum Streptophyta; class Magnoliopsida; order Malpighiales; family Salicaceae; genus Populus; species Populus alba. The sequence continues at coordinate 3,831,684 of NC_133302.1, forward strand.
CGAATTATTACATAATTTAACTTTGATTATTTTAAAAAAATTTGGCAGCACCTCCTCTATACTGGAGACTACCCAAAGCTTTCAAACCTGCAATCTTTACAATAACCACAATCCAATTGACTCCAGCAACATCATATACAACCTAACATCTATAGAAATTCAATCATTTAAAAAAATTCGACAGCACCTCCCTTATACTGGAGACTACCCATAGTTTACAAACCTGCAATCTTTACAAGAACCACAATCCAATTGACTCCAGCAACATCATATATACAACCTAACATCTATGAAAATTCAATCATTTAAAAAAATTCGACAGCACCTCCTATATATTAGAGACTACCCACAGTTTTCATACCTATAAATATTAATAATTACACAAATATTGCAAAATCAACTCTATACAACCTAACATCTATAGAAATTCAAAATCTATATTTTTTCAACTAACATCAATAGAAATTCATAAATGACAATTAAAATTAATCAAAATAATAAAAAAACATAACAAATAATAATATCCTAAAATTAAGATAAACTAATTAAACTTAATTCTATAGTTCAATTAACATTTTAAATATAAATTCAACAGCAACAATTATTGCAAAACAAACAATAATATCCTAAATATAAGATAAACTAATTAAACTTAATTATATATTTCAATTAACATTTAAAACATAAATTCAACAACAACAATTATTGCAAAACAAACAATAATATTCTAAAATTAAGATAAACTAATTAAATTTAATTCTATATTTCAATTAATATTTTAAACATAAATTCAACAATAACATTTATGGCAATACAAACAATAATATCATAAAATTAATAAATAAAAAGAAAAAAAATTAAAGAACACTACACAAAACATCCTAAACACAAAACTAAAAAACAATACATAAATTCAAAATAAATTTAGGAATAAAAAATGCTTACCTTAATAGTGTGTTGATTTATAGATTTTATCTACCACTACCAGAAATTTTCTTAATAGCAACGGATTTACCGAAGAAATATGTTTTTTGGTAATTTGAGGTTGAAATTACCGATGGAACTTTTTTCGTCCGTAATTCAGTTGGTAACTAACGACGGACACTTTTCATCAGTAGTTACCGACTGAATTACGGATGAAAAGTTCAGAATTAAAAAAAAAAAAGGTGGGTCGCTAACGTGGAGGTTTTGGCGAGGTGATTTTTTCCTACAGAATCACCGACGAATTCAAAATGGCAGCCCCGTATAGTGACGTGACCGGTTCACCGTTAAACATTCCGATGAAATTATCAACGGATTTGAAATGCCAGATTCGTATGGTGACGTGACTGGTTCACCGTTTAAAATGCCGACAGAATCACCGAGGGATTAAATATGGAAAATCCATACGATGACGTGTTGATTTTTTTGTCAGAATAGCCGACGGACTCACCGATGAATTATTTCGTTGGTGAAACCGTCAAAAAAATTTAATATAATTCCCTGCTTGCCGACCCTCTCCTCCCTTATTTCTCCTTCTTCTTCCTAATCCCAACTCTCCCCATCTGCAAACAACTAGCCCCCAAACAAAAATCTCCCTCATCTCACCACAACAAGTTATATTTCTTGAAGTTTTATGGTTATAGCATCTGTGTTCTAATTTGCCGATGGATTTTATCAATATTTGTAAGTAATTCTATCTTTTTAAAATCTTAACATTTAAATGTTAATTTTATTGTTTTTTTAGTATATGTCTTTTGTTAGTAGATGTACATGTTTTATTGTTATTTCTCAAACAAACTTGTAGTATATGAATGTATAATTTTATACCTGTTATAGTTTGTTTTAGATTTTGTAAGATTATATTTGTTTGTAAATTGTTAAAACTTTATGGAATTATCAAATTACAAGTGTTGTTTTGAAATAATTAGTAGCTTACTTTTTTAAGTTTTATCAATGGTATTGCGGAGTGGTAATTTTTGTAAATTTATATATATTAATTTGTATGGACATTGATAAATGATAATGAATATTTAATATTTATGAGAAGTTGTGATTGGTGTGTTGGATAATCTCGAGGTAAACTAATATTTTTGCAAGTTTATTTACCTAACTTAGTTAATTAATACATGATGTCATCATAATTTTATAGAGGTTTGATATAAGTCATGGATGTATCGAGATTCACCCCAAGGATTGCGGAGGATGGATTATTGTAACGGGGTTCAGGGTTTTATTAATTTCGCAACATCTATTCCCAAATTTTTTACTGGAGGCTGTATTAGGTGTCTATGCAAGAAGTGTCAAAATAAAAAGTATATGCATCCATATGTTGTAATGATGCATCTTCTACACAAAGGGTTTATGGAGAATTACCAGTGTTGGTAGGCATATGGAGAAGTATTTGTTAGTAAGAGGAGAATGGGGGAAACGATGGTTGGGTCAACTTCTAGTGCTAGCAACGTGCATGAAGCGGCAAATGATAACATTAATCCTTACAGAAATATGGTTATGGATGGAATGAGAATGAATCAAGGTAATGTCAGTCAATGTCCAATCATAGAAGAAGAACCTAATGTAGATGCAGCTAGGTTTTTTGATTTGTTGAAAGATTCTGACGAACTATTATGGGATGGCTGCAGTTGCCGGTGTATTGGGCACTGCTCTGCTATGCACTATTCATGGTGCTACTATAGAAAATACTTTATTTGAAGATCATGATGGTCCACATACATTCTGATTATCGGCTGTGGCACATGTGTTCACCATCAAGTCAGATCACGGGATGAGTGAGGCCGGGTATGACAAAATTATTGAATGGGCGAGAAGCATTTTACCTGAAGGGAACAAGCTGAAAGAGAACTTCTATGCTGCGAAGTCCAAGATGAAACCCTTCGGTTTAAGATACCAGAAAATTGACATGTGCCCTAACTTCTGCATGTTATACTACCTTGAAAATGCTGAGATGACCGAGTGCATGACATGCAGGCATTCCCGTTACAAACCCAAAACTGGCAGGGGAAAGACTCTAGTGGCATATAAAAAACTTAGATACTTCCTGATCACACCTAAATTGCAGAGGTTATTCATGCTACCAAGAACTGCTGAGCACATGACATGGCACCATGCACATGATGTAGTTGATGGTGTGATGATGCATCCTTCTAACGGCGAAGCGTGGAAATGCTTTAACAATGTACATCCTCCCTTTTCGGTGAATCAAGGAATGTGCGTCTTAGGTTGTGTACAGATGGATTCAACCCATTTGGGTCATTTGTTGCTCCATATTCTTGTTGGCCGGTCATACTCACAGTTTATAACTTGCCACCGGGAATGTGTATGAGGTCGAAGTTCATGTTTTTATCTACTGTCATAAGCAGCTTGGGGCGGAATATAGATGTTTGTCTTTGACCGTTGAATGATGAGTTGGTGCAATTGTGGTCCTCCAGAGCTCTGACTTATGATATATCAAGGAAACAAAATTTCCTTATGAGGGCAGCTTTGATGTGGACTATCAATGATTTTCCAGCTTATAGAATGCTTTCTGGTGTGAGCACGCATGGGAAACTCGCATGTTCATACTACATGGAAAACAACAAGGCATTCACGCTAGTAAACGGAGGTAAAACTTCTTTTTTTTTACTGTCACCGTCGCTTCTTGCCATTTAATTGCAGGTACAAAAAGAACAGAAAAGATTTCTTTGTTGGTAGAGTTGAAAAAGATGTTGCATCCCCGCATCTTTCTGGTGAAGAATTGCATGATGTTGTATCAGAGTACGGTGACATTGTGTTTGGCCTTTAATCAGGTAAGTACAAGTTTCCTGGCTTTGGTTTGATCCATAATTGGGTAAAGCAAAGAATCTTTTGGGAGCTTCCTTATTGGAAGACCAATCTGCTCTGCATAACCTTGACGTCATGTACATCGAAAAGAACATGTTTGGGAACATTTTCAACACCGTCATGGATATGAAGGGGAAGACAAAGGACAACATCAAAGCTAGATTGGATATAGCTTTATACTGTAACCGTAAAGATTTCTATGAAGGTGATGACTATTCAATTGATGACGAAGAAGAAGAAAACAATTCTGACTAACTATCATGCAATTTAGATTATGTAATGAAACCCTATGTAAAACCCTTTTTTCATGTAATTTAGATTATGGATGATATATTTTGTAACATAAAATATTTATTGTTTAAGCACTGTGGTTATTGTTTTGTGTGATGGATAGTTTATCATTTAAGTTTTTGCAGGAAGGTAAATATGCAATACAAATACAACCTTTCTTGTACAGTGCAACAATCACCGACGACCATACCGACGGATTACGTCTGTCGGCATTTCATAGAGAGTTCGTAAAAAATTACTTGAAATTCCATAATCATCGACGACCATACCTACGAATTCACGTCCGTTGGCATTTCACAGAGAGTTTGAAAATAATTACTTGAAATGCCATAATTTCCAACGACCATACTGATGGATTCACGTCTGTCTTGAAATGCACAATCACCGACGACTATACCGACGAATTAACTGTCGTTGGTAAGTTGTCGGGGGGTCAATGTTACCGATAAAAATACCGACGGACTGTGCGAATTTTAAAGGGTGGTGCATTAAATGCATCTCTGACTGCGTTAGCTTGTCGACGGAATAATCGACGGATCGCGAAAAATATGGAGGGTAATTGAACATTTTGGTGCAAAATTCAAAAATTACCGATGGTTTTTTTATACTTCCCGACGGACTAAATTAAAATAAAAATAATTTTTTATTTCCATCGGTGAATCTGTCGGTAAAACTGCCGTATAAGTTCCAGCGACCGCCCCTTTGGTTCATTTTTTCTTCTCCTCCGTTTTCACCTTAAATTTGGATTTTTTTCCTCTCAATTCTTCAAAGCTTTCACCTAGAATCTCTAGCAAGATTTCTTGTGAATCTTCATCAGATTAAAAGGTATTTGTTTCTTCTATTTCATTTTACTTTAAGGGGTTTTTTTAGCTATTGTTATTTTTGTTATGTTTTTTGTTTTGGTGTATTTTTTGTATTGTAGATAAAGTTTTGAATTCAACACATTATTAAGGTAACCATATTTCATTCCTAAAGTCTATAGTTTTTTTTTTTGAATTTATTGAATATTTGTTATTGTTGTATTGACATAATTATTATTAGTTAATTTGTTGAATATTGAATTAGTAATTGAATATGTTGGAATAATTAGTAATTTTACTCTATTATTGCATGATTTGTGTTTAATTATTTCCATTGATTTTAATTGTTAGTCTAGAATTTTTTTTTTAATTTATTGAATATATTTTATTGTTGTATTGGCATAATTATTGAATAATTTATTGAATTATAATTGTTAATGTTGAATTTATCTTAGAATTAGTAATTGAATATGTTGGAATAATTATTAATTTTACTTTTATTGTTGCATGATTTGTGTTTAAGGTTTTCCATTTATTTTGATTGTTAGTCTAGAGTTTTTTTTTTAATTTATTGTTTATTTGTATTGGCATAATTATTGAATAATGTTTTTGAATTGTAATTGTTAATGTTGAATTTACCTTAGTATTAGTAATTGAATATTTTTGGAATAATTATTAGTTTTACTCTATTATTGCATGATTTATGTTTATTTTTTTCCATTTATTTTAATTGTTAGTTTAGAGTTTTTTTTTTAATTTATTGAATATATTTTATTGTTGTATTGGCATAATTATTGAATAATTTGTTGAATTGTAATTCTTAATGTTGAATTTACCTTAGGATTAATAATTGAATATGTTGGAATAATTAGAATAGATTGGGTCAATTGGTTATGGCTATTGTTAATATTTGCAAGTTGTGGATATGGGTAGTATCTAGTATATGGGAGGTGCTGTGGAATTTTTTTTAACATTTGAATTTAATTATATAATTATTTGTATAAAATTAGGTAGATGCGTAGAATGAAAACAAGAGTTGGTCGTTCACGTACGATTGCAGCTAGTTCGTCTAGAAGCAAGGATGATATTTCCTTAAGTGCCTCTCAAGAAGAGGCACCTACACCACCTGCGCCGTCAACCGATGCTGCCTCTTCCAGCACTAGTTCACAACGTAGAAGCAGCATGCCTTCGCAGCGGAATCAATTTACTCGCAAGTACAAGGTACAGTGAAAGGACGACCTTTCAATGTAAGTTTGTTAAGGTTTTATTTTTTTTTTTCAAAAAAAAATTATAACATAATTTATGAAGTAATCACTATTTCATTAATTTCATTTATTTTCAGGTTCACAAATATTGAGGTCACCTGAGTAATATCATCGACGTTTAAATCATCGATAGAGATTCCATTGTTTCAATGGAATCAGATATCCAGGCATCCTGAATGGATGCCTGAAATCAATGCATGGTTTGACAGATTTGAGGTTGGTGTTAATTTATAATTTTCAGCTTATTTCTAATAAATTATAAATAAATTATTATTTTTATTTAAAATTAATTATTTATACACAGGACAAATTCTGCTGGGAGAGTGACCATAACACTGTTGTGAGGAGGGTGTGGGAAAATCACGCAGCAACTAAGTAACATCGAAAACAATACAAGATTCTTTTTAGATAAAAATTTATGTTTCAAAATGTAATTTTTGGTTGTGTGAAGTAGGTTGTGTGATTTTTGGTACGAAGCACAAAAAAGGGAAAAAAAAGCAGCGAGGGATAGGGGGTTCTAAGGTTGGAACGATGTTACGGTTTGGAGGGATTTCAAACCAATATACATTCCGGAAGATATATGGCGGCACTATCTTGAGCACATGATGTCTGAGCGGTTCACATGACGCTCACAGTCTGGTGCCGGCAACCGAAATCGGCCAATTCATGGCTCGGTGACAACGCACACCGGCGGCTCCATTCTGTTTGCTGCACATGCGAAACGGATGGTAAGATTAATTTAAATGAAATATATCGTTCAATTAATTTTTTGTTAATAAATTTTTTTCATTATAAGCTACGTCACTTGGACGTGAGCCGAGCTCGATAAAGCTGTTTTTGGAGAAGCGTGTGTGGAGTCAAGACCTCCAAAAGGGGGTACAACAGTTCGTTAACAACTGTGCTCAACATTTCATGGTATGTTTGTTTAACCATTTTATTTTGTAAGTTATTATGTTTATTGAATTGAATATGATGATTACTTTTTTTATTTTTAGGAGACCTATAATAATCGGTTGAGGAAGAGATACGGGGATGATCCTTTGACCCATCTGGAATTCGATCCGGATTTATGGATTGGAGGTTGGATCGTCAGGCGGACTCAATAAAAATCAGGTTTACGGGCTCTCCAACACTACGACCTACAACTTGCGGTCGGCCCGTAGTGTTTCAACTGTGGGGAGCTCCCAATCTAAAGCGTTCGTGGCCTTGCAGCAACATACGACTTAGCTCATCGAAAAATATGACCACCTATCAGAGGCGTACGTACAACTCCAAGCGTCTCAATCACAACAAAGAGCGGAGTCTGAACAATAAAAAAGGGCTTATGAAGAGCTTCGCGAAATGGTTATGAACATGGCATCACATAGTGGAACATGTGCGCCTAATCCTTTTTGGCCGTATAACCACTAGCCTCCTCCTTCTCTAGCTCCACCTTTATATTAATTTGTAATAAACATTATTTACCTTTAAAATTTCATTTAATATTTTTTTGAAACACATTCATTTTGTAATGAATATTATTTAACTTTGATTTTATGTTTTTTATGTTTAATATAAATTTTATTTGCATAATTGGTTTTTATCACCATTAATTTATATAATTTTATATTATGTATTCTAAATAATTAAAAAAAAATTAGAAAAAACTATTACAAAGGGTTTTACCGACGGAATAAATCAGTCGGCATTTGACAGTAACAATCACCAATGAATTTACAAACGGATATATTCAATCGGTATTTCATACATTCACCGATAGAGTTACCGATGGAATTAATATGTCGGCATTTGACAGCAGCTGCCACAATTACTAACGAATTTACAGATGAATATATTCAGTCGGTATTTCAAACACTCACCGACAAATTTACCAACGGTATGTGGCCGTCAGTAAATCACGATATCACCGACGAACTCCTAATCACACACCGATGAAATATTTCCGTCGGTAAAACTGTGAAACTTGTATTGTACAAACAATACACAAAACAAAGAACACCAGAAAAATAATTTAATTAAAATAAAAAAAATTTACAAAGATAAAGAAAGAAAAATACATACCTTTTAATATGCTCCAAATAGCACCAAAACAACAGAATCTTGAATAAAAACGTAATAAAAATGGAGAGGAGAAGAGGAGAAGAGAAATTGAGATGAAGAACAAGAGAAAAAAAATGAAACCGGAGGGGGGAGGGAGGGATTTATATAGCAGTTTTTCCATCAAAATTATTGACGGACATTTATTATTGTCGGTGGCATTAAATTCCATCGGTAATATCCGTTGGTAATTAATTGATATTCGCACCGAAAAATTCAAAAATCCCGCCAGACTTTTTGATATGTTAGCAAATTCGTTGGTAACCGGGTGTCAGAGCACGGGCGTCTTGGTTTTTCCACGGTCGTTGGTAAATGTGCCGACTGACCTGCCGCTTTGACATGCGTGCGCTTCAGGAGGTGCACCAAGTGTTAGTGAGTTCGTCGGTGATAGTGGCAGGGGCCATAATTGTTTTGCAACTCTCAGTGAAAATACCAACGGGTATTATTCCGTCGGTATATCCGTCGATGAAAATGTTAAAATTCCGTAAATTTTTTGCAACTCTCTGTGAAATACCGACAGGTATTATTTCGTCAGTATATCCGTTGGTGAAACTGTCAATATTTTTGCAAAACCTCCATGTATTTCTGTTTATCCTCCTGCATAAAATGTTGAATTGCAAACTTACAGCACGCACAACACAATAACAAGAGCTAACAATTAAAGAAGAATAAATATTTCAAGTTCCAAAATATCATCCTTAATATTACATTATAAAAATAAGGCGTTACAACATGTTTAGTCAGCATTTTCATCTTCCTCCTCAATTGAATTGTTATCATCAGCTTCATCGCACTCTTTAATGTGGTTATCATCTTCTTCATCAACTTTCTCTAGTCCATTAGAGCTGAAAACATCATTCAACTCTTTTGCGTCAACATCAACAAGACTATCATCAAAAACACAAAAAATCAAATTTTCTTCTAAGTCAATCGAAGGAGCAACTCAGTATGGTTCAACCAACTCACTAGCTTGAAAGACTTCATCTATCACCCCTGGGTTTGGATTTTAAAATGGATAACCAATCAACTCTTGATCGGTCCTTTCTAAAGGAAGGGGTGTATGTGTAATAAACTTGTTGGCATTGCTTTGTGAAAACAAAGACGTCATTTATGTTGGGGTGTCTAGCTTTTGAGTTGATTTCAACAAGACCATAGTGAGGATGTACTCTGATTCCTCTGTTAGTTGTGTCATAACAATAGCATTTGAATAAAAAAATTTTATTCTACTCGTTATGATATTGCAATTCGATGACCTCTTCCAATCTACCGTAGTAGTCAACTTCAAACTCACTAGAAATCGATCCCTTAACACAAACACCGCTATTGTATGTCTTTCTTCCATGACCGTATTCTTCAGTATGAAAGACATTCCATTGACAAAATACCCGTTATAGCACTTGACTTTTCTTTCAGGGCCCAAGCTTAGTAAAGATAGTGAAATAGCAGCACTACCTCCCATTTGATAAACCTTGTATATTAAATGCAACAATAATCAATAAACGGATATTATGTAATATTGACGTACAATTACCTACATTACAAGAGATAATGAGTTTGTGATAGGACTTACATGTGTTCTAAACCACATGTCAAATTGTTCATCTTGTAATTGAAAGATTTGGGATTCGGTCAGCTATGAGTTATTAGACAGTAAGTATCGTCGATGTTGCCTGCAAGGTTGTTCTAAATTATATAAGTGCATGGTATCACAAAACATAAATAGTACACTCTTGACAAAGTTTAAGTCGAACATCTATTTATTTACTAAAAGGTCTAAGCTTATCACAGTTAAATAGGACATAATTGTGTGCTTGTCTGAACTCTATTTCAGACAAATATCTTCCCCTCACAGCATTTTTAGGTGTTGGTTGTCCAGGATTGGAGAATATTGACAAGTTCTCACTTGAAGGCACTTCACCACCATCATCATGTCGTGGAACATGGTTGATCCTCAATCTCAAATGAGGTTCGAAATAGTATGAGATAAATGTTGAGATCTCCTCAACAATATAGGCCTCATATATTGACGCCTCAATATGCGCCATGTTCTTAACCTTTTTTTTTTTAAGATTGAACAAGTACCTGCATATATATAAATATATAGAATTAATGGAAAAATGATCAATTAAAAAAAACAAAAAAAAATAATTATAAATTACATAGCAACTGTAATATCTAACCTCTCAAATGGATACATCCATCTATACTGGATAAGTCCTCCAACTTTTATCTCAAATGGTAAATATACAGGAAGATGCTCTATTGAGTCAAAAAATGATGGAGGGAATATCATCTCAAGTTTGCATATTGTCTCGACGATATTCGTTTCAAGCCTTTCAATGTGATCAACATTCAACTTAGTAGAACATATATCTCTGAAGAAATAACTGATATCCGTTAGTGCATCCCATATCCCCTTTGGCAACAAATCACGAGAAGCTAATGGGATGAGTGTCTGCATAAACACATGGCAGTTATGACTCTTCATTCCATATAATCTGCATTCCTCCGTATTAACCAGCCTTGATATGTTCGAGGCATGTCCATCGGGAAAACACAAACGCTTAAGCTTTTTATAGACTAGTAGTTGTGTGTTTTTATCTAACACGAAGCTTGCTCTTGGTTTTGTGATTCGTGACCCATTACAAATCAACTCCATATTTCTACAGTTATGTACAAAACAACACCATATCCAATCTAAACTTGATGTTGTCTTTTATCTTCCCCTTCACATCCATGACGGTGTTGAAAATGTTCTCAAACATGTTCTTTTCAATGTGCATCACGTCAAGGTCATGGCGGAGAAGATTGGTCTTCCAATAAAGAAGCTCCCAAAAGATACTTCGCTTCACCCAATTATGGGTTAAACCAAAACCAGGAAACTTCTACTTACCTGATTGGAGACCAAACACAATGTCACCGTACTCTGACACAACATCAAACAATTCTTCACCGGAAAGACGCGGGGGTGCAACATCCTTTTCAACTTTTCCAACAAAGAAATCATTTCTGTTCTTTTTGTACCTATGATTCGGTGGCAAGAAGTGACGGTGACAGTAAAAAAAAGAAGCTTTACCCCCGTTTGTCAGCTTGAATGCCTTGTTGTTCTCCATACAGTATGGACATGCTAGCTTTTCATGCGTGCTCCAACCAAAAACCAGTCCATAAGCTGGGAAATCATTGATGGTCCACATCAAAGCCGCTCTCATAATAAAATTTTGTTTCCTCGAGATGTCATAAGTCAAAGCTCTAGAGGACCAAAACTGTGTCAACTGATCAATCAACGAAAAAAGATAAACATCTATATTCCATCCCGGACTGCTCGGACCTGGTATGACCATAGATAAAAACATAAACTCCGGCCTCATACACATCCTTAATGGCAAGTTATAAACCGTCAGTATGACCGACCAACAAGAATAAGGAGTAGCAAATGACCCGAATGGGTTGAATCCGTCTGTACATAACCCAAGATGCACGTTCCTTGATTCAGCTGAAAAGTGAGGATGCACACTATTAAAGTGTTTCTAGGCTTCTCCATCAAAAGGATGCATCATCACTCCATCAACCGCATGATGTGATTGGTGTCATGTCATGTGCTCAGCAGTCCTTGGTGACATAAATAACCTTTGCAATCTAGGTGTGATTAGGAAGTATCCAAGTTTTTTATATGCCACAAGAGTCTTCCCTCTACCAGTTCTAGGTTTGTAACGGGAATGCCCACATATCATGCACTCGGTCAACTCAGCATTTTTAAGGTAGTATAACATGCAGAAGTGAGGACACATGTCAATCTTTTGGTATCCTAAACCGAGGGGTTTCATCATAGACTTGGCAGCATAGAAGTTCTCTTTCAACCTGTTACCTTTAGGTAAAATGCTTCTCGCCCATTCAATAATCTTTTCATAACCGGCCTCACTTAACCCGTGATCTAACTTGATGATGAACACCTGTGCTACGACCAATAATTTACTATGGTTCGTGCAGCCATCCCATAATGGTTCGTTTCAATAGATCAAAAAACCTTGTTGCATCTGCATTTGGTTCTTCTTCTACTATTGGACATTCAATGACATTACCTTCACTCATTCTCATTGCATCCATAACCATATTCCTGTAAGGATTACTATTGTCATTTTCAACTTCATGCATGTTGCTAGCACTAGAAGTTGACCCAACCACCCTTTCTACCATGCTCTCATTAGGAAGAAATAGTTCTTCGTGTGCGTACCAAAACAGGTAATCCTCTCTGAACCTTTTGGTTAGAAGATGCATCGTTGCAACATCTTGATTCAAAAAATTTTTATTTTTACACTTTCTGCATGGACACCTAATACCGCCATCAATAAAATTCATCGGGATAGATGTTGCAAAATTAATAAAACCCTGAACCCCATTACAATAATCCATCCTCCGCAATCCTTGAGTTGAGTCCCGATACATCCATGAACGATCATCCATGACTTCTATCGAACCTCTATAAAATTATGACAACAACATGTATTAATTAACTATGTTACATAAATAAACATAACAAAAATATTTGTTTGCCTCGACATTATCCAACAAACTAAAAAAACACTTATGTTAAATATTCATTATCAATTATCAATTATCAACGTCCATACAAATTTATACATATATAAATTTACGAAAATCACAACTTCGCAATAGAATTGATAAAAATTAAAACGGACTCGTTAAACAAATTATTATTTATTTCATCACAACACATCCAATTCGGTGTAATTCAAACAAAGTTTCAACAATTTACAAACAAATATAAGTTGACAAAATCTAAAACAAACTATAACAACTACAAAATTATGCATTCATACTACAAGTTTCTTTGACAAATGACAATCAAACAAGTACATATGTTAACAAAAAACATATAATAAATAAAACAATAAAATTCACATTTAAAAGTTAAAACTAAAAAGGATAGATTTACTTATAAAAAATGATAAAATCCACAAGAATGGATATTGTTTTGACCACGTACAAAAGTATAACAAACTTGAGTGCTAACTTGTGTTGAGAAGAGGGGGAGGGTTGGGATGGGTGGTTGGTTGTAGTTTGGGGGGGTAGGGTGGGGATGGGGAAGAAGAAGGAGAGATAGAGGAAGAGAGTGTTGGCAAACTGGTATATATTGGCTTTTACCGATGGAATCACCGATGGAACGTGTTCGTCGGTCAAGCCATCGGTGATTCTGCCGGTAAATGTGTCACGTCACTGTACGGAGATCCCGGTTTGAATCCCTCGGTCATTTCGTTAGTAAAATCGTCTGAAAGAAATCCACTTCATCACACTGTTGCAACTTTTCAAAAACACTATATAATCCGTCGGTGATACGGTCGATATATACCAACGGATACATTCCGTCGGTATATACCGACCGGATCATCAATGTGTATTTGTTGTCGGTATATACCGACCGTTGTATCGACGGAATTATGTCCGTCGGTAAAATTACCAACAAAATAATTCCATCAGTAATTCTATTGTTTTTCTCTGGTTTTCTAGTAGTGCTTGGAGAGGATAAAGAAAATGAATAAAAACAGGATGTTATAAATCAGAACATATTGTTTTTACGGTTCAACTATATTTTTTTAAATTTTCTGAATTTTTTTAAAATTTTTAAATTGTTTTAATATGCTGATGTTATAAATAAATTTTTAAAAAATAAAAACATATGTTATTTTTATACCTTTTTAAATAAAAGATAACTTGAAAAGTAATCTTTAATAAACAGATGATAAAACCGAATAAAGTTGTTGATAACTAATCAGTGTTTCACCAGTAATGTAATTATGAAAGTTTTCTTTTAAAATGGTGCCAGTTTCCGAGGTTCTTTGAAAACCCATCTGCAAGGGTAACATGCATTGTTTTGTTAGGTGCCGGCCATGCATTACAGTGTGAATTGGGCAGATCTCATTGTGTGATTTAATTTGTTAGAATCTATATGAACATAGAATTTTCTTCAACTTTTTTTGGTTGATATGGCAGGTAAGGCCATGCAACTCTCATCATTAGTGTTGTAGTACTCTTAAATCATCTGAATTCGATGTTTGGCTGGCTCGGAATTGGTGTGTGAAACAGTGCTGTAGGTTGCATAGCACATGGTTCGACGAGTGATGACAGCAAGTGTAGTAAAATTCACCGAATTAATTAGTGATTCTTGCGTGCTATACGGTGATCTTCAAGGCCTGGGTAAATGACATTGAGGCCTAGTTTTTTTATTTTGGTGGCGTAAACCATTGCACGGTGGCAATGTTCCTTCATCCTCAACCCCAAATGAGGAATCCTCTCTGACAATTCAAAGGCAACCTTGGCATTCATTGTGGGACCAAGAAGCATCAGGGCTCCATGCTGAAGATCCATCATTGAATTCACCAGGTTGGCTGGACCACAAACAGTACCTGAGAATATTCCATTGATGCATTAGCAATAATTCTTGTTTACCTTTAGGATGGGTAGGAATTTGAAAGAAAAAAAGAAAAAAGGGGCAACTGTTCTAAGAGCTTAGCGCGACTGTTCTTGGTATCCGCAAACAAACAAGATGAAGGACACGTCACACAAACAATAAAGACCAAACTCAGATCACGTGTGTGATCCCAACTGCAAGAAAATCTTGAAACGTCAAAAACAAAACCACAAAATTTTCTAAACATTAGAAAAAGCTGGCATGCTCTAAAGTGACTTGAAGACACCCATCATTCACGAGCGAAGAAAGCTATCATTGCATCCGCTTGAACTCAGGAGGTCCACGTGAGCACGCATCATCATATATCCTAGATGACCAGTCTCACTGCAATGAGTGAAACATATTCTGATTTGGCTTTTCCAATCTCATAGCTTTTATTCTGAGGTCCTGATGTCCGAAAATATGTTCTAGGTTTGGCTCATCATGCCATCATCAGAGATGATTCACCATGATCAGTTTCATTGCTTAGAGTACTTCTACGAACAGCATCACGACATACGTATGCATAGGCTTCTTCAAGATCCAATATTGGATCTTTTCTGAGAATCTCTCCTTGTATTTGTTCAAACTCAGCATCTAATCCGTTCAAGAAAATATGTACCCGTAATCTTTCAACAGATTTTCTATAGGTAATGACATCGTCAGGATCTTTCATTGTAGTTCGATCACGATGATCAAGTTCTTGGAAGATTTCCACAAGATCACCATAGTATGTTGATAAAGGGCGTCCAATATGTTTCAAGGAGAAAGCTTTCTGATTTATGAGAAAAGTTGTGTTTCATCAGCATACCATTTTGCATAGGATGCATTTGAATCTTGGGGGGGGGGGGTTGTGTTTTGCCCATAATATATTCAAGTTTCTCTCTTCCTGCAATTTGCATTTCCATAATTTGTGACCATACATCGTAGTTATTTTCAGTAAGAATAACACTGGTGGTGAATCATGTGTTTTCGGTTTGAACATGAATAATTGGGGTGGTTTCTGTATTGTTATTCATTATGATACAAGATTTCAAGATTGTGAGCAAGACTATAAGACAGAAAGCGTGATGAACCTAATGTAAAACAGAGAAAGATTATAGAATCTGTATCAAGAATATGGTTTCATGAAGGATGGTTTGTATCAAGATTATAGATCTTGGTTTGGGAAAACGATCAAGAAGATGAAGGTATACAAAGATTTTTGAGAGGCAGACGAGGATGATGAAGAAGATAAAGAAGGCATGATGCTGTTTATTGATAAGAAATAAGGATTTCAGTGGTGTTTTACGTGGAATAAAAAAAGAAGTAATTCAATAGTGTTTTAAGGGATACCAATGCTCTGATACCATGACAAATTCAGTATTCAGTATTGATCTTTTGTTCACTATATTCAATTTCATTGCTTTAATGTTACAAGGCTATCCTCTTTATATAGCAGCAGAGGTAGTTTATTAATATAATATTATTAACTAATCTATCCCTTACCTTTAAGGAAACAATTCCTATTATTATGCTAGTATTCTAACAGACTTTAATATATATAACAGTTAGTGAGGATATATATATATATATATATATATATATATATATATAGAGAGAGAGAGAGAGAGGACTTTACTAAGGCTTTGAATATCTTGAATCTTCAACAATCCGTACATGTTAGGATCATTATTAATGATCACGATACAGATCCTAGGCTGATGAAGATGAAGGACCATCCCATGTTCTATCTAATGTGTAAAGCCACCACTTAATTAATTGGTGGAATACAAAAAATTAGTGGAGTTGTTGGCATAATTGGTGCCATGATTTATGGCATAATTGATGCCATGATTTATGGCATAATTAGTGTCATGATTTATGGCCTTTGTCCCCCTCACTCTTCCTATAAATAGGCAATGCCTCCAAGGTTATTTTGCACACCAAGATAGAAAGAAGAAGAGAAGAGTGAAGAGAGAGTAATCCCACAAAGTTGTGAGGTATTTGTGAGAGAGTAAGTGAGGTATTTTCTCCTAGTAATAGAGAGATTCTTAGTTGTTCTCCTATTATCTGAGAGAGGTTGTAATTCCCACATTACTTAGTAAAATTCTTCTATACTTGCCCGTAGACGTAGCCTAATTGGGTGAACCACGTAAATTCTTGTATGTCTCATTTCTCATTTTATTCCATTCCTTGCCTTTTGTCTTGTCGGGTTTGCATGCCAGTATCCTAACAGTGGTATCAGAGCCTTCTTGGTTGGTGTTGTTAACACACAAAAGTTATTCGTGTATACGATTACTATTCACGTCTACAATACTATTCACTTATACGACACTATTCATCCATACGATATTGTTCACATACGTTACTATTGGCGTATATAGAAAGTCAGTGCGGTGATTAAATACAGTCTAGGAAGTTTTGTCTAAGGAGATTGGGTTTTAAGCAGGACCGTTTGTGACCCCTCTAATCTTTCTTGGGAACTTACTTAGTGAAGTATTATTCACACGATATTATTTTCATATACGTTACAGAACTGTGAAACGGTGATATCTGAATAAATCTCGGTGAATACAATGGCATTAAAGTACAAGATTGAGAGGTTCAATGGGAGCAATTTCTCACTGTGAAAAATGAGAATAAAGGCAATCTTAAGGAAAGACAATTGTTTGGCAGCAATTGGGGATCGGCCCGTGGAGATCACTGATAATGCAAAATGGAATGAGATGGATGGCAATGCTATTGCTAACATACATTTAGCATTAGTCAATGAAGTATTATCAAGTGTGGCGGAGAAGAAAACAGCTAAGGAGATACTGTAGACATTGTAGGTCTAAGTGCTGGAGATTGATTTGTGCATAGCAGGGCTACATTGATCATTCTAACCACTTCTTTCTTGTTGAATTCAGACCCCAATCTTGGATCAACTATCTCCATTATGTCCCCATCTTTTTGTAAATATAGAACCTGAAATAACAAAAAAAAAAAAGATATATAGCTGACCAAGAGTAAGTACATGAACAGACAATTAAGAGACTAAATGGGCATAACTTACCCAATCTAGAAGGCATACAAAATTTTCATCCCTCCTAAATTTGACGTTGTTCATCCCAGAAACAATTTCCAATGCTACAACACCAAAGCTGTATACATCTGCCTTGTAAGTTAAGTAACCATATAATGCATATTCCGGTGCCATGTATCCCCTGCACAGAAAGAATAACTCAGAGACAATTTACTAGTTTGCTTCTCTAAAACATGTAAAAAATGCTAAATGTCTATTGTTTGTTTTTGTTTTCGATAGGCAAAATTATATTTCTTGCAGCCTAAACAGGATTTCGAACCCTGGATGATAATGTGTTCATTTAGAGGAACACAGCCATAGATGGGGAGGCCCTGGTCCATCAGAACCCTGCAAGTGTGTGATTTGAACTCTAGATGCCTGCCTACCACATATTTTTAAGCTAACCCTTCCATCGGCACTTGAGCCCAGTCACAGCATCATACTGTTTAAGACTAAAAGGTATCTTAGATAAATGACAATACTTGTGTGTTTTCCTTACAGTTTGTTTAATATCAGAAACTCATATTTGTTCCAGCAACTCTGGTGTCGATGTGGGTGTTGTCCTCGTCATCAAGCTTGGCCATTCCAAAATCAGATATCTTGGCGTTCATGTCCTTGTCAAGAAGGATATTGGTACCTTTTATGTCCCTATGAACGATTTTGAGTGTCGACTCCTCATGCAGGAAAACCAGACCTTTCGCTATACTTACACATATCCTCTGCCTTGTACGCCAGTCTAGCTTCGTTGCCTGGATTTCCTTTGTCCCTGTAATCATCATGCATAACCCAACCCATCAATTTCTTCTTCACTAATTCTATCTAAATGCTATTAAAAGAACTTGTTTTCTTTCCCATTACTTTACATAAGATACTATGGGGAAGTGATCAGAGGCCTACCGAACAAAACATGCGCAAGGCTATTGTTTTCTATGTATTCATATACCAGCAACAATTGCTTCCCCTCAATGCAACATCCATACAATGTAACAAGATTTGGGTGTTCCAAAGCAGAAATCATGCCTATTTCGTTCACAAACTCACGATTCCCCTGTTTTGATTTCGCAGAAAGCTGCTTAACCGCAATAGGAGTGCCATCTGATAGTACTCCCTATAATAAGAATAATTTTAGACAAACAAAATAAGTTCACTGAGGCCATTCCTTGATGCTTCGATAAGAGAAAAGAAATAATATAGTAGACAAGTAGCTAGACGAAAACAAAAATCTGCTCTATACTTTGTAGACGCAGCCAAAACCACCTTCTCCAAGTTTGTTTGCTGGATCAAAGTCATTCGTTGCGGCTTTGATTTGTCTGAAGGTGAAGATACCAGTAAGCAGATCTAACCCAACAAGTTCTGCCCAAGGAACAAAGAGGATATGTATCTATTAGTTGTTCTGCATGAATGATTCATCAAAGGAAGAACACAGATGGTTTTTGCAGTCCTACAATTAAACAGCATTGAGATTGGTAATTCCCATTGAAAAAACCATTCTTAGAGAGAGTAATATAAAACCATTCCTTTAGCTTCGTTTTTGGATTGAGATAATTCTTTGACAAATGTATGCATTCATGGATAGACATACAGCAAATAAGATGCAGAAAATTGCTTATTGCCGTGTTATTTTAGTGACTGGATTCCTCACTAGAATTTGCAAAATCAAATAAATGTATCAACTGTACCTCGATCCCTCGATGTCCTTCCTCCCAAATAACCTTTCCACCAGAGAGAGGATAGAAGTATGAAAACGAGGAATAATGACAAAACCACAGCCCCAGCGACAATGAATCTCTTCCTCCTGCCTTTAGTAGGAGGCTTGAAGTCTAGGCAGAAACAGAATTGCAGCAAGAGCAAGTATTGTCAGATCAAAGTACTAATTATTACTTCATTACCATGTCATTCCATTATATGTCAACCTACCAGATTCCACATCAATGGCTGATATTAGAGGACCATATGTTCCTTTTGTGGGAGACCTTGTGGTTCCTTTCCCAGCCCAATGAAGGCGGATCTCTAAAGCTCCATTGGTTACAGGTGCTGTATAATTATGAATGTATACCTTATCCACCCCTCCCGCTGCCTTCACTATATAAAAATCCTTCAGCACAACAATGTCCTGCGAGAACAATTCTTCAATTAAGCTGTCACCTATTGCAGAAGGAATGAATCTATGATCTTTTAATTAATAGATACCTGAATATAAACATCAAATATCCGTCTTCCTAGACTGTAGTAGGATCTGTTATCCCTCATTACTATCTCTGCAAAGTGCAGCTTGATTGTGTAATTCCCATTTACCAGACAGCGAACGTGGTATGTGAGAGACAAAGGCGTGAAGCGTGCATTTGTGTACAATACAGAGTTGTCCATTCTGAGTATGAACATGTTTTCTGCCTTGTAGTTATACGAGGAAGAATCAACATCCCAGATATGTCCTGTGGTACTTGTTTGCCAATCCTCTCTTTTGGACACATATTTTGCAGCACCTCCTGGCTCATCATCTGCTCCGTAGACGGTGTTTCCAATGGTGGCTTCTGGTCCCCCACAATTAATGTGCACTGAATATCGCTCTATACATAGAAATAAAAATGTTCATGGCAACCGATATGATTAAACAAATTATAACACAAGAAAGGTTAGGATCAGACCGTACGCTAAATCGGAGCAAACAGGACAGAAACAATCGGAGAAAACAGAGCATCCTTTTCCTCCTAGAGTGGAAATCGTGGTGGGAACCACGATGTAAATGCTCACATAATAGGACCTTTATATTTATTATCTAGTGAATATAGGAATAAGTTTGTCCGTTAACATTTGTCTAGGCTTTTGGGATCAACTGGTTGTTTATTCCTACACCAGTTGAAGGTCTTAGATTCGATTTCTTTCCGGAGGAGGATGATGCAGAGCCGGGCTAATCTATTAAACCTTTAACCTAGAACAAGAGACAAAATAACTTCATAAAAAAGCAAATAAAAAAATTACAAAGCTATTTTTCTAATACATCTAATGTTGAAAATTGAAATCAAATTAAAGAAAAAATAAATAAATCATTTAGACCGAAATAACTCAACGAAAATCAAATTAAAAAAAACTAAAAAAAACTCGATTCTCAAAAAGCCTAATAATGGAAGATAAAATTGAAAAATAAAATCAGTTGTTGAAAGGTAAAATAAAAAAAATAATTAAAAAATGACTAAAAATTAAACAGAATCAACCCAGGTTTACCTATCAAACCCGTGATCTAGGTAATAAGATCAAGATAACCTCGTATAAATTAAATAAAAAAATAACTAATCCCAATTAAAAAAATATTAAATTTAAAAAAGATAAAAAAAAATTTAAAAAGTAAATCCGAGTTAATCTGTTAAACCTGCAACTTAAATCATAAAATTAAAATAAATTCATAAAAAAATATATAAAATGCCACTACCAGCATATTTAATGTTGAAATCAAGAGAAAAAAATACATGATATTGGTATATAACTTAATAAAAAGAATCGAGCAAAATTATGAAGCATTATGAGTGTGAGTAATTTGTTAATTCCCTGGACTGGCCCAGTCAGAATCCTTCAGACCTCAAATTAAAATTGAAAATAAAAGCATGGAGTGGTAAGTGTGTAGAGATATACATGGCAACAACGTGGCACGGTTCTCCAGGAACTGAGCAATTGCAAACAACTTTATTGTCAGCATCTGGCTTTAGAGGTAAAATTGTATCATTGCACAGTTCCATATTGCGATTCCAGCCTTTTTTGCCCAGTTGTGTTGCTACTTCAAGCAAGGCTCCCACTGCATAAATCAAAATTAAACCTCAACGTCTAATTCTGGGATGATTAGCTGGTGGCTTCTACAATGCCTTGCCAAGAAATGTTTGCAAAAAAACACGGATTTACTTTCACATTACTAACATGGTTACAGAATTCGGAAATACAATCACATTTGATGACTGCGTTATCGAAGAGTGTATGAAAATCAAATTAAATATATATATATATATATATATATATATATATATATATATATATATGTGTGTGTGTGTGTGTGTGTGTGTGTGTGTGTGTGTGTGTGTGTGTGTGTACCTTCATCAGGAGCAAGGCTCAAATCTTGGGCCTCCAAGTTAATTGTTCCCATGGAGAGAGTGCAGGAGCCATCTTCCTTAGTCTGCAATCCACTTCAAGAGTTAATATATAGGCTGCCTGAAGAAAGCTTAAAGTAATGAAATGGTCATTTTCAATGATCAATTGATCATTAAATGATTGAAATGGATTGTTTTTGTTTTTTTTTTTTAACTTCTTTTAATAGTAAAATTACCCCTCCACTAAAAAAAATTGAACCGCTGGGCAACAGCTCATGTTACTTCTTCTAGTGGCCAAATCTGTTGTTCTGCCATGTTATTGGAATCGCCGCCTCACCTAGCTTTTCCTCTTGGTGCGGCACATGATAATGATTTGTTGTTGGTGGACATTTATTTTTCTTTCTACATTCTTTTCTCTCTTTTATAGAGAAAGTGCATGTTTTTTCTATTTTTTTTAATTTTAGTCCTTATGTTTTTAATTTTTTATTCTCGTCCTTAGCCCTTAAATTACAATTTTTTATGTTATTTTTTTCTAATTCAGTCCTTATTCTTTTGATTTTTATTTTTTTTTTCTTGGTTTTTTTTATTAAAGTTTTGTTGTTTTCAATTTCATCCTTCAATCAAAGTATATGTTATTTTTTTAATTTAGCCCTTACTCTTTTGATTTCTTTTTTCTTCTGTTAAAGTGTTTTTTCTTTTTAATTTAACCCTCCAATTTAATTTTTTTTATTTTCACGTTCATTATTTTAATTACAATTTTTTGTTTGATTTATTTTTTTTGCCCAGTTTCATCCTTCAGTATTTGATTTGTTGGGGATTAAATTTCATGATTTTTCTATTTGTCATGCTTCTGATATGATAACATGGATCACGAGTTTTAAAAGTTGACACAGTTAAGGATTGTTTTTTTCTCATTTTCTCTTATGATTTTATCATTCTACATTATTTTTTAAAAAAGATTGATTTTGTGGTTATTTTTAATTTCTTTTCTATTGGTTTGTCTTGATCTCATGGCTCAAGTCATGGGTTTTGCAAGTCTTTTTCCAATAGAGATGTCTTTTTTTAAAAAAATGTTTTGTTTTATATTTATTTTTAAAAAAATTGTTTCCCCTTATTTTATATAGATAAGCTTTATTTAAAAAAATATATATTTATTTTACAAAAATATTTTTTATATATTCTGTCTTGCATTGTATTTTATTTATTTTAATAAATAAATTTAATAGATACAAACGAATAAATATCTCATTTTATAAAATCAAATATCTTGATTTATATTCATCTCTTGATTTTTTCAATTTTTCTTTTAATTATTGTTAACAATTTTTTTTTGTTTATTTACATAGATAATTTTTTGTTTATTTAATTTGATATCTAGATAAAGTTTTTTATATAAAAATATGTTAAAATAGCTGTATATCCAGATTTTTTTAAAAAAAAAATTATAACTTGCTGCAGATTACCGAATACAGGTCAAATATTTAGTAAATAGACAAGCACACACGAAAATACACCCTTGTCTGTACTAAACGACTTGTGCCCTTCGATTTTATCTCTTCGTCAACGGGAAGATTGGTAGGTCAAAAAAATAATAATAAATATCATTGGGAAATTGAAGAGGAAGTATACAGAAGTGTTTATTTTTGTATTTTAAAAATATTTTTAAAAAAATTTAAAATATTTTTATTTTTTATTTACTTTAAATTAATATTTTTTAGTATTTTTAGATTATTTTGATGTATTAATGTTAAAAATAATTTTTAAAAAATAAAAAAAATATATTATTTTGATATATTTTCGAATGAAAAGTATTTTAAAAAACAACAATAACCGCTCTCAAACATGCTAGCCGCAATTATATATAAAGATTTTATATTCGAGCCTTACTCGTTGTTTCTTAAAAAAATGGTATATCAACGTTTTATTATAAAATATTTAATTATTATCTCTTGATAATAGAAACAGTAACAATAAAACCAAAAATATATTTAGTTGACACATAAAAATAATGTTTTCTTTGATATAATTTTAAAGTGAATTTTTATATTTTTAAAATAAAAAATATAAAGAAAAAATAATATTTTTTTAGAAATAATATTTTTTTTATTTCTAAAATATATTTATTAATCCAATTGTATTGAATAATATCTCAAAATGAAATATCTTAAAGAATATCATTTCAAAGTTGGATTCCTACTGGTCTCTCATGGGTGGTTCTATGAGATTCCGTGTGTTTTCAAAATTTCTTATGATTTTCTAGTCTTCCACAATATGTGACCATAATATTGAAAGACTAGGGTATTGAACCTAGCTCTAATATTAATGTAAAAGCAATAGAAAAGGAGAATTGTTATAATTACGCTATTCTATTACAAGGAGTCTAAGTACAAAAAACAAAAAAAAATTACAAGAAAATTGCATTAAATAAAATATATTATCTTTGAAGAAACATATATTTCCTAACAGATGGAGCATTCTCCATCATTTTATCCCTGCTGTAAAACAAATGGTTGCCTAGATCGGTTTTCCTCCCTCCCCTGACATCTAAAAGTAAATATCATAACTCTAAAGATAACTTAACTAGTCAGGTTTTAGATTTATAATTTTATGATCACGAGGTCGAGTTTTCTCAGTCATTAAAGACTTACATGATCGTTAATTTCAGGGCTGTGAGATTAATCAAGATACATGCATGCTGGCCTGAATATCTATATTAATAAAAAAACAAAACAGTGAACATCATAAGTTCAAGCAATAGCAAACACATCAGATTGTTGAAGGACTAAATTGTGACTATTCTCATTGTTCAGGAGCAAATGTTTACTTTACCATGGGGTCATAATCCAATAAAGCATTTCTGAACAATCAAATTAAAGTAAGTACGTGTTTGGAAAGATGGACACTACTTCCCAAACAGAGTCTAAATCAAACACATCTAAGCATCTGTCAACCATTTCAAACAAACAGGAATAAGCAATGTATCACGAGTTTATATATTGCTATGAATAGCCGAAATTATTAAGTTTTTATTGATTGTTTTATGTAATTATCTGAACTGTGTTATTTAATAATTTTGATGAGGTGATATAAAAAAAATATTATTGATGAAAACAATTTTTAAAAAAAATAACAAAAAATTATTTACTTCGCCAAGCCTAAAAGGCTGATTGTTTCCATTATTATATATAATAATAATACGACACTAAAATGGTATATAAAGTCAAAAGATATTAATTAATACAAAAAAAGATTTATAGCTACACAAACAAAAGCATTGAAAGAAGTTTTTATAATTAAAAAACTAAAATACCAAATACACAAAGCATTGAGAGAAGTTTTTATATATTTTTAGCTGAAAAATATTTTTGAAAAACCAAAATATCCTTCCATTAATGCAAGGAAATCATGTTCCTTGCCTTCCAGCTGTGAAATCACAAGTCCATAGCCAAGATTCACAAAAACCTGCCACAGGCTGGTATGGGGACAGAAGGACAATAATGCATGAGACGTCGGCCAGTAGGGACTCAAATCTTTCAACTGATGTTTGATTTTGTGTTCCATGATTATTTTAAAAAATATTTTTGAATAAAAAAATATTTTTTTTTATTTTTTATATTAAAATATTTTAAAAACATTTATGAACAAGAAATAGGTGGCAGGGAAACGACAAGTTCCAATTAAAGTGACCTGGAAAACAATAAAAGCTTCCCCGCAGAGAGGTTGGTTCTGATATTGAGGTGCTAGCTCCATTTATGAACTTTGCTGATGCATCTCCAATGAAGTATGATGATTTATTGCCCAAGATTCTTTCATGCCTTACCTTTCTCTTTTATATTTCACTAGCACACCTTGCAGCCAAATACTTGGATATAAAGTTTAAATTTTGGAATTTGATTCAAACTTCTTTTGGGTTTAGTAATTTGTAGTGTTAGTCTGTTAAAATAGCATTTGATTATTATCTTGGAATAAAATAGACGGTGAGAATATAATTAACATGTAGTTTTGTATTTTTTTATTTTAAAAATACAAGAATTCACTTCATAATTATTGGCTTGGTGTGAACTGGTGGCAGCGAATTACTTTTCTTGGGACCAGCATTTGGCCTTGCTACTGTATCTGTATGCTAAAAATTTACAACTTCTCACTTAGATATTTTTATCAACCATCGTACATACATCAATTTCTGTCAGTCTACATATTCACCACGATCAAGCTTGTCTAATTCTCTTTCAATCAAAAGTTCGTATGCATGCCCAGTTAGAAGTAGAACTTCTTCCTCTGGTTTTGATACGTTAATTTCCATATTTCTTCTGCAAAAGACGATCTTTAAGATCACAACTCCATAACTATAAACATCTTCTTCAAGTGCTAATCTTATTCCATTCAGGTACCATATAACCTAGCTAATGCCTCTATAGCTATCGTCAAGGTTCTTGTTTTATTAGTAACTAGCAATTTTGCTTGCCCAAAATACAAAACTACGAAGAGCTAAAGGAGGATTTTGTGATCTGAAATAGATTTGCAGTCCAGACGACTGTGTTATCAGGTTAACCGATCAGCCATATTCATATGGTAAATCAATTCTTGTGGATGGAATGGCCCGAAGGAGATAGCCATGAATGCAAACCGTGTGAAATGAATGCTTTGTTTGCTAACAGTAGGAACTTTTAGTACACTGAGCCATGAACGCAAACCGTCCGAGACCCACCTTCGATGTCTAAATCAAACCCTAGTATCACTGTTTAACCCTTTTTATTTTTGTCAGGGATGTTTGTATTGTCAAGGATGTTTGTAAATTTGATCGGAGTTATTTTTTAAAATAAATTTTTGTTATAAATTATATTACAATAATATTTTTAAATAAATTATTTTTTATATTCATTAAAAATAAATTTTCCACAAAAGTAATGAAAAACAGGTTATATCGCAACCCAAAGACCCCTAGTATAGTTTTTCACAAAAGTCTCTTGGAGAGGATAAAGAAAAGAAATAAAAAAAAGGAAATGGTGAAAAAGTTGAGGAATATTTTAGTTGTTTCATCGACATATGAATTATGTGTTAACCTGCAATATAAAATATAATTTATGAAAAAATTAAGATAAAATATGGCCCTAAGTAATTTTTTCAATAAAAAAATAAAAAATAAAAAGTGATGCTGCTTCTAGCAGTGCAACTTTTAAAAATAAAAATACAAATAAATAATTTAAAAGGTTGTGATGGGTAAAAGAATTATCTTAATTTAATATTTTAAATTTTAAAAATATAATTTTAAAATATAATTTATATTATTCTATAATTTCTTTGGCTGAACCATTTTAAATTTTTTTATTTTGTTAAAACCAGTATAATTAATTTCTTGTTTAAAGGGATAGTGCAACCTTTATTTTATTTTATTTTAAAATTGCGTTGGTAAAAACAATGCTACCTGTTGAATTTTAGACTGCGTTGTTTCCATTAAAATAATTAAAATTCAATAAGTTATATTAATGGAATATCACGACAGCTTTGATAATTATTTTGTAGTGGGTAAAAAATATTATGATTGCACTGATTTTTATCTTTTTTAAAAAGAGAACCTTCAGATTTCGCATGGTTTATATTATTTTTTATTCCATTTTTTATGTTTTTTTAAATTATTTTAACATACTAATATCAATAAATTATCTTAATATATTTTTAAATAAAAATCAATTTAAACCAACAGTTGTCTCGTAAAACACCTATCCTGTGACTCCTGTCAAGTCATATACAGCTTATTTGAAGATATTTATTAATTCTACACAAAGTGAAACTCATTTCAGCTGTAAGATTGTGACTCTGAGAAGACTATTAATGGGCATCCGTACATGTTAGGATCATTATTAATGATCTGGATACAGATCCTGGGCTGATGAAGATGAAGGACCATCCCATGTTCTATCTGATGAATGCACGAGGGACCGAGTTTCGTCGATACTCAGGACTGAAGATTGATCAGAGTTGCCTCGGAAACTCTTTGATGGAAATGAATTAAACTTAAACAATACAGTTTACGTAAAGAAAAAGAAACAGATATAAGATGGCAGAGTTGAGTAGAAAGATCAATATTTTCATTAACTTCAAATGCCTATATATAGGCTTACATAGAACTTGAAATGCATTAGAACTCTCAACAAACTTGAGAGATTATTGGAATTGAAATCCTAGACTACACAAAATGTTTCTGCTGCAAATCCTGAAAGAGATAAACTGTTACAGAATTCAAATATGAAAAACTGATCTTAATTCTATCTTTCTAAAGGCAAAATCTCATAATTCTAACACTCCTCCTTGAGACTTGCCTTAGACAAACCAAGTTTCATCCTTAGAAATTCCAGTCTTGATCTAGGAAGAGCTTTAGTCATTATATCAGCAAGTTGAACATCTGTTGGACAGTAGTGTAGCTTTATAAGCTTGTTCTTCTCAGCTTCTCTTATAGAATGAAACTTCACATTGATGTGCTTGGTTCTGCCATGTTGAACCGGATTTAGAGCAATAGCAATGGCAGATTTATTGTCACAATGAAGCTCAGTTTGTGAGCTTTGTTCTTGACCCAAATCAGCAAGCAATTTGTTCAACCAAATTGCTTGATTTGCAGCAGCTTCCATGGAAATATACTCTGCTTCAGCTGTTGATTGTGCCACCACCTCTTGCTTCTTTGCATTCCAACAGATTGCACCTGAACCAATATTAAAAACATATCCAGAGGTACTCTTCATGTCATCAACACTCCCTGCCCAGTCACTGTCTGCATAACCAATCAGATTTACTCCTCCTGTCTTCAAATACCAGATGCCAAGATCAGTTGTTCCTCTGATGTACTTCAACACTCTTTTAGCAATTCCCATGTGAATGTTGCTAGGTGAGCTCATAAACCTTAACAACAAACCAGCTAGAAACATTAAGTCAGGTCTAGTTGCTGTCAAGTATAGCAAACTGCCCACTAGGCTTCTAAATCCAGAGGGATCTTCAAGTTTCTCACCATCATTCTTTGAAACTTTCTCATTTTGTGCTAAAGGAGTTGCTACTTCTTTGCATGACTCAAGCTTGAACTTCTTGAGTATATCAACAACATACTTCCTTTGTGAAACAAAAATACCCTAACTACATTGATGTATTTCCATTCCAAGAAAGTAGTTCATAATGCCAAGATCAGACATTTCAAAAACATCTTGCATTTCAGTTTTGAACTCTTCCAGCAACTTTGCATTGCTTCCAGTAACTAGCATGTCATCTACATAGAGCGATATCACCAGCTGCAAACCATCTTCATCTTGTTTCAGATATAGGGTAGCTTCATTTTCACTTCTTTTGAATCCTAGTTGAATCAAATGAGTATCAATCCTGTTGTACCAAGCCCTTGGTGCTTGTTTCAAACCATAAAGAGCTTTGTGTAGCTTGTAAACTTTGTGTTCATCACCAGCAACAACAAAGCCTTCTAGTTGCTGAATATAAATTTCCTCAAGTAGTATACCATTTAGAAAAGTAGATTTCACATCTAAATGATAAACTTTCCATCCTTTTTGTCCCGCAAGAGCAAGTAGGAGTCTTATAGTGTCATGCCTAGCTACTGATGCGAAAGTATCTCCACAATCCACTCCAGCAACTTGAGCAAAACCTTTAACAACCAATCTAGCCTTGTGTTTTAAGATTGAACCATCTGGATTGAATTTGGTTATGAAAACCCACTTCACTCCAATTGCCTTTTTATCTCCAGGAATTTCAGTCAATCTCCAAGTCCCATTTCTTTCAATGGAATCAATTTCTGATTTCATTGCATCAATCCAAGCTGGATCTCCTGCAGCTTCAGAGTAATTTGTAGGCTCAGCATGTACAAGGTTACATCTTTCATACACATCAGACAGTTGTCTAACCTTAAGTACTGTTGTATCTGAAGTTGCTTCAATGGCTTGATCTTCATCATCAATACTTTGTACTGGTGATTCAAGGGCAGCTGTGATAGTCTGTTGAACTTCTTTTAAGTCCCAATTCCAGCAGGCATTTTCATCAAATTGCACATCTCTGCTAACCTGAATTTTGGCTGAATTCAGATTGAAAACTCTGTAACCTTTTGATTCTGTTGCATATCCCACAAGAATCCCTTTTTCTGCTCTAGCATCCAGTTTTCCTCTTTTGGCAGATGGAACATGAAAATAGCACAATGATCCAAACACTTTTAAATGTTTGGCAGTAGGCCGGACTCCAGACCATGGCTCCAATGGTGTTTTGTTTTTAACAGACTTGGTTGGAAGTCTATTAAGCAGGTATACTGAAGTATTTACTGCTTCAGCCCATAGAAACCTTGGCAACTTCTTTTCAAACAATATACATCTGGACATCTCCATCACTGTTCTATTCTTCCTTTCAGAAACTCCATTCTGCTGTGGAGAGTAAGGAGTCGTCAGCTGGTGCACAATTCCAGCTTCTGAACAAAAGGCATTAAACTCCTTCGAAATATACTCTCCACCATTATCAGTTCTCAACACTTTGATCTTCTGACCACTTTGAGTTTCAGCCATGCTTTTGAAGTTTTTGAACATAAATAAAGCTTGTGACTTGTTTTCCAGAAAATAAACCCAAGTCATTATGCTGTAGTCATCAATGAATAATATAAAATACACATTATTACTCAAAGAAGTTGTGCTCATAGGTCCACATATGTCTGAGTGAACCAGCTCCAGCATGTGTGTTGCCCTTTTGGATATACCTTTAGGAAATGGTTGTCGATGCTGCTTTCCCAGTTCACAACTTCCACATGTATGAGCAGTAACATGTATTGTAGACATATTTTCTACCATTCCAGTATCATACAGCAACTTTAATGAATTAAGATTGTAATGACCGAATCTTTTGTGCCAAAGAATGCTTTCATCAATCTTTGCACTAAACACATGTCCATTAACAGCATCAAGCTTCAAATAGAAGTTATTACCATCCATCTTGATTTTTGCTATCTCTGAATTATGTGTATCAGTGATAAAGCAAAATTTCTCTTTAAAAGAGACTTCATAACCATTCTTAAGCATTTGTGCAACACTAAGGAGATTCTGATCTAGTTCAGGAATGTAAAGAACATTTGTGATGGTTTTAATACCTCTATTTGTGCTGACTGCAATAGTTCCTTTCCCCTTAGCTTGCACAATATCTCCATTTCCCAGCTTAATCTTCGGTTGAACTGATCTGTCAATAGAGGAGAAAATTGACAGAAATTTGGACATGTGACTTGTGCAGCCACTGTCTATAAGCCATGTATTTTGTTCAGAGGTATTGCTAGCTTGTGTTGCCATAAACAAATGCTCCTCCTCATCTTTGCTTTCTTCAGAAACATTTGCTTGTTGTTGTATTTGTTGCTGAGGTTGCTTCTTCTTGATTCTGCAATATTTCTCACTGTGACCGAGATTATTACAGAATAAACATTGAAGAGAAGGTTTCCCCTTAAACCAGCAATCTTTCTCAGTATGGTTAGTTCTTCTGCAATAAGAACATGGTGAGAAAGTCTGTCTTTTTGAAGGTATACTTGATTTCCTTTTAGCATACTTGACAGGTTTGTTTCTTGGTAGATTACCAGCACTCCTTTCCCTGTTGTTTGCTTGGAAAGCCCCTTCAACTGCCTCATCATCTCTCATATGAACTCTTTACTCCTGAATATGAAGTTTGCTAATTAACTCAGCAATAGTCAGACTTTGCAGATCGCAAGATTCTTCTATTGCTGAGATTTTAGCTTCAAACTTTTGAGGAACAGACATCATAAGTTTTTCTACTACCTTATGATCTTCAAATGTGTTTCCAAGAAGCCTCATTTGATTTACAACATCCATTAATCTGCCAGAATAATCTTTGACAAATTCATTGTCTTTCATCTTCATCAACTCAAATTCCCTCTTAAATGCAAGAAGTTTAACTGCTTTGACTCTGCTGCTGCCTTCAAATTCAATTTGAAGCTTATCCCATACCTGTTTTGGTGTTTCCAGATTCATAATTTTTGTGAAAATATGATCTGCAAGACCAGAATGAAGACAGGTAATGGCTTTGTCCTTCTTGAGTTTTTCTTCTTCATGTGCTTTCATTTGAGCAATTGTAGGATTTGCATTCAATGGTGGAGGATCAGAATCGGTTGCCACAACATTCCATAAGCCATGAGATCTTAGATAAAATCTCATTTTGACAGCCCAAATATGATAGAGTTCTCCACTAAATATTGGAATTGCAGATACAATATTGTTTGAAGAAGACATTGACAAAAAAACAGAAAGAAAATAACTCTCAAGTGTTTCGCTCACCCTCTCTGTGTTTGCCTCACCTTCTCTTATTGTTATCACTCAAAAGAAAGAAAAATTTGTTTGCCCCACAGCCTGTAGGATCTATTTACTCTGATACCACTGATGGAAATGAATTAAACTTAAACAATACAGTTTACGTAAAGAAAAAGAAACAGATTTAAGATGGCAAAGTTGAGTAGAAAGATCAATATTTTCATTAACTTCAAATGCCTATATATAGGCTTACATAGAACTTGAAATGCATTAGAACTCTCAACAAACTTGAGAGATTATTGGAATTGAAATCCTAGACTAAGCAGAATGTTTCTGCTGCAAATCCTGAAGGAGATAAACTGTTACAGAATTCAAATATGAAAAACTGATCTTAATTCTATCTTTCTAAAGGCAAAATCTCATAATTCTAACACTCTTAAACCTCAACGAATCGTCAAATGTACTTGGATCCACGACTAATTCCTGAACATCACCCTTTCCTTCAAGCATTCTTACTACGGCAGACATTGTAGGTCTAAGTGCGGGAGATTGAATTGTGCATAGCAGTGCTACTTTAATCATCCTAGCTGCTTCTTTCTTCTTGAAGGCAGACCCTAATCTTGGATCAACAAGCTCCATTATGTCTCCATTTTGTTGTAAACTCAGCGCCTGAAATAAACCACAAGGCAAAAGTAAACAGACATGTAGCTGTTTTACTGTCTCATGTTCGAGGAGTCCGTTCTTGATTAGATGAGACAACTTAAGCAGTGAATTAATGTTAAGGTGGTTCTCGGAAGTATTCTGTCTTCGAAGATGTCAGACCTAGTCTGCTTTGGAGCTTAAGTTGCCTGCAAGGAGTAAATGGGTATGACACAACTTACCCAATCTAGGAGGCATACGAAACTTTCATTATGTTGGAAGCTCATGTTGCTCATCCCAGCAACAATTTCCAGTGCGACAATACCGAAACTGTAAACATCTGCCTTGTAGGTCAAGCGACCATATAAAGCATATTCTGGTGCCATGTATCCCCTGAACAGAAAGAATAACACCACAACCTTGATGGGGCGGAATCCGGGACCGGTGATGTACTGATCATTGCTCATCGGAGGGGTAAGCACACTGAGACACAATATTTAACGTGGTTCGGCAAATTGCCTACATCCACGGGAGAGGTTCATTTTATTTAGAGATAGAGAAAGAATACAACACATGGAGGAGGATCACATTCACTCAACTCCCATCTCTCATTGCTACATAGGGCAGCAGCTGCTGGTGGCAGCAGGGCTGCTGATGGCAGCCCTTCTCTTTCTTTCTCTCTTCTTCTCTCTACATGTCTCACAACTCTCACACTTTGCTCTTTAAGATCATGCCTCTTTTATAGGCATCAATGGCAGCTCCTCTTGCTCCTTTGTCATCAATGGTGGCTGCCAAACTCATCTCTTCTTCAACAAAGGTGGCTGCCAACTTCTTCTCTTCTTCAACAATGGTGGCTACCAAAGTCAAGGTTGGTGGTTGCCACCAACAAGCCTCCTTCTTTGACAATGTCAACATAATTGGCAATATTCCAACAAACCTTAGCAAAAACAGTAAACAATGCTAAATTTGGAGCAACTCACTTGTAATGGTACTAACTTTTCAGGAATTATACCCATCTATATCATAATTATTGTATTATAATTGGTCTACAGGAGCAGTCACATATCAGTTTTGTTTAACCGAATGACTTGAAAAAGAATGGCTGCAGCACTTCTAAGACTATGTGAAAAGGCTAGCTGGATAGGAAATGAGATAACAGAAACTCACATTGTTCCAGCAACTCTGGTGGAGATATGGGTGTTGTCCTCCTCGTCAAGCTTTGCCATGCCAAAATCAGATATTTTGGCATTCATGTTCCCGTCAAGGAGAACATTGGTAGTTTTTATGTCTCTGTGAACAATTTTGAGTGTGGACTCCTCATGCAGGAAAGCTAGACCTTTTGCTATATCAACACAAATCCTCTGTCTTGTAGGCCAGTCTAGATTTAGTTGGCATGTGCAAGGCTATTGTTTTCCATGTATTCATAAACCAGTAGTAGTTCCTTCCCATTGATGCAACATCCATACAATCTAACAAGATTTGGGTGTTGCAAAGCAGAAATCATGCCTATTTCGTTCACAAATTCACGATTTCCTTGCTTTGATTTTGCTGACAGCTGCTTAACCGCAATTATAGTACCATCTGATAGTACTCCCTAGAATGAGAATCATTTTAGATAAATGAGGAAATGGATTCATTTAGGTCAATCTTCCATGGTATGGAATTGTAGGAAAAAGAAAGTAATCGATTAGCAGCTAGATCAAAGTCAAGGCTGTCATTACTTTGTAGACAGCACCAAAACCACCTTCTCCAAGCTTGTTTGCTGGATCAAAGTCATTTGTTGCAGCTTTGATTTGTTTGAAGGTAAAGATACCAGTTAGCAGATCTAGCCCAACAAGTTCTGCCCAAGGAACAAGGAGGATAAGTTGTGCCACACAAATGATTCATAAGCAAAAAACTAGTAAAAAACATGCCACTTATGGTGAAAAGACCTCAGCCTTACACCATATTTGTATGACGGTATGAGACTAAAATGATACAGTTCAGATCTTAGATGTGCCAACTTCTCTTCCCTAACAGCTTAACATGAGCCATATTCCAAGTTGTAAAAGACAAGCATGCAACAAAAAACCATTATATCATGAACAAACAATTTCACATAATCTTCACTGTGAAAGGGAAGAAAACATGTGCTTTTCACAATCATAGAGTACAGTCTTGAGGTTGGGAATTCTCATTGTTGAAAGTATGTGTTAACAGGCACACTAGAATTCACAAATCAAACTAATGTTCATAACAGTACCTTGATCCCTTGATTTCCTTCCTCCCAGATAACCTTTCCACCAAAGCACAGATACAAGTATGAAAATGAGGAACAACAGCAAAACCACAGACCCACCCACAATGAGCTTCTTCCTCTTGCCTTTCGTAGGAGGCTTGAATTCTATGTAGAAATAGGAACAGTAAAAGCAATTAATGTTAGATTGTAGAGTTATTCACTACTATGCCACTTCATTACATGCCAACATGCTCCATGTAGTATTGAATATTATATTAAAATTTACAATATAAGAGGTATGACTTACCTGATTCTATATCAATGGCCGATATTAGGGGACCGTATATTCCAATTTTCGGTGACGTTGTTGTCCCTTTCCCAGCCCAATGAAGGCGGATCTCTAAAGCTGTATCTGTAACTTTCGCTGTAGAATTATGAATGTATACCTTATCTACCCCTTGGGCTGCCTTTTCAATATCAAAATCCTGCAACACAATTCTGTCCTGCAAGAACAATTCTTCAGTCAATTCATTTCCAATTAAATAAGGAATTAATATGTGATCTTTAATACCTGAATATAAACATCAAATATCCGTCTTCCAAGACTATAGAAGGATCTGTTGTCCCTCATTACTATTTCAGCAAAGTGAAGCTTCACATTGTAATTCCCATTAACAAGACAACGCACGTGGTATGTGAGAGACAAAGGAGTGAGGCGAGCTTTTGTGTACAGTTGAGAGTTGTTCATTCTTAGTATGGACATATTTTGTGCTATGTAGTCGTCTTCGGAAGGTTTAACATCCCAGACATGTCCTGTGGTACTTATTTGCCAAACCTCTCTTTTGGGTACATATTTTGTTGCGCCTCCTGGCTCATCATCTGCTTCATAGATGGTATTTCCAACGGTGGTTTCTGATCCACCACAATTTATGTGCACCGAGTATTGATCTATACGGAATTGTCAAAATGTTTACTGTCATCAATATGAGCATTTGGAAAACAAGAGATAAATTTCACTTACTTTGGCACATCCAACTGAATATAAAACGTCATAGATGCTGAACAAGAAACTCGCATTAGTTTTAACTCCAAGGAAAAAACAGCAGCTAACATTTTCTCTTCTTCTTGTTCTTCTTATTTCTGAATATTCAAGGTGGCTTTAAATGGTCTTATAAATCCTACCAATCTAAGACTTGTATCTTAATCTAATTATGAAGAAAACTAGTCAACTAACTATATCCTAACAGCACCAAAACTCTAACAAATCATTGGTCTTAATATTGAAGAGTTTTAACAATATCAGAACTCTTGCAAAGTCTAATTCCTATGAACATAAATACAAAACAAGAGGAGCACATGTATCATAAATTTGATGCAGAAGCATGAGTACCTTTTGAACAATAATCACTGAGGCACTCGACAGGCTTCCTGGACAGATTGGTGAGAGAGAACCATCAGCTTATCTTAAAAAATGAAGTGAAAAGGAGAAGAAAATGAAAAGATATCTGTCTTAAGAGTTTAATGAAGTAGAAGCTTACGAGTAGTTCCCTCCCCAAGAACTTTTGAACAAATTTCTGGAGAATCAACTCAGAAGTTATTTATAAGTAATGAAGTGAAAGCATATAAACAGCAAGCTCAATTAAAGGAAAGACAAGCAAAAGGAAGTCAATCTTACAGTGTTTCTTTACAATTAGTTGGTGTAGGGATTTCAGTGAAATTGTTGTAAGAAAGATCAAATTCACTGCATGCAAAGATAGCTTCTTTTCAACATTGAGACAACTTTGCACAGATTTTTAGAATTTTTATTACAAAGTTATAGATAGTAACTTGAAAGATATTGCAATTGGAAATAGTTTGTTTATCCATACATATCTGTACTGAAATCAATAAATTATGGGAATGATTGTCTGTTTATCAGTTGCCCATCAGTATAGTTCTTCAAAAGCTAGGATTACTTTTATGGCCACAGACAGATTAATCCTACAAAATTATATAAATAATGGCCTAAATCTCTTCTTTTTTTTTATGCTCTCACAGACAAGGAAAAACTGGAAGTGCCAGTAAAAGTTGATCATTTCAGTCATTCGTATGACAAGGGAGAGAAGATGGACTAAGCATAATTCTCAATATAATATGTATGCATTAAAATTATGTTCATAAAGATACAAATTTCCTAGGAAAGAATAATAAATACATTATGAAATTTCTAACGTAATTCATATAGAAATTAAGAAAAATAACTTACTAGCGAGTATTTCTGCTCTGGATCCAGGGCGGGATGGGTCCAGAAAGCATGTTCCCTGTAACATAACTATGCAATAATAAAAAATTATCATTCGGTTGAGCATCTAACCATGATTACTATAGCCAAATCCTGTCCCCAGACTAGACAAAATTTTGAAGCTTAGATGATGGCTTGGGACAATAAGCTTATCATATGACTACTTATATGCTGTTTACAGCACAGTGGAGGCTGCTCATGCACCATAAGACACAGTAGCTAGCCATCCTCATGAATCTAGAATACTTACATTTTCTCCAACCTTATTAGGTCATCATAATCTGTTGGAAGATCTCCTTTCAATCTGTTGAAACTGAGATCCCTGCAACCAAAACGAAAGGTGCATATTGTTCTTAAATCTACGTTATGGAAGTTCACAAAAAAGTACAAATAATAACTAAATTAGCAATCTAAGGTCGGCAGCTCTAAGTATGCGTGAAATTCACATTGCAATCTTGATGTAGATGAATGAAAAATTAAGCATAAGAGATAATGAAGATTACAAAACTTTCAGTTGTTTCATTTCAGTCAAGTATCTGGGAAAAGATCCTGACAAGTTGCAGTTGCTTAACATCCTGCAGCATACGTTTAATTCATGTAAGCTAATACTGCATTGTAAATATCCTGATATGAGAGCATCAACAGAGAGAATAACTCACAAATAGGTCATGTTTTGCATAGATTCTAGGTTTGGAAACTTTGAACCATCTCCAAGTAAGTCACTGATTCTTCTGGAAAACATCAACCATAAATAAATGTGAGACTTTCATGTTTTTATAGTTGATGATTTTTCATTAACTATGACCCAGGAACACAGCTTACAACTGAGTTAGACTGTTCAAGAGAGAAATGTTTAAAGGAATGGGCCCTGAGAAACCACCGGCCTGGATCTCTCTGTTAATGTAAAATAAAAAAGTCGATTAAGGTTCTGCTTCTAGAGCTGCAGTGATAAGATTGAATATTTGTGGTGGAAAAGAAGCACATACAATATATCAAGCAGTTTCCAGCTTTGAATAAAATCCGGTATTCTTCCAATGAAGTTATTACTGCTAAGCCTACTGCACTTACCCAACACAAAGACAGTCAAGAATTTAGAGACTCAAGAGATGCTTCTCTGGTATCAAATTCTATATCCAATAACATAACATAACTATACAAGTTATAAGAACCTACAGCTCCTTTAATTTCGTCAAATTAGAGAGAGCCAGGGGTAGCTCTCCAGTGAAATTGTTGGTACAAAGATTGCTGCAATAACAAATGAAAGAGAAATTTAATGTCAGCTTTCTCTAATGGTATTCACCACATGAAATTTAGCATTCAATAACCAGATATGTATCTCCAAGATAAAAGACTGAACAAACTGACATATTCTCCAGGTTAACCAAGTTTCCAAGCTCAGGGGGAACTATTCCAGAAAACATATTATTTTGAATGTTCCTGCATAAGTGTGAACCGTCAGTATTGGAATTGTCTAAACATTTGAACAGCTTGAGGATAAAAGAGAACGATAGAATGACAAATTCAAAACGTATACAAGTCTCTAAGTGTGATAATCTTTCCCAGATAGCTAGGAATTGGTCCGGTTAAGCGGTTAACAGCAATAGACCTGCAGCGTATGCAACCTATTAATACAGTAAGAGTAAGCAATTCATCGGCTAGAAAATTAAGAAAATGTAGTGTTTTCTTACAATATTTCCAGCTTCGTATTAGCCCACTCCGGTGGTATGTTACCACTCAGGTAGTTCGCCCACAGATCGCTGCAACGTATATAGAATCTCTAATTGAATTGAATAATACGTTCAAAAATCATAATTGCTAAAATTTAAAAACACTACTTACAGATTCTTAAGGTAAGGTAGTTTCACAATAGATTTTGGGAGACCGCCAGCAAGATCCTGCCCTTTGAGAAATCTGTTTCACAAGAACACTTGGACCCATCAATTCCTCATTAAAAAGTAAAAAATCCAAACTTCAAATATAAAGCATAAACTTCAAATATAAAAAATCACCTTTCATAAAGAAAGAAAATACAAAATAATAGACCATAGACCTGAAAAATCTTTTGACATCTAACAATACTAAAGCATAAACTTCTCAAAAGTGAAATTCTTCTCTTAGGATAAAGATCTTTCCTTTGCAATTCACTACATCCTTGCAATGATCATTATTCATTTATACTTCTTAGAAAACTAAACCAATAATTTCAGATACATTTACACACTAATTCTCAAGGGTTTTGACCTTGTAGCTCAATGCCATTATAAATTTGGAAAACAAAACAAAAATGAAGGTGGTGTTAAACATCTTGTCTCATTGGAAAACAAAAATACCTTCTTGTTCCTCATTTTCAAACAAAAATGCTAAAAATTTAATCAATTAAAAAGGGAAAACATTCACTCAAACATAAACAAAATTGTTGTAGTTTGGTACCTAAGCTAGAACAGGATTACTTAGCAGTAATCTACTGCATGATTATCTAGTTGTTAGCTGAGATTACTATCTAGATTAGGATATGTTTTTGAATTCTTTTGTTAAGTTTATCTAGGATTAAACTAACTTGTAAACATCTCCTTAAATAAAGAAGAAGTTGGCTGGTACGTTTTTAGTGTTTGTTTTTCTTTGTAATTCTGTTTTCTTTTTTTATAAATAAAAGAGCATGGGATGGCAGTAACCAATGAACTGAATTCTGCTCTTTGTTCTTTACACTTAATTATTAAGTTTTGAGTTCTTTCTTTTTGTTCTTTCCATCGTGCACTTAGTTCTTTGTTCTTTTCTCTTTTATCAGCAAACATAAAGTTGTTCTTTATATTTCTACAATTGGTATCAGAGCCATCTTTTGATCTTTGAAGGGATTTTTTGTGAGTGAGAAACACGAGAGTACAGTGAGGATAAATCAAAGATTTTTCTTTGAGGGTTGGTGAGTGAAAAACAAGAGAGAATAAAGTGAGTTTTTTTTTTTAATGGATTCTGCAAGCTTTTCACCAAAAACACCACTGTTTACGGGGCAGAACTTTGGTGTGTGGGCTGTCAAAATGGAAACCTATCTCAAAACTCTTGATTTATGGGAGATAGTGGAAAGTGATAGGCAACCTACTCCTCTAGGTAATAATCCCACTATTGCACAAATGAAGTTCTTCAATGAAGAAAAGGCAAAGAGATTCAAAGCTCTTTCTTGTCTTCATAATGCTGTAAGTGAAGACATCTTCACAAGGATCATGGCGTGCAAATCTGCCAAGGAAACATGGGACAAATTAAAAGCAGAGTTCCATGGTGATGAGAAGTCAAGAAGGATGCAGATTCTGAATCTGGGAAGACAATTCGAAGGTCTGAAGATGAAAGAAAATGAGAGCATCAAAGATTTCTCTTCTCAAATTTCAAAACTTGTGAATCAAGTAAGACTTTTGGGAGAAGATTTTCCAGACTCTAGAATTGTAGAGAAAGTCCTGGTGAGTCTGCTAGAAAAGTTTGAACATAAAATCTATTCTTTAGAAGATTCTAAAGATTTTTCTGAAATGAGCTTGCAAGAGCTTTTAAATGCATTGCAAGCTGTGGAGCAAAGGCAAGCATATAGACAAGAAGAATCAAGTGAAGGAGCTCTTGTTGCAGTTTACAAGGATAAGAGTCGGGCTAAGAACATTTTCAGAAATAATCAAGAAGGAAAAAGAGAAAAAGGGAGAGGCTGGAAATCTGTTAATTGGCAGCAGAATAGCAATAACAGAGGGAAAGAGAAGAAAAAGCATTTTCCTGCTTGCAAATACTGTCAGAAAACTAATCATCTTGAAGCATGGTGTTGGCTCAAGAATGCTCAATGTTGAAACTGCAAGCAATTTTGTCACATCCAAAGATTTTGCAAAAATAAAACAGAACAACAAGCTCAAGTAGCTGATTGTTCAGAAGTTAAAGAAGATCTTTTATTCATGGTCACAATACAGGACATGTGTAATTCAGCAGAGGCAATGGACTCATCATGGCTCATTGATAGCGGGTGCACTAACCATATGACAGCAGACTTAAGCTTATTCAGAGACTTGGATAAAAGCTACCTATCTAAAGTCAGAATTGGCAATGGAGACTTTGTGAAGGTTGAAGGAAAAGGAGCAATTGCAGTAGAAACACTGTCAAGTACAAAAATTCTTAAAAATGTTCTTTATGTGCCTAAGATCAACCAGAATCTAGTTAGTGTGGGTCAATTGATTGAAGCTGGATATTCAATAGCCTTTAATGATGGAGTGTGTGACATTAAAGATAAAAATGGAGTACTTTTACTTTCTGCAAAAATGATGAACCGAAGTTTTAATGTTAATTGGAATGAAGTTTGTTTGAGTGCTAATACTTATAAGAACAAGGAATCTGTTCTTTGGCACAAACGGTTGAGACACTTCAATTATGCAACTCTAAAGAGAATGGCTGACCAGCAGATGGCTCACGGGTTACCTGATATTCAAGAACAACAAATTATTTGTGAAGCTTGTCAGTTGGGAAAACAAACCAAAGCTGGTTTTCCTGACAATGCATATAGGGCAGTATCTAAACTCCAGCTTGTACACACAGATGTGTGTGGACCTATGCACAATGAATCATTAAATGGTTCA
Source organism: Populus alba (assembly GCF_005239225.2). Taxonomy (NCBI): domain Eukaryota; kingdom Viridiplantae; phylum Streptophyta; class Magnoliopsida; order Malpighiales; family Salicaceae; genus Populus; species Populus alba. The sequence goes on from NC_133302.1 coordinate 3,873,542, forward strand.
AAGTATTTTCTTCTGTTTATTGATGATTTTAGCAGGTACTGCTGGGTTTATTTTCTAAAATCAAAATCTGATGTGTTTGTTGAGTTTGTCAAGTTTAAGGCAGCAGTGGAACTAGAAACATGAAACAAATTGAAGATATTGAGATCTAACAATGGAGGAGAGTATACCTCTCGACAATTTGAAGCATACCTGGCTAAAGAAGGGATTAAACACCAGCTGATTGTTCCTTACACACCACAGCAGAATGGTGTAAGTGAAAGAAGAAACCGAACTTTGATGGAGATGGCAAGATGTTTGTTATATGAGAAAAAGCTGCCACTGAATTTCTGGGCAGAAGCAGTAAACACAACATCATATCTTATAAACCGAATGGCTTCAAGAGTTTTAGTAGATAAAACTCCTTATGAACTCTGGTATGAGTTTAAACCCAGTATTGACCATTTAAAGGTGTTTGGCAGTATTTGTTATGTTTTGAAACCTGAAGTGAGAAGAAGAAAACTTGACCAAAAGGCTGATATAGGGATATTTATAGGCTATAGTACAACATCTAAGGCTTATAAAATTTATGATATGAATTCTAACAAAGTTGTGGTTGCTAGAAATGTCAAAGTTGTAGAAAATGCTACTTGGGATTGGAAAAATTCATCAGGTGAAGGATCAAAACAGATGCAACAAGATGAGTTAGATGCTGCAAACATGATTGATCAACAAACATATGTTGCTGGGAATAATGAGCAACAAAGTGAGTGGGATGCTGCAGAGAATATTGATGATCAACCAGTAAAGGGGACAAGATCTCTATTAGATATCTATAGCAGGTGCAATGTAGCTGAGGCAGAACCTGTAGATGTTGAGGAAGCTATGAATTCTCAAGTTTGGGTAGCAGCAATGAAGGAGGAGCTAGCAATGATAGACAAGAATCAAACATGGATGCTAGTTGACAGACCAACTCATAAGAAGGTAATTGGAGTGAAATGGATTTTCAAAACAAAATTAAATGCAGATGGTAAGATCAACAAGCATAAAGCCAGACTTGTAGTGAAAGGATATTCACAAGAGGCAGGGATCGACTTCACAGAAACTTTTGCTCCAGTTTCCAGACATGAAACAATGAAGCTCCTACTTGCTCTAGCAGCACAAAACGGTTGGTATATATTTTAATTGGATGTTAAATCTGCATTTTTGAATGGTGTGCTAAATGAGGAGATTTATGTTGAACAACCTGCTGGTTTTGAAAAATCAAGTTCAACAAACAAAGTCTATTTATTGAAGAAAGCTTTATATGGACTGAAACAAGCCCCTAGAGCTTGGTATAGTAGGTTGGATAATCATCTTTTAAGCTTGGGATTTAACAGGAGCATGAATGAGGTAACTTTATATGTGAAGCATGCTGATGGACATAAACTCATTGTATCGGTTTATGTTGATGATTTGCTAATCACAGGGGACAAGGAGCAGCTTCTAGAGGAATTCAAAACCAATATGAAAGACATGTTTGAGATGAATGAACTTGGTTTGTTAACATATTTTTTAGGAATGGAAGTAACTCAGTCTGATCAAGGTTACTTTCTTTGTCAAAAACGTTTTTCCTTGAAAATACTGGACAATTTTGCAATGAGCAAATGCAAGCCAGTAAGCACACCTATGATACAGGGGCAGAAACTAATGAAAGAGGATGGATCACCAAAAGCTGATGGGAAAGTTTACAGGAGCCTAATCGGGAGTTTGTTGTATTTAACAGCCACACGTCCTGACATTCAATTTGCTGTGAATTATCTTTCCAGGTTCATGCAAGAGCCAAGTCAAAACCATTTTGTGGCAGCTAAAAGAGTATTAAGATATTTAAGAGGGACTGCAGGTTTTGGCATACATTTTGTGAAGTCTAGCACAATCAATCTTGTTGGATTTTCAGACAGTGACTGGGGAGGAAGTGATGAAGGAATGATGAGTACTTCAGGCTACTGTTTTGCTGTGGGAAAGAGTGTGTTTTGCTGGAATTCAAAGAAACAATCGGTGGTGGCACATTCTATAGCAGAGGCTGAATATATAGCTGCTTATGTAGCAGCAAAACAACTTATATGGCTGAGGAAGATGCTAAGTGACTTAGACTGCAATCAACAAAATCCCACAACATTGTTTTGTGACAACACATCAGCTATAGCCATTTCTAAAAATTATGTCTTTCATGATAGAACCAAGCACATGAAGATTAAATTTCATGCAATCAGGCAGTTTCAGCAAGAAGGAGAACTGGAACTATGCTACTGCACTTCTGAAGATCAACTAGCAGATTTTTTCACCAAACCGTTGGCTAAAACCAGGTTTAAAGATCTGAGGGCAAGAATTGGAATGACTAGCTTTGGAACCAAGGAGGAGTGTTAAAGTTTGGTACCTAAGCTAGAACAGGATTACTTAGCAGTAATCTACTGCATGATTATCTAGTTGTTAGCTGAGATTACTATCTAGATTAGAATATGTTTTTGAATTCTTTTGTTAAGTTTATCTAGGATTAAACTAACTTGTAAACATCTCCTTAAATAAAGGAGAAGTTGGCTGGTACGTTTTTAGTGTTTGTTTTTCTTTGTAATTCTGTTTTCTTTTCTTATAAATACAAGGGCATGGGATGGTAGTAACCAATGAACTGAATTCTGCTCTTTGTTCTTTACACTTAATTATTAAGTTCTGAGTTCTTTCTTTTTGTTCTTTCTATCGTGCACTTAGTTCTTTGTTCTTTTCTCTTTTATCAGCAAACATAATGTTGTTCTTTATATTTCTACAAAAACAAGCATGGACTATTAAGAGAAGTTGAAACGTACATGGAAACAATGTGGCACACACCCCCAAATGAGCAATTGCAAACAACTTTATTATCAAACATTGGCCTCTGAGATGAAGGTGGTGTTACCCAGCTTGTCTCATTGCTGCAAGGATCCACCTTATTATTCCAGTCTTTTTTCCCCACTTGCGTTGCTATTTCAAGCAAAGCATCCGCTGCAAAAAAAAAAATAACAGCTTCAAATCTTGCGGTGGTAAAAAATTGAAAGGTATCTTTACCAACTTAAACATGCACATGGTACCTTCATCTGGAGCAAGAAGCCCGGCTTCTGCCTCCAGCTTGATTGCTCCCATGCAAAACATTAGTATCATCAGCATATGTAAGATGACTGTCATCCTCAAAATATCAGAAACTGCAGCCACAATGTTCTTTCTCTATAAGTAAACAACTTTGAACTCTCTACAAGTAAATATCAGAAACTTTCATAGACTGTCCAAAGACTCAGAAAATGGAAATGACTTGAGGACATTTAACTAGTTAGTAGCCCCCTGGGCGGAGCTTTTGGCCATTGTCATTAGAGTCTAAGCTTGACTCTGAGAGTCAACATGGCAGCTAGCTTACCTTGGCGTTTGCTCTAGTTTTGAAATTAAAGCTTCCCAGCTATTTTTTAATTTTTATTTTAAAAATATTTAAAAACTATTTTTTATTTTTTAAAATTTGTTTTAACATTAACGTATCAAAATAATCTAAATATACTAAAAATAAATTTATTTTTAAAAAAAAATACTTTTGAAATTAAAAAATAAATAGGCTGTTTAGAATTACATTACAAATAATGTTTCATGAAAATTAGATTTTTTTATTTAAAATTATTTTTTTTATTTTTATATTATTTTAATATGCTAATATAAAAATTAATTTTTTAAAAATAAAAAAATTATTATTTTAATATATTTTTAGATAAAAAATATTTTAAAAAGCAATAACTACTATAGTTTTAGATATACTCTAAATCAAGTAATACTTAATTTAGTATAAACCATTTAATTTAGCAATGTATCAATGACTAGATGGAATAGATCAAATCCAATTTGATTTTTCAAAAAAAAATCTAAATTAGCTATGATTTAAGAATTAAAAAAGGATAATTAAAAAAAAAACATTATACTTGTAATTATGTAATTGAATTAAAATAAATTTACTGAAATTATCTTGAGTTTAGCGGTATCAAGCCATGTCAAATTAAAATGTTATTTGTTTTAGTATTAACCGTGTGAAATGAATGCTTTGTTTGCTAACAGTAGGAACTTTGTTGTTATATGATCTTGTCATTACAATTATTATAGCCCTGGCTAACACGTTACGGAGAATTATTGTCCTTGCGGATGAGATTATTATATATGTTATGATCACCACTTGCTTTACCATGTCGATCGCAGTACTTGATAATCCCTTTCTCTGCCACATACATCACGAGCTTACCTCAAATATTCATTTTCTGAAAAAGCTTATCTGAAGATATCCAATAGCATGCATTGTATATTTCTTAATTGCAGGTTATTTTTTTTATAAAAAATATAAAAAAAAAACTAAAATTTAAAAATTTTAAATTTTTTTTTAAAGCTATATCCAAGAATCTGACTTAAAAATATCTGACTTAAAAATAATATTTATAATATTAATAATAATATTAAACTTGCATGACCCAAGTTTAAATGAACCTGACTCTAATACTGGACTCAAGAATATTGGATGTAGATCTGACTATAAGGTCTTGTCATAAAAGTGTAATAATTAAATAGATTAATTAAAAAAAATAAAAAATAAATCATCATCCCACCATTTGATGCAAATGAAGGATGGAAGGCTATCTAAGGGGCTTTGAGGGCTCAGAGACCACACATAAAATCCAATCACAATGAATTAATCAATTAGAAAGTACGTTTAGTAATAAACATAAATATTGAGCAATTGAATCAACTATTGTATGGGTGGAAGGAACTTGCTCCTTTTCTCTCTCTGAACCAAGGTTCAAGTTTTATTATGCACGCCTATCATATTTGCGGTGCTTTACATACTCATTGTTAGAGAACCATCTCAACCCAATAACTTAAGCTTTTAGGTAAGGTCCTAGGATATGATTTATATTATTCTTTAACATACCCCCTCAAGTGAAAGCCCTTTGGGCTTGAAACTTACACAGGGCCACATTACCTTGTGCTTAATTTTTACCAAATAAATAAGGGTTGTGAGATTCGAACTCGTGACCACTTGGTCATCAAGGCTTTGATACCATGAAAGATCAAGACAATTGCTCACAATTTGATAGAAAAACTCACACTTTGCATTACAGTACTGAGTAAAATATATACACGAGAGGAGTCTACTTTTTGGCAGTGAATACATATGGACATTTGCTATAATTCGGGGGAATAATATCTGCAGTAAATGGAAGGATTTGCATATGGTCATTTGCTATAATTCTGGGAGAATATTATCAACAGTAAATGGAAGGATTGGCAACGGTTGGAAACGCTAAGCTGTGGTGAGGATCTGTTGCTTGATTTGGGCAGAGTTAATGCAGGTTTCCTTAACATATTAAAGAATAATATAAATCATATCCTAGAACCTTACCTAAAAGTTTAAGTTATTGGGTTGAGATGGTTCTCTTTTATGGCATCAGAGCCATCATTCTCTCATGAGCAAACAGATCCTTCTCTAAATATGTCGACATCTGCATATCAAACAATAGAGATTCACCCAAACACTCACTCAATATCTTCCACTAAAAATGCACTCATTGCTCTCACCATCACAACACAAATCAATGAAAAATTGATGCCGTCTACCTTTCCTCAATGGAGAGCACAATTTGAAGCCCTTCTCATTGGATACAATCTTCTTTACTGAGTACTGTAATGCAAAGTGTGAGTTTTTCTATCAAATTGTGAGCAGTTGTCTTGATCTTTTATTCACTGAGCTTGCAGGATGTTCAGTAAACTCAGGGATTAGTTGTAGTGTGTGTAAGCTGACCCGGACATCCCGGGTTACATAATGAAAAAAAAAAATTCAGGAATTTAGGAAAAATTCTGTCTGATAATTAAATAATGAACATTTGAATCGTGTATTGTAACATCAGGTAGCCCCAGCTGAAAAGGTTACACATAATTTATGAGCTTGCAGGTAAATTTGAAATGTACTTGAAGTTGCAGACTTTTCCTTGATTTATATGCTAGCGCGTTAATATTTGAAAACTTCAAAGTCTTGCACACATGCATCATAATCTTTAGACAAAATAAATCCAGTTGTTTATGTTGTTTTATTAAGCGATGCCTCACTTTAAAACAAAGTAAAAGAATAATCAAATTGATAAATCATGAGGTTACTCTTTCTTCTGGAGTTTCTCGTAGATCCTCATGGTGAAAAGGCAGCTAATGTTCAAGATGAGGTTAGGGCCCCGTTTCTCTCTTGTTCTAAAAAAGGTAACTTTCCAGTTGCATTTATAAGGTATACAGATGAACACAAATTAAAGATATTTAATGCAGTTGATGGGGCCCCTGTGATTTTTTTATTATTCTTATATTAAAATCTAATAGCTGGACCAACATCGGGCATTTTATCATCCGACATTCTAAACTCGCCCTCAGATTAGGTCATGCTCATGTAGAAAACAATGGCAGCATCGGCAAAATACCAATGCCAATTGAACCATTTTATTTGAGTTTTGTGGGCGCAAGGAGACGTCATGAGGTAAGCACTTATGCAATTGGCTTAGGCAAAGACTTCGTCACCCACTTCTTGAAGTAGCAAATTGTAAACACAACTCTAATTGCCCAATTTTGTATGAATTATTCAGGAAACTGTAGTAGATCTAATATTTTCTAAGAGAGAGAGGAATACAATTCTCATATATCTAATCATTTTTCAATTTTTTAAAATAATATAATACAAATAGAGTTAATAATATCCAAAAGCACATGTTGAGAACCATTGTGTTTTACATAAATTTTAATATAATATTCAATAGTTTAGATTACAATCTTGATAATTAAGCAGCGGTCACAAATTTAAATTTTATATCTCTATTTATTTTATAAAAATTAATCACAAGATAGCATGAGCTTGTGTAAATTTTAAATTTCAAGAATTTTTACTTGAGAGGATATATTAGAGAATAATATAAATTATATCTTGAACCTCACCTAACAGTATAAGTTATTAAATTGAATTAATTCTTTAATATTAATTGAAATGTATAGATGAAATGATTACTATGGAAAAGAAGGAAATGAAGAGATTTTAATTTAATTTATTTAGTACTTTTTATCATGGATTTTAAAATAAGAAAATAAACCCAAGTGTAAAAAACTAAAGGACTTGGAACTTGGAAGAAGAAGATGCTAAAATGGTGGTGGGAGGAAGAAGAAGATGAAGAAATTATAAGGAACATAAGTTATTAAATCAATCATTGTTGCCGCAAATATGAGCATGTTTGCCTCAAGGCACCAGTGTGTGTGTGTGTGTGTATGATGGCAGTGTTATTATACAAACCTGAAGCAGTAGCCGTAGCTGGAAGAATTTTTGTCGAAGATGAGTAAAAAAATTAAAAAATTAATTAAATTAAAAAAATAAAAGGTAAAAAAAACTAATTAAAATTAAAAAAAAATGATTGGTTCAGTTAATTTTTTAAACTTAGAACAAAAAAAAAAATTTAAATCAAACCAAACTCAAATTAGAAAAAACTAAATCAAAATAGTTTGAACTGATTTTTGTTTTAAAAAATTAAACCTTATCAAATCAAAACTAGTTGGTTTGAAAAAAAAAAAAAAAAAAAGAAAAGAAAGCAAACATTTCATTTCCCGCATAAAACATGCATAGTACAAGACTACATTACATGCCCTCTTAGGCTTATTTCATTCTCTACTGATTTAGACAAACAGCCTCTTGCTTGTTCAGCTTACAATTGCATTTATGCAATCTCATCACTCCTTCCAGATTGTGAAGGACTAAAAACGCTAACTTCCTCCCTGTTGTTCTTAAGCCTCCTAGCATCTTCCCTTGAGATCTGGAATGAATTTGCCACCACTTCCACCGGCAAGCCTCGGATGGTGGAGACACGTCCAGCCAATTGACTCACTTGTGCATTGTCGTTGGTTTTAAATGATACCCACTCGAACCCTTGGCTTCCTGCCTTCTTCACTACTGCAAAGCTTTGTGGTGCTGTAACTACTTGACCCTCGCGGACTTCTCCATCAAATATCGTTTGTCCATTGTCTCCAACAATCTGAATCCTTCCATTTCCCCTGGTGATGTAGATTATGCTGTGGGCATTCATATTCCAGTGTGGTGACATCAAAGCGTTCTACAGTGCATCATCACATTCAAGGACGAACATTAGTAGGAAATTCATAATAAATTAAGCACAGCATGTATATACTCCAAGGGATTACAATACACATCGCCAATGAAACAATTTTGATCCACATGAACCCAGTTTGTGAGTTTTTTTTTTTTTGTAACAAGAGAAATTGCTGTAATGTCAAGAAAAAAAATTCAATGAAGGGTGCATAGACTTTCTTACCGGGTAGAGAACACCTCTCTCAACACTAAGCTGGACAGATCGCAGGATAGGGAGATTGAGGCTGTTGACAGTGGTGAGGCGTCCAGCGCGTGGATTAAAGAAATCAGCACGTTCTGGGTCATTGATGTTGTGCTTCAACCTAGCAGTACAGAAAGTTTCCTCTATGCCATTGAATCTGCCACCTCGTCCCCTTCGGTGTTCAATTTCACGTTCTTCTTCCTCTCGGCTCTGATGTGGACTTACCACCTGAAGCTCATGCTCAGCTCGGACAATGATGCCTCTGTTATCTTTTTCGTTCCTCATGCTTCTTGCTAGTCTGGTGTCAATGTTGAAAGCTTCTGCCAGGATTTGCTCATCGAAGCCGGCGATGACATTGCGGTTTCTGTCTTGCTGGTGTCTCCGACTTTCATCTTCGTCTTGGCGTCCACGTTGACCTTCAAACTGGTCTCTCTGGTATGAGCTTCTTTGGCTTTGCAATTCTCGTTGTGGGTTGCCAGCAAGGAAGAAATTCTGAAATGGCACATTAATGTTTGCTTATAAAGTCATCCTTGTTTGCTTGTTACATGATATCGCACGCTTGATTTTTTGTGATTCTTACCCTGAAATCCTGATCAAGCTGGTTGGCAGGATTGCTTGTGTCGAGAAGTTGAACAAGAACGAGAGGTGAATCACCATTGTTATAAAACCAATCAGCAACTCCGGAAGGCAAGGCAACCACATCACCCTCTCTTACCTGTCGAACCTTCTGGTGCTGGTCTTCGGAGCTTTGACTTCCATCTCGAGAAAACTGCCCTGATGATTGGAATGTCTCTGGACAGCCTGGGAACACAGCTCCCTGAATGCCCCTTCCTACATTGACACCAACAGAAGTACATTAATTAATTGTAACTGTGAAATGGTAAAGAATATTTAAGCGCATACCTTGCTCTACATAGACAAGCTTAGGGGTATTAGTGTATGCAGGCAACAAGAGGCCTCGCTTTTGAATGGTATGGCGGATAACTGCAACACCAGCACATTCAAACTGCTCATCATTTTCGTCCCAAATTTCAGTGACACCAGCCTCTGATTTAATCCTCCGAGCAGGCTCGAGGGCATTGATCCTCTGAAGTTGGCATTCGCTATGTTGAGAGCTGCGTCGTCGCGCTTGTTGCTGCTCATGTCGCGAGGTCACTTGCTCTATCTGAGCAAAGCAACAATTGAAGAGAACAAGAAAGCAAAGTGTAAGAGAAAACAAAGTAGAGGAAGACATGCTTGTTCAAACTCTTTAGTATGGTACTGTGTTATGGCAAGATTAAGGGCCCTAGTATTTATAGGCGAAATAGTGTGGGCTGAGGATTTGGGACGTGGCGAAAATAGCTAAGACTAGAGTTTCTATTGATGCTTTCTGCATGTAAACTTGTCCTTTCGATTCGCATGTCTGCAAATGCTCTTTCTTGCTTACACGTACATTTTCTCCATGGGTACGTGGTGATTCGAACATCTTTGGTGTAAATGGTGGGCGTTATGTTCGATGAACGCTTACAGACATAGAGGGATCCACAAGGACTGTTTTATGGATTTGTTACATGGCAAGCAGCTTCAATCGTTCGTAGTTGAGTTTGTCCTGTATATGTGTTTCTTCCTGTTGGTATGTTTTTGTATTTTTTTTTTTTTGGGTTTTGTGTAAATGTATGCAATTTAAGATTATCCACCAATGAGAAAAAAAATAAAAATTCAGAATGGATTTATAAGTTTTTGTAAGAGGTTAACCAATATCTTATTCATCCTTATAGCACTTAATTAAACTTGTTTAATTAAATTTTTCGACTAATATAAAGTTTGATTGAAGTTCATCAAAGTACTTGGCGATTTCCTTAATACCAGCCCTCCATTACTGACATCATCAAGAAATGACACCATTAATGGATTAGAATGGGTGGCGGCGGCAAGTAGAGCATCAGTATTAGAGACTTTTGGTGCTTCCAAAATTTGTTGTGGCTTCCTCTAATCAACTATAAATGATCTAAATGGTTTGAAGACTAAAAACTCTTGAACTCCAATTCAATGAAATGAAAGAACATGTTAAGCATATTTGACAGTTTAAAACTACAAATTAAGATCCCCCATGGACAAAAAGTGAACCAGGAAAAAAAAAAGAAATATGATCGAACACCTATGTATTTAAGTTAAAAAATACAGTTGAAAAAAGTGAATTAGCTATACATGACACTAGATATGTTGTCCATGTTTCGCTGTGGGCTGAGCAAATTTCTTTTTTGATGTAAAAAAAATCTAAGTCTTGTGTAAATAGATTAAGTGGTAATTTAAGTAATATGAAAGAAAATAACAGCTAAAAATAAACTAGCAAAAAAAGGATAAAAAGAACCATATTTAAGCATATTCGTATTATTAAACAAATCAAGGAAACTCGGACAAACCTCATAGACCTAGTCTAATCTTAAAAACTTGTAACTAGTTAAATATTAAACTTGAGTTCAATCAAGGAGATTAATTGTTAATTAATTTAATTTTGAAGGATGAAATCATTGAAAAAATATTAATAAAAAACTTGAAAAAAAAAAGAATGTAGATAAAACTTGAGAGAAGAACACCTAAGGAGGATGAAATTTGAGAAAAAATTAAAATAATCCAAAAAAAAAATAAATAACAATTAAAATAATGAATACTAAATCTGAAAGGTTAAAAAATCATAAGGGATAAAATTGAAAAATATTTGTAATTTGATAGATCATTTATAGATTAAAAAAAAAGGTATGAGTAAAATTGAAAAACAATTATAAAGGGCTAACCAAATAAAAATCAAACAAAAAAGAAAAGAAAAGAAAACCCAAAAACATGATTAAAAATAAGAATAAAAGGGAAACAAAACCAAGACAAATCGGGTGAACTATCTAAACCTGGTATAATCTCTAAAACCTACAATTTGTGAAAATCTTGACTTGGGTTTAACCAAAAAACTTATCTCTCAACAAATTTAATTTTGAAGGATGAAATCGCTAAAAAAATATTAATAAAAAAAAAAGTTATTTAAGAGCATCAAAGTAATTACGCCATTTAAAAAAAAAAATTCTTGAGTAGTAAGTATTAAATTATTTTATTCTAAGGTTAAATTAGTAATTTTAATGTAAAAAATAAAAAGAAATTACTGATCTAACCCCATATAATTTAAAAATATAATTGTATTAAGGTGAAAAAGCCATTTTACCCTTAATATGTAGCTCAAAGGTTTTTTTGGTTTAAGAACAACATTGTAATTAAACTATTCAAATGAATTAAAAATTGAGTCTTGGGTACAATAAAATCTCTTTCACATTTAGATTATAAACAAGTTTATGTATAAAAAGAATTCTATACAAGTTTTTTTCAGGCTTACACCATCCAAAGTTAGGAACAAACTTAAATTAGGGTTTAAAATAGAAGGGAAAAAAAAAAGGAGAAACAATCCTAAATTTTTCTTTTCTAGATAATTGATAAGGTAATGATATCGGATCAAACATGGATTTTAAACCTTGTTCTAGGCTCAAAAAAGAATAGGCCATAAAATGCCTTGTACCAAGAAACAAGCATCCTAGCACTAACATTGGAAAGACTTAAATTCTCTCGATGAGATTAAATTAACACAAGAAGCTCTTAACGAGCATCCACACGACTACTCAGCCTATGATGAAATAACTTACAAAATTGTTTGAATAGTAGCTAATCCCGACATAAGTTAAAAAGATAAAAAAAAATCATAAAATAACAATAGAAATAAATAAAAATTCAAAAAAAAACTAGAAAAATAAATAAAAATAGAAAAAAAACAAAGGAAGTAGCAAGCTTCAAAGAGTTTTTGCTAATTTTCATAGAGATTTCTTGCTTTCAATGTTTTTTCATAGTTTTCGCTGAAGATCACTAATGCCCATTAAGAGACGCCTCACGAGCCTCTCAAAACGTGCAAGAGTCTTCTATTTTCTTTTAATTACAGAAAGACTAGAATACCCCTAACCTCATGTGATAATTCCAAAAAAATGAGATTAAAAAACCAAAAATACCACTTGACCTTAGGCAAGACAAAGTTTATTACAAGGGCTAGTCAGTAATTACATAGTATAAACATGTTAGAATGACCAAAAGGCCCTTGACTCCATGTGATAATTGCGAAAAAATCAAGGTTTGAAAAACAAAAAATACCCCTTGCCCTTAGAAAAAAAAAATTGACCCCAAGGGCTATTTGGTAATTACACTGAAAAATATAAAAATTCAAAAATGCCCCTTAGACATCAGCCTTTTCTTCTTTTTTCTTCTTCTTCTTCTTTTTATTTTTTTATGGTCATAGGTGTAATTATACTATGCAAAAAAATATAAAAATGTTATTGTACCCTTATATATATATATATATATTCTATCTTTTGATAGTTTTTAAAGAGTAAAGTGGTTATTTTACTGTAAATTGTACTGTATGTTAAGCTATATCAATTGATCAAACAGAAACTATAGTCTTATAAATTGAATCAATATCACAGAAAGAAAAAGAAAAAGAGAGAGATGTAGAGAGAAGCTAGAGAGAGAGAGCAGAAACAAACTGATAGATTCACTTAATCAATTTGTAATTACACATAGTTATATATAAAGCTATAGATAACAAACTAACTAATTTCAGATAATTAACTAACTATTTACTATATTAAAATTATGACAAGTGTCACAATCTCAGGCATTATACTCTAACATTGTGGATAATCCACTACAGTGAAATACTGATTATTTTGAGACATATATACTGCTGCATGCAAATTGTGTACATATATCTCCTGCCACGCAGTTTTGCATGCAAAAACAACTCACCTACAATGTCAGAAACATGGAGGCAAGCGACCTGCAACACTATTCAAATATGGACACGCACATATACACATAGTAAAAGCTCAAACATCAATGTAAGAAACTAACTACCCAACGAATCCAGAAAAGCATAGTCATCAAATCTAGTTTAGCAGCTGATCTGGTTAAGAATATTCTAGGTAATTGGATCAAACTATAAGTTTGGATCAACTCGGTTCTATCAAAAAACCAAGGCTGCTTTTAATAAAAATTATTACAATTAACTTGATTGGATTTCATCCGAGTTTTACAGAATCGACTGGATTGTTAGTTTTTTTAAAATTATAGTCGAGATTTTATTGACTTCTGGCATATAAGATGATAGTTAAAGAAGTAGAAAAAAAACAAAATGAAAGCATGGCTGCTGAAAAAAAAACAGAGAATTTTTTTTAACTGGGTTTTTAGTTAATCTTCCAAGTTATCAAAATTTAACTACCTCAATCTCTAATAAAATGTTTCAAAAAAGATCTCAAACTTGTCGAACTCCAAATCGACAAGCCACTAAATCAAGCCGCTTAGCAGTACCATGTTTTATAAATATTCATGGAAAAACCTACGTCTCTCTTCGTCTCAAGCCAGCCTGATGCACGCCATAAACGACAAAGATTTTAGAACAATGCGATTACATTATGCAACACGTACCCATAAAGAAAATATGTGTAAGCAAGAAAGGGAATTGCAGACATGCAAAAGAAAGGACAAAATTACATGCAGAAAGTATTAGCAAAAACTGAGCAAACCGAATTGCCACGTCCCAGATGCGAAACCCACAATCTTGCACATAAATACCAGCCCACTTAACCCTGAAATTCCACAACACCGTAGAAGAACTACAGTAAGCATGGGTTCTTGTTCTTTGTTATCTCTTACTCTTTGCTTTCTTGTTCTCTTCAATTGTTGCTTTGCACAAATAGAGCAAGTATCCTCACGACATGGCCGGCAACAGCAGGGGCAACGACGCTCTCAACATAGCGAATGTCAAATTGATAGGATCAATGCCCTCGAGCCTGCTCGAAAGATCAGATCAGAGGCTGGTGTCACTGAGATTTGGGACGAGAATGATGAGCAGTTTCAGTGCGCTGGAGTTGTAGTTATCCGTCATACCATTAACAACCGAGGCCTCTTGTTGCCTGCGTACTCCAATGCACCTAAGCTCATCTTTGTAGAACAAGGCATGCATGCAATCAATTATTTCTACTTAATATGATAAAATCTCCCATCTACACTAAACTAATATCTCTTTTTGGTGTCAATGTAGGTAGGGGCATTCACGGAGCTGTATTTCCTGGCTGTCCAGAGACGTTCCAATCATCAGGAAATTCTTCTCAAGATCGAAGAGAAAGCTCCGAAGACCAGCACCAGAAGGTTCGACAAGTAAGAGAGGGTGATGTAGTTGCATTGCCTTCGGGAGTTGCTGATTGGTTTTATAACAATGGTGATTCACCTCTCGTTCTTGTTCAACTTCTCGACACAAGCAATCCTGCCAACCAGCTTGATCAGGATTTCAGGGTAAGAATCATAAAAATTCAAGCGTGCGATGTCATAAAATAAGCAAATTAACAAGGATTACTTCGTAAGCAAACATTAATTTTCCTTTTCAGGAATTTTTCCTGGCTGGAAACCCACGACAAGAATCACAAAGCCAAAGAAGCTCATACCAGAGAGGCCAATATGAAGGTCAACATGGACGCCGATATGAAGACGAAAGTCGGAGAGAACAGCAAGAAAGATCTCGCAATGTCTTCAGCGGTTTCAACGAGCAAATCCTTGCAGAAGCTTTCAACATTGACACCAAACTAGCAAGAAGGATGCAGAACGAAAATGATAACAGAGGAATCATTGTCCGAACTCAGCATGAACTTCATGTGATCAGTCCACGACAGAGTCAAGAGGAGGAAGAAAGACAACAAGAATCCCGAAGGAGCACACGTCGTCGTCATGAGGACAACGGTGTGGAGGAAACTTTCTGCACAGCCAGGTTGAAGATCAACATAAATGATCCAGAAGATGCTGATGTGTTTAATCCACGTGCCGGACGCCTCACTACTGTCAACAGCCTCAATCTCCCCATCCTTCGACATGTCCAGCTTAGCGCTGAGAGAGGTGTCCTTTACCAAGTAAGAAAATCCATGCAACCTTCATTTATTTTATTTTTTTTTCACATTACAGTACCTTTTCTTATTAAAAGAAAAATAACAAATCAAATTTATGGGAACTTGTACTGTAGAATGCTTTGATGTCACCATATTGGAACATCAATGCCCACAGCATAATGTACATCACAGGAGGAAATGGAAGGATTCAGATTGTTGGAGACAATGGACAGGCAGTATTTGATGGACAAGTTCGCAAGGGTCAAGTAGTAACAGCACCACAAAACTTTGCAGTGGTGATGAAGGCTGGAAGCCAAGGGCTCGAGTGGGTATCATTCAAGACTAATGACAATGCACAAATCAGTCAATTGGCAGGACGAGTCTCTACCATCCGGGCCTTGCCTGAAGAAGTGGTAGCAAACTCATTCCAGATCTCAAGGGAAGATGCCAGGAGGCTTAAGAACAACAGGGATGAAGTTGGTGTTCTTAGTGCGTCCCGTCAATCACAATATGGAAGGGATTAAGATTGCATCTATGAAATTGCAAGAGGCTTTATGTATGAATCACTACGGAGAAAGAAATAAGACTTAGGGGCATAAAATGTGGTCTGGTTTTGTTCCTTGTACTATGCTCGTATTATGCAGAAAATAAAATGTTCTCTGTTTTTTTAGTCGGTTCTGCTTTTGTTTCTATGATTTTTCCTTTCCATTTGATTAAAACTAAAAGCTTTTCCATCTATGAGATTAATTCAGGTAAAGGAAAATAAATAAATATATAAAATGTTAAATATATGCCCTTATGTAAAGGAAATATCTATGGATATATAGACACTGATAAAGTGCAGCAATTGATTTTGCTTATTTTGAAATAAACCTTAATGATATAGTTTTGAAGTTTTTGTTTTTAACATTTAGCCTTTGAGCTCAGATTAAAAAAATTAAAGTATGAAGACTTGAATAAAAATCTTGACAAAAATCTAAGGACTAAATTGGTATTATCTCTTAGAGTTGAGAGGAAACATTTACGCATTGTCTTGATATAGAAAAAAGACCAAGATAGTGGAGCATATCCTTAAAGGATCAAAATTATTTTAAAAATAAATTTATTATATATCTATATTTTTTATTTTTTCAACTAAACATATTAATGTATTTTCTATATTTATACTTTTTGTCTTAAAAACATTAATCAAATGCAACCATAAAATTAGGTGGTCACAAGTTACCAAAGAATAAACACAGAATGAAGAGCAAAGTTTTCAATATTTCTTAGCATGCATAATGAAATTTGAGTAATAATAATTAGAATTACCCGGCTTTAATGAGTTTGATGGGATTAATTTAGGTTATTATTTATGCACTTTGCTTTGAAAGGAAATGGTCTAAGTGGAAGTTTGGTTCGAATATCCGGCTTATTTCGATGATTTATATGGTTCAATTATGAATATGAAGTTGCCTTCAAGTTATATTGTTTATCAATACTAAAATTAGAAAAACAAAATATCCTTAATATGCGCTATACAGCAAGTTGAATATTTTTTCTTAATATAAAATAAAATTTTTAAGATGCTGATAATTTTTTTCTATTAAAAAAAATTAATCATGCATATAGAAGTTGAATCGATATAATTTGATTTATTTAGTGAGTTCAAAAACAACTTAAACAACCAGTAAACATCCATTCATATAAATCTATTAATCATTGAAGTAAAATAAATATCATTTCAATCCAAGTAAATAAATTTGATGTCCTTTAAAACTAAGAGGAATCAGGGAGATTGTGAGTAAATTAATTAGATAAAGTTTTCTAATGAATTTCTTACCATCAAGCAAATTTAATATCGAAAAATAATCTTAACTCACTCGACAATAGTCTTAGGAGAAAAGTCTATAAAAGTTATTTTAAACAACCGTTCAAAAGCTTGAGCAATTTAACTTAGTTTATTCCTCCCTGATAAATTAAAATGATAGTTGCAATAATCAAGTTAACTCCTTTGCTTCTTATTCTAGTATGTAACAATAATTACGAGTTAAAAAAACTAGAAAGCACATATAACAACAATTTTCATTCATAGAAATTTACACTTTTCTTGGATTCTATTGTCCACCGTCTTTATATCATATTCTCGGTCGTAGTGGGATGCTCAACATCATTTGAAATCCTTATATATGTATTTTAACTTTTATTCAACCCATGTTCTTATTTTAAAATTATAACTTTATAAAAAACTTGTCACAAGAAATAAGGTTTGAAACAAAAAACCCAAAATTCTTATTTTATAGTAATTAATTCATAAAATTTCTTATGCATGTCAAAGTCATAAAAATAACTTTTAATTAAGTTAAAAAACATTAAGGAATATAATGTAAAAGAATATATATATATATATATATATATATATATATATATATATAATGTAATGATAAAATTTTGACCCCGTCCAATGTAATGATTTGGACTTGTATGAACCTTGATTCACAAGTCCATAACTACTGAATCCATTACATGTCATTATGCATACTGCTAAGACTTAGCTACAAGGGGGGTGATTCAGTTTCATGTGTGAGCTAAAAATTTGTTTGGGCACCCCATATCATTTTAACAAGCATCGAGTCATTTCTGCAATCAAAATACTTTTAAACTTTCAGGATTGATTAGCATTAATTGCATGTTGGAGTTCGATCAAAATATTTTGCCAAAATAACTTTAAAGGAAACATCTTGTTATTTCAAACCAACAAAGAGATAAGATGTGATCCCAAAACAAAATGCAAAATAGCAAAATTCTAATACCATTGACAATTCATCGCTATTCTTAGATTAGCTTTTTTGGCAATATCTGTGTTTTGCCAAACATTTTCGATCACTTGTCATTCTAAAGATTTTCGGGGGGGTAATATAGCTAATGACATCACCTTTCACACACTCAACTTGCCTCTTGTTCATCCACTTTCAGAGTCATCTCTCATCATTGTTCTGGAATTCATGGCAGAACCTTCAATCTTTCCCCTCTTTATAGCTTGTTCAATTCTTTCGGCAATCCTCACAACTTCATGGAAATGTTGAGCTGAGCTTCCTATTAAATATTCATAATAAGGGGATTGAAAGGTGTTGGCGAATAAAGTCACCAATTTTGTCTCTACCAGTGGAGGTTGAACATATGTTGCCTTATCTCGCCATCTTTGCGCGTATGCCCTCACAGACTCTTGGTTTTCTTTCTCCATAGCCATTAGGATGGTTCTGTCAGGAGCAATTTCCAGATTAAATTTATACTGCTTCAAGAAGGCGTCTACCAGGTTTTTCCATGTCTTAATCTTAATATTGTCTAGTCTCATGTACCAACTCAGAGCAGATCCAGTGAGACTCTCTTGGAAAAAGTATATCAGCATCCTATCATCATAAATCACCTCGGTCATTTTATTGCAGTAAGATCAAAAGTGAGTGTTTGGACATTCTAATGCAGTGTATTTGATGAACTCTGGTATCCTAAAGTTCTTTGGTACTATGATGTTTGGTACCAAACACACTTCAGCTGCTCACATGGGATCAAACCAGTCATTACCCTCAACTACTCTTAATCTCTCTTCCAAAGCAGACAACTTGTCGTAATTCATAAAATCAGTGGATCTATTGCCAGGGGGATAGGGGTGATAGGCACAAATTATTGTTCTGCCGTTGAATTTGCACCCAAGTTTTGAGATGTCCCTGGGACATGGATTGATGGTGTTTTCACAAGAGGTTGTGCAATAATCCTTTTTCCATTTTTGGAGCCCAACACTTGTTCAAGCAGATCTGTAAGTCTAGTTACTTCAACTTTGATGCTTTCAATTTCATTTTGATAATGGGCCTCCAATTGAGCTCTTTCTTCATTTTCCATCTTTCAGGTGTAGCAAATCTTAATTGGGGACCTATGTTTCAACCTGGTTTCATGGATGATAAATGTATGAGTATGTTCCTATATGATGAGTTCAAGATGCTTTAAGAAAGGTTTACTTTGATGCAAAACAAAAGGTAACACACACAACCTAAGTAAATGTTCTATTCATTAAGTTAGACAAAAGGTAAGTTGACTATCTAGTCTCAAAAGGGTCTCATATCTGCCTCGTGACGATCTTCGTAAAGACAGTGTGGGGGCGTTGCAAGGAACAGTTAAGGCATGTATGCCTACCATTACCAAGCAGACACTCAAATATGAGTTGGGTGTTTCACGCATCTGAACCCTGACCAATAGCCATATGACAGATCGCTAATTCTCTACCTAACTTAGAAGCTTGTGTGTGCTTTCCAAAAATTAAAGTATATGATGCATGAGACAGTTCTATACGATGCATGAACATAAATGTACAGAAATTCAAACGTGTAATAAATAAATAAATAAAATAAGCTTATTAACAAAAAAAAAACACGCAAACCAAACAAAACACAATTATCAAACAAAAACAAAGCTTAGTCCACAAGGTCCCCAGCGGAGTTGCCATTCTGTCGCACGTGTGCGTCATCGCGGCAAAAACATCCCCCCTCAATGTAAACACCCAAAAGAAAATATATATATTTAGAGAGAGAGAGAGAGAGAGAGATGATGATGAATGCAGTTTTCGCTGCCGATGCAGAAATCGACAGCGACGCAGGTTTCACTGCCGATGCAGAAATCGGCAGCGATGCAGCTTTTTGTTGCCGATTATGGATTTGGCAGCGACGCAGCCTTCCCTACCGATACAGAAATCGACAGCGACACAGTTTTTCGCTGCCCATTTCTTGATCGGCAGCGACGCAGTTTTCGCTGCCGAGGCAGAAATCGGCAGCGATGCAGTTTTCGCTGCCGATTTCTCAATCAACAGTGACGCAGAGCTGGGAGGGAGGGGTAAAACTGGTTTTAGATAAACCAAACAAGGATAAGGACACACCTAAACCAACCCCCAAACAACCTATTTCATTTGATGGGTAGTATAAATTCAAAGAGGGGAGCGAGAATGACCCATCTTCTTCCCAAACCAGCAGCTGCATGCCATTCTTCCCTTCCCCTTTCACAACAGAAACGTGAATCAGACAAGTAGAGATTACCTTGTGAGCTTGTGAGGGAGAGATGAGACCTTGAGAGAGGAGTGGGCAGCTGCATAGAGGAGAGGAAAAAGAGAGCTGGAAAACGTGAGAGGAAGAAGAAGGAGGAGAACCAGCAGCTGAAGAGAAAAGAATAGTGTCAAACCTTCCTCAAACTTAGTTAAATTCAGAAGGTATTGGTCATGAAACTCCCTTTCCTCTCCCCCTTAAGATCAAAAACGAAAATGAAGAAGAAAAACCCTAAGAAAAATTGATCTAAGATCTAAGCCAGCTATGAGGGAAACTTAAATCAACTAGGAGAACTAGCAAACAGAAGTGAAATAAAGTCAATTTCAAAACATCTAACAATTATGGTAGAAGGCTGGCATTAACTATGGGTAGGCCAGCATGCATGTGTGTGTGTGTTCTGCTGAAATTTAATTCTTTCTGCTGTGATGTTACTGCTGGAATTAATGTGTTCTTCTGTGATGATTGTTGCTGAAATCAATGTGTTCTGCTGTGATGTTGTTGCTGAAATTTAACGTTTTCTGTTGTGATGTTGCTGCTGAAATTAATGTGTTTTGTTGTGATGATTGTTGCTGAAATTAATGTGTTTTGTTGTGATGTTGTTGCTGAAATTTAATGTGTTCTGTTGTGATGTTGTTGCTGGAATTTTTGTTGAAGAACTATGTGCTGAAATTGATGGTTCCGATTTATGTGTTGCGCAGCGAAATTCTGTTTCGCTGCCGAAACCGAACCTCCTGCAGCGAATCGATATTCGCTGCCGATTTGTGTCTTGCGCAGCGAAATTCTGTTTCGCTGCCGCAACGAAACCTCCTGCAGCGAATCGATATTCGCTGCCGATTTGTGTGTTGCGCAATGAAATTCTGTTTCGCTGCCACAACAGAACCTCCTGCAGCGAAATTCTGTTTCGCTGCCGCAACCGAAATTCCTGCAGCGAATCGATATTCACTGCCGATTTATATATTGCCCAGCGAAATTCTGTTTTGCTGCCGCAACGGAACCTCCTGCAGCGAATCGATATTCGCTGCCGATTTGTGTGCTGCGCAGCGAAATTCTGTTTCGCTGCCGCAACTGAACCTCCTGCAGCGAATCTATATTCGCTGCCGATTTGTGTGTTGCGCAGCGAAATTCTGTTTCGCTGCCGAAACCGAACCTCCTGCAGCGAGTCGATATTCGCTGCCGAATTGTGTGTTGTGCAGCGAAATTCTGTTTCGTTGCCGCGACTGAACCTCCTGCAGCGAATTGATATTCGCTGCCGAATTGTGTGTTGTGCAGCGAAGTTCTGTTTCGCTGCCAAAACTGAACTTCCTGCAGCGAATTGATATTTGCTACCGAGTTGTGCGTTGTGCAGCGAAACTGTGGCACCCACAGCGATGCAGTTTTCGCTGCCGAACGGGCTGCCGTTAGCGAAACAGTCGTCGCTGCCGAACTGGCAGCCAGCAGCGAACCAGTTCTCGCTGCCGATTCCTACAATAAGCCTCCTAGGCAGGAATGATTTAAATGCTAGTAACAATTTCATGATATGATGGTGTAAAATATGAAACACTTGAATGTGAACATATGAACTCTTGAAACAAGTGTGATGATGAATATGATTCAAAAATAAAATAAATACAACTGTGCTGATTTGTGACCATTGATGTCTTAGGTGGTGCGGTCAGGATTGGACCATCATCAAGACAGGAACGACCCAGAGGTGGAGCAGGTAGGTGACTTGCACCTTTCTTTTTCTTACGTTGAATCTTGAAATATTTTAACTTGAGTACTATCATATTGTTAGAACCGATATTAGATTGTTGAACGCTTAAATGTTGATTAAAGATTGATTAGCTTCGGCTAATGGCATCCGAATGGATGGCCGGGACAAAAGAGTGATTAGCTTCGACTAATGGCATCCAAACGGATGGTCGGGACAAAGAATGATTAGCTTTGGCTAATGGCGTCCGAATGGATGGCCAGGATGAAGGATTGATTAGCTTCGGCTAATGGCATCCAAACGGATGGCCGGGACAAAGAATGATTAGCTTTGGCTAATGGCGTCCGAATGGATGGCCAGGATGAAGGATTGATTAGCTTCGGCTAATGGCATCCAAACGGATGGCCGGGACAAAGAATGATTAGCTTTGGCTAATGGCATCCAAATGGATGGATGGCCGGGATAAAAGAGTGACTTCGCTGTCGATTCTGGATGGGCAACGACACGGTATTCGCTGCCGATACAGAAATCAGCAGCAACGTAGATTCCGCTGCCGATTCTGGATCAGCAGTGACGCAGTCTTCGCTGCCGATACAGAAATCGGCAGCGACACAGTTTTCGCTGTCGATTCCTTGATCGGCAGCAATGCAGTTTCTGCTGCCGATTTTTGGGATCGGCAACGACGCAGCTTTCGCCATGGAATCCGGATGGATGGCCGGGACAAATGAATGACTAGTTTTGGCGAATGGCATCCGAAAACTAGAGTATCTATATGTACTACTAGTTGTTATAGCAAATACATGAAGAAATTATATTTGTTAATGCTTTATTTAATTGCCAAACCGTTAGTTAACATTATTATTATTATTAAGTATTTGCATTCTCTTAAATGTTTGTACTGCTGCAGGGACTTCACACCAACGAGATGCCTAGGAAACCCGATACACGGGAACCTACTTTTGCAAGGAATTATGTAGATGTATTTTAAATCACAATGTATTTTGTATGGATCAATGTATTGAATGTATAACTTTTATTAGATCCTTTTTGTTTAAAATTGTGATGACTATTAGTAGGATAAGACTGCAAACTCATGTCTATGTATATATTTTTAATATGAACTTCAAATCAAGCAACCTTAATATTACGTGTTTGTGTAAGTTTCACTTTGAAATGAAATGTTGATTGTATGGATTATATTTTGATGATGTGAGGATTTAGATCCATTGATTGCCGGCACCATGTGGATTGAATGCATATATATATATATATATATATATATATATAAATTTACTATGTTTTGGGCTTGGAAAGCCGGGTTGTTACACTCAAAATGTATCTAAATACAGCAAATCATGAAAATGTGGGGAAACAAGGGATTCTTGTCTTTTATTAGTGGAAAAATAGAATGGGAGTCGCCACCTAGTATTTTGGTCACTAGGAACCCTAACTAGCCTCAGAGATCAGGTACGGGGAGTGATTGCGTAAAGGGAAGGTTTTAGCACCCCAAATACGCCCTACCTAAGGTAAGCTGCATTGTTTAATTGTCTGATAAAATCTAAAGTCTTGTCTTGTTTTCTAGTTGTTGGTCCGTCTATAGTTTAAGAAAAAAAAAATCATCTTCAGTAAAGAGATCCTTATCTTATCGGGTATGACCTAACTGTTCTAACGTCAACAAAAGAATTTTAATATCCGGAATACGTCTTACGTATAAGATCATAACCCTAGATATTAAAGGAAAACAAAATAAGTTTTTTGGAAATTTTGAAATATTGGCTTAGTTTTCGTGACCTTAATAAACTGGTTATTAAAGCCAAAATACATGTTAATACAAATTTTTGAATCTTTGTTGTATGGAAATATGATAAGTTTTTTTTTTTTTTTTGAAAGACTAGAACGTATGCATGAAAATAAAATTTTTTTTTTTTGTGATTTTGTCGAAAACCATGTATTTTAATACCAAATTTATATCTTTACAATATAAAAATACAAACCAGTATTAATTAAAATGCAGTAAAAAAAATTACGGAACATCACAGAATTTTTGAAATAATGTTTTGAATATTTTTTTTTGGGCTAGGCCCAGCCCGACCCATGTGGCTGGGCTGGACCCAGCCAATGACCCCGCCGGTTTTAGGATGCACGCGTGAGTGCTGACTGTTCAAGTGAATTATAATTCACTTGAACAGTAAAAATGCAAAAGGAAATCGCATGCACAGAGACGAAAAACGCATACCTGGAAGTGGAAACGAAAGGGGCGAAGGTGATGGCGAAGGCGTGCTGGCTGGTCTCTTCTGTGCTTTCGCCTGTTTTAGTTCTTCTCCTCTGTTCCTTGTTTTCTTTTCTCTGTTTCTCTTGTTTTTTTCATGATGTTCTGCCCCTGTTCTTCTCTTTCTTCAGTTCCTTTTTCTCTGCTCTCTCAGTGCATTTTCTCTTCTCTCGCTGTCTTTTTTTTTCTTTCCTATGCCATTCCCCTCTGGTTTCCCCGTCCCTCTGTTTTTCCTTTCCTCTCTCGTTACTTTTCCTCCCACTTGTTTCTCCTCTCTCTCTGTCTCGTCTTTCTCCTTTCCGTCCTCCTTGGTTTCCTCTCTTTTTTTCTGTTTTATTTTTTCTGCTGTCTCCTCCCTTTGGTTCAGTCTTCTTCTGCTGCTTTTATAGGTCAGAGAAGGCTTTGTGCTGGTAACGGCTGGCTTGATAACGGTTTGCAGGGGGATGATAGCCGTTAAACACGCCCCTTGATGTCTCCATTGCTAACGTCTCCTTCCATTATCGTCACCGATTCACAGCTGTTCGAAGACCATTAATGGTGGAAACGGCGCCGTTTCAAAATTTCAAAATGAATATTTCTGATTTGGTCCTTGGATGTTTTTTACAATTTTGTAATCAAGCCCCCCAGAAAACTTATAATTAGACCCCTTGATTTTATCGCCTTTTCCGATTTAGTCCTTGGTTTTGGATTGTTTCAATTAGGTCCTTAATTGGCCACCAAACTTCAATAATTATACACTTAAACCCCTGATTTGACCAAATCAACTCTTCAAAATTATAATTGGACCCCATAACTTTAATTACTTCCAATAAAAGCCTAAATTGACTTAAAAAATTAATTTTCTTGCAATTAAACCCTTCATAAATTCAATTAAACCTTGAATAAAATTTAATTGAGTCCATAAACATCTTATTTTGGACTTTTATTTCTCAACTTGAATTTTCTTTATTAATAGGGCTCTCATCAGTAAAAAAATATAACGTCAAATTTCAATTCTTGTATTTTTGAACCTCCTCAACCAATTTCTAGTCATTTTATGGGTGTTCCAGCATCTTTTTCTCACTCATGTTATTTTTTTATATTTTTTTATTCCTTCCGAATATTTTTTTGTATTTTTTTATTTTTTGTATAGGAACCCAAAAATGGGTAACAATATTTATTTTACTGTAAATTGTACTATATGTTAAGCTATATTAATTGATCAAACAGAAACTATAGTCTTATAAATTGAATCAATATCAGAAAGAAAAAGAGAAAGAGAGAGATGTAGAGAGAAGCTAGAGAGAGAGCAGAACAAACTGATAGATTCACTTAATCAATTTGTAATTACACATAGTTATATATAAAGCTATAGATAACAAACTAACTAATTTCAGATAACTAACTAACTATTTACTATATTAAAATTATGACAAGTGTCACAATCTCAGGCATTATACTCTAACATTGTGGATAATCCACTACAGTGAAATACTGATTATTTTGAGACATATATACTGCTGCATGCAAATTGTGTACATATATCTCCTGCCACGCAGTTTTGCATGCAAAAACAACTCACCTACAATGTCAGAAACATGGAGGCAAGCGACCTGCAACACTATTCAAATATGGACACGCACATATACACATAGTAAAAGCTCAAACATCAATGTAAGAAACTAACTACCCAACGAATCCAGAAAAGCATAGTCATCAAATCTAGTTTAGCAGCTGATCTGGTTAAGAATATTCTAGGTAATTGGATCAAACTATAAGTTTGGATCAACTCGGTTCTATCAAAAAACCAAGGCTGCTTTTAATAAAAATTATTACAATTAACTTGATTGGATTTCATCCGAGTTTTACAGAATCGACTGGATTGTTAGTTTTTTTAAAATTATAGTCGAGATTTTATTGACTTCTGGCATATAAGATGATAGTTAAAGAAGTAGAAAAAAATAACAAAATGAAAGCATGGCTGCTGAAAAAAAAACAGAGAATTTTTTTTAACTGGGTTTTTAGTTAATCTTCCAAGTTATCAAAATTTAACTACCTCAATCTCTAATAAAATGTTTCAAAAAAGATCTCAAACTTGTCGAACTCCAAATCGACAAGCCACTAAATCAAGCCGCTTAGCAGTACCATGTTTTATAAATATTCATGGAAAAACCTACGTCTCTCTTCGTCTCAAGCCAGCCTGATGCACGCCATAAACGACAAAGATTTTAGAACAATGCGATTACATTATGCAACACGTACCCATAAAGAAAATATGTGTAAGCAAGAAAGGGAATTGCAGACATGCAAAAGAAAGGACAAAATTACATGCAGAAAGTATTAGCAAAAACTGAGCAAACCGAATTGCCACGTCCCAGATGCGAAACCCACAATCTTGCACATAAATACCAGCCCACTTAACCCTGAAATTCCACAACACCGTAGAAGAACTACAGTAAGCATGGGTTCTTGTTCTTTGTTATCTCTTACTCTTTGCTTTCTTGTTCTCTTCAATTGTTGCTTTGCACAAATAGAGCAAGTATCCTCACGACATGGCCGGCAACAGCAGGGGCAACGACGCTCTCAACATAGCGAATGTCAAATTGATAGGATCAATGCCCTCGAGCCTGCTCGAAAGATCAGATCAGAGGCTGGTGTCACTGAGATTTGGGACGAGAATGATGAGCAGTTTCAGTGCGCTGGAGTTGTAGTTATCCGTCATACCATTAACAACCGAGGCCTCTTGTTGCCTGCGTACTCCAATGCACCTAAGCTCATCTTTGTAGAACAAGGCATGCATGCAATCAATTATTTCTACTTAATATGATAAAATCTCCCATCTACACTAAACTAATATCTCTTTTTGGTGTCAATGTAGGTAGGGGCATTCACGGAGCTGTATTTCCTGGCTGTCCAGAGACGTTCCAATCATCAGGAAATTCTTCTCAAGATCGAAGAGAAAGCTCCGAAGACCAGCACCAGAAGGTTCGACAAGTAAGAGAGGGTGATGTAGTTGCATTGCCTTCGGGAGTTGCTGATTGGTTTTATAACAATGGTGATTCACCTCTCGTTCTTGTTCAACTTCTCGACACAAGCAATCCTGCCAACCAGCTTGATCAGGATTTCAGGGTAAGAATCATAAAAATTCAAGCGTGCGATGTCATAAAATAAGCAAATTAACAAGGATTACTTCGTAAGCAAACATTAATTTTCCTTTTCAGGAATTTTTCCTGGCTGGAAACCCACGACAAGAATCACAAAGCCAAAGAAGCTCATACCAGAGAGGCCAATATGAAGGTCAACATGGACGCCGATATGAAGACGAAAGTCGGAGAGAACAGCAAGAAAGATCTCGCAATGTCTTCAGCGGTTTCAACGAGCAAATCCTTGCAGAAGCTTTCAACATTGACACCAAACTAGCAAGAAGGATGCAGAACGAAAATGATAACAGAGGAATCATTGTCCGAACTCAGCATGAACTTCATGTGATCAGTCCACGACAGAGTCAAGAGGAGGAAGAAAGACAACAAGAATCCCGAAGGAGCACACGTCGTCGTCATGAGGACAACGGTGTGGAGGAAACTTTCTGCACAGCCAGGTTGAAGATCAACATAAATGATCCAGAAGATGCTGATGTGTTTAATCCACGTGCCGGACGCCTCACTACTGTCAACAGCCTCAATCTCCCCATCCTTCGACATGTCCAGCTTAGCGCTGAGAGAGGTGTCCTTTACCAAGTAAGAAAATCCATGCAACCTTCATTTATTTTATTTTTTTTCACATTACAGTACCTTTTCTTATTAAAAGAAAAATAACAAATCAAATTTATGGGAACTTGTACTGTAGAATGCTTTGATGTCACCATATTGGAACATCAATGCCCACAGCATAATGTACATCACAGGAGGAAATGGAAGGATTCAGATTGTTGGAGACAATGGACAGGCAGTATTTGATGGACAAGTTCGCAAGGGTCAAGTAGTAACAGCACCACAAAACTTTGCAGTGGTGATGAAGGCTGGAAGCCAAGGGCTCGAGTGGGTATCATTCAAGACTAATGACAATGCACAAATCAGTCAATTGGCAGGACGAGTCTCTACCATCCGGGCCTTGCCTGAAGAAGTGGTAGCAAACTCATTCCAGATCTCAAGGGAAGATGCCAGGAGGCTTAAGAACAACAGGGATGAAGTTGGTGTTCTTAGTGCGTCCCGTCAATCACAATATGGAAAGGGATTAAGATTGCATCTATGAAATTGCAAGAGGCTTTATGTATGAATCACTACGGAGAAAGAAATAAGACTTAGGGGCATAAAATGTGGTCTGGTTTTGTTCCTTGTACTATGCTCGTATTATGCAGAAAATAAAATGTTCTCTGTTTTTTTAGTCGGTTCTGCTTTTGTTTCTATGATTTTTCCTTTCCATTTGATTAAAACTAAAAGCTTTTCCATCTATGAGATTAATTCAGGTAAAGGAAAATAAATAAATATATAAAATGTTAAATATATGCCCTTATGTAAAGGAAATGGATAAAGTGCCAATTGATTTTGCTTATGTAAACCTTAATGATATAGTTTTGAAGTTTTTGTTTTTAAACATTTATTTGAGCTCAGATTAAAAAAATATAGACTTGATAAAATCTTGACAAAAATGGACAAATTGCAATTGATTTACGCATGCTTATTTTGAAATAAAAAATTTGCTTAATGATATAGTTTAGAAGTTTTTGTTTTTTACCATTTAGCCTTTAAATATACAAGAACTCAGATTAAAAAAAATTAAAGTATGAAGACTAGAATAAAAATCTTGACAAGAATATAAAGATTAAATTGGTATTGTCTCTTAGGCAGCATTTGCGCTTTGTCTTGATATAGAAAAAGATCAAGATAGTGGAGCATATCCTTAAAGGATCAAAATTATTTTAAAAAATAAATTTATTATATATCTATATTTTTATTTTTTCAACTAAACATATTAATGTATTTTCTATATTTATACTTTTTGTCTTAAAAACATTAATCAAATGCAATGAAAAATTAGGTGGTAACAAGTTACCATAGAATAAACACAGAAATGAAGAGCAAGTTTTTCAATATTTCTTAGCATGCATAATGAAATTTGTGTAATAATAATTAGAATTACCCGGCTTTACTCAATTTAATGAGTTTGATGGGATTAATTTAGGTTATTATTTATGCACTTTGCTTTGAAAGGAAATGGTCTAAGTGGAAGTTTAGTTCGAATATCCGGCTTATTTCGATCATTTATTTGGTACAATTGTGAATATGAAGTTGCCTTCAAGTTATATTGTTTATCCATACTAAAATTAGAAAAACAAATATATCCTTAATATGCGGGTCAAATATTTTTTCTTAATATAAAATAAAAATTATCAAGGTGTTGATAATTTTTTTCTAGTAAAAAAAATAAATTAAACCATGCATATAGGAGTTGACTCGATATAATTTGATTTATTTGGTGAGTTTAAGACAACTTAAATAACCAATAAAAATATAATTTGACTCACAAAAATTTAAGACGATATTTTAAAATAAATAAATTGAAATGACAACATATTGAATCGGCATGGATTAACTTGCTAAATCCATGCTTTGAGTCAAAAGACCATGATAACTTTATATAAAACAAATTAAAACAAATTATAAAAATATAATTCTCAATCAATGAAATAGTAAAGGATGGATTTTAAAAAAATCAATTTTTAAACAAATAAAGTCTAAGTATTAAGCCAAGACTAGGTATGGAGCTCTTGGGGTCGGGTCGAAACCATCTACAAGTCACTTGAGGGGCGAAACCATGACTGAATCTAAAAAGTTTGAGGGTCAGGTTGAGACTGGCATGGGGTAGTTAAGGGTTGGACCAAGATTGACATGCCTAGATTTCAAGAAAAGACTATATGATTAGGGACCAAGTCAAT
The DNA here is from genome assembly GCF_005239225.2 of Populus alba. Classification (NCBI taxonomy): domain Eukaryota; kingdom Viridiplantae; phylum Streptophyta; class Magnoliopsida; order Malpighiales; family Salicaceae; genus Populus; species Populus alba. The sequence goes on from NC_133302.1 coordinate 3,903,797, forward strand.
ATTAAATATGAGGTGCATAATAAAATTCTAAAAATAAAAATAATAAATTGATATGTCGTTAATTTAGTTCAAAGATTTAGACATCAATTCCTATAAATTTGTTGATCATCGAAGTAAAATAAATATCATTTCACTCCAAGTAAAAATATTCGATGTCCTTTAAAGCTAAGAGGAATCAAGGAGATTATGAGTAAATTAATTAGATAAAGTTTTATAATCAATTTATTACTATCAAGCGAAGTTAATATTGAAAAACAATTTTAATTCACTCAGCAGTAGTCTTAGGAGAAAAGTCTATAAAAGTTATTATAAGTAACCGTTCAAAAGCTTGAACAATTTAACGTAACTTATTCCTCTCTAATAAATTAATGTGATAGTTGCAACAATCAAGTTAACTCATTTGCTTCTTATTCTAGTCCGTAACAACAATTTTCATTCATGGAATGTTAGAGACTTGATTTACACTTTTCTTAGATTCTAATGTCCACCGTCTTTATGTCATACTCCCGGTCGTAGTGGCATGCTCAATATTGTTGGAAATCTTTATATATGTACTTTAACTTTTATTCAATTCATATTCTTATTTTGAAATTATAACTCTATGAAAAACCTGTCACAAGAATTAATGTTCAAAAAAAAAAAAAAAAAAACTGAAATTCTTATATTATAGCAATTAATTTATAAAAATTTTTAGGAATGTCAAACTCATAAAAATAACTTTTAATAAGCTAAAAATAACATTAAGAAATATAATGTAAAAGGACTAATAAAAAAACACACACACACACACACACACATATATATATATATATATATATATATATATATATATATATATATATTGCACTTACTAATACCCATTAACCTTATTTTTTAAACACTTTTAAAATATAATACTAGACGTGTTTAAAAAATATTTATTTCATTAAATATCATTAACAATCCATATATACATATCAAAATCTCTTCTACTTTTTGAAAATAATATATATTATTGATTTATGTGCTTATTTTTTGTTAAATAACTTACATCATGTATTTAAAAAAATACATCAACCTGATTAGTAAAATTCTTGCTCAATTTAACAGAGGTTAAAGTTATCGATTGAAAAACTTGATCCAACTAGATTTTTTATGATATTGAATACTTGATGATAGTATGAAATTATTATCCCTATTCTTACATTATGTCCAAAAGGACCATAACGAGATTATGTTGCATAACAATATTACCTCTAATAAATACATAACAGATATATATATATATATATATATATAAAAGTGAGAATGAGTTACCCCACACATGTAAGTTTTTTTATTGAGCTTTAGCATCTGGGCTGAACATCACTTTGATGCCATGGTGCATAGCTAAAAGAGGCCCATTATATGTAGCTTTCTTCAATCCCTCGACGCTTTTGGTAAGTAAGAATATCAAACCATGTTTAGAGTGGCATCCAATAATTTAACTTTGAGGTGGAGATGGATTATATCATTATTTGACCAAGTATTGCTAAGTTTTTATTTTAGTAATGAATTAGAAAATAATATAAAATTATTATATTTAATAGCTTGATTATATAGTGGATAATTATTGAATTTTATAGCAAAGTATAGATTCCATCTATGAGATTTAAGTCAACCTTTGAATGAGATGTTCTTCTGTTAGCACTTAAATCTGAAATAATAGAGCAAATTGTAAAGCAATTCTCATTCAATAATATGCAGGCGAGGCTCGAGACTCCTTGCCTTTCATATAGTATTGTAGAGTTGTACATGTCAAGTACTTGCATCATTCTTTATCTGAATCTACTAAACACAACGAGGGCTATAAATTCTTTCTTTCTTTATCTCTGGAGCTCTTTGTGTTACCTTTGGCTACATCATTTTCTTCAGCTTAAACTTTGCTAACCGTTGGATTTACTTGGTGAAGAAAAATATGAAGAGGGATCGATGGAACTATTTTTTTCCCCTTTTCATGAACATGGATTCAACTTTCTCCTTATTTCTTTGTTTTTTTTTTTTTATCAATTCCTTTTTTGACACACTCCTTGTTGTATAATGGCGACTGAAGTGTAGATTAATCAATCGCCACCCTTCTTTTAGAAAAGGATATTACATGTAAAAATCCCCTTTCTCTAGCTTGTCCAATGGGGGAAAAAGCATGCAATGACTTCCTATCTACTTTGGAAGTTAATTAATGCCCTTGAAGGCAGGAGCCACTAGGGCTAGCATGGAAAGCAAGAACATAAATGTTAAACTAAAGACGGGCCCTTATTGATTTCCACTGGCACTACTTGTTTCAGCTCTGAGCGTTCTTTGTCAACTTCAGCTTTTAAACACTTCGCATCATTCATTTTCTCTTCTTTGCTTTTTCCCCATAAAACACTATAAAGACCTGCGACCAACATGAGCCCACCCAAAACACTACAGCACAAGAAGTGGACACAAGAAATTAAAAAAAAATGAAATAGTGATCATTAAATTTATACCTTTATAGCCCAAAATAAATAATTGAAAAATTAATGATATGGGTATATACAAGTCCCCCACTTATTCTCAATTAGATTCTCAGGCTATTTGTTTAATTCCTCAATTGGGACCTTAATTTATTAGAAAATCTCAATTTATTTCGTCATCTAAAAAGAGTAATTTTTTTTAAGAGAAATCATCAAGTTCTCTTCAAGAAAATTTATTTTGAATGCATAAATTTTAAAATCTAGACAAAATGAAAATGTTATATTAGTAGATATAGATGAGAGTACCCAATTGAGAATTTTCAATATATCAAGGATCTGATTGAGAAACAAAATTCAAATGGAAATCCAATTGAGAATAATATTAGCGTGTATAACTTGAAAGACTTATATAAGGTTTGAACAAATAATTAAAGTACCTTCCCAAAGTGATGATCTCGCATAGTAGAATAGCAGAAAAGAACATTGTAAAGACCAAATTGACTGGTGTAGACATGGCTAAAAACACTGGCCCTTTCTTCTCTATAATCCATGCTTGCAAGTAGAAAGTAACACCAGTCACCACAATTCCCTATCACAAATTGAAATTATCTGAATTAATATATAGGCATTTTCTACAACATGTTTGGATAATAATATTTGATTTTCAAATATTTTTTTCCTAAAAGGCTACATAAATTTTCTCTAAACAATAACATAAAGATCATCAATAAAGCGGGTGGGATTTAAGTTGTGTTTCACAAAAAATAGATAAGAGTTGATCGGATAAAAAAATCATTAAATTTTATTTTTACGATATTATTTTTGTTTTTTTTAAAATGAATTAATTTAAATTAATTTATCTAACTCATAACTCATAACTCGAGCATTGCCCCTGAGTCAATCTCTAAATTAGATTTAATAAATATGCCTTAATAACAACGTAATAATGGATCATAATATTCTATAAAATATGAAAAGTCATTTTGGCAACTAAATAATGTGAGGGAAAGAAGTATAAAGAATAGATAAGAGAACTTACACAGTAAGCCACAGCAAGAAGTCTAACATTCCAGCCCAGCTCCCACTCACGAGGATCTCTTTCAAAGCCAATGGCAATGGCAAATAATTGAATTGTGCTTAGAAAGCACTGAAGAGTTATGAGTAGAAGCTTTGATGGGTAATCTTTCAGAACCCGTCCCTGTCCCAAAACAGTAGCAACTTAGGTCATTATTACTAAAACCTTATTAATTTATTTTACAGTGTAATTGTGATTATTTTTTAAATAATTTTTTGTGCTAAAATACATGTCAATAATTTTTTTTAATTTTTAAAAATTATTTTTGACATCAGCAAATCAAAATGATTTGAAAACAATAAAAATATATTAATTTGAAATTAAAAAAAATTAAATTTTATTAAAAATATTTTTGAAACGCAAAAATAAACAGGGTCTAAAACGTTAATAAACAGAAATTCAAAGGGTGGTCTTGGTGTTAGAATTTATTGGGTTAGAATATAGTTTATTCAATTATAGAATCATAGACACATAGAAGAGGCTAGACTAGATAGAGCTACGTACCTGCAACACGAGCCACAAGCCCCATAAGATGTTGGACACGAACAAGAGGAAGCAACCCTTTATCCTGGTTTGGCTAGAAGGAGCATGACTTACAATTCCATGGCTGTTATGGCTCTCAAAGAGGTGATGAGGACACAAAAGATTAAAGTGAGGACCCTTGTATAAGGCAAGGGTTATTGCACCAGCAATACATGCTATTATCCCAACAATCTTCGCAATCCCTGAGACTGACCTCAATTTCAACACCTCCATTCTATAATCACAAACAAAACGTTTCAATTAATTTACAAATATATAAAATGGTAATTTATATTTTTTGTTAATTCTAAACTATAGTGTGTGTGTGTGTGTGTGTGTGTGTGTGTGTGTTAATGTATAAGGTTCCTTAAGGTCACCATAATTAATTACATGAATAATGATTCTTAAGAGATTACTTGAGTTTTAAAGGGAGGGAAAATGAGTACTAAAGCTATTTTTAGTGGTGGGCCATAGTATAAAAATCCTAGATTTAAAATGGATAAAAAGCAAAGTTAACGAGAATAGCTGATAAAGTTAACATATTAATGAAGATGAATTTTGATAATTAAAAAAATAAAGTTAAGATTTTGAATCAAATTTAAGAAACATTTGAATCAAATCACTTTATTAATTAATTATCGTTCAAATCACTAATTTATCAACAAACATTTGAATCAGATTCCACTGTATATATTCGTATGAAAAAGTGCTTATAATATCCATTAGTTTAATGAGTATATTGTACTAATTATTAGCCATTATTTATTTAATATATGTTCTAAGGTATTCCTACAGAATTTATACCCATCAAGTTTAGTGGTAGGGATAACGTCAAAAACTAAATTCGAATAAGACATAGCAATGAACTCGAACCAAATTGGGATGGTGTCATTTTAGATGCATGAGAATCATTGATGTGACTAGTCTAATAATTGTAATTTGAGGAAGCACTAGGAGATCATAAATCTTCCAAACACAAGAAAAATTCTGTATTTCCTAAGTAGAAGTATCTATGCGTGAAAATATATTCAATTTTAGTAGATGTATTTGGAAAAAAAAATTAATATTGTGTTAAACATCTCTAAACTAGAGCCTAACCCTTCATGCTTTTGCAATAACATCTCGAAACTACAAATACTTTAATGGGAGTTTGCCAATTACCTGAGTAGAAGTGCCAAGAAGAAAGTGACGACAGGAAGGCAGTTTGAAATTGCAGCAGCCAAAGTTGCAGATGCATAGACGATGCCGATACCAAATATATCCAAGCACAAACTAATCCTAAAATGGAAACCACAAAATTAAAGAACATTCTCAAACTCTATAGAGACTAATTAGTTGATCATAAACACTCAAAATGAATCTATTTTTTCTTAATTCTGTAGCCGGAAGAAAGTAAAGATCATGCACGTGTTCATGCTACATAGCATGAAGACAGTACATATATCCTAGAGAAGGAAGAATTAAAGTGGTTGTAAATTGAATTTGAACACATACCCAAATAGAGAGAGGAAGAAAATTTTGCAGAAGGTCACGAACGACAGGGTTGGTCTATTTTTCCTATAGAATTCAAGATAAAAGTAAGGGTCAGCTTAATTTCAACATTATGGTTAATTAATAAAGATCAAGAATCAGTTCATACAGGAGGGGGGGAAATGATAAACAGCATGAGGATTGAATTGAATTATACCATTCGAAATAGAAAGCAAAAGGGGCTAAGAAAAGAGTTGCTGCTGCCTGTCTATAGAAGACGAACACATAGTTGTTCATACCACCATTGAAAGCAGCCTTGGATAGCATGAACATACCACCGTAGATTGATTGCACTAAAAGCACAGCCAAATAAGGCTTCTTTTCACCCATTACTCAAATAAGATAGGTATATATGAGAACTACAAGTTTTTTTTCTCTAAGATTATGGTAGCTAGAACTTCAGTAATGTTTAAAGCTAGAAACAATAAATATATGGGAAAAGCTAGCTTACATGCTTGGTTATGATCAACAAGGTTTATATAAGTTCAACATTCAAAGGGCAATGATGAGAATATCCAATGAAAACTACCGGCGGACTGGCCTCTTCTATGGGGAAGTGTGTGGCCAAGATAGTAGCCTACTTTAGCTACTATAACAAGGGACCACCAAAAGGTTATCTTATAATGGTGTCTCTATTCACTACTCATGCAGTGATTGATTTTTCAATTGTAACCCTTTTTCCATGAGAGGGACTTTGGTGGTATATCCAACCATCATATTTAGTTTCTTATCATGTGAGTATATACGTTGCCAAAATGAAATTTTCAACCACCCTGCCTTTGTATTTTTTTTTTTCCAAGAGGCAAGGACTTCTCCTTTGTTTTGTTTTCACAGAAAATACAAAAATACCAAAGTTTTTGCAAATTTTTTTTTATTTTTAAATTTTTGGAAATAAAAATAGAAAACCCTTTTATTTATTTATTTCACATATAAAAAAAAAAAAAAAAAACAGCAACCACAACCATTAATATTGGATTTAAGGATTGGGTTTCAATACTAAAGAGTTAGTGAGTTTTAAATTTGAGGGACCATTATGATGGTAATAATATAATGAGGAACATAAACAAAGAAAAAACAGCAAACAAAACCTGAAGCATATACAAACATTGTCCTTAAAGATATGTCCTCCACATAATATCATCCCCGTGATTCAACATGTTCTTCCTCCAAAACAAGGGAGGCATAAACAACAAGATAAAAATCATAAAGAAAAACCCAACAATGTTTAAAATGTGCAAGAAAAGTGCATGGTATATATAAGTTATTAGTTTGTAACAGTTAAGGAGAAAAATAAATTAGAGAATTAAAGAGGAGTAGCTCTTATAAAAGTTTTAAAAGTACAACATTTATTAGGAAAATGTAGCTGTTATTGTCGTTGGGGTGATGTCGGGGCAGATGCGCTTTAAGATGTGAGCCTTTTGAGAGGTATGTTGTTGGGAAGGGAAATAGTATTGAGTTTAATCATAAAATTATGATTAAGTTTCAAAAGTTTCCACTTAATATTAAGATTACTAGGAAACCTATGATATGCGAGAGTTGAAAAAGGAATGATTGTGCAAGAGAAAGACACATCACCCCCAATGCACCTTATTTAAAGTAACCTGCATTGTTGTTTTTGTTTTTCTAAGTCAAGTTTCTATATATTGATCTTCTTCTAAGGTCTAAGACAGATCTTCATTAGTGATAGAGTTTTTACCTTATTAGGTGAAATCATAGTCATTCTAAAGTTTAAATTTTATCATCGTATTTATTTTTCACTTTGTATCTTTAATACCCGAGGGTGTATTCTATTGTATGGTTTTACACCCCTAAATATTAAAGTCTACATCTAAACTCTAATATAAAATGAATAAAATGATCGGTAAAGGGTTTTTGATATTTTCACTACATCCTAATGAATAATCATGAATTGGTTACAATATCTATTTTTTTTGTTTTTATTAAAACATGAGAAAGATGCAAAAAAATTTTCTTTTGTTTTTTATGAAAACATGCTTGGAAAATTTTTTAGGATTTGACTGTATGCATGAAAACCAAATATTATTTTTTGAAAGGGGAAATTAATTTAAAATTTTTTAGATTTGTTTGAATTTTTAGATTTTTTTAGAAAAACATTTCGAAGAAAACCGAGTATTTTAATACCAAATCTGTATCTTTCAGTTTATAAATATACAGCTTAATATTATATAAAATTGGTAGAAAAACGTGAGAAAATCATATTTTTTTAAATGAATTTTGGATATTTTCATTTTAAAAAAAATATTATATTATATTGTTCTTATTATATTTTTATTTAATATATGGGCTTGGCCCGACCCGTCAAATAGGGCCAGACCCAGTCGAATTGGGCTGACTAAACGCCCAACAAATTTGGGCTCCTTTTTTTCTTTTCTTTTTCTTACTTTATGTTGGACCTAGCCTAGCTTTTTGGGCAAGGCTGAAACAGGTTTAGCCTAATGGGTATGCCCCTGATTATTCCTTCTTTATAATTTTTTGTTGTACTTGTTTCGTTCTTCGTTCTCATGTATAACACAATAATTTATCCTCTCAATCTGTTATTTATGTCTTTCTTGGTTATAGTAAAGGTAAAAAGGGGTATCGTTATTTTGATCTAATAACTTAAATACTTTTTATGTCTTGTTATTTTATCTTTCTTGAGCATATACCTTTCTTTTATATTATATCCACTACTCATAACTTGACTACATCTAATCTTATTTGTATAGATCCTTTTTTTTTTTAAATTCTGATAGTTTATCATCTCAGGTTCCTAGTACCTCAAATACCCCTCATGTTCGACCAATTCGTACGGATCATTATACAGGTATTGACTCTTTACTCTCTACCATACCTGAAGCTTCATTCTCCTTTACATGCCCTCCAGCTCCATCTAAGATTATGGATCTACCTCTACGTTAATCCATATGCATTCGTAAGTCCATTAAGTTACCTTATTCTTGTTATTCTTCATTAGTTACTTCTTTTTTAGCTTATATTCGTTGTCTCTCTAAACCTTCTTCATGTAAAAAGGCACTTATTAATTCTCTTTGACAACAAGTTATGGATAAGAAACTTTCTACTTTGCATAAGATAGATACTTGGAATTTGGTTCATCTACCTCCTAGTAAGAGTGTTGTTAGTTGTCATTGGGTGTATAAGATCAAGACTAATTTTGATGGATTTATTGAGTGATACAAAGGTAGGTTAGTTGCAAAATGATACTTTCAATAGTATGGTATGGATTATGAGGAGATATGTGCCCCTGTTACAAAAATAACTACTATTCGTACTTTTATTACATTAGCTTTGGTTCGTTAATGACAAATCTCTCAACTTGATATTAAAAATATCTTCTTAAATGGAGATCTTCAAAAAAAAAAGTTTATATAGTACCCCCTCATAGTGTTTCGCATGACTTTAGGTATGTTTGTAAGCTCAAAAAAGTTTTATATGGTCTTAAACAAACACCTCATACTTGGTTTGAGAAATTTTCTATTGAGATCTCTTCTCTTTGATTTGTTTCTAGTTGTCATGATTTTACTTTTTTTGTTAAGTACACTAATGCATATTGTGCCATCTTATCTTTATATGTTGATGATATGATTATTACTAGTAATGACATTGATGTTATTTCAATTTTGAAGACAAGTTAACTAGACAGTTTGAAATAAAAGATTTGGGTTATCTATGACATTACCTGGGTATTGAGGTAACTTACTCACCCAAAGATTACCTTCTTTCTCAGTCAAAATATGTTACAGATATTCTTGAGCAGCCTAAACTTACTGATAATAAGACTGTAGATACTCTTACTAAGGTTAAAGCAATGTATTCTTCTTTTGATGGTTTACCTTTATCAGATACTACTTTATGTTGTACTATTGTTGGGAGCTAGCTTGGTATATCTCATTATTTCTCGCCTAGATATTGTATATGTTGTTAATGTTGTTAGTTATTTTGTTGCTTCTCCTATTAGCTATCATTCATTGGGCAGTTGTTCTTCATATTTTGTGATATCTTCGGGGCATAGTCTTTTAGAATCTTTTACTTTCATCCATCTCTTCCTTGGATCTACGTGCATACTCTTATGCTAATCATGGCAGTAATCCTACAGATCGCAAGTTTATTACTGGTTTCTATATCTTTTTAAGTGATTCTCTTATTTCTTGGAAGAGTAAGAAATAATATATTGTTTTTCAATATTCAACCGAAGCAGAATATCGTGCTATGATATCTCTACTACCAAAGAGATTTTTTGGTTACGTTGGTTACTTGCAGATATGAATGTATCCATTTCTCATCCTACTCGTATGTATTATGACAACTAAAATTCTATTCAGATTGCTCAGAACTCAGTTTTTCATGAACTAATTAAACACTTGAGATCAATTGTCATCTTACTCATTATCATCTTAAGCATGACACCATTACTTTGCTTTTTGTTTCTTCTTCTTTACAGATTATAAATTTCTTTATCAAGTCGTATTTTATTTCTCATTTTTGTTTTCTGGTTGGTAAATTATCGATGCTTATAGTTGCCGCATCGTAAGTTTGAGGGGAGATTTTAAGAAATATATTTTATTTTGTTTTCTTTATTAAGAGTAGAATAATATTTTTATTTTAATTTATATATAATCCATTTGTATGGAGGTTAGCATAATTTTTCTTAAGAATAAAGTGATTATGCAATATGAAATCCTACCCTTTTCCTTTTTTATTTTTTTTTTATTTTTCTTTGTTTAACAGCATGTTCATCAAGCTACATTATTTGTTTATGTAGTGTTCTAGTAATGTAGCTTTTCTTGGTTTGGTATATCTGCATATCCATAAATTTTGTAGATTCGTATTTGTTTTGTTTTCTCTCTCTTTTTTTAGTGTTTTAATGCAAATTATTGCCCATAAAAAAATGCGTAGACCATACATTAGAATTTAATAAATAAGATTTCATTGAGGTACTGAAAGGTTCCGCTTTACTTGATATAGATATGCATATTTTGTGGTACGTGATTGATAAAAGTAAAGGTTAACATTCCTGGTTCCCATTTTTCATCCGTTTATTTATTTGTATATGATTACTTTTTCAAAAGCATGATAATTATTATTTTTAATTATGTAATGGCCAGCAAACATTACATAAAGAGCTTTTTAGTGTTACTCAAAGAATATAAAGAATTCGATGATGCCTAGCTATTTCAAAGGCTTCAAGAACAAGAAACATCCTTCTAATATTAATTTAACCATCCAATTTCAGCCATTCTCATAAAATATGGAAAATTTTTAAATACCCATATCCCTATATATATATATATATATATATATATATATATATATATATATATATATATATATATATATTTTGTCACCTTGAATTTTACGGTTTAAAAGAGAGCATTTGGTTTCTAGATAGTTGAGATTTGAGTTAAATGTGTAGTTTTCATAGAAAGATTTCAAATTTCTAACATTATTTTGATTTTTTTGGAAACTGATAGAACATGGTAACGATCCAATAGCTACTTTAAAATGATAGAGATGATGAACGAGTGCATTCTTAACCATAAAATATCTGCATGTGCATATGGGTGAAAAATCATGTATGGTCCCTCTTCTTTATAATTATGTCAAATCAAGTCATGTACTTCAAATTAGGTCAAATCGTATTATTCTCTACTACAAGTAAATTAAGATCACACAAGAAATTTTATATTACAAAAAAGAGAAAGAAAAAAAAACCAGAGTAAAAATCATAAATAAATAAATAAAATTTTGAACTTTGATATGAATATTCAAAGTTTTTTTGTTTTTCTTTCATCTTTGTATACATTTCTTTCTTCATCGGAAAAGATATTTAGAATAATTAACTATTGATAATAGTTCCGGTGAAGTACTGTAAAATTTCTCGAGATCTCATACCCTATAATATACGACAATTTATTATCCGTTTAATTTGTAAATAATTGGATGAAAGGGACTTGAACCAACTTTAATTGAAAGTAAAATAGTTGATTTTGTCTAATTTAAAGCAAAGAGTAATTTTAAAATAAAGAAACCAGAAGCTGACACCGAAGGCTCATATACATATAATTAAATAAACGTGGCATCTACTCGATGACACCAACTATGAGATTCAACAACTTCAAGATAACTTCTGTTTTCTTTCCTTCTCATCGGAGGAGGAAAGAGGCTGAAATTTTTATAAGCTGATAGGTTCTTACAAAGCAAATTAGTTTTTATTCTTCCACTTAAGTTCATGCAGCATTAAGAATCATGTTTAATTTTCTCCTTCGATCTTCTTGTTTTTTTTTTTATTATTAACATAGGTGTTCAGGCCAGTTTGGACACATCTCAACTAATCTCATGGACTCTAAAATTAATAACTATATAAATCTTTAATAATTTTCCAATTCAGGTTCATGACTAGGCTAGGTCAATAGAAAAACAAAGACTTAAAAACGGATATTGTTTCAGTTTTTTTTTTAAGAATAAAATTCTAAATTGACTTGAATTGCCTTAATTCACCCGTGACTCTCGAGCTTTAAGCAAGATTAGCCACATAATACGTCTTTTTGTTAAAGCGAGAGCCTCTAGTAGTAAACAAGATTTGCATGTGGTCTGCCATGAATCTTCTTTGAAATGTCAAAAAAGTTTAATCACGTTTTGGTCGATATCTCTTCGTCACGAGATTCATGAAATTGACCTTATATATGTCTATGCATGCAAGTATCATCGTGATTTACCACATGCTAAATCAAGATATGGCATCATTTTCTCGTCTAAAGGACTGGTACCTACGGCTCCAGATCTAGTTTGAACGTCGTCAACATAATAAATCAAGTGAATGAGTTTTGTTCTTGATGATAAATGGAGATAGTACTATATATTTTCTTGAAAGAATGGTCAATCAAATATTCTTTTGAAAGAGAACATTGAGTAATTTCAAGGTATCGGAATGAATTCTGTATGAAAGAGTCACAAAAACAACAAATCAAATTGTCCTGCAATTCTAAATTTATTCTCTTACAATGAAGCATATATCCACTTATAAATTTGCAGCACGTCAAACATATGAAACAATAGTGTAGCATAGATTCCTATTGTAGCCATGCATGATAGGAAAACTAATGGTGGGCTTGACCCTAATAGATATATTTTAACTGGTCAGATTTTAGATTTGTTTTATCAAGATTATCAATTCAAGTCTTATAAATTTCAGGACTAGTGAAAGGTTTACATGGCCATTAACTTCAGAACTCGTGGGATTAATCAAGATGCATGCAAGCTGGCCGGACACCTGCGTTAATTGTTAGAGTACAGTGCACTTATCATCATTTTGTTAGTTAGTTAGCTCTTAGTTAGTTAGTTAGCAGAGTTAGTTACATGCAATTAAAGTTGTTACAGTTGCATGTGTGTGTGTGTGTGTGTGTGTAACTAAAGCAGATCAATAAGAATGGAATAATAGAAAACAAAGATTCCTTCATTTTCTCTCTTTCTTGTCTCTCACTCAATCTCTCTGCACATACAACAATAGATACATGTTTACATGGTATCAGAGCTTTTAGCTCACGCTTGATCATCCTTTTCTTAATGCTTCCGCATACTCTATGCTTCTTCTTCTTCGCATTCTGCTCCTTGGTTGATAATCTGATAACCTTTCAATGGTGACTGCCTCACAACTTCAACTTCTGCAATCTCCAATCACAACTCTCATTTCTTTTATTCTTACTTCGGTTAATGTCAAGTTGGATGATTCCAATTACCTCAATTGGAACTTTTAGATGCAACTCTTGCTTGAAAGCAATGACATTATGGGATATGTTGATGGATCAACTCACTGTCCACCTCAGCTCAACTCAACTGCATGTGAATCTGGCACCACTTCTTCTAAAAATGATGAATTCATAGTCTGGAAAATGCATGACAGAGCCATCATGCAATTGATCACTGCTACATTATCATTTATTGCTATGTCTTGCGCAATTGGCAGCACTAGCTCCAAGGATATGTGGAATCGACTAAAGCAACAATTTTCAACTGTATCCAGAACTAGTATTTTCCATATGAAATCAAATCTTCAAACAATCAAGAAAGGAGCAGATTCAGTTTCACAATATCTTCATCATATCAAGCTAGGGACTATCTCTCTGCTGCTGGTGTCTACTTTGCTGATGAAGATAGTCATTCTTGCCTTAAATGGCTTGCCTACTGAATATAACACATTCACATGTGTTATAAGGGGACGTGAAAGTGTGATCTCCCTACATGAGTTTCGTTCATAGTTGCTTGCAGAGGAAGTGATGGTAGAAGCATCAGCTAATTCTCCTCTACTAACAGCAATGGCTACAACTACAGGTTTTTTCTGTAAATCATAGCTCATCTTCAAATGTTAATAGAGGTTTTAAACCTTATAATGGGAACAAAAACATTGGTAGAGGTCGGTTTAATCAGGGAACTAGACACTTTCACTCTAGACCGATGTTTTCCTTCTATGCCATATGAACACCCACACTCTAATCCTGGAGTTCTTGGCCCTTCTCCTAATCAGCAGTCTCGTAGTCATTCTTCATCTAAGATGCAAATCTGTCAATTATGCAATGCTGAGGGTCATACTGCCATGTTTTGTGATGCTTTTACTTATCAAAAACCCAAATGTCATATATGTGGCCGTCTTAATCACACTACCTGGTTTTGTTTTTATAATGACAAAGGACCAAACTATATTGGCATGCATTTTATTGTTGCTTATCCTTCTCAACAGTCTTATCCTATCCAATCACCAGTTATGCAACATTCCTCATATCGAGCTCCTTCACCTCTGCAACACTATGTTTCACCTCAAGTATGCTTCACTCTGCACCATGCAAGCCATACAAGCCTACCATGCAAGCCATGCACACTATGCTTCACTCTACACCTACAACATCCTCTTCTTCAGGATCATCTCAAGTATGGCTCACTGATTCTGGTGCAACCAATCATATGATAGCTGATGTGAATAATTTGACATTGGCCTCACCATATCTAATAGCTAACACAATCCATACTGTCAATGGTGAAGGTTTGACAGTATCTCATGTTGGTCAGTCTATCATCAATTCTTCTATGTCTTCACTAAAGTTAAATTATGTGTTACTTGTTCCTCAATTAACTCGGAATTTATTGTCAGTCCATCGGCTCTGCCTTGATAATAATTGCTGGCTTATTTTTTATGCCTCTTGCTTTTGGATTCAGGACAAAGCCACAAGGAGGATTCTTTACAGAGGCTTGTGCAGTAATGGCCTATATCTTATCCATGCATCTTCATCCTTATCTTCTACTCAGTCTTTGCTAGCTCAGGCGTTTCTTGGCCAACTAGTTCAGTCCAATCTATGGCACCATAGGTTAGGACATCCCACAAATTCTGTTGCCTCCCTCATGCTGAATAAAGCTCATATTCATGTTCCCAAATCTTCTCCCCCTATGATGTGTCATCCCCGTCTTGCAAGAAAAGTTAGCAAACTGCCCTTTCCTCTGCATCATCACAAATTTACTACTCTCTTTGTTACTATTCATACTAACTTATGGGGACATGCATCATGTATCTCAATGGATGGCTATAGATATTATACTATCTTTGTTGATGAATGTACACATTTTTACTGGTTGTTTCCCCTAGTAAATAAGTCTAATTTGTTCTCTACGTTTATTGTCTATTCCTTTCTTGTTACACAATATTCAGCTACTATTAAAATTTTGCAGTCTGATGGGGGGGAATATACCTACCATCGCTTAAAACAATTTCTTCTTGACAAAGGCATTGTCCATCACCTTTCTTGTCCACACACCCCTGAACAAAATGGGGTGGCTGAGAGGAAACATAGACATATTATGGAAACCACAATCACTCTATTGCACACAGCTAAACTACCATCTTAATTTTGGTCTTATGCATGTTTAACAGCTACATACCTCATCAACCATATGCCAACTCCTGTTCTTCTTCACAAGTCTCCTTTTGAGATGTTATTTAGGTCTTCTCCAGATCTTAATCACCTTAGGATATTTGGCTATGCATGTTTTCCTCTTCTTCATCCTTATAACCATAACAAACTACAACCCAAAACTTCCAAGTGTGTGTTTCTTGGATATGGCATCAAGTACAAAGGTTATTTGTGTTATAATGTGCCTACTTTGCGATTGTTTGTTTCCAGACATGTTATATTTGATGAAACACACTTTCTATATCTTGAATTCTCATAATCCTCGCTTACTGCTCAGTCCTCACCATTCTCTTCTTCCTCTACATGTCTTGTTCTTATTGTTAATACAGAGAACACAGTTATTTCTTCCAGCCCTGGTTCCCCTTCCCACCATCCACATAGTTTATCTGCAGTTTCTCATAGTTCTTAGTCCATTACTGCTTCCATGCAAGCTTCTTCTCCTCCTCCTATGGCACCTGCTTTCAGTATAAGTTCTTCTATGTTGATTCCTGATAACTTGCAAGTGGTCTTGTCCATTCCTCCTCTCAATTTGCATCCCATGCAAACTAGAAGCAAAAGTGGCATTCATAAAAGGAAGGCTTTCTTAACCAGTATTCAGGATTCTAGCCTGGTTGATATGTCTTTGACAGAGCCAGCAACTTACAAATCTGCCATCAAAGCTCCTGTGTGGTTACAGGCCATGCAAGATGAACTTAATGCATTACATACTTAGGGCACCTGGAGTCTTGTTCCCTTGCCAGCACAAAGGAACTTAGTGGGGTGCAAATGGATTTTCAAGATCAAATGTCATTCGGATGGGTCTATTGCTAGACAAAGCACGATTGGTCGCTCAAGGGTTTAGTTAGGAATATGGCCTGGATTATGGTGACACTTTTAATCCAATGGTGAAACCTGCCACCATTCGTCTAGTTTTTGCCCTTGCTGCTCATTTCAATTGGCCTCTCCGTTAATTAGATGTCAAGAATGCTTTCCTTCATGGCATTCTTCAAGAGGAGGTTTACATGTCCCAGCCCCTGGCTTTGCAGACTCATTACATCCTTATCATGTGTGCAAACTGCATAAATCCCTCTATAGCTTAAAACAAGCATCTAGGGCCTGGAATGACCGATTTACTCAGTTTCTGCCTTCCTTGAGGTTTGCCACCACCTATTCTAATTCATCCTTGTTTGTCAAGCATGTTGGTTCTCAAATTGTGGTATTGCTACTATATGTGGATGATATTATCCTCACAGGCAGTGCGTCTGCTGCCATTCTGCAGGTTATTCAAGCTCTCACCGCTAAATTTGATGTCACAAATTTAGGCTCCCTTCATTTCTTCCTGGGGATACAAATCACTCATACCTCTACTGGTTTGTTTTTATCATAATCCACATATGTTAAGGATTTGCTATGTAAATCTCAGATGGTTAATACTAAACCATGTGATACTCCATGTCTTCCTTATCATTGTCTACTTAAAGATGATGGGGCACCGTATCCTAATCCTATAGTTTATCGTAGCATTGTAAGGGCTCTGCAATACTTCACCTTCACTCGACCTAACATTGTGTTTTTTGTGCATCAAGTTTGCTAATTTATGCAGAATCCAATGGTGTGTCATTTCACTGCTGTGAAACAAATTTTACACTACCTTAAAGGCACCCTGCATGTTGGTATTTCTTATACTAAAGGAGATTTGCAGCTCAAGGCATTTAGTAATGCTGACTGGGTAGGGGACCCTAATGACAGACGCTTCACTACTAGCTTGGTAATATTTTTGGGGAACAATCCTATATCATGGTCCTCCAAGAAGCAACAAATTGTGTCCAGATCATCAACAGAGGTTGAATATCGAGCCTTATCCTTTACTACGGCTGAGGTGGATTGGCTCAATCAGTTATTAGCTTTTCTGCATATTTCATTACCTTATGTTCCTGTTCTTTTATGTGATAATCTCTTTGCCATTGCTCTATCCTTTAATTCTGTTCAGCATCAACGAACCAATCACATTGAGGTTGATGTGCATTTTGTTCATGAACGAGTATCCCCGAAGCAATTGTCAGTTCAATTTGTTTCCTCACAAGAACAATTTGCTGATATTCTTACCAAGGGGTTAAGTACTCCTCTCTTTCGCACTCATTGCTGCAATCTTAGACTTAGTTCTTCACACGCTTGATCTTGAGGGGGGATGTTAAAGTACAGTGCACTTATCATCATTCTGTTAGTTAGTTAGCTCTTAGTTAGTTAGTCAGTTATTTAGTTAGCAGAGTTAGTTACATGCAGTTAAAGTTGTTATATATATATATATATATATATATATAAAACTAACTAAAGCAGATCAATAAGAATGGAATAACAAAAAACAAAGATTCTTTCATTTGCTCTCTTTCTTGTCTCTCACTCAATCTCTCTGCATATACAACAATAGATACATGTTTACATTAATAAAAGAAAAAAACTAATGGTGGGTTTTCTTTAATTTTGATGTATGCAAAGGAAAGTCCGATGAAATTTGTGGCTGAATCCTGAATTAGCCCTTCTTCGCATCAAATTATGACATGTTTTTTAACTTGTAAAAGCGGAAAAGACTTCGATTAAGGCAGTCTACCAAAAAAAAAAAAGGCATTGGTAAATTTCACCATCACAAAGTGACAGCCTATCATGCGTAACATAATTGTGACAATCCCTTGAACTAAAACCCGTTCTAAAATGCCCTTCGACTAGCTACCTACCTACCTAGTCCTTTATTAAAGCTATGATGTTTTAATCATTCATGATTCCCTTAATTTTTCTACAATGCCTTAATTGTTGATTGCGAAATGCCTTCTGAATTCCTTGAAAACATGTGACTTTGATCCTCCCACAACTTGAGATTTGAAATTTGTCGGTTGAAATATGAACAAATACAAAAAATTTCTACTATCGGTTACAAATTAAGTTTGTATAATCACAAAATTCTGTAGTGTGTGTTTTTATTGTTATTAAAGAAATTCCATAGAGGGCCCCTATGGCATGGAGAACTTAGCTATCTATGTTACTAATTTAAGATTGCAAGTTAAAAAATTTAAAAGGTAAGTATATATGTTGATTAAAGAGGGTTTTTTTAATCTTTTTTTTTCATAATTATAAAAAAATTATATTATGGTGTTAATCTTAAAAGTTTAAATTATTAGATAAAATCCAATTAATATTTTATAAGTCTCTCCTATGTATCATTTCATATAAAAACTTTTTACTTCTAAAATTTATATAAGTTTATCATTATTTTATTTTTATTTTTATTAATTTAACTTTTAAAAAATAAAGATAGTAAGATTCACACTTTTCAATTTTGATATTTAAAAAATTAATTGAAATCAAAACTTAAAATGAAATATTTTTTATTGCTTGGCATGAAAATAATTAAAAACTAAAAAAACAATCGTAACGTATTGTTATTTATGGATTGGATGTTATAATTCCAAGCCGTATGACCTCATTCAATCATCGCTTAGCCGAACAAGACAAGTTTTTTCCTAGAGTCAACCTCATTGGATGTTATGGAAAAATTTGCATGTTGCTAAAAATGTTACATCTATTTTAGAAATTATAAAATCAGTTTGAAAATTCTTTTAAGGAAGAAAAAAAAACTGATGAATGCGCAAGGTAATATCTTTGAAATTTTTTATTTATTTGACTAAAAATACATTTGCCTAAGATAATATACTTACATATCTTATAAAAAAAACAAAATGCTTACGTTCATGAAATTATTTATGATGAAAAAGCAATAGTAAATTTAATAACTGACAATTGAATTTAATAGAATAAAATTACATGAAATTAAAAATTTAAAGGCAAATTATGAATGCAATTAAAAGCCATTGGAAGAATAGGAGTTTAATTGAAATTTTTCAATTTCAAATCAAAAACCCTAAACCACTGGTCATTCAAACTTAAAAAGAAAAAAATGTTAGTGACATGTCATTTGATTGATTGACCTTTGTTTTTTACAATTTTGATTGATCAAGTTGACAATTTCAAATACATGAATATAATGGACAACCTAGTCAACCTTGACAAAGCAACTTTCATCCAAAAACTGATATATTTTTAGTGTGTTCACACACAAAGTTTTCTCAATATGTTCTTATTAAGGGTTTATGATACTTTCCTCAAAATCAAGAAGTCAAAAATAGATTCAAAATCTTTTTAATCTTAACAAAACCTTATAAATACCCCCAAACTTAGAAAAAAAATGAAGAAAAAAAAAAAGGAAAAAAGTTTGTATCCAAAAGTAGATCTTTAGTGACTGTTCTTATTTTTTATTTTTTTTTTATTTTATATTTACATTTATAAGCCATTTTATATATATATATATATATATATATATATATATATATATATATAAACATGTGTGTTTCAAATTGGATATGGTTTGGAATTCAACAAAAATCACAAATATCTTTTTTTAATTTTATCAAAACACTAATAAAAAAATTTGTCTAAAAAAGCTATTTAAAAAAAAATTGACCAAATGATATCCATCGAATTCAGATATAAATCATAAACATGTGAAAAATCAAGTAGCACTTGTTAAAATTCAAATTATTCAAACCAAGAATTCTTCATGAGAGTTTGTCATTAGGCTTTGGAGGATGAATTTCTCAACATTTGGCCTAAATTACAAAACAATATAAATAAATAAATAAACAAACAAACCTAGAAAATGATGCGATCAACAAACCCAAAACCCAAATAGGCCTATAAATATCCAAACTAAACAAATGGAAACTCAATCCAATAGGCCCAAACATTTTGTCCAAATTTCATCCAGCCCATACATCCAGTCCGACAACACCAGCTCACGTGCAACGTGCAAAGCACACAAGTTATGGTTTTAAAAGGGGTTTTAACACTTCTCATCTCTCTCCTCCTCCTGTCTGTTAGTGTTTCCCTTCTTACAAGCCTTAAACCCCCCACTACTCCCATGAAATGAATCAGGCCCCACTTCAAATCTTTCTCAAAACCCTAAAAAAACCCTAAATCATGATCATACCAAAGCCCTTTTCTTCAAAAACCCTCCTTTCACTCACTACAAAACCCCTCTCTTCTTCACAATTTTTATATTCTATTTTCATCTCTCACTTCTCAACGTCATCACTAACACCTCGCCACTCTCACTCTCATTTTCATTCAGAATCGAAAAGTGTTAGGGTTTCAGTGTGGTGGGATTTTGAGAATTGCCATTTGCCAAGTGGGGTTAATGTCTATAGAGTTTCTCAAGCTATTACTGCAGCTGTTAGGGGTAATGGGATTAAAGGGCCTATTCAAATTACAGCTTTTGGTGATGTTTTGCAACTTTCAAGAGCTAATCAGGAAGCACTTTCTTCAACTGGGATCAACTTGGCTCACATTCCTAATGGTAGGTTTTTTTTTCCATTTTGCATCCATTTTACAATTAAATTTTCTGGCTTTTGTGTATTCTTTTTATACTTAATGCTAGTTTCTTGTTGGGGTATGTGAAAAGAATTGGAATTGTGTGTTGTTTAAGTTGGTGAATCAATGGATATGATAATGTATTTTTGTGTTTGGTGAAATTGATTGTGAATATTTTTGTTTGATTCTGGCCCTTTTTTTATATTAAAGTTTCAAGCTTTTTGTGAATTTTTGTTGATTGGATTTCTTTTTTCTAATTTTGGAAGGGTTTATCTAGTAATGAAGTGAAAATAATTGGATTTGATCGTTAAAGTATTGTCTGTATGTGTTTGATGAAAGGTCAGTATGTCATATGGATTAAAAGGAAAAAAAAAAAAAAAAACTGATTGGTATTGTATTGCAAGCTTTTTGTGAATTTTTGTTGATTGGATTTCTTTTTTCTAATTTTGGAAGGGTTTATCTAGTAATGAAGTGAAAATAATTGGATTTGATCGTTAAAGTATTGCCTGTATGTGTTTGATGAAAGGTCAGTATGTCATATGGATTAAAAGGAAAAAAAAAAAAAAAAAACCTGATTGGTATTGTATTGCTGAATGTGAAAATGGGATGAATTTCTGCATATAATAGGAAAGAAAAGTGCTTAATGGTTTGTTGTCGCTGAAAAGTTAATATCTTTTGTGTTTAGAAAATTACAGGCTTATTAGAATTGTTTTGAGTAGCTGAGAGTGTAGAATTATATGTTTTGGGAGCCAGTAGGATCGTTTGATCTTCACAGAAAATACTTTCATGTCTTAAATGAACTCTCGTGCTCCAATGGCTCTCATGCCTTTGCAAAGTTTCTGGTCATGCAGGTGGAAAGAACAGTGCTGACAGGTCTCTTCTCATTGATCTTATGTGTTGGGTTTCCCAAAATCCACCACCTGCCCATCTTTTTTTGATTTCTGGTGATAGGGACTTTGCAAATGTTCTACACCGGTTGAGGATGAACAACTACAATATATTGCTTGCTACCAAAGATACTGCCCCAAGTGTTCTCTGCAGTGCTGCGAGCATCATGTGGCTGTGGAATTCTTTGGTCAAAGGGGAAAACCTATCTGGAAGGCATTTTAACCAACCCCCTGATGGCCCCTATGCCTCTTGGTATGGCTATTATAAGGGGCCTCTGGAAGACCCCTTCTCTGTTGTTGAGCAACCAATATGCTCAAAGGTCGAGGACATGCCTGAGGCTAGTTCAGAGCCTGCAGTCCGTCCAATTCCAAAAGCAGTTATGAAGAAAATTGGTCACATTTTGAGTTCATGTCCTGAAGGAATGTCAATTACTGACCTTCGAATAGAGTTGATGAAAAGTAAGGTGTCTGTCGATAAAGACTTGTATGGGTATAAAAAGTTTTCCCGCTTCCTTTTATCCATGCCACATATATTGAAGCTCAAGGACAATGGTGATGGTCAGTTTAATGTACGTGGTGTCACTGTAAAAGTTCCCGAACCATTTCAGCCCAGTCTATGCAAGTCTACACCTACTGCTATTGACAATGGAAGTCAACCCATTACCAGGTCTTCAAAGTCAAATAGTGAGGAAATTTTTGTTTCTGGACCTGTGGATGGGAAGTTGTCATTGCCTTCATCTCCTAAACTAAATTTGGAAACACCGCCAACAAAAGTGCAGCAACCCTCTTCTCTTAATGAGAATGCTGTCAGAATGCATATTCAACAACTTCCAAAACAAATGGAACAGCTCCAACAGGCCCAGCCTCCAAAACAAATTGAACAGCCCCCTGCGGTTGCTGAAAAGGTTGAAATGGTTAATGCCAAGGTAATCAAGGATCATCTGCCTGCTGTGAAAGAACCAGTTTCTGCATCTGAAATGGGTTTTTTTAGGAAATTCTGGAGAAGATTGTTTGGTGGCAAGGATGATGATTCAATGTTGGAAAGTGATAATGCTCAAGTGGAATCTCCTGGTGATAGCTTGGTGAAGAAAAATGAGTACACTTTGGAACAATGTGATCCTTCTGGTGAGAGCCCTCAAGAGAAAGTTGAGAAGAAAATTGTAAAAACTCCAACTCAGGGTGATGATTTAGTGCATCCCATTGTGGAACCAACTTCGGAGAATAAAACTGCTATACGTTCTGAACTACATGGTGAAATGCCAAAAACAAGTCCAGGTTTATTTAACTGGATTTTGAATTGGTGTAAATTGCAGGGGAATAGTTCAGATACATCAAATGATCAACCCACCGAGATACCTGAGCAGATAAACAGTTATGCAGGAAAAACTGAGGTTTTTTCTGAGCATTCTTTTTGGAGAGAGATGAAATCTTTTATTTACACGAAGAAGGGATCCCTCCTTATCTCACAATCAAGGACCAGGTTTATGAATTTTACTTGCTTTATTGTTCTTTTTCTGCGGTTCTGGTGATAGTTGCTAGTCAGCTACTTTACTTCTTTTGTTATCCAGTGGTTCAATTTCTTTCTTTCGAAATTTATTTCTTCACCAAAGTGAGGAGGTTAGAATATAAAACTAAAAAACGTGATACTGAATATAAAAGAGTTATTGTACCCATACAGTGAGAACCTGAGAGGTATCTGGAATTGCATCACATTCATTTTATTATGGTTTTTCTATTCGTCCAACAAAACTTCCCAGCTCATTAAGACTCAGAAAACTGGCTAGGTTATGTCTTAAAATCTTTCTTTGTTTTCCTCAGTTCCTGATACTTTTTATATGTAATGAAATCCTTAGATGGGCAAGTCTTTTCTTTCAATGTTCTAGAAGGATTAATTTTTAGAGGGTAATGAAGATATTTTAATCTTAATGTGTACATAACCTTTAAGGTTAAATTACAATAACTCACGGTACTGAGACCACCCAAAATTTTGAAGATATTGCATAGACCCTCATTTTTATCCAAATTTCCCTTGGTGTTTTTAAAATTTCCTTGCTATAAAACGGGATGGTTTTTAAAATACCAGGGACATTCTGGGTACAAAAAGATAATCATTCATTGTAATATTTGTTTAATGTGGAAAGGGTTTTTTGTCGAATCATCAAGCTTTTGTGTGGTCCGTGTAATTTCACTACACTTGAGGGGTTATTATAATTTACCGTAAACTTAAAAGGAAAAAATGCAAAAATTGCAACTTTTGGTTTGGTGCTTTTGTTCCGAGCAAGAAGGTTATTTTGCAATAATTCCAGTATCTTGCACTTCCTTTATCTTGCAAATGTTAGTGGGTTTCTAAGGTGGCATTATGTGGCTAATATGCCATGTCATAGCCACATAAGAGACACACCAACACCACTTTAGCTTCTTCAGTATCACGTGTTTAAAACCTTCTGCATTGAGTTGAAAAGCATTGAAAGACATGGCGCAAATTATTATTTTTTTGCTCATTATTTATTTATTTATATCAGATATCACCAAGTTAAACAGTTGTATCAAACCTAAATAATGAACAATGGCAAATAATATTTTCTGTGCTCACTATTCACTTTTGTAGTTATTATTGGAAATATATTTATTCCATTTGTAATTGTTACTATAAGTTTTAATATTAAGCTTCAATGATGAAGAATTGAGTTAGCTCTTTTTCAGATGTTGCATATTTTATTTGAGAAAAGTTAATCATACTTTGATTTTAGACTAAACTCCAAGGAAATTGGAGCGACAAGTTCCAAAATGGTCACCAAATGAGAAAATTCCAAACAACAAGACGCCATTCTGCATTTTCCCTGCAATTTATCATTTTGGCCTTTTATTTGGCAACTTTGATTTTGATTCTTTCAACTCTAGTGAACTTGGTATAGTTGATAAATATTAGCATCAATTTTGATGTCTAGAACATGAGAAAAGAAGAAGAAAAACAGAGGTTGCAGTCAGTATCATATGTTAATGCTCTTCTATCTGTGATTTGTCAGGGAACAGATAGCACGAAATCTGCTGAAGGAAGGACCTTTGGTTCTTAGATCTCACAATGAAAGCGATGGCCTTCAACTGGTGGACATGATAATATCAGAGAAGAAATGGGTGGAAGAATTTCCATCTGAAGCTTTCCCTTTCAAGCTCACTCAGTTTGCTGCACAGAGTACGGTGGGTGATTCTCCTGCTTCAAATGGACTGAGTTCTATGTTTTTGAGCTCCCTATCACAGTCTACCCTGCAGAGACAGCCAGGACATGAAGGGGATAAAAAGATTCAGAACATTTCTCACACTGGAGTGTCCTCACCTGTCTCTGATGAAAAGCCTTCTGCAAGGTCTAGAAGTGAGATATTAGGTGACTGTCAAAAGCTTGTGAAAGAGATATTGAAGGAATTTCCAGGAGGATATAATATGGGCAGCTTTAGAAAGCTGTTCCTAGAGAGGTATGGCTATAACCTCAATGCCAAAAAGCTCGGTTACCCAAAGTTGGCATCCTTGCTTCAGATAATGCCTGGGGTAGAAATAGAATCCAATTATATTATTCCTAGCAATGAAATGGCTAAGCGATCAAGAGCGGGTAGAACTGTTCTTAATAGTAACTATCCTAGATCAGCCAGTTCAGACAGTGAATTATCGGATGCATCAAAGAAGGATGATGAATCGGACTCTACATGGGAAGAACTTGGTCCTGTTGACAATTCTATTTATGGCAAAGAGGCAAACGAATCAGTGTCAAGGATGAAAGGAATAGGTGGAAGTGTGAAGCAACCATTCCCTGATTATGAATATCCTCTCTCAGATGATGAATTTTCAGATTCAGAAAAGGAGTCTGGGAAGGTAACTAGGCCTGGAGGGAAAGCAAAGCCTGCATTTGAAGACGTAAACAGCGCATTACTGCAAATGCTTGATTCATGGTATAGCAGTAATGAAGGTGATATTAAGAACAAGCCAGAAAATCCGAAAAGCATGCTTGATTCGTCCACAAACAGTTTCCAGTCATCTGATTCTTCTGTGGCCGATCTGGTTGAGAATAAAAATGAAGTGGTTGTTGACAGCATATTAAGTAGTTTGAAGAAATCAAAGAAGCATAGGATGGGAGCTTGATTGTTCTCAAGTCTAAACGCAACCAGGGTCTTCTCCCTACGGATTGTTAGCACTTACAGAGGTGAGATTCATTCTTTTAGTATTTTTCTGGGAGTTCAAGACACAAGCTAGGGCTATATACGCTTTAGCTCCATTCTTTTTTTGCAGTAAGTGCTACCAAGGTTGGATAATCGATGCCATGGAGAGGCTCCATTAATTTTTGTGAACGAGGAGCTATTTCCTTCCTCATGTATCTGATAAATCTCGGATCACAGTCTATACACGCAGCCCTTTCGTTTAGTTCATGCCTTTTCCTTTCCAGGTTGATCATTAGGGTTTCACCGGAGAAGGACATATTGTGCCTGAGATTATGATATGAGAAAGGGCCTTGTCGTCGGGTCCTTGAGATTATGACATGAAAAAGGACCTTAGGTCACTGAGGACATATGTCCTCTCGAGACTCGAGAGTTCTAAATCACCACGCAAGCACATATGCCCTGCTAACGGAAGATTGACTTCAGGTTTGTTTACTAGTCAGTGTTTATTTTCACGGCAGTACTGAATTTAAAAAAAAAATTATTTTTTTTAATTTATCATTCATTTTAATATGTTAATAAAAAAAAATAATTTTAAAAAATAATAATAAAAAGTATTATTTTAATATATTTCTAAACAAAAAATAATTTAAAATTTTTAATAGTTATATAATGTACTACCAGGATCATTATTGAGGTTATTCAGTAGATCTAAATTAATTATTTTTATTAAAATAATTAAAACAGGCGATGATTTATTCAAATAAAAAAAAACAATTAATAATTTTGCAATCAATCAACATCAAGGGCTGTAACACAACTGTTCTTACAAAATAATTTAGTGCGTGCGTTAAACATGATAATGTGTGGTCAACTCAACACATTATCCGAAGATAAATAGCATAGCCAAAAAGTCTTTCTCGTCTAACCTTATCCAAAGTGATCACTTTAAATTTTTCTCGCCTGTTTTTGTGTTGTTTAATACTTTGTGTTAAAATTTATGTAGGAGTCTACTCAAGATAAGATAAGATCATCTGAATCACAAATCTAAATCTAGAGAGTTGGTATGGATCAACTGAAAAATTAAAATCAAATTATTTTAATAAAAAAAAATTAATGGATTAATTACTTAGTTTTGACTGGTCAAACTCAGGTTAATTGGGTTGTTGACTGAGTAAATTATGTTTTTATTTAAAAAAAAAAATTTAACTTGACCTTTCTAGATCTTGGGATACTTGGGTTCTAAATTGCGCTGTTTTATATTATTTTGAGGTTTGATTAGTGATTCACAATTAACCTTGCATAATAATTAATATTCAAAATTGAATAAGAAGCCTTGCCACGAGCTCTTCTAGTACACAACAGTTGAATTTGGTATTAATGAAAATGAAACGAGTATATTATTCTTTAATCCTTGGATTCCAAATGTGATTATAACTTAATCATTTATGTTTAATAAATTATAATTTAGTCCCTTGAATATTATTGACCCATTGTTTTATTAAAACATTTGTTGGCACTTCTAAATTCCAAATGTGCCCTTTGAAAATTTAATTTCTTAGTGGAAAACCAATTACAATTATAAAATATATTAAAAGGTCTAAGTAAAATATTGTAGAAATCACAATACCTAAAATCCTTTTCATTTTCATCCCCAAACTTGTTTTTTTAATAGCAGATTAATGCCTAATTTATTAAAATTTGTTAAGAAAATAACAAATTCAATAAAAGAGGATCAAAGTGTAACACAAGGAGAAATTCCATGATCATGACCAATGTCAAATTCACTAGAAAAAGTTTGGTCAACATACTTTTCTGAGTCTTAGTCCCTTTAGTGTTTTTAATTTTTATTTTGAAATAAAAATTTATTTTTTAAAAACATTCCAGCCTCTTCATTTGAGATAGAAAAGATAACAAAAAAAAAAAATTGGTGAATAATGACTTTTTAAAGATGAATTTTACCATTCTTGTGTAAATCAATTTCATTCTATGAAAAAATGAATACTGATTTTTTTATATATAAATATGACTAAAAAAGTAGATCATGTTCTTTAAATCATATTCCTAAATATCATTATATAATTTGTTGGTTAATAGATTAGCAGGTTTTTTCATAAAAATGAAGTCTACCCATTTAAGGAAGTAAGCAGGTCGACTCCTAATCATAATGATTATTTTTTATACCGAGTCACAAATTAATCAATTAAATTAAGTCAATCAAAATTATTTTTATTTTATTTTTTTAAAGTTAATACAACATCATTTTATATTTTTTTAAAAAATAAAATTAATAAGAAAGTTAATTAGAAAGACAAAGTTATAAATTAACCCTAGATATTTGACCAGTCAGCTCCCAAACAATTTTATTATAAACATTCTTATTAAATAACAGTGCTCAAATTCAGAATCGAGCATTACCAATCCACAAATTTTCTTTAAATAAACACACATTTTCTATTCATCAGTTTCTTGGTGTAGAGAAGGAAACGAAATTGCTAGAGTTAATTGGTTGCCATCTTCTTTCTTTACTGAAAATAGCCACACATCTTCTCTGAAAAGAGATTACAAAGTTGAAATTGATCTTAGAAATTGTTCTGTATTTTCCAACAAAAACGTCAAGAAGCTTGCAGAAATGGCAGTTTTTTGACATTGTTACCAGATGATCTGTGCACATATCTCATTTACTCCTCAAATTAAAGAGCTTAACAGAGGAGCAAGAAAACTTCTCTCTCATGCCTTTCTTCATCTATAGTTCAATTTTCTGGTGTCCATCCTAGACGTAAAGGAACCATACCAGTTCATCTCGAACATGGCGGTTAAACTCGGTTAAACTCTACCGCAAAGAAGACGGTTAAATTCTACCGCCACCAATCCATCTCGAACTTAGTGGCTAAACTTTACCGGTATGAAGATGGCTAGATACCAAGATGAGAAGAAGCTTAACACCTCTCATTCTTATTACTTCTTCTTTCAGGAGGCCCTGGAGCTGAAAAGGGGCTTCTTTCTGCCTTGGGTGAGTAATATAATTTGCATTAATAAACTCCGAGCAATTTACTGATTCAGTCCGGGCAACTTACGCCCTAGGATCATCCTTGAAGTACAAGCCTTGGGGACTAAGGTTGAAGATAAGTAAACAGCTATGCAGTCAAACTTTCTGACTTGAAATAAGTTAAAGAATAAAGCTAGTTCATAGAAAAGATTTTTCAATAAAAAATTGAAACCCGCCTAAAGTAATAACTTTAGGGTGTTCCAGGAAAGCAGCCTCCATTCTCCAAGAAGAAGCCATGGACACATGTTAAGGTGATTTGACTTGCATTTCTCAAAGCAAGTCCCCCTCCATTCTTTTCTAAGAAAATAATAATAAGATAATGGCTGGTGCAAACCAATTTCCACCACATTTCCTCTCATCAACAACCTAATCCTCACCATATAGGACCAAGCCATTGAGCTTTAATAATCATTATCTTAGCTCAGCATCTAGTGTATTGTTATCTTCTGTAAGAGAAATAAGCTATTTCATTTTTCTAGCCTAAAATAATGATGAAAGGATCCAGACAACACCACAAGAACTTCATCTATGCCTAAAAACAATGCCTAACTAGTCTCATCACTCGCATGGAGTTTGCTAATGAGAACCTCAACAATAATCTATTTTTCTATGAGCTTCTGTTAGGGTTCTTTCTATGATGAGGCAAATGCAAGAAACTTGCTTCTTTTTTCCCCTTTTGTTTCAAATGAGAACCTCAAAACTATATTTTCCAACGAGCTATTTTAAGGGTTTTTTCTTATCATAAAGAAAATTAGAGAAAAAAAGTTTTCTCCCCTTAAAGAAACAATATAAATGGATAAAATGGACTCAGGCTTTCCTGTGTCCCCCCACAAGTCCCTTGTATTTTAGTTATGGAGGTCAATGTGTGATCTCTTTGCCAAAATCACCAGTGCCTCCCTTGATGAGAACCACCAGCACCTCTGTTCTTTGGAAAGAAGGTGTTCTTATTCTTGGGTTTTGGTATCTCGTGAATGTCCATCACTTGAATCGTTCTTTGTTTTTTGGCTTCACAAAGCAAAGCAGCACGACACCAATTACCAATCAGTGACACTGAACAATTTGAGCTTTCAGACAACCAAATTCAAACAGAAAACAAAGAACAGAAATCAAACCATTTTCAGCTTCTTTATAATTCGCTTGAAGCCTTTTCCTTGCCGAGGCAAGCCTTTGATCAGCATCAAAATTGCTTGCTTTTGGTTGTTCTCTTTGTCTCTACAAAACCATAGATACCAAGTAATTGAAAAATTCTGTAACTAATTTAAATTTACTTTTCGGAACGCTCTTGTTTTGATTCTTTTACACAAGCATAAATGCATGCATAAGCTTCAAAGTGTCCTATCAAGTCTACATTTATCAGCAACCAAACAGAAGACTCTCATTCAGAACACTTGATACCTGTACATTGTGAGGAGCAGGTGAAGATGCAGGGACTGGTTTTTGAGTAGGTTTGGTCGGAGCTTGGTTTTGAGGAGGAGCTGGTTTTGGTTTTCTTTCAGGTTCGGAATTATTCCTATCTGATCCAGAACTCCCATCTACACAAGACAATAGCAAAAGAAGGGAAACAAACAACAGGTTAATCAAATTTAAAATAAGGAGAATGAAAGATGGACCAAATCCAGCTTTGAATCTGATTCTTCACTCACTGTGAGGGTTGGGAGAGTAAGCAAAATCAGGAACCTAACAAAAAGAACAGAATCTTAGAAAGCAAACAAAAGAGAGAATTTTTGAAAATTTCAACAACTTTTCAATGGCAAGGAAAGATTGTCTTTCACCTGGTGATGACCATTCTGGGGAATCTTCTGCTGAGGTGAGTCCCCATCAGCTGCAGAAACATACTTGTTAACTTCCATTTGTAACTCATTAACCCCTTCAATGTTATTCTCTATTTCACTTTAATATCAATTTTCCCAGAAAAGCAAAATTGAGAGTGAACTACTGGATGATGATGATGATGATGAATGTTACCCATTAAACCAGAGGATGCATGCTCTCCTTGTGGATTCAACCTAACCCAATCATCTACAATTTCTTTCCATTTTCTGAGCACAATCACAAAGACAACAAAAATCAAAACATTTTAACTACTACTTAATTCAATCAGATAATACAAGAACCTTGAGCTGCTAGAAACTCATACTATCTACAACTTCGCATCTTCAATACCTGACAAGTTGCTTCACTAATCTCCTAACATCATTAGATGGATGTTTTCGCAATCGATTCACATGCCTCCCAATATCAGTCTCCTAAACATTAAATAAAAAAAAAGTCACCAGAAAATTAATTAAAAGACTTCACCAACAAGAACAAACGCAACAACAACAACAAGTACTATATAAGTTCAATAATTGTTCAGACAATCACCTTAAGTGCCTGAAATGTAATATCCATATCTGCTAAACTTTGAAGCAAATCAACCAATGAATCTTCAGGCTAAAACACAACCAAAAAATACTGAAGTCAAACCACCAAAACAAACACCCCCAATAGAAAAACAGCAAACAACAACAGAGAACCAGAACCTGGTCAATATCTTCAAGCTGTTGCTTAATATCCAAAATCTTCTTTGGCTCATCATCAAACAACCCTCCATATGGATCCAATTCATCATCATCATCATCACCATTAACAGACCTTGGTGTAACAGGAGAATCTGCAGCTACCCTTGTCCCCTTCTCTTCTTCATGGCTACTCTCCTTCTCTACAAGACCCTTTATTTCATCCCCATTACTAATATTGTTCATATTAATGTCATTAAGACTCCTGTCCCTACATCTACTACATGAGCTTGATGATGCAAATAACCTCTCCACAATATCATCTCTCCTTCTCTTTAATTCAGACCCAAAATCCAATGAAGCCACAACAATTGCTGTATCAATGAAAGTCCAAACATCAACACCTGAACTCTCCAAAATCGATCTAAAATCATCAATATCCATTATCTCTTTCTCTCCCTCCCTAGAGATCAAACTTCAATTCTTGAGAAATTCAACAAAGTTTTAATATTTATATCTTTATACCTCTATAACCTGCCAAAAATATAGACGAACGGGCTTTTCTGTTTCCAGTAACAGTAAAAAACCGAACGCATCATCAACAGATCTAGACAAGATTATGATACACAGCAGCAAATTTGGACAAGACAATAACAAAAAAAACTTTGTTTTAGACAAAACCCATTTCAGATCTAGCCCTCCAAACTTGTGTCAAAAAGCTTCACCAAGCTTTTCTTAATCAAATAACAAGCTTTCAAACAATAAAAGCTTGTCCTTTCGTATCAATGGAGGTGAAAGATTTCAGCTTGAGAAGGAAGTTCTGAGGAGAAAGAAGGGGAGCTGAAAAGAGTTGGAAAAGAAACTTCTTTGATAGTATTGATGTCTTTCTCTTGTTGGGTGGTGAGTGCTTAATGGCATAGGAAATTCCTTTCTTTTTCTTTTATTTGTTGGACACTCGAGACAAGATATGGTATATTCTTTTGTAAAATAAAGATGGGTCTTTCTGTTTGTGTTTCATGCTTTTATCTCTATCCTTTTGATCTTGGGTTTAGCTGACCTACGCCATGCTATGGTTTGGTCTCTTCCTATTCAAAAAGAGGCAGCTTTGGCTTGTCGTGGACCAGTAGAGGATTAGACAAAGAGGAGGGAGAGAGAGCTGCTTTCCTTCAATGACGATGAAGACTGCTTTTACTTTTACTTCAGGAGGGTGTTGAGGTTGTAATTTGTGAAGTGTGGGTGCGCAGCTAGGATTTTGTTTTGTTAGCAGCAAAATAGAATGCCATGAGGACTGTGCGTCTGTGCCTATGTCCTGGTAATAGAAAGGTTGCCTTTTTGGGAACCAAAGCAACCTAATGCTATTTCGAGTCCAAGCCCAGCAAAGCTCCGTTCATCATTACCGTGACATGACTGAAAGTGTATAAAATGTTATTTTTTTACAGTAAATTTTTTAAAATATATTAAAATAATTTTTATAGTTTTTAAAATTTATTTTTAATATTAATATATCAAAACATTTAAAACACTAAAAACAAAATTAAAACTAAAAACATTTCGAATATTACAAGAAACCAAGTCAAAAACAAAATCTAAGTCGTAATAGAGTTGGAATTACAACAGAATTGTAACAGTAACAAAGTCTATTTTCAACCAAATTTTGAGGAATTAAACCAATTTTAAGGATCATAACAGTAAGGAGTTAGGTAACATAAGGACTTCTAATTAACCTGAGAATTCTGAAGAAATTCGACAGCCAATGAGAGAATAAATAGAATAGAACATGGTTGAAAGAGAGGTTCTGCAACAAATTTTTTTTCTTAGTTTTTGTCATTTTTTAGTAGTTATGAACTAAACTTTGACTTTTAGAAGAAATACACACCATCTCCATTAGCAAGTTGTAAGAATTAATGTTATCATTGTAATTCTTTTAAAATTAAGTATTTATTTTTTCAAGTTCAGAATTATATTATTGATTGTTATTGAAGCTTTTGAATTGTTTTGAGAAGATATATATGTTTTTAGTTTTTTTTTTAATTTGTGATTGTTGTTACGAACTAGAGTAAGAAGCAAAAAAAATTAATTTGATTGTTGCAACTCCCATCTTGATTTATTAGAGAAGAATAAATTAAGTTAAATTATCAAGCTTTTGAAAGTTTGTCTAGAATAATTTCAAAGACTTTACTATTAAGACTACTGTCGAGAGAATAAGAATTACTTTCAATATTAAATTTGTTTGGTGATAAAAAATAATAATTAAAGAGATTTGTTTAATTAATATTCTCTAATCTCATCAATTTCTAAAGATTTTTGGTGGCAAAAAGAGAAATCTTTCAAGGGTTTCTAGATATTTTTCAAAGTTTCTTACCCTCTGCTTGTCTATCAGATTTGACAAAAAGAATTTGGTTCAAACAAAGAGACTCTGTTGACTTGTCAAAAGGTATTTGTTTAAAATCTGAAAACACTTTAATTTCTCACGAAAATAATAGTTCAAAAAAAGATTCAAAATTCTAAAATGCTAAAAATTCCCTTATCAGTATTTGCCTAAGGGATTTCTGCCGAAAGCAATCATCTGTTGCATCATGGCGTGCCATGTTCCTGCTGCAGAAATTTCTATTTACCACCAGCTACAGAAGCGATAGGCTGAGACGAACACACAACTTGTAGATTGCGTTTGGGAATGTGGTTTCCCACAAAATTTAATTTTTTTTTTATTAAAATTTAATACAATTTTATATTTTGAATTATTTTAATGTGTTAATATCAAAAATAATTTTTTTAAAAATAAAAAAATATCATTTACATGTATTTTGATATTAAAAGTTATTTGAAAAGCAACTACTACCATACTACCAAAAATACTTCTAGAAAATAAAGGTTGCCAATTTCAAAATGATATTCGAATCTTACCTTGCCTCAAGAAATTTTAAGTTAAAAGTCATCATGGGTGAATTTTAAAACATAGGGACTTTAGGTCACCGTGACAGAGTTATTAAACTTGATTTAAGCTTGCATCTCTAATTCAAAGTATTAATCTAAGTTCACTCGACTCGAGTGAATCTAAAATAGTTTTGTTTCAATAATAATAATAATAATAAAAAAATATCATTTTTAAAAACAAAACCTGGGTTTAATTTAAAACCTGGCATCGGGTTAGGAGGTCATATCGACAAGTTACGTATTGGTTTAGCCTGCCAGGCGGGCCGGGTTGTATAGGAGTTCTGTACCATTCATTGGGTCCAAAAGGCAGCAGCCTTCAATGTATTCTCCTTGAACATTCTTGCTTGCTTGCCAGACATGGTACGCAAATCTATTTTTGGTCAACGCAAAGACTTGGAATCCAAGCGCGTGGGGTTATAAATTAGAGCATCATGAAGTCGAATACCCAATGTAATTGGCAACACATAGAAGAAGAAGAAGAGATGGAACTGATGGAGGATGTGGTGATAGTTGGAGCAGGAATTGCAGGGTTGGCAACAGCAGTGGCTTTGAAAAGAGTAGGGGTTCGAGCCCTGGTGCTAGAGAAATCAAAAGGGTTAAGGTCCACTGGTACAGCCTTGACCCTAACTCCAAATGCTTGGCTTGCCCTTGATGCTCTTGGTGTTTCTCACAAGCTCATCCCCCTTTATACTCCTTCAATCAAGTACTAAATTGTTTCACCATGTTAATCATTATGTTTGATTATTTACATATTCTTGAATTTGGATTTTATTGCCATGCTTTGGATGATAGATTAATTTCTCGTGCACTTCTTTTTCTCACGATTTAGGGGATACGTAACCAATGTTAGTACCGGAGAAGTTCAAGAAGTTCTCTACCCTCGACAGGGAATTAGGACACTTCACCGGAAAGTGTTGTTAGAGGCACTGGCAGAGGAATTGGCAGCTGACTCAATTCGATTCTCTTCGAGGCTAGCTGCTATTCAAAGTCTGGAACAAGGAGGTGATGCTTCCATGGCTGTTGTACACTTGGAAGATGGAACTACCATCAAATCTAAGGTTCTGATAGGCTGCGACGGGGTGCACTCGGTAGTGGCACGATGGCTAGGACTGGCAGAACTGGTCCATTCAGGTCGATCAGCGGTGCGGGGTTTAGCAGTTTTTCCTCAAGGCCATGGATTTAAGCAAGAAGTTCGTTTTTTCTTGGATGAGAGCACCAATAGGCCTGGTTTTGTTCCTCTCAATGATAGGGAACTTTACTGGTTTTTAGTCAGTCAAGGTTAGCACTTAGCACTGTTCATATTGGTTCACGTTATCAAATCACTTGAGGGGAAAATTTATTGTGAAATGATTTCCATTTCAGGGGAAAACATGGAAGGAGAGGCAGAGCAAATACAGAGAGAAGTGCTTGAGAAATGTACAGAAAAATTTCCCTCGGAATACCTGGACGTGGTCCGGCATGCCGATCTTTCCTCATTATCATGGGCACCATTGATGTTTAGGCCTCCATGGGGGATCATATTTGGAAAACTAAGCAAAGGAAATGTGACAGTAGCTGGTGATGCTATGCACCCCATGACTCCTGATCTAGGAAACGGTGGTGGTGCATCGCTAGAAGACGCTGTGGTTTTGGGCAGACACATTGGCAATTCAATTATAAACAATGGAGGGCTGATTGTTCCAGGAGACATGGCTAAAGCCATAGATGATTATGTGAAGGAAAGGAGGTGGCGTGCCGCCATGCTTGTCACAGCATCGTATTTATCCGGAAGGATGCAGCAAGGAGACAAGTGGTGGATAAAATTTCTCAGGGATAGAGCATTTTACAAGTATTTTTTCAGCTGGCTTGCTAGACTGGCAGTGGTTTATGACTGTGGAAAACTTCCTAATATTTCCTCCGGTGAACCGGATCACTCCAGTAAGAAGGACTAAATTTCAGTATTGATAGTGCTGCTAGTGGTTCTGCAAATTGCCAAGTTTTGGAGCATGGCCCTCAATTTCAACATAGTCTCCATCATATTAGTATTTTTTTTTGTCTTTTCTTTCTTTTTTTTGTCTTTTCAATTTTAAAAGTCATTGTTCAGGTCAGAAGTATGGATTTTCTTTTGATTCTGTTGTTTTTCTCAAGTTTTAGTCAGTGTTGTTTTGCTTTGCTACCTCGCATTATTGTACGTTTCATCCTCTATAATATATAACTAAGTTTGTTTTATGTAGAATATGCTTCATAAATATATTATTCACTCTCTTATCTAAAACAATTTGGATAATAAAATATATTTTACGGTGAAGGAAAATAAATTGAAAATATAGAAAATAACTTATGAGATTTAAGTATAGTTGTCCGATCCAATTCAGGATCATTTAAATTTTTAAATTTAGCACAACCGAGTTGAATGAGTTTGGGCAAGTCAATGTTTTATCTAGTTCAATTAAAAATTAGGCTTGTAATAAGCTTTTAAAAATAAAATTTTCAGGTCAACATGTAGAGATGATAGATGAGGTAAATTTAATAATTATTTATATAGGAGATGAAAATATTTTAAAAGACTCTGTTATTAAATCATAGATCCACCCCTGGTTAGTTTCCATCGTTTTCTTTTGTAACACTTTTATTTTTAATTTCAAAATATATATGGAAAACGAAATACATTACTAGGTTGTGAAGTATTGAAGATACTAAAGCGATTCTGAAGATCTTCACTATTATGCTATTACCAAGTATAACTTATTTGTTACCTAGTTTAGATATGATTGTGTATTTATTATTAGCATACTATTAAGAAAAAAGATACGCAGGATTATATTTCCTTGCTGCAGTATTTTTTCTTTTGTATATATATGCATATGTTCAACATAAGAAAATATAACGCAAAACTCTGTTTTTACTTCACTGTTTCGCGTCTCTTCTCTACTTCAAAATTCTTCATGGTATCAGAGCTTAGTGTTTGAATTCTCATACTATAAGAAGAGACAATTGTGCTATCATGGAAGACCATTTTAAAGATGCCATTAATATTGGATCAAAGGTATCAGCACTAGCAAATTGTTCTGATGATAACAACACATCTCAAAGATTGAGTTATGTGTTCTTGAATGAATTCAATTATCTTCCTTGGTCAAGGGCTGTCACCATTGCTCTTGGTGGAAGATCTAAGTTGGGGTTCATAAATGGTTCTATTATTCCTCCAGAAGTTGATGATCCAGAATATGCAACATGGCTTTCCAAGGACTAGCTAGTCATGTTTTGGATCCTCAACTCCATGGAAAGGAACCTTGCTAAGATTTTTAGTTTCTCAAAATCATCACTGGACCTGTGGGATGCAATTCGTGACATGTATGGAAATCAAAATAATGCTGCCAGGATATTCCAAATTCATCGCGAGGTTGCCAGCCTTCACCAGGAAGGAAAGCCCTTTGTTCAGCTGTTGGGAAGCCTTAAAGGCCTGTGGAATGAACTGGAAATATATCATCCACACACTACTGATGCTACCATATTACGAAAAAGAACTAAGGAGGATAGAATTTTTCAGTTGCTGGCAAGCCTCAGCCCAGATTTTGAAGACCTACGAAGCCATATTTTGATGAATCCAGAACTCCCATCCTTGAAATCGGTTTGTGCCACAATCCAACGTGAGGAAATACGCAGGAAAGTAATGACGTGTGATGTTGGAGTTTCTGAAACTCGTGCTTATCAGACAAAATTGATGCCGCAGGATATGAATTCTGGTTCTTTTGATCATGGTTAGCATAGACCATTATCAGATTCAAAAAACTACAAAGGGAAATAGACTGATCTCAAGTGTAATTATTGCCACAATCTTGGTCATCATACAGATCGTTGTTGGCTCCTTCATCCTAAAATTAAGCCTACGTTTGCAAAGGAACGAAGAAGGCCACCAAGACACACAAATAATTATAAGTCATACCTTGCAAATAATCATGCAAATTCCACCGAAAGCTTTTCTACCACTTATGCAACTCTGATATTTGATTTTGCTAATTATTTGCATGGCAAGCATGGCCAAGGAAAATCACATGATGAATCTACCAGTCAAGACCATAAGCAACCAATTTCTCTTCTCAATCACTTTGCAGATTTTTTGGCAGAAGCAGACCAGAAAAATAGCCAAGGTAATCTGATTGCTTTCATGACTGCATTAGAACTTGTAAATTTGCATGATCTTTGAATAATAGATTCAGGGGCCACCGATCATATGTCAAACAAATTAGATAACATTCATGATTTTAAATCATTTGTCAAACCCACATTGTATCCGTTGCTGATGGGAAGGGTGCTTATGTTAAAGGGAATGGGAAAATTATCTACTTTCTGATAAGATAGTGTCTGATGTTTTATTTGTACCATCTTTTCCATTTCAATTGCTTTCAGTTAGTAAGATTACATCCATCCTAAACTGTGAAGTAATTCTTACTTCTTTCAAGGTTGTGTTTCAGGATCTTGTCACTAAGGAGATGATTGGTGAAGGATTTTTTTTGCATGGTCTCTATTATATGTCTCCAAAATCACGAGTCTCCAAGGCTTTTCAAGCAACAACTAATCCACCTCATGAGCATCTTTTATGGCATCGCTGTCTAGCTCACCCTTCAGAGTCTGTTCTTAGTAAAATAAAGTCGATTCAAGTACATGAATCACTTAATTGTGAGATTTGTCATTTTTCAAAATCTACAAGACTTCCGTTTACTCCTTCAATGTCAAAAAGCACTCACGCATTTGAACTTGTTCATTCAGATGTATGGGGACCCTTCCATACTTCTATTGATGGTTTTAAATACTTTGTTACATTTATCGATGACTTCTCTAGGGTTACTTGGGTGTATCTGCTAAAAACTAAGCATGACGTATTTGTTTGTTTTAAGGATTTTCATTTGTTAGCACTCAATCAATTTTCTGCTCACTTTAAAATCCTTCGATCTGACAATGACACCGAATATATGTCTAAAGACATGTCAAACTATTTACATTCTAATGGAATTCTATATCAGACTAGCTGTGTTGGTACACCTCAACAAAACGGGATATCTAAATGTAAAAATCATGATCTGCTTGAAAAAACTCGTGCCATTATGCTTCAAATGAATGTTCCCAAAGCCTTCTGGTCCTATGAATCTCTTACAGCTGCTTATCTCATAAATTGCTTACCCAGCCGAGTGCTGGATTTTAAATCTCCTCTTGAAGTTTTGCAGGATAAAATTCCAGATATATCTCATCTTAAAGTATTTGGCTGCACCTGTTTTGTGCACTTACCAGCTACACATCGTGACAAGCTGGATCCTAGAGCAATCAAGTGCATCTTTCTGGGTTATTCCACAACTCAAAAGGGATACAAGTGTTATGACCCTGTGTTACAGAAACTACATGTTTCTAGGGATGTGAAATTTCTCGAAGATACTGAATATTTTTTTACAGGAAATCAGAGGGAGATGTTGTCAAATCTTTTTCCCTTGCCTAGTATTGAGAATGTCAGTCTGCCTCCATCCATCATTCCAAGTTCTGATAGACATATTCAGGTTCAAATTACTCTAAAAAATGATACTACTGATCGGGATACTCAAATTCAAAATGCATCAGATTTCAGTGATGTTGTTGCTGACTCGAATCCAAGCAGTGAAAATACTAGCATAAGAGAATCACCTCTTGACATGCTGCCAGCTACTAGGAGAGTTTCTTTTCAAACTAGTCAAGCGTCATCTCGAATGCAAGATTATGTCACATACAATGTGAAGTATCCTATTTCCAGGTTTATGTCCTATCATCAACTTTCTCCATCATATAGTGCTTTCTTTACT
This sequence comes from Populus alba, assembly GCF_005239225.2. NCBI lineage: Eukaryota > Viridiplantae > Streptophyta > Magnoliopsida > Malpighiales > Salicaceae > Populus > Populus alba. The sequence goes on from NC_133302.1 coordinate 3,944,071, forward strand.
TTCATATCAGCTGTCCAAGAACCGAAGACATTTCATGAAGCGCAATCACAGGAAGTATGGTAGCAGGCCATGAATGAAGAACTGAAGGCACTTACAGACAATCACACATGGAGTATGGTACCCTTGCCTGCTGGAAAACAAGCTGTAGGTTGTCGTTGGATATTTAAGACTAAATTTAAGTCAAATGGTTCAGTTGATCAGCATAAAGCTCATCTAGTAGCTCAAGGTTTCACTCAGAAATTTGGTGTTGACTACAAGGAAACATTTGCTCCCATGGCCAAGATGACCACTTTCAGAGTCATTCTATCCGTTGCTGTGAATCAGGGATGGTTCCTATGTCAAATGGATGTAAGAAATGCCTTCTTACATGGAGAGCTTGAAGAAGTGTTCATGAAACTTCCTCCTGGACATCCATAAAATGGAAGCACCACACTTGTCTGCAAACTTCATAAGTCTATTTATGGTCTGAAGCAGAGTTCTCGAGCCTGGCATGCAAAATTGAGTTTTGCACTTAAAAATCTTAGTTTTACAAGAAGTTCTGTAGATTCTTCTTTATTTATTCAATTTGGTTCCTCTCATAAACTAGTTGTGCTAATATATGTGGATGATCTGATTATAGCAGGAAGCAATAATGACTCAATCACTCAACTTAAGAGGGAGCTTCAACAACATTTTCGATTAAGGACCTTGGCTCCTTAAAGTACTTCCTAGGCATTGAAATGGCCGCCTCCAGTAAAGGTTTTTTTCTCAATCAGCGTAAGTATGTCATTGATCTATTGAAGTAAGTATGTCATTGATCTATTGAAGGATGCTGACATGTTACACACAAAGCCGGTTGCAAACCCTCTAGACAGCAAGTTAACATTGGACCCTTCAAGTGAACCTCTCACTTCTTACACTCATTATCAAAAGATTGTTGGTAAACTAATTTATTTAACAATCATTCGACCGGATATTACATTTGCAGTAAGCCTTATCAGTCAATTTATGCATGCTCCAACAGTTCAGCATCTTGGTATGGTAAAGTATCTTGCAATATCTAAAAGGGACAATTGGTCGTGGCATACTAATGTCATGGGCTACACTGATTCTGATTGGGCAGGAAATTCTCTTGATCGTCGATCTACCACTTGATATTGTATGTTTGTTGGAGGAAATTTGGTATCTTGGAAAAGCAAGAAACAATCGGTAGTAGCTCGCTCAAGTGCTGAAGCAGAGTATCGTGCTATGGCTTCTGCTGCTTGTGAACTGATATGGCTCAAACAACTCATTGCAGATTTAGGTTTTCCTAGTATCACTCCTATGACGTTGTTTTGTGACAATCAAATTGCTATGCATATTGCATCCAACCCAGTATTTCATGAACCTACAAAACATATTGAAGTAGATTGTCATTACATTCGTCAACAAGTTCAAGCTAAACTTATCCATCCTCAGTATGTACGATCTCATGATCAACTAGCTGATGTGCTTACCAAAGCCTTACCTTCCACTCAATTTCATCGGTTATTAAGCAAGCTTGGATCCACCAATCCACTGGATCCAGCTTGAGGGGGGGTATTGAAGATACTGAAGCGATTCTGAAGATCTTCACTATTATGCTATTACTAAGTATAACTTATTTGTTACCTAGTTTAGATATGATTGTGTATTTATTATTAGCATATAATATTAGCATACTGTTAGGAAAAAAGATACGCAAGATTGTATTTCCTTGCTGCAGTATTTTTCCTTTTGTATAAATATACATATGTACAACATAAGAAAATATAATGCAGAACTCTGTTTTTACTGCACTGTTTTGTGTCTCTTCTCCACTTCAAAATTCTTCATGAAGTCATCTCATGGGTCACAAGGTCAATCATTTTATTGTTTTTTTATTTAATTTGTTTTTGTGTTTTTAAAACAAATTTTGAGATGTTTTGAGTTTATTTGTTGGTTTGCTGATATTATAAGTATGTTTATTAGGTATTTTTTTTAAAAATATATTTAAAATTACATTTTTGTGTAAAAAAACTAGCTGAATTCTCCGATTACCTGTCCAGTGGTTGAAAAATGAGCAGAAAAACGTGTCATATACCTTCAATTTTTTTTATGAGAAAAACCCTCGTTTGCCAATGGAAGAAGAAGAAGAAACCAAAAAAAAAAAAAAAAAAAAAAGCCAACTACACATATTTGACCTTGCAATACTGTACATATGGCTTCTTTTTTTTTTTTTTTTTTTTAATAGGCTAGGCTTCTGGGCTACCCAAGAACAAGCCCCTAGGCCTGGCTCTCTTTTTCTACATATAATTTTTTTTAATTAATTAAAATAAATTAATTAAATGCACATGTGAGATGCCCATGGATATTGGGTTTTAATTTACATTAATTAAAATAAATAAATAAATAAAGCAAAGTTTATGATTTTTTAATAAATTATGTTTACTTTTTACTTGGTTATAAATAAGATGGCAACATGTTTTCCTAATATTAATGGTGGTTTTTTTTTTTGTGCATCTCTACATAAAAAAATTTGATTTTTTTAATTTATTTCCTATAAGTATATAATTTTATTATTATTTAATTAAATAAAAAATTCGTTTCAAGAAATAAAGTTATTAAAAAAGATCAAGTTTATGATCAATATTATAAGATAAGATATCTTGATATATATCTATTTCTCAACTTAACCATTAATTAAATATTATTTGATTTTTTTATTAGCTTTCAAATAAGATAATAACATTTATTTTCTAATATTAGGAGGTGTTTTTTTTGTGAAACCTACAAAATCGTTTTTTTTTTTAGATTTTGTTCGATTGTTTTTTATGTGAATTGCTATTTTTTTTTATCATTTAATTAAACATATATTTTTTGGATTTTTTTGTTTTTGTTTTTTTTTTGAATTTTTCAAAAAGGTAAGAAAAAAAAAAGATGGATTATGAAAATAAATTACTAAATATATTTTTGGTCAACGCTAGACTTAGAGTCCAAGCGCATGGGATTTATAAATTAGAACAACATAAAGTCGAATACCCAATGTAACTGGCAACACACACACACACACACACACAAATAGAAAAGGAAGAAATGGAAATGATGGAGGATGTGGTGATAGTCGGAGCAGGAATTGCAGGGTTGGCAACAACAGTGGCTTTGAAAAGAGTAGGGGTTCGAGCCCTGGTGTTATAGAGATCAGAAGGGCTAAGAGCCACTGGTACAGCCTTGACCCTAACTCCTAAGACCATGTTTGTTTCTCGGAAAATAGTTTTTAGAAAATTATTTTTCAAACTTTCTTGTGTTTATTTGCCATTAGGAAAGTTGATCAATGAAAAACACTTTATAGTAAAAGGAAAATTTGGCTTGGTTTTCAGGAAAATGTTTTCCTGAAAAATTTGGACGGAAAACACTTTCCGGAAGTTATGAAAAAATTAAAAATGTCATTATTTGCTGATTATATCAAATTTGATCCTCAAAATTTTGATTCCCATATATATTTTGTTTTAAATATTTATTTTTCAATTTCATCTCTTAATATTTTATTTTTATATTAACTTTGATCCTTATTTTTATAATTGCTATTTGCTTTTTCCTTATCATTTTTTTATTGAAATTTTTTATCTATCAAATTTGGTCCTTATTTTTTTGATTGACTTATTTTATTTGAAATAATTTATGAAATGTTGATTATTATTATTTTTAATTTCTTCATCTTTCATGTTTTTTTTTAATTTTTTTTTAGATTTCATCTCTATTATTTTGATTATTATTTATTTTATTTGAGATAATTTATGAAATTATATATTTTTTTCAATTTCATTCTTATTCAACTTTTTAATTTGTAAGATTTGTTCCTCATTATTTTAATAAACTTGAGAAAAAAAAAAATATTAATAACTTATTTTTTAGCTCATTTTCCATGACATAACCAAACACTGGAAAGTGTTTTCCAACTTATTTTCCATTGCACTACCAAACATCGAAAAATATTTTCTCGGAATTCACTTTCCTGGTATTCACTTTTTCCATAATTTACTTTTCAAAAAAAACTACTTTCCAGCAAACAAATGGGGCTAAGTTATTGTCAATGTTGTTTTGGTTTGCTATTATTATTTGCCTCACATTATTGTCACATATGTGTGAGTATGGTTCGCTTTCTTATGTAAGAAAATTTGGGTAATAAAAAATACTTCTTGTCTAAAGAAAAAAAATTAAAAACTTAATAAAATAACTTAAGTATAGTTTTTAGATCCGGTCTATAGATTGATTTCAAAAAACGAGTTATTATATCAATGTTACTAGGTCAATTATTTTATTAAACAATATTTTTTTTTTAGTTTTCTATCACAAAACACTGAATTGATAGAGTTGAATGGGTTTGGCATGACTGATATTTTTTATTTAATTAAAAATTTATCTTGTTTTAAACTTTGAATTTTGAATTTTAAAATTTTCAAATCAATCTATCAATTCAGACTATGTTTAATAATTATTTCTTAAAAAAATAAAAATATTTTAAAAAGCCATATATGTCATTAAATCATTGATCCACCACTAATTAATTTTCATCCTTTTCTCTTTAAGAGAGAAAAATAATGTTTGTTAAAATTTTAATGACAAAACTAGTTTTTTTTTTAGTCAATGAGTTTTGATTGATGAAAAGAGTTATATTATGGTGTTTTTTTTTATCTTGTTAGAAAAAAAAGATTAAGATTAACAAAAATTCAATTTAATTTTGTATTTTTTAGACTAATTAGACCTATTTTAATTAAAAATTTAGTTTTTTTAATATTATAAAAGTATTTATTAGATGTTTTTAGAGAAAAAAAAATAGATTTGTATTTATCTTCCAAATTTTCAACTTAATCTTTACTTGGCATTATAATAATTTTTTAAAAAATTTATTAGTGTATAGAAAACCTCAATTAATTTTATGAAATGTACACTTCAAATTTTAAATTTACAATCAAATTTATTTTTTGCTGCTAGCAAACATGTTGACAATGGTTAAATTTATTTTTTATGAAAAATAAATTTTAATCCGACCTAGAATGAAGGGAGACCCAACTAGCGACATCTAACCTAACCTTGTACTCATGCGCATGCAAGGAAAAAAAATTCATTCGACAATCCAGGTGATGCCATAAATCACACCTGTTAAAACGTACTATGATGATTTTTTTCATTTATAAATTCATAAAATATAGTTTTATTGATTAAACTTTTCCATTTGCCTTTCTAATCCATGAATACATCTAGATGTGTTCATTAAAACCATCTTAAAAAATATTGAATGAATTAAATTTATAAAATATTAAAAATTAAATTATTTATAATTATAATTATAAACTCTAACCCCACCTAGATATATTAATAAACACTTCTAGACACAACACTAAGATCATTAAGATCTTGTTTGGAAACGCACGCCAACCCGCATTTTTAAAAAAAATCAAAATTGTTTTCTGTTAAAAATTAATATTTTTTTATAAGTTTTGGATTGTTTAAATGCGTATTTTTAAAAAAAAATAAAAAAAAATTATTTTAATATATTTTAGCATAAAAAACACTTTTGAAAAGTAATCACAACTATTTCTAAACAGGCTTTAAAGATCTTAGATGCTATCCTTCAAAAAAATCTACACATGCATTTAAAGTTAAAACACTGTAAACATTAAGGAATTAAAGTGGTATTTGAGAATACAATATGCTTATATCAAAATATCAATTTAATTTAATAGTTTAAGTTATTAGATAGGGTCTCAATATATAATTTATATTATTTTTTAACACATCTCTTTAAGTAAAAACTCTTTAGGGTTAAAAATTTACACGGACCCGCACTGCCTCATGTTTAATTTTTATCAAATAAATAGAAATGATGAAATTTGAACTTGTGATCACTCAATCATCAAGGCTTTGATACCATGTCAAATAACGAACTCAACTCAATGGCTTAAACTGTTAGATGATATCTAATGATATCATTTATTTTCTAATAGGTTGAAACTGTGTTTCTTAAAATTTTAAATTTTTTTATTTAAAAAAAAATTCTAGATTATTTTCATATATTAATATTAAAAAAATAAAACTAAAATTATTTTAATATATTTTTAAATAAAATATCAAACCATAAATATTATTGTACTCTCAAACATCTCGTAAAATTTCAATACATTAAACGAGAAAAGATCTCGTTAAGTTTTGTCTTCTTTCAATAATGCATGTTCACTTTTAATTAGGTGTCAAACTCAGCTTAGGTAATAATCTTGGGAAATGCTTGGGTTGTTAGATTATTACGTCAATATATAAGTCATCAAAACATCAATATTTATTAAAACAGTTGTTTTTTCTTACAAGATAATGGTTTGATTAATTTAAATCAGGTTTAATTAGGTTAATAGAGTAATTAAAATCCTAATTCGATCAATGAATTTGATCATATCATTATTTTATATCTAGTTAAATTTGAATTTGACCGAATAAAAAAAAATTAAATTAATATTTTATTTGATACAATTAAAAATTTAGTATAGGTTACGTTTCATCTTATTTATTTTATGAAATCAATCAATCAATCATGTTGCCTAAATTTAATAATTATGATTTAATTTGATATTATATATTTGAAATTTTATCAAAATAAAACATGAAATGATTGCTTAACTTTAAGGCTTAAATCAGTTCTTTATTACTTTAATTTGTATGTGCTGTGAATTCCACAACCACAAACAAAAAATGCTTTTGGCATTATGCATTTGATGTTTCTTTCTAGAATAAAACTGCTCTGATTCCTAATTAGTTTTGACATTATGAATTTAAATTTTTTTACAAGAATCCTAATCAGGCTAATCATTGTGTGATTTTATCAGCAACATTTTTAATGGCAAGTCTGAAGTAGAGAAAGTGAATCAAACTCATTTGGCTCTCATCCTAAAAGTAAATTTTCTAAAATATTTATACCAATTTAGACCAATTGACCTTTACAATGTCAATAACAAAATTGTGACTAGGATACCTGTAAAAAAAACTTAAATTAATAATGCCCAAACTAATTAGCAAATCCAGAGCAGTTTTATTCTAGAAAAGAATATCATATATAATATTATAATAACTCAAGAGATTGTGCATTTAATGAGATAGATGAAAGAGAGAAAGGGGATGATAGCTATCAAAGTAGAACTGGAAAAGGCCTATGATATATTACAGCGGGATTTCATTTGTGATACCTTTACGAAGGCAAAACTGTGATCTGATATGATGTTTTTGATTATGAAATATATAGAATCTACTATGGATTAAAAATCTACTATATGAATAGTAAATCATCTCGAGATAAAAGACAAAATTATTTTTAACATTAATATATGAAATAGATTGAATACTTTAAAAATAATAATTTTAAATAAAAAAATTAATTTTTTTTAAAAACTTCTCTTAAAACATAAAACCAAGCATGCTGCAAGGCAGCCGCCTCATCTGCACTCTCCTCGAACGTTCTTATCTACCAAACTCCAAAAGATACATGACCGAAGAGATTGCCTTTCTTCTTTCTTTCCTTCTTTTTTTCTTTTTATCTTAGATGCTGCAACTCTCGATTATCAAAAATTATTGTCCACCAATATTTATTATCCTTATTTTATCACGGACTATAATATTTAATAAAAAAAAAATATATGTAGCTCTTATAATTACAACGTTACTAATTTCTTGATTAATTTCTAGATTTGAAATCACTATCTTATTTATTTAAACGTGATTCTAGTTTTTTATTTATTTATTTAACTAGTTCAAAAAAAATAGTTTTATAAACTTGTAAATTTGGCTAGATATCTACGAAGAAAAACATTATATTCCTTTTTTAAAAAAAATTGATGTGAGTATTCAAATCAGCTTGCGTGTAGTTTGACTAATCTCACGAGTTCAAAGTTAATGGCCTTATAATTCTCTAGTCATTCTAAAGTTTGTGTAACTCAAACTAGTAATCTCTAAAAAATAAATTCACAACTTAGACTAGCTAGTTACATCCCTTATTATTATATTCTTAATTACATGCAAGATAAAGTATGTATACAAGTGGTCGCGGTCAGACTTGGAGTCCAAGCACATGGGGTTATAATAAGAACAAGACGAGGCACCCTGTAGAAGGAAACACGCATACACGCAGAGGGAGAGAGAGATGGAAATGATGGAGGATGTGGTGATAGTCGGAGCAGGAATTGCAGGGTTGGCAACAGCAGTGGCTTTGAAAAGAGTAGGGGTTCGAGCCCTGGTGTTAGAGAGATCAGAAGGGCTAAGAGCCACAGGTGCAGCCTTGACTCTATATCCAAATGCTTGGCTTGCTCTTGATGCTCTTGGTGTTTCTCACAAGCTCACCCCCATTTATGCTCTTACATCGATGTAATAAGTTGTTGCTCTACACTAATTCTATTCTTTTGATCATGTCTGTCCATCGTTTCTTGAATTTGAATATTATATATCTTCTGGGTGATTGATTAGTTTCCTGTGCACTTCTCTTTTCCTCTTGTATGATTTAGGGGATATGTAACCAATGTTAGTGCTGGAGATGTTCAACAAGTCCACTTCCGAGTGGCCAATAATGGGTAAGCTTTTTGAACCTCAATAAAATAATTTCTTGATTAATTTTTTAGTACAATTTCATGCAAGGATCTGTACTATGAATGGCTGTTGTAATCATAAAAGAATTTTTTAGTCGGTTCAATATTATGGCTATACTGATGTATAATGGACAGACCGGATTCCTTCATGTTTATGCCAACAAAACTTGACTCTCATCAACATTCGCTTTCTATGACGTGCTTCTGGGTGTGAATTAATGCCTTGTTTTGTGAGAAATAGGGGCGATGGACAAGGAATTAGGACAGTTCACCGCAAAGTACTGTTAGAGGCACTGGCAGAGGAATTGCCAGTTGACTCAATTCAATTCTCTTCCAAGCTAGCTGTCATTGAAAGTGAAGAGCAAGGCGGTGCTTCCATTGCTGTTATCCATTTGGAAGATGGAACTACAATCAAATCTAAGGTTCTGATAGGCTGTGATGGGGTGAACTCGGTGGTGGCACGTTGGCTAGGACTGGCAGAACCAGTCCATTCAGGGCGGTCTGCTGTGCGAGGTTTAGCAGTTTTTTCTCAAGGCCATGGATTTAAGCAAGAAGTTCATCAGTTTGTGGATGCGGGCAAAAGAGCTGGTTTTGTTCCTCTTAATGACAGAGAAATTTACTGGTTTTTAACCTACAACGGTTAGCACTAAACCCTTCCTTCTTTCTCGTTTTAGCTGGACACAAATGATCGTTCATGTCAGATCATTGCAGGGAACATTTATTCTGAACTAATTTTCAATTCAGGAGAAAACATGGCGGGAGATCCCGAACAAATACAGAAACAAGTACTTGAGAAATATGCAGAAAAGTTTCCTTCATCATACCTGGAAGTGGTCCGGCATGCTGATCTTTCAACGTTAACATGGGCATCGTTGAAGTTTAGGCAGCCATGGGGGATCATATTTGGAAAGCTAAGCAAAGGAAATGTGACGGTAGCTGGTGATGCTATGCACCCCATGACTCCTGACCTAGGACAAGGCGGTGGTTCATCACTAGAAGACGCGGTGGTAGTGGGCAGACACATTGGCAATTCAGTTAAAAACAATGGAGGGCTGATTGTTCCAGGAGACATGGCTAAAGCCATAGATGATTATGTGAAGGAAAGGAGGTGGCGTGCTGCTTTTCTTGTCACAGGATCATATTTAGCAGGATGGGTGCATCTCGGTGGAGATAAATGGTTGGTGAAATTCTTAAGGGATGGAATATTTTACAAGTATCTTTTTGGCAGGATCTCTGGACTTGTGCATAAAGATTGTGGCAAACTTCCTGCTATGTCCTTCGGTGATATGGATCACTCAAGTAAGAAGGACTAGATTCAATTTTGGCATATAGATTCTGCAGATGAGTGGTTTCAGACAATGGCTCACAATTACTAGTTAACGAGTCTTTTTTATATTATTTGATTACTGTCTCGAGATTAAAAAAAACAAAAACATGTCTTCCTGTGCTCTGTAATTTATAATTTGGGTAATAAAAAATATTTTTTGTCTAAAGATACTACCATAAATTCGCTTAATAGCAACGAAATCACCGACGGAATATTTCTGTCGGTAATTTGAGGTCGAAATTACCGACGGACTTTTTCCGTCCGTAATTCGGTCGGTAATTACCGACGGTTGTAAACCGTACGGATTTGATATGTAATATCACCGACGGATTCAAAACTAGTGACCCATACAGGTGACAGGACAGGTTCACCGTAAAAAATACCGATGGAATCACCGACAAATTTGAAATGGCAGACCCGTACGGGTGACGTGATCGGTTCACTGTCAACAATACCGACGGAATCACCGAGGGATTTGAAAAGCAAGTCCATGCGGTGACGTGTCTATTTTCCCGTCAGAATAACGGCGGATACACCAACAGATTAACCCTGTCGGTGAATCCGTCGGAAAAAGTTAATATATGGCCCCTCTGTCGACCCTCTCCTCCCCCATTTCTCCTTTTCTTCCTAATCCTAACTCTCCCCATTTGCAAATAACCAGCCCCCCCTCGCACCCAAACAAAATTCTTCCTCATCTCAGCACAAAAAGTTGTATTTCTTGAAGTTTTATGGTCACAGCATCCGTGTTCTGATTTACCGACGAATTTTATCAATTTTTGTAAGTAATTCTATCTATTTAAATTTTAACATTTAAATGTCAATTTTATTGTTTTTTTAGTATATGTATTTTTGTTAGTAGATGTACGTGTTTTATTGTTATTTCTCAAACAAACTTGTAGTATATGAATGTATAATTTTATACTTGTTATGGTTTGTTTTAGATTTTGTAAGATTGTATTTGTTTGTAAATTGTTAAAACTTTGTGGAATTACTGAATTACATGTTCTGTTTTAAAATAATTAATAGCTTGCTTAATGGGTCCTTTTTAAGTTATATCGATGGTATTGTAGAGTGATAATTTCTGTTAATTTATATATATTAATTTGTATGGACGTTGATAAATGATAATGAATATTTAATATTTATGAGAAGTTGTGATTGGTTTGTTGGATAATCTCGAGGTAAAGTAATATTTTTGCAGGTTTATTTACCTAACTTAGTTAATTAATACATGATGTCATCATAATTTTATAGAGGTTTGATAGAAGTCATGGATGATCTTTCATGGATGTATCTAGATTCACCCCAAGGATTGCGGAGGATGGATTATTGTAACGGGGTTCAGGGTTTTATTAATTTCGCAACTTTTATTCCCAAAAATTTTACTGGAGGCAGTATTAGGTGTCCATGCAGGAAGTGTCAAAATAAAAAGTATCTGCATCCAGATGTTGTAATGATGCATCTTCTACACAAAGGGTTTATGGAGGATTATTAGTGTTGGTATGCACATGGAGAGGTATTTGTTAGTAATATGAGAATGAGAGAAATGGTGGTTGGGTCAACTTCTAGTGCTAGCAATGTGCATGAAACGACAAATGACAACACTAATCCTTACAAAAATATGGTTATGGATGCAATGAGAATGAATCAAGGTAATGTCAGTCAATGTCCAATCGTAGAAGAAGAACCTAATACAGAGGCAACTAGGTTTTTTGATTTCTTGAAAGATTCTGCGAACTATTATGGGATGGCTACACAAACCACAGTAAATTGTCGGTCGTGGCACAGGTGTTCACCATCAAGTCAGATCACGGGTTGAATGAGGTCGGGTATGACAAAATTATTGATTGGGCAAGAAGCATTTTACCTGAAGGGAACAGGCTGAAAGAGAACTTCTATGTTGCGAAGTCCATGATGAAACCCCTCGGTTTAGGACCAGAAAATTGACATGTGCCCTAACTTCTGCATGTTATACTACCTTGAAAATGCTGAGATGACCGAGTGCATGACATGCGGGCATTCCCGTTATAAACCCAGAACTGGCAGGGGAAAGACTCTAGTGGCGTATAAAAAACTTAGATATTTCCCGATCACACCTAGACTGCAGAGGTAATTCATGTCACCAAGGACTGTTTGAGCACATGACATGGCACCAAACACATGAGCGGTTGATGGTTGTGATGGTGCATCCTTCTGACGGCAAAGCGTGGAAACGCTTTAACAATGTGCATCCTGACTTTTCAGTTGAATCAAGGAATGTCCGTCTTGAGTTGTGTACAGACGGATTAAACCCATTTGGGTCATTTACTGCTCCATATTCTTGTTGGCCGGTCATACTCATAGTTTATAACTTGCCACCAGGAATGTGTATAAGGCCGGAGTTCATGTTTTTATCTATTGTCATACCCGATCCAAGCAGCCCGGGGCGGAATATAGATGTTTGTCTTCGACCGTTGATTGATGAGCTGGCGTAGTTATGGTCCTCCGGAGCTCTGAATTATGATATATCGAGGAAATAAAATTTTCTTATGAGGGCGGCTTTGATGTGGACTATCAATGATTTTCTAGCTTATGGAATGCTTTCTGATTAGAGCACACATGAGAAACTCGCATGTCCATACTGCATGGAAAACAACAAGGCATTCACGCTAGCAAACGGATGTAAAGCTTCTTTTTTTTACTATCACCGTCGCTTCTTGCCCTTAATCACAGGTTCAGATAGAATACAAAAGATTTCTTTGTTGGCAAAGTTGAAAAAAATGTTGCATCCCCACGTCTTTTGGTGAAGAATTGCATTATGTTGTATCAGAGTACGGTGACATTGTGTTTGGCCTTCAATCAGGTAAGCAAAAGTTTCCTGGTTTTGGTTTGACCCATAATTGGGTAAAGCGAAAGTATCTTTTGGGAGCTTCCTTATTGGAAGACCAATCTTTCTCCGCCATAACTTATTTCCTGAAAATTTAGAGAAATGTCATTATTTCTGATTATATCAAATTTGATCCTCAAACTTTTGATTGCTATATATATATATATATTTTGTTTTGAATATTTATTTTTCAATTTCATCTCTTAAAATTTTATTTTTTATATTAAACTATTGGTCTTTATTTTTTATAATTGCTATTTTCTTTTTCCTTATCATTTTTTATTGAAATTTTGTATCTATCAAATTTGGTCCTCATTCTTTTGATTGTTACTTATTTTATTTGAAATAATTTATAAAATGTTGATTATTATTATTTTAATTTTCTTCATCTTTCATTTTTTTTTTTTAGAATTGATCTCTATTGTTTTGATTATTATTTATTTTTATTGAGATAATTTATGAAATTATATTTTTTTTTCAATTTCATTCTCATTTCAACTTTTTAATTTGTAAGATTTTGTTTCTCATTATTTTAATAAACTCTGAGGGAAAAATAAAATATTAACAAGTTATTTTTTAGCTCATTTTCCATGACATAACCAAACACTAAAAAGTGTTTTCCAAATTATTTTTTCATTACACTACCAATATCAGAAAATACTTTTTTGGAATTCACTTTCAACAAAAAACATGGCTTATTGATTAACTTTTCCATTTGCCTTTCTAATCCTGAGTACATCTAGATGTGTTTTCATTAAAACCATCTTTAAAAAATATTGAATGAATTAAATTTATAAAATATTAAAAATTAAATTAGTTATAATTATAATTATAAACTCTAACCCCACTAGATATATTAAAAACACTTCTAGACACAACACTAAGATCATTAAGATCCTGTTTGGAAACACGCGCAACTCGCCATTTCTAAAAATATCAAAATTATTTTTTTGTTAAAAATTAATATTTTTTATATGTTTTGAATTGTTTTAATGCATACTTTTAAAAAAAATAAAAAATATATTTTTAATATATTTTGGCATAAAAAATACTTTAAAAAGTAATTGCAAACTATTCTAAACAGGCTTTAAAAGATCTTAGATGCTGCCCTTAAAAAAATATGACACATGCGTTTAAAGTTAAAACACTTGTAAACTTTAAGGAATTAAGGTGGTATTTGAGAATACAATATGCTTATATCAAAAAATCAATTTAATTTAATAGTTTAAGTTATTAGATAGGTCTCAATATATAATTGTATATTATTTTTTAACACATATTATTTCAAGTAAAAACTTTTTAGGGTTAAAATTTACACGGACCCGCACTACCTTCATGTTTAATTTTTATCAAATAAATGGAAATAATGAGATTCGAACTTGTGATCACTCAATCATCAAGACTCTGATACCATGTCAAAATAACTAACTCAACTAAATAGCTTAAACTGTTAGATGATATCTCATGATATGATTTATATTATCTTTATAATAAGTTAAAACTGCGTTCTTAAAATTTTAATTTTTTGTTTAAAATAATTTTTTTTTCGGATTATTTTGATGTATTATATTAAAAATACTTTTTAAAAAAATAAAAATAAAAATAAAATAATTTTAATATATTTCTAAATAAAATATTAAACCATAAATATTATATATTACTTCTCAACATCTCGTAAAATTTTCAATACATTAAACGAGAAAAGATGCCGTTAAGTTTTGTCTTCTTTTCAATAATGCATGTTCACTTTTTAATTAGTGTCAAACTCAGCTTAGGTAATAATATTGGGAAATGCTTGGGTTGTTAGATTTATTTCGTCAATATATAAGTCATCAAAACATCTATATTTATTAAAACAGTAGTTTTTCTTACATGATATTGGTTTGATTAATTTAAACCAGGTTTAATTAGGTTAGTAGAGTAATTAATTGGAATCCTAATTCGATCAATGAATTTGATATATCTAATTAAATTTGAATTTAACCGAATAAAAATAATAATTAAATTAATATTTTATATGATACAATTAAAAATTTAGTTTAGGTTACGTTTCATTTTATTTATGAAATCAATCAATCATGTTACCTAAATTTTAATAATTATGATTTAATATTGATATCATATATTTGAAATTTTTATCAAAATCAAACATGAAATGATTGCTTAACTTTAAGGCTTAATCAGTTCTTTATTACTTTAATTTGTATGTGCTGTGAATTCCAACAACACAGCTTTTCGGCATTATGCTTTTGATGTTTCTTCCTGGAATAAAACTGCTCTCGATTCGCAATTAGTTTTGACATATTAATTTAAGTTTTTTTTTTTTACAAGAATCCTAGTCACAATCTTGTAATTGACATTGCAAAGGACAATTAGTGTGTGATTTTATCAGCAATATTTTTTAATGGCAAGTACTCTAAGCAAAATTCTCTAGAATATTTATATTAATTAGACCAATTAGCTTTTTGCAATGTCAATTACAAAATTGACTAAATTCTTATTGAAAAAATTTAAATTGATAATACCAAAACTAATTTTAGCGATCACAAAACAGTTTTATTTTAGAAAGGAATAAAAATATAATATTATAGTGGCCTAGAAGGTTGTGCATTCCATGGGACCAGACGAAAGAGAAAAGGGAGATGATGGCTATCAAAGTAGATCTAAAAAAAAACCCTATAATAGATTACAATGAGATTTCATTATTTGGGTATACTTTTCACAAAGACAAAAACTGCCATATGATATGGTATCTTTGATTATAAAATGTATAGAATCTACTTTTAATTAATGTTTTATATGGATTTTAAATCATCCTTGAGATATAAAATAAAATTATTTTTAATATTAATATATTAAATGGATCGAATACTTTCAAGAAAAAATAATTTTAAAAAACCTTCTCTTAAAACATAAAACCCAGCGAGCTGCAGGCAGCCGCCCCAGCCTCATCTGCACTCTCCTGGAACTTTCTTATCTACCTATAACTCCAAAAGATACGTGACTGAAGAGATTGCCTTTCTCTTTCTCCCTTCCTTTTTTTTTTTTTTTAATCTTTTTATCTTAGATGCTGCAACCTAGATTATAAAAAATTATTGTCCACAAATATTTATTTCCTTATTTTATCGCGGATTATAATCTTTAATTAAAAAATAATATAGCTCGGAATTTAGGACGGCTTCCTTGTTCACAACAACAATAACATCTTTATGATTACTAATTCGTTCATTAATTTCTAGAAAATTTGAAATCATTATCTTATTTATTTAAACGTGGTTTCTATTATTTATTATTTATTTAAATAGTTTAAAAACAAAGTTTAGTTTTATTAACTCGCAAATTAGCTAGATATCCATGAAAAAAACTATTATATTCTTTTATTTTTAGATTAAGGTAGTTGTTCGGGTCAACTTATATACACCTTGATTAATTCCACGAGCTTAAAATTAATGACCATATAATCCTCTGATAATTCTAAAGTTTATAGTGCTCCAAACGATGATAATATCAATTCCAGAATTACTGAGTTCCACTTCTTATTATTATATTCTTAAGGTCACGGTCAGACTTGGAGTCCAAGCACATGGGGTTATAATAAGAACAAGACGAGGCACCCTGTAGAAGGAAACACTCATACACGCAGAGGGAGTGAGAGATGGAAAGGATAGAGGATGTGGTGATAGTTGGAGCAGGAATTGCAGGGTTGGCAACAGCAGTGGCTTTGAAAAGAGTAGGGGTTCGAGCCCTGGTGTTAGAGAGATCAGAAGGGCTAAGAGCCACAGGTGCAGCCTTGACTCTATTTCCAAATGCTTGGCTTCCTCTTGATGCTCTTGGTGTTGCTCACAAGCTCACCCCCATTTATGCTCCTACATCGATGTAATAAGTTGTTCCTCTCCACTAATTCTATTCTTTTGATCATGTCTGTCGATCGTTTCTTGAATTTGAATATTATATATCTTCTGGGTGATTGATTAGTTTCCTGTGCACTTCTCTTTTCCTCTTGTATGATTTAGGGGATATGTAACCAATGTTAGTGCTGGAGATGTTCAAAAAGTCCACTTCCGAGTGGCCAATAATGGGTAAGCTTTTTGAACCTCAATAAAATAATTTCTTGATTAATTTTTTAGAACAATTTCATGCAAGGATCTGTACTATGAATGGCTGTCGGAATCATAAAAGAATTTTTTAGTCGGTTCAATATTATGGTTATACTGATGTATAATGGACAGACCGGATTCCTTCATGTTTCTATGCCAACAAAACTTCACTCTCATCAACATTCGCTTCCTATGACGTGCTTCTGGGTGTGTGAATTAATGCCTTGTTTTGTGTGAAACAGGGCGCGATGGACAAGGAATTAGGACAGTTCACCGCAAAGTACTGTTAGAGTCACTGGCAGAGGAATTACCGGTTGACTCAATTCAATTCTCTTCCAAGCTAGCTGTCATTGAAAATGAAGAGCAAGGCGGTGCTTCCATTGTTGCTATCCATTTGGAAGATGGAACTACAAGCAAATCCAAGGTTCTGATAGGCTGTGATGGGGTGAACTCGGTGGTGGCACGTTGGCTAGGACTGGCAGAACCAGTCCATTCAGGGCGGTCTGCTGTGCGAGGTTTAGCAGTTTTTTCTCAAGGCCATGGATTTAAGCAAGAAGTTCATCAGTTTGTGGATGCGGGCAAAAGAGCTGGTTTTGTTCCTCTTAATGACAGAGAACTTTACTGGTTTTTAACCTACAACGGTTAGCACTAAACCCTTCCTTCTTTCTCGTTTTAGCTGGACACAAATGATCGTTCGTGTCAGATCATTAATTGCAGGGAACATTTATTCTGAACTAATTTTCAATTCAGGAGATAACATGGCAGGAGATCCCGAACAAATACAGAAACAAGTACTTGAGAAATATGCAGAAAAGTTTCCTTCATCATACCTGGACGTGGTCCGGCATGCTGATCTTTCAACGTTAACATGGGCATCGTTGAAGTTTAGGCAGCCATGGGGGATCATATTTGGAAAGCTAAGCAAAGGAAATGTGACAGTAGCTGGTGATGCTATGCACCCCATGACTCCTGACCTAGGACAAGGCGGTGGTTCATCACTAGAAGACGCTGTGGTATTGGGCAGACACATTGGCAATTCAGTTAAAAACAATGGAGGGCTGATTGTTCCAGGAGACATGGCTAAAGCCATAGATGATTATGTGAAGGAAAGGAGGTGGCGTGCTGCTTTTCTTGTCACAGGATCATATTTAGCAGGATGGGTGCAGCTCGGTGGAGATAAATGGTGGGTGAAATTCTTAAGGGATGGAATATTTTACAAGTATCTTTTTGGCAGGATGTCTGGAATTGTGCATAAAGATTGTGGCAAACTTCCTGCTATGTCCTTCGGTGATATGGATCACTCAAGTAAGAAGGACTAGATTCAATTTTGGCATATAGATTCTGCAGATGAGTGGTTTCAGACAATGGCTCACAATTACTAGTTAACGAGTCTTTTTTATATTATTTGATTACTGTCTCGAGATTTAAAAAACAAAAAACATGTCTTCCTGTGCTCTGTAATTTATAATTTGGGTAATAAAAAATACTTTTTGTCTAAAGACATTACCAGAAATTCGCTTAATAGCAACGGAATCACCGACGGAATATTTATGTCGGTAATTACCGACCGAATTACGGATGGAAAGTTCGGAATTAAGAAAAAAAGGGCGGGTCGCTGACGTGGAGGTTTTGGCGGGTGATATTTCCGACAGAATCACCGACGGATTCAAAACGAGTGACCCGTACGGGTGACGGGACCGGTTCACCATCAAAAATACAGACGGAATCGCCGACGGATTTGAAATGGCAGACCCATACAGGTGACATGACTGGTTCACGTCAACAATACGACGGAATCACCGAGGATTTGAAAAGCAGGTTTGTGCGGTGACGTGTCTATTTTCCCGTCAGAATAGCCGGCGGATACACCGACGGATTAACCCCGTCGGTGAATCCGTTGGAAAAAGTTAATATATGGCCCCTCTGCCGACCCTCTCCTCCCCCATTTCTCCTTCTTCTTCCTAATCCTAACTCTCCCCATCTGCAAATAACCAACCCCCCCTCGGACCCAAACAAAATTCTTCCTCATCTCAGCACAAAAAGTTGTATTTCTTGAAGTTTTATGGTCACAGCATCCGTGTTCTGATTTACCGATGAATTTTATCAATTTTTGAAAGTAATTCTATCTGTTTAAATTTTAAGATTTAAATGTCAATTTTATTGTTTTTTTAGTATATGTATTTTTGTTAGTAGATGTACGTGTTTTATTATTATTTCTCAAACAAACTTGTAGGATATTAATGTATACTTTTATACCTGTTATGGTTTGTTTTAGATTTTGTAAGATTGTACTTGTTTGTAAATTGTTAAAACTTTATGGAATTACCGAATTACATGTTCTGTTTTTGAAAATAATTAATAGCTTACTTAATGGGTCCTTTTTAAGTTTTATCGATGGTATTGCAGAGTGGTAATTTCTGTTAATTTATATATATTAATTTGTATGGACATTGATAAATGATAATGAATATTTGATATTTATGAGAAGTTGTGATTGGTTTGTTGGATAATCTCGAGGTAAAGTAATATTTTTGCAAGTTTATTTACCTAACTTAGTTAATTAATACATGATGTCATTATAATTTTATAGAGGTTCGATAGAAGTCATGGATGATCATTCATGGATGTATCTAGATTCACCCCAAGGATTGCGAAGGATGGATTATTGTAACGGGGTTCAGGGTTTTATTAATTTTTGCAACATCTATTCCCATAAATTTTTAATGTGAAGCGGTATTAGGTGTCCATGCAAGAAATGTCAAAATAAAAGGTATCTGCATCCAGATGTTGTAATGATGCATCTTCTACACAAAGGGTTTATGGAGGATTATCAGTGCTGGTATGCACATGGAGAGGTATTTGTTAGTAATAGGAGAATGGGAGAAACAGTGGTTGGGTCAACTTCTAGTGCTAGCAATGTGCATGAAGCGACAAATGACAACACTAATCCTTACAGAAATATGGTTATGGATGCAATGAGAATGAATCAAGGTAATGTCAGTCAATGTCCAATCGTAGAAGAAGAACCTAATACAGAGGCAGCTAGGTTTTTTGATTTGCTGAGAGATTCTGACGAACCATTATGGGATGGTTGCACAAACCATAGTAAATTGTCGGTCGTGGCACAGGTGTTCACCATCAAGTCAGATCACGGGTTGAGTGAGGTCGGGTATGACAAAATTATTGATTGGGTAAGAAGCATTTTACCTGAAGGGAACAGGCTGAAAGAGAACTTCTATGTTGCGAAGTCCATGATGAAACCCCTCGGTTTAGGATACCAGAAAATTGACATGTGCCCTAACTTCTGCATGTTATACTACCTTGAAAATGCTGAGATGACCGAGTGCATGACATGCGGGCATTCCCGTTACAAACCCAGAACTGGAAGGGGAAAGACTCTAGTGGCGTATAAAAAACTTAGATATTTCTCGATCACACCAAACACATGATGCAGTTGATGGTGTGATGGTGCATCCTTCTGACGGCGAAGCGTGGAAACGTTTTAACAGTGTGCATCTTGACTTTTCAGCTAAATCAAGGAATGCCCGTCCTGGGTTGTGCACAGACGGATTCAACCCATTTGGGTCATTTGCTGCTCCCTATTCTTGTTGGCCGTTCATACTCATAGTTTATAACTTGCCACCGGAAATGTGTATAAAGGTCGGAGTTCATGTTTTTATCTACTGTCATACCCAGTCCAAGCAGCCCGGGGCGTAATATAGATGTTTGTCTTCGACCGTTGATTGATGAGGTGGCGTAGTTGTGGTCCTTTAGAGCTCTGACTTATGATATATCGAGGAAACAAAATTTCCTTATGATGGCGGCTTTGATGTGGACTATCAATGATTTTCTAGCTTATGGAATGCTTTCTGGTTGGAGTACACATGGGAAACTTGCATGTCCATACTGCATGGAAAACAACAAGGCATTCACGCTAGCAAATGGAGGTAAAGCTTCTTTTTTTTACTGTCACCGTCGCTTCTTGCCACTTAATCACAGGTTCAGATAGAACAGAAAAGATTTCTTTGTTGGTAGATTTGAAAAAGATGTTGCATCCCCGCGTCTTTTTGGTGAAGAATTGCATCATGTTGTATCAGAGTACGGTGACATTGTGTTTGGCCTTAATCAGGTAAGCAAAAGTTTCATGGTTTTGGTTTGACCCATAATTGGGTAAAGCGAAGTATCTTTTGGGAGCTTCCTTATTGGGAGACCAATCTTCTCCGCCATAACCTTGACGTCATGCACATCGAAAAGAACGTGTTTGAGAATATTTTCAACACCGTCATGGATGTGAAGAGGAAGCAAAGGACAACATCAAGGCTAGATTGGATATAGCTTTATACTGTAACCGTAAAAATATAGAGTTGGTTTATGAGGAGTCACGGGTCGCAAAACCAAGGGCAAACTTCGTGTTAGAGAAAAACGCACAACTGCTAGTCTACAAATGGCTTAAGAGTCTACGTTATCTGAATGGACATGCATCGAACATATCAAGGCTTGTTAACATAGAGGACTGCAGATTGTATGGAATGAAGAGTCATGACTGCCACGTGTTTATGCAAACACTCATCCCATTAGCTTTTCGTGATTTGTTGCCAAAGGGAATATGGGATACACTGACAGAGATTAGTCATTTCTTCAGAGATATATGCTCCAGCAAGTTGAATGTTGAGCACATTGAGAGGCTTCAAACGAATATCATTGAGACACTATACAAACTTGAGATGATATTCCCTCCTTCATTTTTTTGACTCAATGTAGCATCTCCCTATAAATCTACCGTTCGAGGCAAAAGCTGGAGGACCGGTCAGTATAGATGGATGTACCCATTCGAACGGTTAGATATTATAGTTGCAATGGAATTCATATCTAAAAGTATTTTATATGTTTTTCTTAATTGGAAATACTTGAATTGTAATTCAATGCAGGTACTTGTTTAATCTCAAGAAAAAGGTTAAGAACAAGGCGAATGTAGAGGTTTCGATATCTGAGGCCTATATTGTTGAAGAAATCTCAATATTTATCTCATACTATTTTGAACCTCATCTGAGAACAAGAATCAATCGCGTTCCACGGCATGATGATGGCAGTGAAGTGCCTTCCAGTGGGAACTTGTCAATATTCTCCAATACTGGACGACCCACACCTAAAAATGCCGTAAGAGGAAGATATTTGTCGGAAATAGAATTCAAACAAGCACACAACTATGTTCTATTTAACTGTGATGAGCTGAGACCATTTATTCAGTAAGTTTATATATGTGTAATACTAATTAAACTTTGTCAGTAATATACTGCTAATTATATATTGTGATATCATACACTCATTATCACTTGCAGGCAACATCGACAATATTTGCTCTTTAATAACTCGCAGCAGACCGACTCCCAGATCTTTCAATTACAAGATAAACAATTTGCCACATGGTTCAGAACACATGTAAGCACTATCACAAACTCATTCTAACTTGCAAAATTATTGTACGTATGCATGTTATTATGAGATTCTCGTTCATTTACCGTTTATTGATGTACATTACATGTATACAAGGTTTATCAAATGGGAAGGAGTGCGTCTAAGTCATTGTCTTCACTAAGCCTCGGGCCTGAAAGAAAAGTTAAGTGCTACAACGGGTATTTTGTCAATGGATATGTTTTTCATACTGAAAAATACAGGCAAGGAAGAAAAACATACAACTGCGGTGTTTGTGTTAAAAGATCCATAAGTAGTGAGTTAGAAGTTGACTACTATGGTAGATTAGAAGAGGTCGTCGAACTACAATATCATAGCGAGCAGAATAAAGTGTTTTTATTCAAATGCTATTGGTATGACACGACGGACAGAGGAATCAGAGTTGATACGCACCATGGTCTAGTCGAAATCAACTCAAAAGCTAGACTCCGCAACATAAACGATGTCTTTGTTTTCGCATATAATAATAATTTAAGCTGTTAGATGATATCCATAATATGATTTATATTATTTTCTAATAGGGTTAAAGCTGCTTTTCTTAAAATTTTAATTTTTTTTTGTTTAAAATTAATTTTTTTTTCAGATTTTTTGATGTATCAAATTATAAAAATAATTTTTTAAAAATAAAAATAAAATTATTTTAATATATTTTTAAATAAAACATTAAACCAATCAGTGTGTGATTTTATCAACAACATTTTTAATGACAAGTCTGAAGTAGATGAAGTGAATCAGACTCATTTGATTCTCATCCTAAAAGTAAATTCTCCAGAATATCTATATCAATTTAAACCAATTGGCCTTTGCAATGTCAATTACAAGATTGTGGACTAGGATTCCCGTAAAAAACTTAAAATAATAAGGCTAACATTGATTAGCGAATCTCAAAGTAGTTTTATTCTAGGAAGGAACATCACATATAATATCACTAGCTTGGTACCCGCGCTATGCCGCGGGTCATTTTTTTTGTATAAAAATATAAAAAAAAACAATAAAAAATTTAAAAAATCTTGGATTTTTTTGCAAGGGCCATACCCAAGAATCTTGGGTTTGGGCTGCAACGCCTGACCTAAAAGTAATATTTAGAATATTAATAATAAAATTACACTTACATGACCCAAGTTTAAGTGAGCCTAATTGCAACACCGGACTCAAGAATTTTGGATGTGGGTCTGGCTATAAGGTCGTGTTATAAAAGTGTGATAATTAAATAAATTAATTAAAAAAAAAACAAAGAAAAAATCAACAGAAAGGAAAAATAATGAAGAAAAAGAAAAAATGAATTAATTGGGTTAACCTTTTAAACCAGGTTATCCCGTAAAACCTGAGATTCGCGTAATGAAAGTTTGATAACTAAATAGAAAAAAATAAAGGTTTACCAGAATTAATTGGGTTAACCATCAAATCAAGTTAACCTGTCAAGCTCAAGACACGTATCATGAAAGTATGAAAGTCTGATAATTAAATAGAAGAAAATTAACTTTAACAAAACTAACTAAATGAAAAAAATAACTCGTCAAATCAGGTCAACCCATCAAACTCGAGATCCGTATCATGAAAATCTGATAACCAAATAAAAAAAAATTAACATTAACAAACTAAATCAAACAAAAAAATTCATTAAAAAAAATTAAATTCTATTAGTTATCAAACTTTCATGACGCAAATCCCAGGTTTTACGGGATAACCTGGTTTAAGGGTTAACCCAATTAATTTAATTTCTTTTTCTTTTTCTTCATTAGTTTTTCTCTTTCAGTTGATTTTTTTTTCTTTGTTTTTTTTAATTAATCTATTTAATTATCAAACTTTTATGACACGACCTTATAGCCAGACCCACATCCAATATTCCTCGGTCCAGTGTTTACAGTGTCTTGAGTTTGGCTGCAACACCTGACCTAAAATAATATTTATAATATTAATAATAACATCAAACTTGCATGATCCAAGTTTAAGTGGGGGTGGCTGCAATACCAGATCCAATAGTCTTGGATGTAGGTCTGGCTGCAAGGTCGTGTCATATAAGTGTGATAATTAAATAGATTGATTAAAAGAAAAAAAACTAATAGAAAAAAAAAACTAATGAAGAAAAAAAAATGAATTAACTGGATTAACACGTCAAATCTGGAATTCGCATCATGAAAGTTTGATAACTAAATAAATAAAAAAATTAACGGGTTTACCTAAAGTTAATTGGGTCAACCATCAAACCAAGTTAACCCGTCAAGCAGGATACATGTTATGAAAGTCTGATAATGAAATAGAAAAAAATTTAATACCAACAAACTAAATCAAACAAAAAAAATTCATTAAAAAAATAAAAAAAATAAAAAACGAAAAAAATAAGACAGTTAAATAATATAATATAATATAATAATAATATATTAATAATGAGTAAGTGAGGCGTAAAAAAAAATTCATTCACTTATGCTTAGGAATAATATAATATAATATAATAATAATATATTAATATATATAATAATAATATAATGAGTAAAGTGAGGTGAGGCGTAAAAAAAAAAATCTTTCATTCATTTAACTAAAGTTAATTGGGTCAACCATCAAACCAAGTTAACCCGTCAAGCCAGGATACATGTTATGAAAGTCTGATAATGAAATAGAAAAATTTTAATACCAACAAACTAAATCAAACAAAAAAAATTCATTAAAAAAATAAAATAAAAAATAAAAAACGAAAAAAAAATAAGACAGTTAAATAATATAATATAATATAATAATAATATAATGAGTAAGTGAGGTGAGACGTAAATATATATATATCTTTCATTCATTTATGCACAGGAGGCGTGGGGAAGCTACAGTACATGCACAGGAGGCGTGGGGAAAGTTACAGTACTTTCCCACGCGTTTTAGAGTTCTATTAGTCTTGATACCCGCGCGATGCCGCTGGTGTCAAAATCTGTAATATTTTTTTTTGCACATGTTATATGAGAATAAATAGTATATTCACAAAGTTAATTGCAAAAGTCAAATTCAGATAGTTAACAAAGTTAGTTGCAAAAGTTAGTTCAAGCATAACAAAAGTAGCGAGAGGTAAATATTTTATGCTTTATACATATAGCTAGAGAATTGGACGTGAATAAGTAGCCAGCTGTATCAACAACGCAGATAATAAAGACGTCCAATCAGGTTGTGATGTTGGAAAAGCAAGTATTGACTAACCCAATGTTAATTGGTTTTCTATTGGAAAAAATCAGTTTAACTGTAAGTTATAAATTTTATATAACAACAAATATTAAATTTTTTTAAAGATAAATCAGTAATGAGAAATGAAGATGTAATTATTGTTGAGCATGTGAGAAACTAAAGTAAAATTTGGAGAAGAGAGACGTTATTTATTGATTTCCTATCTAGCTGAGATCTCCAAGGAGGATGCAGACGAACAACGTGAGAGCATGAGTTGTACTCCGTGTGTTTCTACAAAGTTCGTTTTTGTATATATATAAAAAAAGAGTCCCCTGTAACTCCTTATTAGCATTTTGCTAAATAGGAAATCTTGTCTCGAAGTTGTGTTTTTTTAATTAGCAGGAAGAATATGGGTTTTGATTTTTTGTTATGTAGATTCAAGCAGTTTATTTTTTAAGATGTAATAATCCTATCTTGATTTTTATGTGCTACGAACGACTTATTTATTTTGTATACTAATTTTATGTTTATGATGTTTCCTGGTGTTGAAGAAGAAAAAAAAATAACAATGATTTGCATTGTATTTGTTTGTGTTTAGTGTGAATGAATAGTTAATTGTAGGAATTTGAGGTTAGTTGATAAGAGGTTTGAAGATCAAAATTAGCCGTGGGTATAGCCATCGAAAATTTCTGCTTCAATAGTTGTGTGTATTGATAGAGAAAATTGAAGAATTCATTTATTTATAGCTTGATTGCTCTGTTATCTCTGTTTTTTGCAATTGCTGTCTTTATTACTTGCCTGCCTTATATCTCAATACAGCATCGAAAGGACTATAACATTCACCTGATCAGATAGTTCTATGGGGCACAAATATGGTGTTATGTTCAAGCAATATTGCAGCCTTCAAATTTTTGCTGGGACTGTAATTAATATACCTAGGATGTATTTTTTATCACCTAGTATTTTTGCATTTTTATATTGCCAAGAAAAGCCTGTGCTTTATGTTGTTCTAATTTTTCTTTTTTATATGTGGTCATCGTCAATGCATCATTGTGATTGTTGCGTTTGAAAATAGAAGGATGCACATTTATATATATAGTCAGTTTTTACTGGATATTTAAATATTGTTTGCCTTCTCCATTGATTGAATTTTCTTGAGGTCTATTTTAAACTAATATTATGATTCTATCAATTGGAAAAAAAGTTGAATATATGTGGTAATTGCAGGATGTTGCTGTGAAAATTCTCATGGAGCAGGACTTTCATGTTGAATGTTTTAAGGAATTTCTGAGAGAGGTGTGTTTTATCTAGAATTGATTGTGATATGCAGTAAGCTCAAGAATTTTTTTTAAAACATCGTTATTGATGTTTCTTGGAACTGTCGTTTATGAAGTTCTGTTTTGAGAAAATAATGATGATTTAAAATAAAAAATTCGAACACAAATAACATAGTTAGAATGTTAAGATTTTATTAAAAAAATGCTAAGAGTTATAAGGAAAAGTGGAGAAACAGAGAAGTGAAACTTGTATAGCACAGTGAAAAATAAGTTTAGAGCAGCTGTTGAATAAAGAAAAGCAGAGAAGCCACGGTGTGGTGTGAGATAAATGCAGCTGACACGGTTGGACCAAGATGGATAAAGAAAGGAATATGAAACCATATGGATCAGGAGTTGAAACCTGGCAAAAAAGCTATTTATTTTTTTGTGCAGAACACACAGAACTTACGGGGAAGAACTAAGGTTATAAAGAAAGGAATATGCAGAGAACCCACGCAGTTTTGTTTTGCAAAAATCACTTGGCAAAAACCACTATAACTATATATATGTGTGTGTGTGTGTGTGTGTGTGTGTGTGTGTGTAATATGACGTTATTTAATTTAAATTTATCTCTAAAAAACAATGCAGGATCTTGTCTTACAAAGCATGAGACTAAAGATGAGTGTTAAACAAATTATAACAATAGCAAGATGGAGAGTTGAGGATTCTATGATAACTAATTATGAATATATTTGCACGGTGAAGAACGTGCGATACTCTCTTTATGTAAACAGAACAGGAAATCATTAAAACAGAAAGGCAAGCATGTGTGTATAACACCTGCACCTATATTGACCCCTTTTATTAGTTATCATATTCTAGCTTGTATCACAACAGAGGCGCCAAGACTTTTGACGTATCCAGTAAGAATGAAAGGAGGTTGTTTTCCTTGAATGATCATTGCTGAGTAAGAAACTAATTCTTTCAAAAGGTAACAGTAAAAAGATTGATGAGAAAAGGCACATTTAACCCAAAAGGGCCACAACAGACAACTTTCATGCAAAAAATCTGGCTTTACTTTATCAAAATGAAACTTGAAGGCATTAAATGTATTATGAAAAAGAGTGATTGGTTTGACTTTGTCTAAATGAAACCTGAAGATGTTTAAGTGTATTGACTATTTGGATGCCTTTTTAATAATTTTAAAGATGGTGAGATGTCAGATAATTCATTATTCGCTTCAAGTCTATAAATTTTACAAAAAGAAAAGAAAAGTTAATTACAGAGAAAGAAAAAACGACAGCATAATTCCTCAAAGATTTAAGACATGTCTATACATAAAATAGAAAGAATTATTTTGAAAAAAATATGGTTTATATATCAAAACAGAAAGAAATAATCCTCACTGATTAAGTGGTCTTCTAGACTAACTTTTTCAACATTTTGTGTGGCCATTTATTACATGGAAAAAACGTTTACTCATTTAATTTGTGTGGTAACATAAAGACTGTGAAAAGGGAAAAAAAATTAAGACATATGAAATTCTTTTATTTGGTCGGAAAGGCAAGAGAATGGATATAAAATGGTCCTTAAAATAAGGGAACTAATTTTTTTATTAATGTATTCTTTCATCCCAAACTTCGTAAGGACATTAGAGAAAAGAGATGAAATGGAATTTTATAATGAAACAATGAGTGCCCACACCTCAAAAAACGATATTACTGGGCTCCAGATGAAAAGTATAAATCCTATTGTTATTTCATGAAATGTCACTCACACCATCAACACATGTATAGCAGCCATGAAGAAAAGTGTCTATTTGTACAAACCAACGAACACTTTGAATTTCTCTTTTCACATAAGATGTAAAATGATATTGTTTCAAAATTTGTTTTTCTCTCCAGCACAATGGAAAAAGTAATGCCCACACCTCAAAAAACGATATTACTGGGCTCCAGATGAAAAGCTTCCCATCAGTGATTTCATCTCCAACGGCAACTTGGCTAGTGCTCTTCGAGGTTTGTATTCCCTTTTCTCTTTGTTCCTTTTACATTATGTCTAAGTTGCAGTATCTTTGATCCTCCATGAATTATTCATCGCTAGAGCCTAAAACTAAAAGTCATTGACTTTTTATATGAAACCAAACCTTTTCTGATCAAACCGAAAGTTGTAATATCAGGTTTAAGTTGGATTCCATGTTTCTAACATGAGATGCGGTGAGGGGTCCATGAAATACGGAGTCATCCATTATATATCGAAGCTTTTGCTTCATTCACGCCAAGATCCCCATGTGCATGTTCTCATTGACCATTGCCCCGCGATATTTTCAGGTCTAAATATCCCACCCGACATGGTTTACCATTTAATTAATATGCATTACTTTACTTTCGAGTCCTTTTGCACATGCATGCGAGAGGAACTGCTACCACTGCCATCAATCTCGCAAGATGGTTCGCTAGTGCCCAAGCCCTACCAAGAAAAATGTTAAAAGCCAGCAATCCACACCATGCTTTCTGTGGGAAAAAATGCTGATTTTCCCAGGCAAGTTGGCATTCTTCGGTCACTTTCTTGTTGCACCAGTTTCTAGCCCTCGCATATATATACTTGCCATCCCGTTTTCCTTTCAACAAATCACTCACAATCTAAAAAAAAAAAAATTGTATTTCAATCTTGAAAGTCCAGCTTCTCATTACAGCAAATCATCAGTTTTCTCAAATAGTCTCATCAAGAATCACAAACTTTGTCCAGTGATCGAATCCCACCACTCAACGCATAAATTCTTCACCATATGCAATTACATTCTCTTGTGTGCAGCCTCTAGTTGCATATTCCCCACCCTTTCTCTCTGCTAATTCCCTTCTCTCTGCGGCTTCTTTGTCATTGTCCTCCACATGTCCACCATCATTATAGCTGCATCTGGCTGTCCCGTGACCTTATCTGGATCCAACAAATGGTATGCAGCTCACATGATCAGCACCTCCCTAACAGCAATATTTCAAGCATCAGTTTACCGAATCCCACTCTTCCGCTCTCGCTCCTCTTCCTACAGGTGCGAGTAGCATGTTATTATAGGGGGTCCTCCCACTGCAGTGGAGTGAGTACAGAGGGTGACCTTGAAGTGTGCTTCTTGTTCGTTTTCTTCCCTTGGCTCCATTCCATCCTTTACAAAGTACAGGTCTCAGGTCCGCCCTTTCCTTTGAACATGAGCTCTTAGATAGATATCAGCATAGATTCGTAATTAAACTTCTCGCACATCTGGTCTGAAAGCGAGAGCCTGAGATGCATTGCTTGGTCTTCATTGGGTCTTACGTACTTAAAAACAAAAAAGAAATGACCAACATACTGTAATGGTCTAGTTCCAGCGGCGAACAACCAATATTTTCTGAGCAATATTTGTATACCATAACATCTACCTTATTCATTACACAAACATATATAATTACAAAAACGATATGCCATCCTATATTGCGGCATGCAATGAAAAAACATCTCTGCAAACTTTATAAAAAAAAACAACAAAAGAAGTTCCCAAAGCTTGGCAAAAGCATAAGATATGGTATGTAGAAATACATTTGGCCGCGATGCTATTTTTTGCAAAACTAATCATCATGCACAGCTGTTAGACAAAGAAACGCACAGAACCCAGAATGTGGTGCGACACAGATGAACCTGACATGAGCGCACGACGACGGATAAAGAGCAGAATATCAAACCATATGCGTTAGGACTTGATGAAACGAAGACAGTCTACAGAATCACACAAAGCAAAAAGAAAAGAGAGAAGAGAGAAGGCCCTCTTTTGAACAACATGGCAACGACTGCAGAATAAGACACAAACGTAAAGACTTTTGATGGCCAATGAAAAAAAAACACTCCTTTTCATAACATGACAGAGCACAAGCCATGCACAATATGTAGACAGCAAGATGAGCATAGTCACTTTCCATAACACAATCTTGAAAACAACTAAGAGGAAAATATTCTAACCTTGAAGTCCAAGCCCTCTCCTGAAAGACGATATGATAAAGGGAACAACGAACTGCAAAAGAAAGCATAACAAATCATGGCCACCCGAATACTGAACAAACAAAAGTTGCAGGAAAACATACCTTCAAATGTTATAAGAAAGGCGGGAGCTGAGAGAATTGGCTCGCTAAAAACACTATTTCAAAAAAGCATTATCCCATGGAATTAAACAATTACAAAGCAGACTAACCAGAATAGAAATGCCAACGAAAACTGAACAGGAAACAATGAAAACGGAGGTAAGCATATGTGTATAATGATGCCAACGCCACATCCATTTAATGCACCACTAAAGAAGATTAGACAGCTTGACTTTATTCTAAAAGAAGCATGAAAGCATTTAATGCACCATTAAAAAAACACTGGCTGATTTGACATTGTGATGTGTAAGCTCATTGCCTCTTTTTTCAAACTTCTACAGTGGCAATATATTAAATACTCCACATAATGCAAAGATGATATATGCTTTGCCAGGGAAAACCGTGGGAAAGCTACAGTACTTTCCCCACGCGTTTTAGAGTTCTTTAATAGTGCTCAGGAAATTGTGCATTCCACGAGACAGATGAAAGAGAAAAAGGGGATGATGGCTATCAAAGTGAATCTGAAAAAGACCTATAATAAATTACAGCGAGATTTTATTGGTGATACTCTTATAAAGACAAAACTGTCATCTGATGAAATATATAGAATCTACTTCTATCAATGTTTCATAGAATAATAAATCTACTATGGATTTTAAATTATCTCGAGATATAAGATAAAATTATTTTTAACATCAATTTATTGAATGGATTGAATACTTCAAAAAAAAATTAATTTTAAATAAAAAAAATGATTTTTAAAAAAACTTCTCTTAAAAGCATAAAACCAAGCATGCTGCAAGGCAGCCGCCTCATCTGCACTCTCCTCGAACGTTCTTATCTACCCAACTCCAAAAGATACATGACCGAAGAGATTGCCTTTCTTCTTTCTTTCCTTCTTTTTTTCTTTTATCTTAGATGCTGCAACTCTAGATTATCAAAAATTATTGTCCACAATATTTATTATCCTTATTTTATCACGGATTATAATCTTTAATAAAAAAATATATATAGCTCTTATAATTACAATAATAAATTTCCTTGATCACAACAACAATAACATCTTCAATATAAACATATTGATGATTACTAATTCCTTGATTAATTTTTAGATTTGAAATCGCTATCTTATTTATTTAAATGTGATTATAGTTTGTTTATTTATTTAACTAGTTCAAAAAAAAAATTTAGTTTTATTAACTCGTAAATTGGCTAGATATCCATGAAGAAAAACATTATATTCCTCTTTTTTTTTTAAGATTGATGCGGATATTTGGGTTAATTTGCGTGTACCTCGACTAATATTACGAACCCAAAGTTAATGGTCATGTAACTCTCTAATTACCCTAAAATTTATGGGATCTCAAACTGGTGATCTCTAGAAAACAAATCAAAAATCTGACCAATTGAGCTACATCCCTCATTATTATATTCTTAATTACCTGCAAGATAAGGTATGTATACAAGTGGGTCGCGGTCAGACTTCGAGTCCAAGCACATGGGGTTATAATAAGAACAAGACAAGGCACCCTGTAGAAGGAAACACGCATACACGCAGAGGGAGAGAGAGATGGAAATGATGGAGGATGTGGTGATAGTCGGAGCAGGAATTGCAGGGTTGGCAACAGCAGTGGCTTTGAAAAGAGTAGGGGTTCGAGCCCTGGTGTTAGAGAGATCAGAAGGGCTAAGAGCCACAGGTGCAGCCTTGACTCTATTTCCAAATGCTTGGCTTGCTCTTGATGCTCTTGGTGTTTCTCACAAGCTCACCCCCATTTATGCTCTTACATCGATGTAATAAGTTGTTCCTCTACACAAATTCTATTCTTTTGATCATGTCTGTCCATCGTTTCTTGAATTTGAATATTATATATCTTCTGGGTGATTGATTAGTTTCCTGTGCACTTCTCTTTTCCTCTTGTATGATTTAGGGGATATGTAACCAATGTTAGTGCTGGAGATGTTCAACAAGTCCACGCCCGAGTGGCCAATAATGGGTAAACTTTTTGAAACTTAATAAAATAATTTCTTGATTAATTTTTTAGTACAATTTCATGCAAGGATCTGTACTATGAATGGCTGTCGGAATCATAAAAGAATTTTATAATCGGTTCAATATTATAGTTATAATGGACAGACCGGATTCCTTCATGTTTATGCCGACAAAACTTCACCCTCATCAACATCCGCTTCCTATGACGTGCTTCTGGGTGTGAATTAATGCCTTGTGTTTTGTGTGAAATAGGGGCGATGGACAAGGAATTAGGACAATTCACCGCAAAGCACTGTTAGAGGCACTGGCAGAGGAATTGCCGGTTGACTCAATTCAATTCTCTTCCAAGCTAGCTGTCATTGAAAATGAAGAGCAAGGCGGTGCTTCCATTGTTGTTATCCATTTGGAAGATGGAACTACAATCAAATCCAAGGTTCTGATAGGCTGTGATGGGGTGAACTCCGTGGTTTTGTTCCTCTTAATGACAGAGAACTTTACTGGTTTTTAACCTACAACGGTTAGCACTAAACCCTTCCTTCTTTCTCGTTTTAGCTGGACACAAATGATCGTTCATGTCAGATCATTGCAGGGAACATTTATTCTGAACTAATTTTCAATTCAGGAGATAACATGGCGGGAGATCCCGAACAAATACAGAAACAAGTACTTGAGAAATATGCAGAAAAGTTTCCTTCATCATACCTAGACGTGGTCCGGCATGCTGATCTTTCAACGTTAACATGGGCATCGTTGAAGTTTAGGCAGCCATGGGGGATCATATTTGGAAAGCTAAGCAAAGGAAATGTGACAGTAGCTGGTGATGCTATGCACCCCATGACTCCTGACCTAGGACAAGGCGGTGGTTCATCACTAGAAGACGCTGTGGTATTGGGCAGACACATTGGCAATTCAGTTATAAACAATGGAGGGCTGATTGTTCCAGGAGACATGGCTAAAGCCATAGATGATTATGTGAAGGAAAGGAGGTGGCGTGCTGCTTTTCTTGTCACAGGATCATATTTAGCAGGATGGGTGCATCTCGGTGGAGATAAATGGTGGGTGAAATTCTTAAGGGATGGAATATTTTACAAGTATCTTTTTGGCAGGATCTCTGGACTTGTGCATAAACATTGTGGCAAACTTCCTGCTTTGTCCTCCGGTGATATGGATCACTCAAGTAAGAAGGACTAGATTCAATTTTGGCATGTAGATTCTGCAGATGAGTGGTTTCAGACAATGGCTCTCTATTACTAGTTAACGAGTCTTTTTTATATTATTTGATTACTGTCTTCAGACAAATAAAATAAAAACATGTATTCCTGTGCTCTGTAATTTATAATTTATGTTATGAAAAATATAAAAATAGGGTTTAGTTTGTCTAATTTAGAAGGAATTAGTTTCCCTAAACTAAATAGGGTTTCTTTGTCTATGTCCCGGAATCTCTTCTATCTAGTTCAATTAAAAATTAGGCTCGTAATAAGCTTTTAAAAATAAAATTTTCAGGTCAACATGTAGAGATGATAGATGAGGTAGATTTAATAATTATTTATATAGGAGATGAAAATATTTTAAAAGACTGTTTTTTTTAAATCATAGATCCACCCCTGGTTAGTTTCCATCCTTTTCTTTTGTAACACTTTTATTTTATTAATTTCAATCCTCAAATACAAATTTTGAAATACTTTTTGTTAACAACCAAACAATAAAATATAATATGTTTTTTGATTTGATTACTAATATGGAAAACGAAATACATTACTAGGTTGTGAAGTCATCTCATGGGTCCGAGGTCAATCATTTTTTGTTTTTTTATTTAATTTGTTTTTGTGTTTTTAAAACAAATTTTGAGATGTTTTGAGTTTATTTGTTGATTTACTTATATTATAAGTATGTTTATTAGGTATTTTAAAAAAATATATTTAAAATTTCACTTTTGTGTAAAAAAATTTGCTGAATTCTCCGACTACCTGTCCGGTGGTTCGAAAATGAGCAGAAAAACGTGTTATATACATTTAATTTTTTTCTGAGAAAAACCCTTGTTGCCAATGGAAGAAGAAGAAGAAACCAAAAAAAAAAAAAAAAAGCCAACTACACATATTTGACCTTGCAATTCTGTACATATGGCTTCTTCTTCATTTTTTTTTTTTTTTTTTTTTTAATAGGCTAGGCTTCTGGCTACCCAAGAAACAAGCCCCCGGGCCTTGGCTTTCTTTTTTTAGATTTTAAATTTTTTTTAATTAATTAAAATAGATTAATTAAATGCACATGTGAGATGCCCATGGATATTGGGTTTTAATTTAGATTAATTAAAATAAATAAATAAAGCAAAGTTTATGATTTTTTTAATAAATTATGTTTACTTTTTACTTGGTTATAAATAAGATGACAACATGTTTTCCTAATAATAATGGTGGTTTTTTTGTGCATCTCTACATAAAAAAAATTTGATTTTTTTTTAAATTTATTTCCTATAAGTATATAATTTTATTATTATTTGATTAAATAAAAAATTAGTTTCAAGAAATAAAGTTATTAAAAAAGATCAAGTTTATGATCAATATTATAAGATAAGATATCTTGATTTATATCTATTTCTCAACTTAACCATTAATTAAATATTATTTGATTTTTTTATTAGCTTTCAAATAATATCATAACATTTATTTTCTAATATTAGAAGGTGTGTTTTTTTGTGAAACCTGCAAAATCTTTTTTTCTTCTTAGATTTTATTGATTGCTTTTATGTGAATTGCTATTTTTTTTATCATTTAATTAAACATATATTTTTTGGATTTTTTTGTTGTTGTTTTTTGAAGTTTTCAAAAAGGTAAGAAAAAAAAAGATGGATTATGAAAATAAATTACTAAATCTATTTTTGGTCAACGTCAGACTTGGAGTCCAAGCGCATGGGATTTATAAATTAGAACAACATGAAGTCGAATACCCATTGTAACTGGCAACACACACACACACACAGAAGAAGAAGAAGAAGAACTGGAAATGATGGAGGAAGTGGTGATAGTTGGAGCAGGAATTGCAAGGTTGGCAACAGTAGTGGCTTTGAAAAGAGTAGGGGTTCGAGCCCTGGTTTTAGAGAGATCCGAAGGGCTAAAAGCCACTGGTACAGCGTTGACCCTAACTCCAAATGCTTGGCTTGCCCTTGATGCTCTTGGTGTTTCTCACAAGCTCATCCCCCTTTATACTCCTTCATTCAAGTAATAAATTGTTTCACCATGTTAATCATTATGTTTGATTATTTATATATTCTTGAATTTGGATTTTAATACCGTGCTTTGGATGATAGATTAATTTCTTAAGAACTTCTTTTTCTCACAATTTAGGGGATATGTAACCAATGTTAGTACCGGAGAACTTCAAGAAGTCCTCTATCGTCAACAAGGAATTAGGACACTTCACCGGAAAGTGTTGTTAGAGGCACTGGCAGAGGAATTGACAACTGACTCAATTCGATTCTCTTCGAAGCTAGCTGCTTTTCAAAGTCAAGAACAAGGAGGTGATGCTTCCATGGCTGTTGTACACTTGGAATATGGAACTACCATCAAATCCAAGGTTTTGATAGGCTGCGACGAGGTGCACTCGGTAGTGGCACGATGGCTAGGATTGGCAGAACCGGTCCATTCAGGTCGATCAGCGGTGCGGGGTTTAGTGTTGGCATGAGCTGTACAAACCGAGAGACAATAGGAAACTATAGTTGTAATAGTCATGTTTATCTTCTATTTATGTAAATCCCGATTGTCATGGGATTGTAATTGTTTCCTTTCCAAACACAACTAGAAAGGCTGTACATTGTGATGTATAAATCCCCTGTTTCTGCAATAAGAAAATACGATTGAATTCTGCAAAAACCCTACTCAAATTAACATGGTATCAGAGCATAGATCCTTAAATTGATCTATTGTTACAATGAAAGTTGCTGGAACCAATAGCAACATACGATACTGGAGGAAATAGAAGGAATGGAAGCAGCACTGGCAGAACTAGAGCAACCAAATACGGCTACAAATCTTGAAGACCTTATGGCAAGAATGACTCAAGCCATAAACCAAAATCAAACACAGACTCCAACAGTAATGCATGATATTACTGCAACACAGATTGGTATCAAACTCGATGGTACCAATTATGTTTTATGGTCCCAAATTGTTGAGATGTTCATCTCAGGAAAAGACAAGTTGGAATATATAAATGGTGATCTTCCACAACCAGAACCGAATGACCCTTCATTTAGGAGGCGGAGGACAGAAAACTCAGTGGTAAAAGGATGGTTAATTGGCTCAATGAACCCATCCTTGGTCAGCAACTTCATCCGATTCCCTACAGCTAGACAGGTATGGGATTCAATTGCTATAACTTACTTTGATGGGACTGATATATCTCAGGTGTATGATCTAAAGAGGCGAGTAAATAGAATGAAACAATCAGGGGAACCAATTGAAAAATACTACAATGATCTCCAAGGCTTATGGAGGGAGATTGACTTTCGTCGTCCAAACCCGATGGTTTGTGTTCATGATATACAAAAATACAATACTCTCTTGCAAGAGGATCGGGTGTACACCTTTCTCGATGGATTAGATGACAGGCTTGATAAAATCAGGAGTGATGTGTTGCAACTGAAACCATTTCTAACTATAGAACAAGCGTATGCCTATGTCCAGAGGGAAGACATAAGGCAGGCTGTGATGCTGTCCAACAGAGGAAATATTCCAGATGTTGTTGCAATGATCTCTAGAGGTATGAGAACTGGTTCACAAAACAAATTTACAATGCAGGTAGCCAAGACTGGAAACTCCTCTTCACACGGGGGGAAATTTAATCCTGAAAAAACTAAGGGCCATGTGGAAGGAGGATGCTCCCACTGTGGGAACTTGAAGCACACCCGTGAGACATGTTTTAAAATACATGGCTACCCCGAATGGTGGACAGAACTCAAGGAACGAAAACAAAACGAAGTTGCTAGTGGAACTGGAAGAGCAGCCATGGTTAATTCAGCCCCCATAAATCCAGAAGCCATCCTTTCACTCGTCCCACTTGTTGAATCAAAGGAGGACATGGTAGCCTCTCTCGGTAATCCAGGTAACAATTCCAGTAATGATAGCAGTGCCTTACTTGTGTCTAACGCAGGCAAGAATGAAGACTGGATAGTGGATTCAGAAGCTACTGATCATATGACGTTTTGTCAAGATGATCTTGTGGAAATTACAGAGCCAAGGCGAAATAATATATTCAATGCCAATGGGGTTATGTATCCGGTTACAGGAGCTGGAACCGTAGATATATCATCTTCAATCTCATTGGCTAACACTCTTTTAGTACCCTTTCTTTCTAGTAAATTATTATCAGTGGGACAAGTCACCGAAGAACTCAATTGCTTAGTGCTAATGTATCCAACATTTTGTCTTTTTCAGGATATTCTCACGAAAAAGATTATTGGGCGTGGTACTAAGAGAGAGGGGTTATACTACATGGACGACTTCAGTTTCGGCAAAGTCAATACCATGAGTCGCACATCTAGCGCACACGAAGAACAGATTTGGCTATGGCATGCTCGGTTGGGGCACCCTTCATTTAGCTACATGAAACATTTATTTTCGCAATTATTTTCAACTTTGAGTTACTCAAATTTCATATGTGAAACGTGCATATTGGCCAAGAGTCACCGTGTACCTTTTCCAACTAGCATGAATAAAAGTGATATTCCACTTACTCTAATTCACTCTGATGTTTGGGGACCTTCCCCTATCACAACTATCTCGAGTATATGATGGTTTGTGACTTTTGTAGATGATTGTACACGGATGACGTGGCTATACTTGTTGAAACGCAAGGATGAAGTATTTGGTGTATTTCGAGCATTCCATGCTATGATTCAGAACCAATATTCAGCAAAGGTCCGTATTCTTCGGACGGACAATAAGGGAGAGTATATGAATCGCGATTTTCATGAATATTTCCAAAGAACTGGTCTCCTCCATGAGTCATCGTGTAGTCAGACGCCCCAACAAAATGGAGTAACCGAAAGGAAGAATCGACACATCTTAGAAACTGCATGAGCCTTTTTTATTGGATCAAATACACCCGGCCGTCATTGGGATGACATTGTTGCTTCGGCTGTGTATCTAATGAACCGTATGCCCTCTAAGGTTTTGGATTTCGACACCCCATTACAGGTTTTGTCAAAACATGTCACTCTATCATCTTTACTCCTCATTAAGCCACGTATATTTGGATGTGTTGCCTTTGTTCATTTGCATAAAAATCAAAGGACCAAGCTGGAACCGTGTGCCGTTCGGTGCATATTTTTGAGGTATGGTACCAACAAGAAAGGGTATCGCTGCTATG
The DNA here is from genome assembly GCF_005239225.2 of Populus alba. Lineage (NCBI taxonomy): Eukaryota > Viridiplantae > Streptophyta > Magnoliopsida > Malpighiales > Salicaceae > Populus > Populus alba. Next base: position 3,983,292 of record NC_133302.1, read on the forward strand.
ACCCGAATAAAAATAGGGTGTATATAACAATGGATGTCATATTTGTAGAATTGGACAAGTTTGATTCACCATATATATTAGCTTCTTCTCTTCAGAGGGAGACTTGGGATGAAGAGCAGAAGTGGTGGACGAGACAAATTGAAGAAACAGTGGTGACAGCTCCTACCGTAGTGACAGTGGCACCATCACAGGAGGAGAAAACCATGGTGACAACAGCCCCTACCGTGGTGACAGTGACGCCATCACAGGAGGAGACAGAAGTAGATGTTACACAAATGGATGAAAATATGATGACAGCGGATGCTGCTAGACATATAGAGGAAGAAGCAATAACGGGAACACCAACAGGAACACCATCACCAGTTGCAGATAATGGCCTGCATAAAGACATCATGGTTATTGACTCTGACGATGAATCTCCTAGTAGAAGAACCCCTCTTTTGGAAGTACCTAACAATGACAATCCTTCTCCTGACAATATTCCCGAGGTAAGACCTTCTGCATCTCCTTCCAGCAATGTTTTGGATATTGCAACTGGTTATCACTTACCTTTCAAGAGTAACCGTGGCAAAGCTCCAGCTCGTTACTCTCCTGGAGAAGCAGGGAAGAAATCCAAGTACCCAATTTCTAATCATATGACAACAAAAGGCTGGTCTGATCCTCTTTAAAATTTGCACAAAAGTTGTCTTCAGATCACATTCCTTGCGGAGTCCATGAAGCCTTAGCAGATCACAAATGGTTAGTAGCAATACAAGAGGAAATGGAAGCTTTGAATCGAAACAGAACTTGGGATCTTGTCCCACTGCCGGCTGGAAAAAAACCAGTGGGGTGTAAGTGGATATTCTTAATTAAACACAAAGCAGATGGATCCATTGAACGATACAAGGCAAGGTTAGTGGCTAAGAGATATACTCAGACATACGGCATAGACTATCAGCAGACATTTTTTCCGGTAGCGAAGCTAAACACCGTGAGGGTGCTGTTATCTGTGGCTGCAAATCTAGATTGGCCCCTACACCAATTTGACGTGAAGAATGCCTTTCTTCATGGAGATCTTAAGGAAGAAGTATATATAGATATCCCACTAGGCTATATGTCATCCTCCACAGGAATTGTCTGCAGGTTACAAAGGGCATTGCATGGACTGAAACAATCACCGCGTGCATGGTTTGGTCGCTTTAGCATGACTATGAGAAAGTATGGTTTTCTACAAAGCAACTCAGATCATACTCTCTTCCTAAAACGACGACAAGGGAAAATAACTGCCTTGATAATCTATGTCGATGACATGATAATCACAGGAGATGATTCAGAAGAAATCTATAGACTAGAGAAACATTTGGCCATGGAATTTGAAATGAAGAACTTGGGTGGACTCAAATATTTTCTTGGAATAGAAGTGGTTAGATCAAAACAAGGCATCTTTCTATCACAACGAAAGTATGTACTTGATCTACTGGCCGAAGTTGGAATGCTCGACTGCAAGCCGGCGGATGCTCCAACAATTCAGAATCAGAAACTTGGGGAGTATCCTGATCAAACCCCAACCGACAAAGAGAGGTATCAACGACTGGTGGGTAAGCTAATTTATTTATCTCATACTCGTCCAGATATTTCATACGCGGTGAGCGTGGTCAGTCAATTTATGCATTGCCCTAGTAAAGATCACATGGATGTGGTTGTTCAGATTCTTCGATACTTGAAATCAGCTCCGGGAAATGGGATTAAGTTCTCTAAGAATGATAACTTAGATGTTGAAGGCTATACAGATGCAGACTGGGCAGGAAACTTGGTCGACAGAAAATCCACATCAGGACACTTCACATTCGTTGGAGGCAACTTGGTTACGTGGAGGAGTAAGAAACAAAAGGTGGTAGCCAAGGTTGTTAAAATCGCGATTTTAACACGGCACGGAAAGCCTCTCACAAAATCGGATCGTAAAAACGGATCGTAAAATCGTAAAAAAATCGTAAAGAATTTTAAAATACATTAAAAAAAAATTCATGCTTCAAATAAAAATTCATACATAGTTCAAGCACCTTAAAAATAATGCTTGTGTTTCTTAGCCATATTTCTTTGTGTTTATATTTTAGTTATTTTTCTTTTAATTTGGTATGTTTATCCTAAATTAAAGTCTAATTTTATTTAATTAGGCGGTTTATTTAAAATTAAAAAAAGTATGGGAAAAAAACTGAACAACTTGACTGTTCATGTAAATACATGAAGATCCATGAAGTTTCTCATATTTTTCTATTAAAATAAATATTTTTTATGGTTAAGTACTTCCTTATGAATTAATAACTGAAAAAAGAAGAAGAGAATCTCGTGAAGTGCTCATTCAATTTCAGAAATCTCAGTTCATAAAGGCATTTAGGACATAAAGTGGAAAATTAGTTTATTAACTAGTGTGTACTGTATTGTATTAATTAAACAGTATTAAAAGCCGTAGAAAGTGAAGAGAGAAGTGAAGAGAGAAGACTGATTCGGTGAGTCACGGTTACTGAATAAATTGCCTTCGATCTGTTCAAGCCAATCGGCGGGTGACACGTTGCCGCTGCACTGGATTTTGTTCTCCTGCGGGCAAACTCGTGCAATCGGTGGTGAAATCGCGATTTCATGCGATTTTGCCCGATTTTAACTGTTTAAAATCCGATTTTGCTCATTTCCGAGTTTTATGAACGATTTAGCACGTAAAGTCTACATTGACTCGTAAAAACGGACGATTTTACGAGTTGACTCGCGATTTTAACAACCATGGTGGTAGCTCTATCAAGTGCGGAAGCCGAGTTTAGAGGTATGGCAAAGGGGCTTTACGAGCTTTTGTGGCTCAGACACCTGCTCTCAGAAATTGGCTTTGCACCCAATTCAGAAATGAATTTATATTGCGATAATAAAGCCGCGATAGAAATGTCTCAAAACCCAATCCAACATGACAGAACGAAGCACATTGAGATAGACCAACATTTTATTAAACAGAATCTTGAAGAAAAGGTAATTCGCTTTCCGTTTGTCAGATCAGAGGACCAACTTGTGAACATGCTTACAAAAGCCGTCTCAAACAAAAACTTTCACAGCTCACTTGACAAGCTGGATATCAAAGACATTTCTACACCAACTTGAGGAGGAGTGTTGGCATGAGCTGTACAAACCGAGAGACAATAGGAAACTATAGTTGTAATAGTCATGTTTATCTTCTATTTATGTAAATCCTGATTGTCATGGGATTGTAATTGTTTCCTTTCCAAACACAACTAGAAAGGCTGTACATTGTGATGTATAAATCCCCTGTTTCTGCAATAAGAAAATACGATTGAATTCTGCAAAAACCCTACTCAAATTAACATTTAGCAGTTTTTCCTCAAGGCCAAGGATTTAAGCAAGAAGTTCGTTTTTTCTTGGATGAGAGCAATAAGGCTGGTTTTGTACCTCTTAATGACAGGGAACTTTCCTGGTTTTTTGTCAGCCAAGGCTAGCACTTAGAACTCTTCATCCCTTTAATTTCCCTCTCATTTTAGCAAGACACAAATATCGGTTCATGTGATCAGATCATTTCAGGGGAAGTTTTATAGTGAGCTAATTTTGATTTCAGGGGAAAAGATAGCAGGAGAGGCAGAGAAAATGCAAAGGGATGTGCTTGAGAAATGTACAGAAAATTTTCCATCGGAATACCTGGACGTGGTCCGGCATGCCGATCCTTCCTCATTATCATGGGCACCATTGATGTTTAGGCCTCCATGGGGGATCATATTTGGAAAACTAAGCAAAGGAAATGTGACAGTAGCTGGTGATGCTATGCACCCCGTGACTCCTGATCTAGGAAACGGTGGTGGCGCGTCGCTAGAAGACGCTGTGGTTTTGGGCAGACACATTGGCAATTCAGTTATGAACAACGGAGGACTGATTGTTCCAGGAGACATGGCTAAAGCCATAGATGATTATGTGAAGGAAAGGAGGTGGCGTGCCGCCATGCTTGTCACAGCATCGTATTTAACCGGACGGATGCAGCAAGGAGAGAAATGGTGGATAAAATATCTCAGGGACAGAGCACTTTACAAGTACTTTTCCGGCTGGCTTGCTAGACTAGTATTTGTTTATGACTGCGGAAGACTTCCTGCAATTTCCTTTGGTGAAATGGATCTGTCCAGTAAGAAGGACTAAATTTTCCTTTCCTTCTGTCTTTTTTTTTTCTTCAAAGTTATTGTCAATGTTGTTTTGGTTTGCTATTATTATTTGCCTCACATTATTGTCATATATGTGTGTGTATGGTTCGCTTTCTTATGTGAGAAAATTTGGGTAGTAAAAAATAATTTTTGTGTAAAGAAAAAAAAAACTAAAAAAAATAACTTACGAATAGTTTTCAGATCCAGTCTTAGAGATTGGTTTGAAAAACGATGTGAATAATTGGGTTATTATATAAATGGTACTAGGTCAATTATTTTATTAAACAATAGTTTTTTATTTGTCTCTTACAAAGACACTAAAGTGATTGAGTTTAATGGGTTTTGCAAGACAAATATTTTATCTGATTCAATTAAAAATTTATCTTGTGTCAAACTTTGAATCTTTAATTTTTTAAGATCAACCAGTTAATTCCGACTATGTTTAGTAATTATATCTTTAAAAGATGAAAATATTTTAAAAGGATATATTTGTCATTAAATCATTGATCCACCACTAATTAGTTTTCATCCTTTTCTCTTTAAGAGAGAAAAATGATGTTTGTTAAAATTTTAATGAAAAAAAACTAGTTTTTTTTAGTCAATAAGTTTTATTTGATGAAAAAAAAATTATATTATGGTGTTTTTTTTTTCTTGTTGGAAAAAGTAGATTAAGATTAACAAAAAAAAATTGATTTAATTTTGTATTTTTTTGTACTAATTAGAGCTATTTTAATTAAGAATTTAGTTTTTTGATACTATAAGAGAGTCTATTAGATGTTTTAGAGAAAAAAATAAATTTGTATTTATTTTTCAAATTTTCAACTTAATCTTTACTTAGCACTAATATTTTTTTAAAAAAATTATTAGTGTATAGAAAACCTCAATCAATTTTATTAAATGTACACTTCAAATCTAAAATTTACAATCAAATTTATATTTTACCGCTAGCAAACATGTTGACAATGGTTAAATTTATTTTTTATGAAAAATAAATTTTAATCCGACTTACCCAACAAGCGACATCTAACCTAACCTTGGACTCATGCGCATGCAAGGTAAAAAAAATTCATTCGACCATCCTGGTGATGCCATAAATCACACCTGTTACAACGTACTATGATGATTTTTTCTCATTTGTAAATTCATAAAATACAATATTAGAAAATGTTTATTCCCTAAAAAGTAGTTTTTGAAAAATTATTTTCTAAACTTTCTTGTGTTTATTTGTCATTATAAAAGTTGGTCAATGGAAAACATTTCCTGGTCAACGGAAAACACTTTTCAGTCAAAGAAAAATTTGGTTTGGTTTTCAAGAAAGTGTTTTTTTTTTTTTAGCTGTGTTTGTTTTCCGGAAAGTGGTTTCCGGTAAATCACTTTCCAAACTTTCTTGTATTTGTTTGCCATTAGAAAAGTTAGTTAACGAAAAATACTTTCCAGTAAAATAAAAATTTGGCTTGGTTTTCAGGAAAGTGTTTTCCTGAAAAATTTGGCCGAAAAACACTTTCTGCAAGTTGTGAAAAATTTAGAAATATCATTATTTGCTGATTATATCAAATTTTATCCTCAAACTTTTGATTGCTATATATATATTTTTTTTAATATTTATTTTTCAATTTCATCTCTTAAAATTTTATTTTTATATTAACTTTGGTCTTTATTTTTATAATTGCTATTTGCTTTTTCCTTATCATTTTTTTTATAGAAATTTTTTATCTATCAAATTTGATCCTTATTCTTTTGATTGTTACTTATTTTATTTAAAATAATTTATGAAATTTTGATTATTATTATTTTAATTTCTTCATCTTTTATTTTTTTTATTTTTTTAGAATTGATCTCTATTATTTTAATTTTAATTTATTTTATTTAAGATAATTTATGAAATTATAGTTTTTTTTTCAATTTCATTCCCATTCAACTTTTTAATTTGTAAGATTTGTTCCTCATTATTTTAATAAACTTGAGAAAAATAAAATATTAATAAGTTATTTTTCAGCTCATTTTCCATAACATAACCAAACACTAGAAAGTGTTTTTCTAACTTATTTTTCATTACACTACCAAACATCAGAAAATACTTTTTTCGAATTCATTTTTCAAAAGAACACTATTTTCCAGCAAACAAATAGGGCCTTATTGATTAAACTTTTCCATTTGCCTTTCTAATCCATGAATACATCTAGATTTGTTCATTAAAACCATCTTAAAAAATAGTGAATGAATTAAATTTATAAAATATTAAAAATTAAATTAGTTATAATTATAATTATAAACTCTAACCCCACCTAGATATATTAATAAACACTTCTAGACACAACACTAAGATCATTAAGATCTTGTTTGGAAATGCACGCCAACCCGTGTTTTCAAAAAAAATCAAAATTATTTTTTTTGTTAAAAATTAATATTTTTTATATGTTTTGAATTGTTTTAATGCGTAATTTTAAAAAAATAAAAAAATATATATTATTTTAATATATTTTGGCATAAAAAACACTTTAAAAAATAATCGCAATTACTTCTAAACAAGCTTTAAAGATCTTAGATGCTACCCTTAAAAAAATATGACACATGCGTTTAAAAGTTAAAACACTGTAAATATTGAGGAATTAAGGTGGTATTTGAGAATACAGTATGCTTATATCAAAAAATCAATTTAATTTAATAGTTGAAGTTATTAGATTGGGTCTCAATATATAATTTTATATTATTTTTTAACACACTTCTTCAAGTAAAAAACTCTTTAGGGTTAAAATTTACACGAACCCGCACTACTTCATGTTTAATTTTTATCAAATACATGGAAATAATAAGATTCGAACTTGTGATCACTCAATTATTAAGACTATGATACCATGTCAAATAATCAACTTAACTCAATAGCTTAAGCTGTTAGATGATATCCCATTATATGATTCATATTATTTTCTAATAGATTGAAACTGCATTTCTTAAAATTTTAATTTTGTTTTAAAATTATTATTTTTTTCAAATTATTTTGATGTATTAATATTAAAAATAATTTTTAAAAATAAAAAATAAAATTATTTTAATATATTTCTAAATAAAATATTAAACCATAAATATTATTATACTCTCAAGTCTCAACCATCTCGTCAAATTTCAATACATTAAACGAGAAAAGATGCCGTTAAGTTTTGTCTTCTTTCAATAATGCATGTTCACTTTTAATTAGGTGTCAAACTCAGCTTAGGTAATAATATTGGGAAATGCTTGGATTGTTAGATTATTACGTCAATATATAAGTCATCAAAACATCTATATTTATTAAAACAGTAGTTTTTTCTTACAAGATATTGGTTTGGTTAATTTAAATCAGGTTTAATTAGGTTAATAGAATAATTAAAATCCTAATTCATCAATGAATTTGATATATCTAATTAAATTTGAATTTAACTGAAAAAAATAATTATTAAATTAATATTTTATCTGATACAATTAAAAATTGAGTTTAGGTTACGTTTCATTTTATTTATGAAATCAATCCATCAAATTGCCTAAATTTAATAATTATGATTTAATTTGATATCATATATTTGAAATTTTATCAAAGTCAAACATCAAATGATTGCTTAACTTTAAGTCTTAATCAGTTCTTTATTACTTTAATTTGTATGTGCTGTGAATTCCAACAACCACAAACAAAAAAATGCTTTTGATGTTTCTTCCTAGAATAAAACTGCTCTCGATTCGCTAATTAGTTTTGACATTATTAATTTAAGTTTTTTTACAAGAATACTAGTAACAATCTTGTAATTGACATTGCAAAGGCCAATCAGTGTGTGTGATTTTATCAGCAATATTTTTAATGGTAAGTACTCTAAAGCAAATTCTCTAGAATATTTATGACTAAAATTCTTATAAAAAAAACTTAAATTAATAATGTCAAAACTAATTAGCAAATCGCAAAATAATTTTATTCTAGTACGGAACATAACATATAATATCATAGTGGCTTAGAAGGTTGTGCATTTCATGAGACAGACAAAAAGAAAAAAGGGAGATGATGGCTATTAAAATGGATTTGAAAAAGACCTATAATAAATTACAATGAGATTTCATTGGTGATACAAAACTGCCATATGATATGGTATTTTTTATTATGAAATGTATAGAATCTACTTCTATTAATGTTTTATATGGATTTTAAATCATCTTGAGATATAAAATAAAATTATTTTTAATATTAATATATTAAATGGATCGAATACTTCAAGAAAAAATAATTTTAAAAAACCTTCTCTTAAAACATAAAACCAAGCGAGCTGCAAGGCAGCCGCCTCATCTGCACTCTCCTCGAACTTTCTTATCTATAACTCCAAAAGATACGTGACCGAAGAGATTGCCTTTCTTCTTTCTTCCCTTCCTTCTTTTTTTTCTTTTAATCTTAGGCTCCGTTTGTTTGCAGGAAAATGAATTTCTTTTGGAAAGTGAATTCCGGGGAAAGTGAATTCCTGGAAAGTGAATTCCGAGAAAGTATTTTCCGATGTTTGGTAGTGTTATGGAAAATGAACTGGAAAACACTTTCCAGTGTTTGGTTATGTCATGGAAAATGAGCTGAAAAATAACTTATTAATATTTTATTTTTCTCAAGTTTATTAAAAATAATGAGGAACAAATCTTACAAATTAAAAAGTTGAATGAGAATGAAATTGAAAAACAAAATTTCATAAATTATCTCAAATAAAACAAATAATAATCAAAATAATAGGGATCAAATCTAAAAAATTAAAAAAAAATGAAAAAATGAAGAAATTAAAATAATAATAATAATCAACATTTCATAAATTATTTCAAATAAAATAAGTAACAATCAAAAGAATGAGGATCAAATTTGATAAATAAAAAATTTCAATAAAAAAATGATAAGAAAAAAGTAAATAGCAATTATAAAAATAAGGACCAAAGTTAATATAAAATAAAATTTTAAGAGATGAAATTGAAAAATAAATATTCAAAACAAAATATATATAGCAATCAAAAGTTTGAGGATCAAATTTGATATAATCAGCAAATAATGACATTTCTAAATTTTTCACAACTTCCGGAAAGTGTTTTCCCCTCAAATTTTTCAGGAAAACACTTTCCTGAAAACCAAGCCAAATTTTCCTTTTACTGGAAAATGTTTTCCATTGACCAACTTTCCTACTGGCAAACAAACACAAGAAAGTTTGGAAAGTGCTTTCCCGGAAACCAAACACAGCTAAAAGGAAAACACTTTCCTGAAAACCAAGTCAAATTTTTTTTTTACTAAAATTAACTGGAAAGTGTTTTCCGTTGACTAGAAAGTGTTTTCCGTTGACCGGAAATTGTTTTCCGTTGACCAACTTTTCTAATGACAAACAAACACAGGAAAGTTTGGAAAATGGTTTCCCGAAAAGTAGTTTCCGGGAAACAAACAAGGCCTTAGATGCTGCAACTCTAGATTATAAAAAATTATTGTCCACAAATATTTATTATCCTTATTTTATCATAGATTATAATCCTTAATTAAAAAAATATAGCTCGGATAATTACAACTATGAATTAGGACTGCTTCCTTGTTCACAACAACAATAACATCTTTAATATAAACATATTAATGATTACTAATTCCTTGATTAATTTCTAGATTTGAAAACATTATCTTATTTATTTAAATGTGGTTCTATTGTTTATTTATTTATTTAAATAGTTTAAAGAAAAAGATTTAGTTTTATTAACTCGCAAATTGGCTAGATATCCATGAAAAAAAAACATTATATTCTTTTTTTTTAGATTAATGTACGTGTTCGAGTCAACTTGCGTGCACCTCGACTAATCTCATGATCTCAAAGTTATCCTTTAATAATTCTAAAATTAAAGAACTTGAATTGATAATCTCTTAAGACCAATTCCAGAATTATTGAGTTCCACTTCTTATTATTATATTCTTAATTACTTGCAAGATAGGGTATGTATACAAGTGAGTCACGGTCAGACTTGGAGCCCAAGCACATGGGGTTATAATAAGAACAAGACGAGGCACCCTGTAGAAGGAAACACGCATACACGCAGAGGGAGAGAGAGATGGAAATGATGGAGGATGTGGTGATAGTCGGAGCAGGAATTGCAGGGTTGGCAACAGCAGTGGCTTTGAAAAGAGTAGGGGTCCGAGCCCTGGTGTTAGAGAGATCAGAAGGGCTAAGAGCCACAGGTGCAGCCTTGACTCTATTTCCAAATGCTTGGCTTGCTCTTGATGCTCTTGGTGTTTCTCACAAGCTCACCCCCATTTATGCTCCTATATCGATGTAATAAGTTGTTCCTCTACACTAATTCTATTCTTTTGATCATGTTTGTCCATCGTTTCTTGAATTTGAATATTATATATCTTCTGGGTGATTGATTAGTTTCCTGTGCACTTCTCTTTTCCTCTTGTATGATTTAGGGGATATGTAACCAATGTTAGTGCTGGAGATGTTCAACAAGTCCACGTCCGAGTGGCCAATAATGGGTAAACTTTTTTAACCTTAATAAAATAATTTCTTGATTAATTTTTTATTACAATTTCATGCAAGGATCTGGGTATAATAGAATTTTTTGTCGGTTCAATATTATAGTAATACTGATGTATAATGGACAGACCGGATTCCTTCATGTTTATGCCGACAAAAGTACTTCACTCTCATCAACATTCGCTTCCTATGAGGTACTTCTGGGTGTGAATTAATGCCTTGTTTTGTGTGAAATAGGAGCGATGGACAAGGAATTAGGACAATTCACCGCAAAGCACTGCTAGAGGCACTGGCAGAGGAATTGCCGGTTGACTCAATTCAATTCTCTTCCAAGCTAGCTGTCATTGAAAATGAAGAGCAAGACGGTGCTTCCATTGTTGTTATACATTTGGAAGATGGAACTACAATCAGATCTAAGGTTCTGATAGGCTGTGATGGGGTGAACTCGGTGGTGGCACGTTGGCTAGGACTGGCAGAACCAGTCCATTCAGGGCGGTCTGCTGTGCGAGGTTTAGCAGTTTTTTCTCAAGGCCATGGATTTAAGCAAGAAGTTCATCAGTTTGTGGATGCGGGCAAAAGAGCTGGTATTGTTCCTCTTAATGACAGAGAACTTTACTGGTTTTTAACCTACAACGGTTAGCACTAAACCCTTCCTTCTTTCTCGTTTTAGCTGGACACAAATGATCGTTCATGTCAGATCATTACAGGGAACATTTATTCTGAACTAATTTTCAATTCAGGAGATAACATGGCGGGAGATCCCGAACAAATACAGAGACAAGTACTTGAGAAATATGCAGAAAAGTTTCCTTCATCATACCTAGACGTGGTCCGGCATGCTGATCTTTCAACGGTAACATGGGCATCGTTGAAGTTTAGGCAGCCATGGGGGATCATATTTGGAAAGCTAAGCAAAGGAAATGTGACAGTAGCTGGTGATGCTATGCACCCCATGACTCCTGACCTAGGACAAGGCGGTGGTTCATCCCTAGAAGACGCCGTGGTATTGGGCAGACACATTGGCAATTCAGTTATAAACAATGGAGGGCTGATTGTTCCAGGAGACATGGATAAAGCCATAGATGATTATGTGAAGGAAAGGAGGTGGCGTGCTGCTTTTCTTGTCACAGGATCATATTTAGTAGGATGGGTGCAGCTCGGTGGAGATAAATGGTGGGTGAAATTCTTAAGGGATGGAATATTTTACAAGTATCTTTTTGGCAGGATGTCTGGACTTGTGCATAAAGATTGCGGCAAACTTCCTGCTATGTCCTCCGGTGATATGGATCACTCAAGTAAGAAGGACTAGATTCAATTTTGGCATGTAGATTCTGCAGATGAGTGGTTTCAGACAATGGCTCTCTATTACTAGTTAACGAGTCTTTTTTATATTATTTGATTACTGTCTTCAGAAAAATAAAATAAAAACATGCCTTTCTATACTCTGTAATTTATAATTTATGTTATGAAAAAATAAAAATTCAGTCAAAACCGTTTCTTTTAGTACTGTTATGGAGTGTTTGTACTTTGTAGGCTTGATCATACTCTAACTCGAGTTAGTGCAAATTTCAGCTTGGTGCCTATATGCTTATTGACTCGATCAAAGCACAGATAAATTAACAGAAAGTATATAGACCCATGTTATTATTGTTCTTTTCCCAGGAGATCCAAAGGCTCTTGCATTACACAATGGAAGATGGCAAATTCCTATTTCATAATCTCTCGAAAAAACTGAAATTACAAAGATTAAAACTTATTTTGCTCACGGAAGCTTGTTAAATCTTCTTGTATCCCATGTTATTGATCTTCTCTTTGAATTGGAGATCCAAAGGCTCTTGAATTACACAGAGAAAGAAGGAACAATTTCTCATTTTCAAATATCTTGAGAAAATTGGAACCACTAGGATTGAACCTTATTTCTTGAAAGAAGTTAGCTATATTCATGGATATAAGACCCACTATAAAATCAACTCGATCCAAGATTTGAGTTCTTAGTCACCCAAGCTATGATTTTTTATAGGAAAAAAAAAACCCAAAATATTATTTTCATAAAATAAAATCTAGTAGCAAAAAAAAAAAACAGAAATGTCCCGTCCCTGAACTTTTTTCAACCTAGGAGCATCAATTCCCATTTCAGTATATAACTTAAAATCTCAATACAAGACATATTTGACCTGAGTGAATACAAAAGAAAAGAAGAAACAAGAAAAAAAATTCTGTCAAAATATGTTTTTTCATCTTCCCGGTATTGATAAAGGGATCCCTCCAACTCTCACTCCAGTATCCTTTTCTTTCCCTAGAACTACTCAACGAGCTCCATGTTCCTTAATGTTTAAAGGGAGCAAATACCTCCCCGACACCCCAAAGAATGTAAGCTTTCATTATTTTTTGAACGTGGGGTTTCCATCCTCTGCACTTGAAATAATGGAAACAAAGGGAAAGAAGGGATGGAGCGGAAGTCGACGGGATACAGATCTCACACTCAAGGGAACTTCTCCACACTCAAAACCTATAGTTGAAGTCTACAGTCAAGACTGCACAGCTAACCTCTGAAGATGCTCGAAGAAAAACTTGAAGGCTCACATCATCCGTGAATATTATATCTGACCCAGCAGCCATCTCATTGGCATTATTGTATGTAGCTGATGGGTTCAACTTTGCCAATAAGAACCTTGCCTGATAAGGTGACATGAGATAATGAGATCGAGCAAGTTTCTATGAAATAGCTAACTTCCAGTTCACTAGTGCAACAGTGGACGCCCAATGTGGAATTAACAATTTTTTATTTTTTTTTAAAGGATCTTTTTTGGGTCCCCAATTATAGAAATTGCTCTAAACTGACAGCTATTAATTAAACAATTGGAACAAGGGACCATTATCCAGCTAATTTCAACAGCATAGCATAGGTAGAACACCAATCATGCTGCCCAGTTTTGTATGTAGAAGTCAGTTATGTATAGATCCTTAGTCTCTTATGAATTCAATACATTGCATATCATGATATCAAGGAATTTTATTGTTTGTGGGCAAGGCCACAAGGGTTTAATTTTTGAAGAAGAAGAGGAAGAGTGAGATAAAACTAACCTGGGATCCATGCTGATCACACACCACCAATCTAGGAACGGGAAAACGTTCATGAATGATCGCTTGGGCATCGTCTTTGGGTGCTTGCAATAGCTGTGCAAACACCTGCAGGAGGGAGAAAGCATTGCATTTAAAAAGAAAAATTAACAAAAAGACGAACATAAGACACTCACAATACAGCACAGCACCTTCCACAGAGCTGGCTTTGGGGCACTGGTCAGGGAAAGAATACTTAAGACTAGAGTTTTAGTACTCAGTAATTCTGCTAGAAACCTAGGGGCATAAATAATTAAATGAACATTGTAGGACAGTTTTCTGTACAAAAACTCCACACGGAGTTGATGATAACTATATGATAAGGACACGATGGGTAGTTGAAGCCTTATACACATGCATGTGTGTGTGCACGCACGGCTCCTGCATGAGTGCAAGTTTGCAGGAGTGACTTCAGTGTGCAAAACAAAAGCTAAGTTTTCCAGTTGTTTCCCTAGAATTGCCAATAAATTCCCCAAAATTGCACTTGCAAACTTCGTTATCATGCCTCATCTAGCCCTACTTGATGCCTCTTACACCTTCAGTTATTTTTGGTATGACAGGAACGACCCCTTTCCCCCTATGTAGCACAAAATTCCCGAGTAGGAAAAGTTAAGGGTAACATTCAACCCCAAAAGTGTGGTTAAATGTTACCCTCCAAGGGTTGGGAGTAAAAAATTCATCAAGGGGGATTTTATTTTTTTTTGTGCTTTCCCTCTCATTTTTAATTTATCATCTAATTTTCTCTATTTATCTTACACCTTGCATATGGGATCCATCTTTATAATTTTTATTTTTACAATAAGGTTTAATTCAAGAAGTGGTTTAATTTTTAATGGGACCCCCTATTACTCATTATCTTTTAAACTTACCCCAAACACATAACACATCACCCCTTAACAAGATTTTACACCCATAACACTTTCATCCTTAAATCTTACTTAAAATTTCCAATCCAATTCATTAACCTCATACCAGACACAACTTTACTGTAAACAAAATGGTTATCAAATTTCTAATGATTTTTTTTTTAATTCAACAGTTACAGGACCTCCTTACTAAGAGACACCAATTAGACAGAAGGTCCACTAGTAAAATTCTAGCAATATTGAACTTGAATAATCCAATTAAATACAAAGTAATTTTTTTAAGTAAACTAATCATAAAGGAAAAATTAAACATGATTAAGTCCATGAATTCCATCACCCATGCACTCATCCTAGTTTTGCACATGACAAGCATGATGCCAAATAATGGTAATTTGCAGATCTACACTTGTATAAAAAAGTAAAGCTATGGAGGGATTCATATCTTAGCATCTTCTATACATTTAGTTGGCATTATTTTTATGACATCCTTTCTAAAATGGGAGGTAGTGTCCTGTCAATAGTTGACAGAAAAAATTATCATTGGAAGATCCTCAAGCAACGAAGCTCACATAAGCATTACTGGTGTGTTGCTCCTAAGGAATCAAAATCCCACAAGTGCAAAGAGGTAATCCAAATGTCTGACATGTGGCTTGCAAGCCATTGTAGAATAAATAAACTTGGGATTCTAAATCCATCTCAAATTTAGATCCCCATGAAAGTGCCACAAAGCAAAAGCCCATACCTGGTGCTCTGGCTGATTCTGGTAACCCAAGTTACGCCATTGAGCTATTGTCATTCCATGAAATACAACAACACTAAAGTATGAATCCAGTAAGAGAATACGATCAGCTCCAATAGAAGCGACATCCAATAATGCAGGTTGAGGCAGTGAGTTAAATGAATATGATATTAGCGATGGTTGAATCATGACAGCAGCATTGGTAATGTTTTCACGGTTCAACAACATGCGGAAATAAGCTGTCTCATCTGGGCTGTTATTGAAAACCTGATGCAGCCAAATAAGGGAACATATAATAACACTTAACATGCACATGTTAAATCACTTCAATTTAGTGTAAAACCAAAAAGAAAGTGGGAATAGCAGATGACCTTCAAAATCAATTAGTTACCTGTACAAATTGTGATCTTCGCAGATTAAACATAAACTGAGGGAAGAAAGAGAAAAACGAGTTCAATGTAAAAGATGATGGATCATCCTTCCGGTATTCACCAAATTTGGAACAAAAGCGGATGAGATTTCGGTCTAGCCACCTAGTGGCATCAAATCCTTCCTGTGAGAGAAATCCCAGAGAATCAGGAAAATATACAGAAGCTACATGCAAACAATTAAATCAATGCTTGAGTTTCAATGGAATGAACAAATAAATGTCAGTTCTATAAAGCGTGACACAATTATCACCAAGGAAACTGTAAAAGAAAGATCATAAAAAGATGGCATTCCAAGATAAACATCAACCAAAACAAGAGCACATAAATTTTGTAGCAATGGCAATATTTGGAAAAAAAATTTAAACACAAAATAAGTTTCTTCCTTATTTAAACAACAGGTAATTATTTCAGTCAAACATGAAACAGTAACAAACTGACAAAACACATGACCAACAGCTAGGGGTGTTCAAAAAAACTGACCAACCGATTAAACCGAAACAACCGAGAAAAAATTAACCGAAAAAACTGAACCAATAGAAAAAACCGATTAAAAAATAAAAAAAAACCACCTGGTCCGGTTCGGTTCCGGTTTAAAAGGCTTAAACCGATTAAACCGAACCAAAACCAAACCGGTTTAATTGAATCTAAAAAAATATATAAAAAGGAAAATCCTAAAGTAAACCTAATAATAAATACCCCCCCAAAAAAAAGAAAAAAAAACTTTCCAGCCCACCCCCCTCCCCAAAACCTTTCCAAGCTGCTCCCCCTCCCTCTTCCCTTTTCCCCCTTCCCCCTTCCCTTTTCAGCAACCCCACCCATCCCTCCCTCCCCGCTCTCTCTCCCCCCCCTTTTCCCTTTTCCAGTGGCCCTACCCCTCTCCCTCTCCCTCTCCTCTGTGCACAAGGAAGGCTTAAAGCAACTCATTTTCTCTTATATTGTTGCCTTTCTACTCTCTACTTTACAGGATGCTATTGAAATCTTTGTTAACATGTAGTTGTTCTAATATGGATAGATCCAGTGATTGTGATTCAATTAAGGGAGATCTTTCAGATCTCAACCGAAGAGCTTGGATTCAAAGTTTTCAACAAGGATTTTTTTGAATGTGATTCGGCCAAGTTTGTCCAGTGATTGTGATTCAGCCAAGTTTTCTCTTATTTAATTGATTTCGGTTTTTCTGATTTCTAAGGCTAAAAAACCGACCCGAACCGAACAAAACCGGTTCGGTTTGAACAGGTTTTTGGTTCGGTTCGGGTTATATTAACAAAGAATAGTATTTTCCAGTTCGGTTGAATTTTTATGTTAAAACCGGACCAAACCGGACCATGAACATCCCTACCAACAGCATTACAATTGCCAATCAGATATTTATTTTAAGAAAAAGCGAAGTTTTGACAAGAACAACACATGCAGCAAATGATAAGCAGAGATGCTTCAAAAGAATTTTTTTAAAAAAAAAAACAATAAGCACCTCTGACTCCATTTTCAGGGATGTGAATCTCGCCATCACCACAGCTGCGGTCTCTTGGTCAAAACCTTGTACTAATTCCTGCAAAAGTGGAAAAGTTCCTCCATATCAACACTAATTCATCAGTTACAGTTTCAACAAATGCTTAGAAAATACACTAGACGAATAGTGCAAGACTAGCAATCCATAATGAGAATGGACAGGGAGAAGGAAGCTTAATCTTAATTTAACAGCAGAAACGAAGCATATGAGAGACCAGACAACATACATCTAAAGATACAGGTTATTGATCCTGGGAAACATTTTACAAATACTAAACTGAAAGGACTACATAATTAAAGGTTGCTCCTGCCTTAACAAGAGTCTTTGGGGATGTCTAACTAATGAACAGAACTGACAGAATGCATATCCTAAGCATGACAGCACAAGGGTACTGTTTTCATTTTGAACCGAGAAAAACACCTTACACAACTAATATGCCATATATATTGGACATAACCAACCTCTGAGTTAACAGCACTATCTACCCATCTTCTAGTGACAGTTGTAACCCGAAGCAATGTCATACCCTCAGGATTTTGATAACTGCATCAAAACAAAAATGTCCATCAGTATGTGATTACTGAATGGATGTTGTCGAAAAAGGAAGTGGGTGTAGCATAAAGAATAAAAAAGCATTAAGACAGCATACTCATCAAACATCATACCTTGTAAGAAACTGTAAGTATAGCTGTGGATTTGCACTTCCAGGAGCATTTGATTTTTCACTTGATGAAATATCAAAGAAGACAGTAAAACAACTACTCTTGTCAAGGCCACACATCTTCCAAGCTGTTGTATTCCCCTCACCAATGACTGTATCAGCAACACTAGGTCCTTTCTGCAAGGCTCTATAATTAGTACCAAATCCAATCTAGCTTTAATTGATGGAGAGAAGAGAGCAAAATCACATTTTATTCCCTAAAAATAAGCCAAATCCAAAATAAATAAAGCAAACAAAATGGAAATTTGAAGGCTGTAGATGGTTCAACCTTCTCCAAAGAGGTGCAAGGTCCAATAATCCCCTGAATTTTGATGTCCTTTGAACAGTTAATCTCGAGTGTTCCACTGCAAAGAAAGAAGAGAAATCGTATCACAGCCTGCCTATAGTCCATGAAATGAAAGGGTATAGAAGAAGTTTCACGACAAAGGAGAAGAAAATTATGCATAGTATGCATCTATTTTCCCAGACCATGATCCAACATCAATTCCATAACAGTGAAAATTGCTTTTGTTTTGCAATGATGACTCACTTGAAACAGAGGCCAAGAGACTTTTCTCCTGAATCAAATACACGCTTAAAGGAGTCCTTAAATACAGAATGTCCGAAACTTTCTGAGAGAACAACAAGACCACCAGTTCTTTCTACTGCAACTTTCATTTCTGCAACCCCAACCTAAAACATACAGCAATCACAGGTCAAATGATAAGCAAAACACTGCAATAGATGTGTTTTTAAAATGAATAAAATAAAAGAGCATGCTTAGATTCTTATTGGTCCCATCTAATAAAGTTTTGCTTTGTACTTAATGTAAGCAGAGATGGATTTCATTTGGAAACGACTGTAATGTCCAGGGGAAAAAACAAACTTTGTATCTTATCAACTGCCCTAGGAAGCATTCTCTTCCAGTAGGTATATCACTGTATGTTAGTAGGCCCACTTTAAATTTAACAAGACAAGGAATGTAGATGTGCTTATAAGGTTTTAAAGACAGAACAAGAAATACCTGATCTAGAGCAGAGGCAAAAAGGTCCAAAACATGACCCTGGCTGACAAGCTGCTTTGCAAGACTATCATAAAATTTGACTGCTTTCTTAAAATATGGTGCTGCATCCTTATCAAGATCCTTGTGGGAACGTACAGGATCAGACAGATCTTTTGATATAATCTGCAACACTTCAAAATGATCAGCATCTTCATAATCACCAAGGAATGAAGAAACAGAAACTAGCAAATTTTTCATTCTGAAAAACAACATTTTGACCATATGTTTTTCTTGCTCTAATCTAGCACCAGAGATTGCTAATAACACAGCAAACAAATGTAATGATGCCAAATAGAGGGCTAAGGAACCTGGAATGGCATCTGATCTATGTATTTTAATGTTAGGAAACATGGTTTGCTAATCAATATGGAACAAAATCAATATGTGATATATTTAGGCCCTATTTGGTATTGCAGCATGGCCGCGCTTTTCAAAAAATTTGAAATTTTTTTTGCTTCAAGTTAATTTTTTTTCGTGTGTTTTTGGATCATTTTGATATGCTGATGTCAAAAATAATTTTTTTTTACAAAAAAGAAAAAACATTATTTTGATACATTTCCAAGTAAAAAGCACTTTAAGAAGAAACTGCTAGCATAATGCTAATAAACACTATATAAGCACACAAACCACTAAATGCTGGTCCAAACAGCATCCATAAGAGGTTTTAACATTAGGCAGTAAAGCGTGATCCTATCAATAGTCATGAACACCGGAGGAAAGGTGGATGGAGATGGAGGGAGGGAAAGATAGAGCTAATAAGTTTACAATTAAACCATGCTCTATGCCATGAAAATCATCATTACAAATATATCTTAGCTTGACTTTTGATCCAATGTTGAGTGAATCAAGGAACAAATAAAATGTATTCTTCTAAGACAGTGCACAGTTGTTTTGATGTTCATAAATGGCTCCTTTTCCCTAACGAAAAATGAAGCCTTATCTCAATGTAAAACCATATCACCAGTAAACAATGTGAAGCAATTAGGCAATGAATGGTGCACATTGATTTTCGATTAGCATACATTGATGGTATTTAAGAATACATGGAAAGGAATCAACTCAATGAAAATAACACAACATTGCAGGTGGAGAGTTATCATCAATACAAAATTACCTAACCAACAACCTAAATCAAACTCAATTAAATAACAAAGAAAAGGAAAAATCAAAAGACAAAACACAAAAGTTGGCATTACCGCTCCTGGCCCTTCGGTGCAAGGACCACCAACTAAAGCTACAATTCTAGCTCCAGTCCCTGGCAAACAAGCTCCCAGCAATCCAGCTGCAACACTCAATGCTACTCCAGTACATCTTGAAGGCCGATTTCCTGGTGCCACCGGCCACTGATCTGTTTGCAACTCATCCAAGAGCTAAAGATAACAACAACAACAACAACAAAAATTCCTCAATCAACAACACACAATCTACATCTCAAATCGAAACCAAACAGAAACAACAAAAGATCACAATTTTCCTCAATAAACAAGAAATAAATTCCCAATTTTATTTTCCTAAAAAACAAACAACCTAATACGGGACCGCTGGCCGTGCTTTTCAAAAAATTATGAAGAAAAACAAATTGCTTCAAATTAATTTTATTTTATTTTTTTTTGTTTTTAAATCGTTTTAACACATATCAAAAATAAATTTTTTAAATATATATATTTTTCATACATTTTCACACAAAAAACACTTATCACTTGACAAACACTACCTTCAAATCAAAACACACTATAACAACGTACCGAATTGAGCGTAAATTCACAGTCAGAAGCTGGCAATAAAAACCGGCTCACACCCGAATTCTGCATTGGCATCCCCCTCTGCTGCTGATACCCACCAACACCAACAGCACCACCAGGAACATTCCTCCTGCCAGCACCACCAATACCTAACTGCTCCATAATCTGATCTTTACTAATCTCTTTAGTCCCTCTAAAAACATATACTTTGGACATATCACTAAACCCCAATTCATGAACTTGCACTTGTGTCCCAAAAGTCACAAAACCCACCATTGCATTCTCCGGCAACAACCCAACTGCCCTCTTAACCTCCGATTTGACATACTCAAACTCCTCCTCGATCATACAAGTATCCAAAACAAACACAAACGCCGACTTAACATCAAATTCCCCAACTGGATTATGATTCTTGTCACCAATAGTATACTCTATTGTCGTATACTGGCTGTACAACTCAGCAGGGAGATTGGTCTCCGAGATCATGGAATAGTGTGGAGGAAAATGGTTGCGCTGGAAGCAGAAAGGGCAGATCCAGATCTTGGCGGTGAAATCAACACGCGAGAAGCAATTCATGATGGATGTGCAGGTTTTGCAACGGAGAGGAAGGTAAGGGAGAGCTGGGATTTCTGGGTTAGAACGAATAGGGGAGATTGATGCGGCTAAAGGGATGACGCATTTGGAAGCTTCGACTTTGGTTCTGGGCCAGTTGTTCCATGTCATACGGACTGAATCAATGCCTTCTGGATCTGCGTTTGGGATTTCTGACATGGTGGATTCGATTTGAAGTGATTGAATTTATGGGGTTTGGGAGAATTTTGGGTTTTGGGTGATTTTGGGTGGCGACCCCGGCGGAGGAGGTGGAGGGGGTCACCGGATAGGACGAGGGAGGTAACGAAGGTGGAGGAGAGGGAGGTTTTTGGAGAGAGAGGGAGGTTTGTTTGTTTTACGTTTTATTTTTGGAGGAAATTTATATTTAATTTTACAACAATAGGAGTAAGTAGATTGGACGGGATAGATTATTACTTATTACTTCATATTCAAGAAAATACAAATTATTGTTTGGTGAAACTACAGTTTTAAAACCTGATTTAAGCTGATTTGAGACAAGGTACGAGTAGACGATGATCCAAGATTTAAAAAAAAAATGATTTTATTTTTAAAAATAATAATAATAAAAGTTAATGGTTGATAGTTAGTTTTTGATTGAGTTACAGGTAAATTTTTGTTTTTAACCAAGGAATGTTTTTTTATAAAACAAATTGGATTCAAAATTTGATTCAAATCCGATCACACTTCAAATGTGAAATTCAAAAAATCAAATAAAAAATAATAAAATTTTAATGAAATATATAACTAATTAGGGGTAATTAAAAAACTGAAAAATCAATTAAATCAAGAAAATAAAAAAATAACCAGAAAAATCGAACCGTGAAGAAAACCGATTAAACTAATTAAAATATTTAAAAAACTGACCAATTTAGTTAGGTTTCGGTTTCATAATATTGAAATTGAAAAACCAAACTGAAATTAATAACTTAGCCAAACCCATTACAAATTACAAAAAAAAAAACCAAAAAAATATAGTTTTTGGTTTTTAATACAAAATAATCAAACTAAAACTGAATTGAATCGAAATCAATCGGTTGGATTTTGATTTTTGTTTTAAAATAATCAAACCAAAACTGGTCTATTTGAACCAGTTTTGATTTAGTTATTTTATAAATAATTTTATTTTTTTAGGTAAAAATTGAATCGAAGTGAAAATAATCACCTCTATAACCAACCAACATATATTGAATTTAAAAGAGACTCGGAATTGTCAAAGAACCATCTCAACCCAAAAGCTTAAGCTATTAGGTGAGGTTCCAGGATATGATTTATATTATTCTCTAACACATCCCCTCAAGTGAAAGCCCTTTGGGCTTGAAACTTGCACAGACCCACATTACCTTGTGCTTAATTTTTACCAAATAAATAGGGATGGTGAGATTCGAACTCGTGATCACTTGGTCATCAAGGCTCTGATACCATGTCAAAGAACCATCTCAACCCAAAAGCTTAAGCTATTAGGTGAGGTTCCAGGATATGATTTATATTATTCTCTAACAGGAATAAATGGTTCAATCGGTCTAGTCCTTGAGTTTCAAAAATATGGGTGTAACCAATGTTAAAACTTCATCTAGTTTTCGGGCGTGTTTGGCACTGCATTTCAAAAGTGCTTTTGAAAAAAATTGATATTATTTTTTTTCTTTGAATTAATATATTTTTGATGTTTTCAAATCATTTTGATGTGTTGATCTCAAAAATGATTTTTAAAAAATAAAAAAAATATTATTGGCATACTTTTCTGAATAAAAAACATTTTAAAAAGCAGTCACAACCACACTCTCAAACACACACAGTCAAGTTGATTCAATATCTAATCAAACCAAGACTTCACTACAGAAATTGATTCATTTGAAGCCGTGCAACTCAATTTTATATAAAAATAATAATAATTTTAAAATAATATTATTTTAATTTTTTTCTTAAAAAATCATGAAATAACCACAGTTATTAAACCCGGTCCGACCCGGTGGCTGGACCGATTCGGGTTTAATAAAAGACCGGATGTGGCAACATCCCGATCAAACCTGGGCAACCCGGTCAAACCCGAATGAGACTCGTTTTTTTTTTTTTTAGATGTGGGATTTGAAACATATTAGTATATATACTATATGTTCCCAAGAAAAAAAGTCAAGTTTTTTCAATGTGGGATAAAAAATCCTTTTGGTTTAAATACTTAAACTTAAAAGGATAACATAGTATCTTTTTAATGTGGGATTTAAAGCACTTTCATATATGTACTATGTGTTCCCATGAAAAAAAGTTATGTTTTTTCCATGTGTGATTTGAAACCCATTGGTATATATACTCTATGTTTCCAAGAAAAAAATCATGTTTTTTCAATATATGATAAAAAAAAAAAAAAAAACCTTTTAGTTTAAATACTTTAACTTAAAAGGACAACATAGTATCTTTTCAATATGGGATTTAAGACCCTTTCATACATATATTCTATGTTCCAAAAAAAAAAGTTATGTTTTTTCAATGTGGAATAAAAAACTTTTTTAGTTTAAATACTTCAACTTAAAAGCTTAACATAATATCTTTTTAATGTGGGATAAAAAAAATTTTGAAATATTTTTTTAAATTTCATTATTTATAATATGTATAATATATATTTACATGGATTTTTTCATATGAAATATTAAAAGCTTAATTTGTTTTTAATTTTTCCGGGTTGACACGAGTTGACCCATGAAACCCGAGACCCGGTCCCTTGGCCGAGTCAACCCCTGGACCAGGTTTAATAACTATGAAAATAACATTAATTTAATTTATTAAGGTCAATTTGCTCGATTCATAACTCCCGTCTTTCGAGACCGGAGTTTAATAACTTCGGGTGTAGAGGTCAACTAAAACTATTTTTTTCTAAATGATATTAATAATATATCTCTAACATGTGCACTGATTTATCAAATGAATTTGATGTTAAGCTGTGTGGCTAAGCTCACACCAATGTACTATTTTTTCGAGAGTTTATGTGCATTTAATATTGTAATGTATAATAATTTTTTCAAGTATTTTTTAATTAAAAATATAATAAAATAGTAGATTTTATTTCTTATATTAATATATTAAAATCATCTAAAAACACTTTAAAAATTTAATTTAATATTTTTTCAAATAAAAAAATAATTTTAAAAAATTATAACGCAAAAATAAACTATCACTTAGTTTCATGAAAATATTCAGCCAAAAATATCTTTTGTAGTCATTAAACACCCTCCTCTATCTTCCTTGGAACCTATTAGTGTCTCTAAAGCACTCACTGATTCAAACTAGCGTGATGTCATGTCCTCTAAATTGACTACGTTAATGTATCACAATACATGACACATAATTTCACCTCTACCTAATTGTAATCTTTTGTAGTCACTAAACAACCTCTTATATTTTTCTTGGAACCTACGAGTGTCTTTGAAGCACTCATTGATTCTAATTGGTACGTTGTTATGTCCTCTAAATTGACTACATTAATGTATCACCATACATGACACTTAATTTCACCTCCACCTAATTGTAATCTTTTACAGTCATTAAATAACCTCTTCTACCCTTCTTGGAACCTACGAGTGTCTCTGAAGCACTCATTGATTCCAACTGGCGCGTTGTCATGTCCTCTTAATTGATTGCGTTAATACATCATAATGCATGACACCTAATTATAATATTGTTGGTTGTAAATGGATGTTCTGGATTAAAATGCATGTTGATGGTTCTGTTGATCAATTTAAGGCCAAATGGTTCAAACAAAGACTAGGATTGGATTGCAAAGATACATTAAGTCCTGTTGTAAAAACAGTAACCATTCATACTGTCTTAACCATTGCCATTATATAAGGTTGGTCTCTTCAACAATTAGACGTCAATGATGCCTTTCTTCATGGGTATCTCACTAAAAAGGGTTATATAAAGCAACCACCTGGTTTCAAGAGTCTGGAAAAACCAAATCATGTTTGCTGTCTTACAAAGACAACATATGGACTAAAACAAGTACCTCATGCTTGGTATTCTGCTATCAAACTAGTACTATTAGAATTTGGTTTCATCAATGATAAATTGACTCTTATCTCTTTATGTTTTTCTGATGGTTTAATCATTGCCTATTACGTAGTTTATGTTGATGATTTGATCCTCACTAGAAACAATTCGATGTTTTTTGCAAGCATTATTACCCAACTTGGACATAAATTCTCCATCAAGGATTTGGGGTCTTTACATTTTTTTCTTGGCATTAGGGTCATCTATACTGCATATGGCTTATTTTTAAATCAACATCAATATATCCAAGATTTACTTGCTAAAACAAGAATGGATGGAGCTAAGGATGTCACAACTTCGTTCTTTGTCTTGGTTTCTTTAAAGCTGGCAAATGGTTCCTCATCAGTTTATTTCGCATAATATCAACCGGTGATTGGCACATTGTAATACCTGACCTTAACTCGTCTTGATATCAGCTTTGCAATTAATAAACTCTCACAATTTAAGTATGGTCCCACACAGATCCACTGGACAACCACTAAAAGACTGTTGTGTTACCGAAAGAACACCATTTTTCATGGCATCAATATCAAGAAAACTTCAAACTCAGCACTCACATGCTTCTTGGATGCTGATTAGGCTGATAGCTTGGATGACAGAAAAATCAACTTCATCTTATATTCTCTTTTTTGGTCCCACATCCATCTCATGGAGCTCAAAAAAACAACGTGTCATTGCACAATCATCCACCAAAATTGAATACAAGGCTTTAGCAACAAATACGGTTGAGTCCATGTGGTTGCTCTCTCTACTTCACAAAACAAAGTTTCCATTACTACACTCACCTACACTCTTATGTGATAATTTGGGCGTAACATAGTTTAGCTTTAATCATGTCCAACATTCTAGAATGAAGCACATTCAAATAAACATTCATTTTATACGAGATTTGGTTGAGAAAAAATTTCTTCATGTTCGATATGTTCATACTAATGACTAACTCGCTGATTTACTCACCATACCGCTTTCTAGACAAAGAACAAAATATTTACGAGACAAGATCGACCTAACTGATGGTAACCTGTTTTTGCAGGGGCATATTAAGGAAACTAAAAAAATCACAAAAGTACTAACTCAAGTCTAGCTGTCACCATTTACATTAATACTAGATCTTGTGTATTCCATAATTCTAGTATTAGTTTTTTTTTATTTCTGTTCCGTTACATATCTTTGAATGTCTAAACTTATTTTAAGATTGTATAAAGATACAAAGCATGTACAGAGAGACTATTATGTGTTTTTTATAATACTAACAACCATAACACTTCAAATCCTATTTAGTCTGGATATGTTTTAAGTATTCGAAAGAATAAAGGGGTGCTGGTATAATTTTGGGTTTGATCTTTAAAAGATGAGGGCTTTGTTGTTTCTTTGTTTATGGATTTGAGTTTTTATTATCATTTGCTTCGAAAGGAAGGTTGGGTCATATGGTTTGATCAAGTTTGTTTTTATATTAAGGAGCCCAGCCTGTGGGGTTTGGGCTAAGCCTTTAGATAACTATAAAGCTGTATTTGGCTTGATAAAAATTTGTTAAAGAAAGATGTATTTTGTATTTTTTTTAGGTTATTAAAGTTTTTTTTTTCGACATACACGCCCAATACAATTTTCAAGCCTTGTCTTTCTGCCTTTTCAGTGTTTTTATCAAACATGGTCTTAGTTTCAGAATGAAGAAATGGACATTCGTTTTTGTTGTATGGTTTTTATTTCACTCCCTTTGGACCATGACCCAGATGGAGTGCTTCTTCATGTCACTCCGTTCGAGCACTCGCCCATTTAGAATTGACTTTTATTTCACTTCGTTTAGTCCTCAGCCCAAACAAGTTGATTTTTTTTTTTAAGAAAAAGCACCGTCACAATTATTTATTCCTTGTTTAATGTTTGGATGCCGTCTTAAATCTTGATAATTATTGGCGCCAGCGTTCAAGATGAACCAAAATAAAAATAAATAAAAAACTCATCTCTGGTTCTCTGCCATGGCAACACCACCCACCCCACTGGTGTTCAAGGTGTCTAGACGGGAACCAGTTCTGATCACCCCTTCTGAGCCAACCCCACACGAACTCAAACCTCTTTCAGACATAGATGACCAAGATGGTCTCAGAGTCCAAGTTCCTCTCATTTATTTTTACCCTTGCGATCCTTCAATGCAGAGGAGGGATCCTGTTGAGGTCATTAAGGAAGCACTTGCTAAAACACTGGTGTTTTACTATCCATTTGCTGGTAGGCTTAGAGAAGGGCCTAAGCGTAAGCTCTTCGTGGAGTGTACAGGTGAGGGTATTTTGTTTATTGAGGCTGACGCTGATGTTACCCTTGAGCAGTTTGGTGATGCGCTCTATCCTCCATTTCCTTGCTTGAAGGAGCTCATCTTTGACGTGCCTGGCTCCGGCGGGATGATTAACTGCCCTCTGCTGCTTATTCAGGTTTGTCTCCTGTGTATGTTGCTTATGGATCATCGATTCTGTCTTAGTTTACAAAGCAGGATCATCCTTCTGTGTTTTGTTTTCACACAAAATCAGAGTTCAACTCATGAAACAACACCAGCCAGGCAAATTTAACTGTGTTTCTTGAGTATGGACTAGTTAAAATGGATGTAGAAGCACAGTACGAGTAGTAAAAAAAGCAGCAAAAGAAGAAGATTTGAAAGAGAGAATGATCCCATCCGAAAGAAGAGTCCAGAATGTTTGTCAAGCAATGCCAGCCATCATTGCTTGGTAGAATATTGGAATCTTCAATTTAGTCCCCGATGTTTGCAAGAAAAGGATTTAATATTTGCTGTCCCAGTAACTTTAATTGTTTTAAATAAATAAAATTATATTTAATTTTATCAAATTAGACATCAAACGGGAATCCCGTTGCTCCGAAAAGTCAATATTTAGTATTTAATTTAATAGTCAATAGGATTATATTTAATTTTATCAAATTAGATATCATGAAAAATATCATTTGATATCATGGTAGTCTCTGTCTTTTATCCAACCATAAAAATATTTTTTACTATAGTTAAGAGTATTTTTTTAAATTATAGTTATAAAAATTACCACAATACTAAACATTTAGTTATAAAAAAAATAATAGCTAGGTTCATTCATGGTGAAGCTGGACATCTTACACAATTTCCATGTGTAACCTTTTTGTTTCCATTCTTCTTGTTGTTTCTTCTACTCTTTTTTTTAAAAGGGAAGATCTTATGTATCCATTATAGAGCATCTGGAAGAGGGTGTTTTTTTTTTTTTTTTAATTTCGTTTGCATAATGAAAAGCAATTAATAGCATTTGATATAGGTTTACAGATTTTATTTTCTAATCACAGAGAAGAAATTCATAATGTACCGACAGAACCGATTGTTGACATAGATTAACTACATGGATGAGGCGCTTGAGGTTGCATATTATTGCAGTTAAAGCAGATCAACAAGTTCCATGAGGAGTTGATTAAACTAACAGATGGTTTGTCTGTATAAAATTAACAACAGGTGACGCGTCTCAAGTGCGGCGGAATTGTCTTTGCCATCCGTCTGAACCACACCATGAGTGACGCTACTGGTCTCAACCAATTCTTTTTTTGGAATAAATCGATATATTGAAAGGATTAACTAGATAGTCAAAAACAAGATATATATAAAAAAAAAACACAATAACAAAAAGTAAATACAAAAAGAAAGAAAAAGAAAATCAACAGATACATAACCGAAAAAGAATATTAGGAATAATGAAGCTGATACACCATGCTAAAGTCTTTATTTGATGTTAGACGAATCTATAATATCTTCAGGATCCATAATTAAAAAAATGCCAATAACCATGAAAAACTTATCTGCAACTTTAGCCAATTTGAGAGGCGATGTGTGAGATTGTGCATGGAGCACAGACTCCCTCTATCCAACCAGTTTGGGAAAGGCAAGTTTTAAATGCAAGGAGCCCACCTCAGGTAACCTGCTTACACCACGAGTATGATCAACTGGTTGACACCACTGACAACGTTCCGCTTACTAAGAAGACCCATCGTTCGTTCCCTTTTGAACCTGCTCACATATCTGCTATTCGTGGCTTTGCCCCACTACACCTTCGCCATTGCTCCACATTTGATGTATTGACTGCTTTTTTGTGGAGGTGTCGAACCATTGCACTTCAACCAAACCCAAATGATGAGATGCGGATAATATGCGTTGTCAATGCTCGCAATAGATTTAACCCTCCGTTAGCTAGAGGTTATTATGGAAATTGCATAGCACCCTCAGTGGCAATGGCAACAGCAGGAGAAATCTCACGAAATTCTTTAGGCTTTACGCTGGAATTAGTGAGGAAGGCCAAGGCCAATATGACTGAAGAGTGCATGCGATCAATGGCTGATCTGTTGGTGATTAAAGGTAGACCTTGGTACACAATGGTGAGGTCTTACCTGGTGTCGGATGTGACTCGTGCAATGTTTGCAGAGATGAACGTTAGGTTGGGGTAAGCCGAAGTATGGCGGGCCAGCTAAGGGTAATGTGGCAAGCTTTCAGATACCATATAGGACAGAGAAAGGAGAAGATGGTGTTCTTGTGACTATTTGCTTACCGACTCCGGCTATGGAAAGATTTGCGAAGGACCTGGATAGCACGTTTAAGGAGCAGTCAAATGGTGGTGGCAATGCTAAATCCCCATTATCTTCCTTGTAGGGAAAATAACTATTTTTTCAAATGATATAAATGCATTCGTATTGTGTTCATTTGCTTCGAGTTCATGTGGAAAATCTAGCAGCTTTTTATATATTTATTTCAATAAATGCTTCTGTTGATTGGTCATGGACATCTAACAAGGCCTTATGCTGGACTTGCTTGAAGAGAAGAGGCATGGAACTTGTGTGTTTGATTCTATGGTGTATGTATTTTTTAAAATTATTTGAGATAATATCAGAATTTTATTTATAAAATATTTATGAGTTTAAATTTTACTATTATGTTTTAATTAATAAAAATTAAATATAAATAATATAATTTTATGCAAATTTCAAGTTCAAATGGCTTTAATTTGAAGATATACGTTAAAAAAATTTCTTTTATTTTTATGTTTTGACTCTAAAATGACTAGGCTTAACCCTTAAAGCTATGATTTACTCTACTAAAGTAGACTGACTTTAATCATTAGATAAACCAACAGTTAGAAAACACAACAATACCTTAGTTTGTATCAGAAAAATAAATAATGGAGCTTATCTTAGATAAGGTGTATTAAAAGCGATACGTCCTTCTTATACACAACTAGTTCCCTTATCCAGACTTTAGAACTAGCTAGAATTCCTAAAGATCAAAATATTAGGTGGCAACTCCATCTTTTTTTTTTTACTGAGAAAAAACAAGAATTTCTTGTTTTTTCCATCTATTACCAAAAGATCCTGGTTCGAGAGGATATTCTCTACAATGCCATACACGTGTAACAAAAATGATAAAAACTTTTCTCACTTATACCATTGAATTTAAAACCAATTGAGAAATTTATAATATAATATCAAATCATTAAAAAAAAATTTAAATTGTTTAGTCCTCTAATGTGGACTGCGAGTTGTTTTACTATAGATTACAATAGTGAATTGATGATCTTATCCTTCACAACAAAGAAAAATTATCCTTTCTATAAGGTTCAATTATCATTGTCATATTGATTGGAGACACATTGGTCTTTTTATATTTTAGATGCGTCGTGAAATAATTTAAATACCCTTAAAAGTAAAAATATAAAGTTGGGTACATGGGCTTTTTGGTTTTTTAACAATTTGATTGCACGGTGTAATGATTAAATTAGTTTTAAAAACAGAATACTAGCATCTAGGGGCACATTTGTATTTTTCTAAAGGTTTTTAGTTATAGTAAATTAAAATGAGGGACAATTTAGTTTTTCAACATATATTAATATAATTAAAAAATTAAAAGCAGCTAGTGCGTGTTATGCATACACTAGCGAGTAGAGGCACTTTGTTCTTTTGATTGTTATTTTTTTTTATCATTTTTTTTTATTTTATTTTTCAGTTTCATTCCTCATTGTTTTATTTCATTTAGTTTTTATACTAGATTTAGTCATTTATTCTTTTGATTGATATTTGGTTTCATTTTAAATTTTGGATGATTGAAAATTTTGATTCATGATTTTTTTTGGGTTTGTCTACTATAAGTTAACCTGGTCTCATGTTCTGAGTCATGGGTTTTAAAGATTAGCACGATTTGACTTCAGTTTTTTTTTAGGTTTTTATAAATTATTATTTTTTTTATTTTTATCATTTAACATTAGGTTAGTGGGCTTTCAACTTTGTAATTTTTGTCGCTTTTCTTTCTATATACAAATCTTAGGTTGTAGGTTAGTCGAGTTAACTAGGGTGGACTCAAGTTTTTTCATCAATTTTTTTAGTTTTGCCTTTCATTGTATTTTTTTAATTTTTTTTATATGAGATTATCCCAACCTCACAATCAGACCATGAATTTGACATGCTGACTCGAGTCAGGTTATTTGATCTTTTTTAAAATTAATTTTTTTTAATTTATCCTTCAACATTTTGATTTTGTTTATAATTGAGTTTTAGTTTTTTTTTTTTTTAATTTTGTGAGGTTATCATGTTTTTATTTAATTTTTATTTTGTTATCAAATAAGATCGTTGAGATCTTTTAAGAATATTTATTGAGGATATTTCTATAACATTGACAAAGTTTATTTTTTTTATTATTCATTATCATTTTTTATTATTCTTATTATTATTGAATTTTTTATATAATTATATTATTAAATTAAACGAGATTATTGAATCAATGATCATGATCTAGGTCCTAAATTTCTCTTGTTGCTTTATAAACACCATCGTCATGTAGGCATTTATTTTATTATATATATAACACATTGTCGTAACAATGGAGAATGACAATCAATTTTAATTCATAAATCCTCTTGCTATGCCTGAGGGTGGATATATATTCCAACTATTTTGATTAAAAATGTTTGAATAAAATTTTCTTGCTACCACTCCACACGTGACATTCTCTCGTGTGGCTATTAATAATTGTTTCATAACTTTTAGTTAATGAAACCTTTTATTTCATCATCAACCTTGTTCATGATTGTATTTTTCTTAACAGTTAATAATTTTGAATCCTAAAATAATTAAGAAATAGAAAAAAAAAATCTCAAAATATTTTATGAGCCACACATACATGTGTATGTGTTATTGTTGCCCGTTATGTAAACAAATCTTTTAACTTTGGGTTTCAATTTTAAGGATAAACTGCAAAAAAAAAAAAAAAAAAAACTTATAGATACCTTGAAAATTTTAATCTCTATGCTCTGATTATTAAAATAAATAAATCATAACATTGCATTATTGGAAAAGAAATTAAAATATTTTTTAACCTATTGAATTGATTAAAAGTTAGATGATGAAGAAAAAAAATATTTTCATGAAAATTGCTTGAATAATAGATACATTAATTCGGTTTCATTAACCATAGATAAACTGAACTTCATTTTTTCCCTCTTTCTTTGAACATCAAACTTCATGTTAGAAATATATAGCTCACAATATTGTGAGCTACTCAAAACTTTTCCGAGTGATGCTAATTCAAAATACTTGGGGCTAAATCGTACTCAATGAGGTACTTTTCCAAATGAATTAATAACGTGTTTGAAAGTGTAGTTGCAGTTATTTTTCAAAGTGCTTCGCACTAATAAATATATCAAATAATATATTTTTTTTATTTTTTAAAAATTATTTTTGACATCAGCATATCAAAATGATCTAAAAACACCAAAAATATTAATTTAAAAAAAAATAAAAAAATTTCAAACTTTTTCAAACTTTTCACAATTGATTTTAGTTTTCTTCTCTGCTGTCTAGTGATAATTAATGTTCTCCAAGTTCAACATATTTATATATTTATGTTAGCTATAAATAGTGAGCCTTAAAGATTGCTATATAAACAAGTCAGCTTAACTAAGCTTGACTCATCAAAGCTGATGAGTCGATGCAATCAGATTTATAGACGGCAAGCTAGTTTAAAAGCTTGTAAATAAACTCATTTGTATGTTTGTGAAAAATGGAAAGAAAAATCAAAACTCAATGCTTTTGTAAAATAAATTTTAGTAATAAATTTAGCAAGTTATTTTAAAAATCATAAATTTATTTTGTTTAAAAACTCAAGAAATACACTAAGTTTATATAAACTTTTATGATTTCACAATTGTACTATAGCCTTTGCTGAAAAAATAAGTAGAGTTTTCTAATGAAATTGGATAAGAACTAGAGAATTAAGATCGATCGAAATATGAATTTAAATATTTATGCTAATTATTTATTTAATTTATTTAGTTGAAACATACTCTTAATATGTCATGAAATAATTATTGAAAATAAACAAGTTTCAAATATTTATATATTTTATTAAATTCAATTTCTAATTATATTCTAAAAAATAAGAATTTTGTAGTATGGATACCAAAGTTTAAATCTAACTGGGTTATAATTTCTTTAAACTATTTAATTAAGATGAGTCCTAATTGATAGATGGAACAATTTCTGCAATGTTGTTGCACACATTTATTAATCAACCAAGCTGTACATATAGGTTTAATAGAAACTAATCAACACCATGGAAGGATAAGATGAAAACTCCTAGTTTTAAGGAATTTTGAATTGTTGCCGAATACAAGGAAGTTTAAAGATGAATGATTTGATCTTCATTATGATAATGTTGATCTTCATTATGATATACCCCCTCAAGATAGGCCACGGCTAGATAGGCCAATCTTGCTATGTAAATTTTGAAATTGCCAGATTTTCAAGAAATAGGAGTGATGCCAAGAAATATAATGTAGCCACCCGTGTATTTTCAATCATCAATACTGCTGGCCCAATCGATATATGTAAAACCATGAAGAGATAAAACAGAGTCACGAGTAAGGTGGAGACCAAAGGAGGATGTACCTTTTAGGTATCGCATGATACACTTAACAATGGCCAGTGGCCTTTGATAGGAGCATACATAACAGATATCAGGTCGAGTAAAGGTAAGATACTGAAGAGCACTAACAATTTGGTTGAAGCGAGTGGCATCTGAAAACAACTCAGTAGATTGCAGATTAAGCTTGGAAACAAATGCTGGTGTATCAACAGGTTTATACAATGACATACCAGCACGATTCAAAATATCAAGAACATACTTGTGTTGACTAAGCACAAGACCCATACTGGTGGGAGCAACTTCAATCCCTAAAAAATAACGTGCATGACCCAAGTCATGAAGTTTAAACTCTAAACTCAATAAGATAATGAGGCGATGAATCAATTTAGAGTTATTACCAGTAATTAAGATGTCATCCACATAGACAGGTAAGTAATAGATATCATGAGTCCCATTCATAATAAATAGAGAGGTATCAACCTTTGAAGCCCGAAAACCAATAGTCAAGAGGAAATCACTTAGTCACATATACCAGGTCCATGATGCTTGTTTTAAATCATAGAGAGATTTGTGAAGGCGACAAACATGAGTGGGCAAAGCAGTGTTGACAAAGTTTGGGGGTTGCTGCATGTAAACAACCTCACGATGTGAGCCATTGAGGAAGGAATTGTGAACATCAAGTTACTGAATTTGCCATCTTTTTGAGACTATAATTATGAGAACTAACCAAACAATAGTCGGTTTAACAGCAAGACTGAAGGTTTCTGAATAATCTATACCTTCCTGTTGGGTGAACCCTCACGCAACCAAGTGAGCCTTGTACCGGTCAATGGCCCCATCAGCTCAGCGCTTGATTTTATACACCCATTCACAACTAACAATGTTCATAGATGGATCAAATGACACCAATGACCAAGTGGTATTGGTATGTAAGGCTGCAATTTCATCCTTCGTAGCAGTATGCCAACACAAGTACTGGCCGAAACTAGTAGAGCAGAAGGGGACATTACCCGTGAAGGCGAAACTAGTAGAGAGGAAGCAGAAACAAAGATGATGTTGGTAGTCTCTGGCTGTCAAGGACGCAACACCATGGGATGCTGCCTAATGGGTGGCAAAGCAGAAGGTGGATCAGTGGAGGTTAGCTGTGGAAGAGATTATGTGGAAAGATCCACACATAAGTCTAAATCAGGCAGAGACTGAGCAGAGTGCCCAGATGGAGAAGACAATATTGATGACGAGGCTGGAGAGGCTACAACAAAAGGCGAATATGATAAAGATAAAGTAGGCACCACAAAATCTGAACTTGCAAGATGATTAAGAGACATAGATGGAGATGATGGTGAGGGGACCGATAAGTTAGTGGGAAGGGAAGGTGGGGCTGAGATTAGTTAAGATGGAAAAATGGTGAGGGGGGTAGGCTAGAGATAGTGACAGGCGGAGAGGAGGATGGGGATGGGAGGACAAACTCAATGAAAGGAAAACTTGTTCATGAAATCAGACATGATGGGAAATGTAGATGCGGTCAGACGACAAATCAAAACAACGATAGCCTAGATGAGACGAACTATAGCCTAAGAATACACATGGAGTGGAGCGATAGTCTAGCTTATGAGCATTATAAGGACGAAGGAAAGAACTATATCCTAAGAATACACATGGAGTGGAGCGATAGTCTAGCTTATGAGCATTGTAAGGATGAAGGAAAGCAAAGCAAAGACATCCAAAAGTACATAAAAAAACATAATCAGGTGTATGATGAAACAAACAATCCAAGGGAGATTTGTTGCTTAAAATCGAGGTTTCAAACATAATTCTAGAATTTTAGAGATGCCTTACATTGGCCTAAAAGAGTAAGACTGGTTTTAACAATATAGCGATGATGACGCTCAACGATACCATTTTGTTCATGAGTATGTAGACATATGAGACAATGGTGAATACCGATGGTTTTAAAAAGGAATTTAATTTATGATATTCACCACCCAGTCAGTTTGAACAGTTTTGATTTTACAAGAGAACTAACGTTTAACAAGTACTTGAAATTGTTGAAACGCATTGAATACATCTGATTTGACGGCAATAGGATAAAACCAAATAAATTTTGTATGTGCATCCACAAATATGACAAAATAAAAAAAACCATTAAACTATAGCATAGGGGTGGGCCCCCGCACATCACTAAAGATAAGTTCAAGAGGAATAAATGTTTCATTGTCTGTAGGTCCTAATGACAAACAAGAGGATTTTCCTAATGGACAAGCTTAACATTGAGAATTAAGATGACGAGAGGTACAAACAACCTTTTTATTAGAAGCTAAGAGACTCAGAATACAGGAACTAGGGTGACTGAGGTGATGATGCCAAATATCGACAGAAGTGGCCGTGCTAGTGGACAAAAAAGCTTGCGGTAGAGATGTGGCAGAAGACTCAAAAAGGATATAGAGGTTGTTTTTAATCCAACCGGAAAGAAGGATTTCCTTGGTAATGAGATCTTTGACATAAAAAACAGAAGAGTGAAACTAAAAAAAGACATAATTTTCACAACAAAATTATTGAGCAGATAATAATTTTTTTTAATGTAAGGAACATGTAATATGTTGGACAAGGTGAAGACTCTTTTTGCTGTGTGTAGGAGATTATGTACGATATTAGATATAACAAGTCCCTTACCATCACCAACATGCAATTGATCATTACCATGATAAGGTTATGTGTGTGTCATACCAGTAATGTTCAGAGTAACATGGTGATTCACACTTGTGTCAGGAAACCAAGAGGCAGAATCCTCGGATGATGTATTATTAAAGGAGAGGTTGGTCGAGGTGTAATTTCCATGATGAATAAGTTGAGAACACTACTGTGCGGAATGGCCATAGATGTGGCAAAGCTGGCATTTTATTTTCTTTCGTGGCCATTAATTTATTGCTGCATCACATTGTGGATGGTTATGCCACTGTCCACTGTGATTGCGGGGCTGCTGCCAAGGAGAACCACCACCAACATCATGAAAGAACTGAACGTAACTCAAAACACGTCTTGCGACGAGACGCGAACATTCCCTATGTTGCAATTGTCTTGGGATTGGCTGGGTTTCAAAGGCAAGACTTCGTTCGAAGAAGGAACTGATGCCACTAGCCACTCTTTTGTCCTCTGCCCCAATGAGCCATGAAACCACTGCTGTTTGACCCAGAAAAACCATGTTGGGTAGTATATACTAAGAGGGCCTGTGCAAGGGTGGGCAGCAGGGGTGTAATAGGTAGACTAGAGGATACCGAGCTGCGATGTATGAATTCATGAGTAAACAGGTGATTATAAAGCTTAAAGTATGACAAAGGGTCAACTTTGGTTGACAGACTCGTAACCAAATCATGAAATTCAACGCAAAGTCCCGAAACACATATAAGTTGAAATCGGTAAGAGAAATAGGTCTGTCAGCTGCAACCAATTCATCAAGTAAACCTTTTTGCGCGTTGCAAGTAGATAGTGATAGTATCATTACCTTGTCGAAGATCCTGAAGAGAGCCATACAATTGCATGATCCGAGAGTTGGATGGGGAGGCAAGAGCAAGAACAAGTTCAAGGGTGCTCCAAACACTGACAAAGGTCGGATAATCAACCACGAGATGAAGAACTTCAATCGAAAGAGAGGACAGTAGAGCACTAAGAGCTGGTCTTACTGTTTCTAAGTCAAGAACGTTTGGTAGAGTCCAAAATTGAAGGTAGCAGAGACAACAGAAGCTGTACTAGATAAATTATGCAAAAAGGGGTATGGAGTGAAGCCATCAACAAACGAGAAAACTCTTTGACCAATCAAATACGGCTTCATTTGCAGACGTTAAAACAAAATTGTTATTGGTAAGTTTGAGATTAATAACCTGCTAGGTGTTGGAAAGGGGAATAAGTGTTAAACTAATTGAGATCAAACACAAAATGAAGGCTAGAATTCTGAATAATCTGTTTCTTATGAATGCATAAACTTAACCTAAATACAAATAGAGTATATATAGGTTAAACTGAAAGTACTATTCTACCCTTAATAAATAAGACAACATAAATATTATTTAACATCTCCCCTCAAACTCACGATGCGGCAGCTACAAGCATCGAGAGTTTGCCAACTAGAAAACAAAAACGAGATATGGAATGCGTCTTGGTAAAGAAATCTGCAATCTGCAATGAAGAAGGAACAAAAGGCAAAGTAATGGTTCCATGCTTGAGATGATGATTAATAAGATGACAATCGATTTCAATGTGCTTAATCCGCTCATGAAAAACCGAGTTGTGAGCAATCTGAATAGAACTCTGGTTGTCACAATACATAGGAGTAGGATGGGAAAAGGAAACTCCCATATCAACAAGTAACCAACGTAACCAAATAATCTCTTTGGTAGTAGATGCCATGGCACGATATTCTAATTCGGTGGATGATTGAGAAACAATAGATTGTTTCTTGCTCTTCCAAGAAATAAGAGAATCACCTAAAAAGATACAAAACCCGGTAACAGACTTGCGATATGTGGGATCACTACCATGATCAGCATCAGAGTATGCATGCAACTCCAAGGAAGAGGTGGATGAAAGTAAAAGACTTTAAAAAACTGTACCCCGAAGATATCGCAAAATACGAAGAACAGCTGCCCAGTGAACAATAGTAGGAGAAGCATCAAACTGACTAACAACATGAACAACATATGCAATATCTGGACGAGTAATGGTGAGATATACCAAACTCCCAACAATAGTGCGGTATAAAGTAGAATCTATCAAAGGTAAACCATCAGAAGAAGAGTACCTTGCTTTAACCTCAATAGGAGTATCCACAGTCTTGTTATCAGTAAGTCTAGCCCGCTCAAGAATATCTGCAACATATTTCGACTGAGAAAGAAGGTAACCTCTAGGTGAGTGTGCTACCTCAATACCCAGGAAATATCAAAGATAACCCAAATCCTTCATTTCAAATCGTTTAGCCAACTCTGTCTTCAAAACTGAAATACCATCAATGTCATCACCAGTAATAATCATGTCATCAACATATAAAGACAGAATGATACAACCTGCATCAATGCACTTAATAAAAAGAGCAGAATCATGACTGCTAGAAACAAAGCCAAGTGACGAGATCACAATAGAGAATTTCTCAAACCAAGGTACTTTTTCGGCATTTCTTGCTTTAGGAGTTAGGCAAATTTTGTATTGGTCTCTAGTTTGCTACTTTTTTTTTTTTTTTAAATTTCATTTCAGTCAATTTTTTTATACATAAATTTGAGGGAAACTGAAAAAAATATTAAAAAAATAAAAGATAAAAAGTTATTGACTTAATATATTCTTAACATAAAAAAAATCAATTTTAGTATACCTATATTTTTTTTCAATAAGAGAGGTTTTATTTGAGTTGAGAGAGAATTATTTTCTGATTTGATTTTGTATTTTTAGATAAATTTAGAGATAATTTAAGTTGATATATTTATTTATTAATATTATAATAATATTTATTATATAGTTTTAGATGAAAATAAATTAAAAATATATTTTAGATAAAAAAAACATAATCCAATTTTTTCAGCCGCCTTTCTAATAGCCATAAAACTAGAAGACAAATGACGTCTTTTTTTTAAAACAGGGTTTCCTAGATAAAATAAATAAATAAAAGGCTAGGCGGAAACTTGTACTTTTCTTTTATTAGACTAGGGTTGGTGGTCATTTATTAGACTAGGGTGGTAGGCCACCCAACCCTAGGCGTTTAATTTTTTTTAAAAACTTTTATCCTTCTATTTTTTTTTGTTACATTTATATTACATAAATTATTTAAATTCAGTTTACATATCCAATTTTAATAGGTATTAATTAAGATAAATTATATTTTTAATAAAATATCATTTAATTTTTACTTAATTTTTTAATAACACTAATATTTTTTTAATATTAGTAGACATTTTCTTATCAACTTTATATAATATGTTTTTTTTTCTTGAATTTTATTAAATTATTTTCCTGTAATTGTTTAAATTTATTATCATTTAATGAAATAAAAAATTAAATAAATTTTTTTTTGTTCCATTCCACAGCAAAGTGTGAGTTAATGGCTAGTTAAAAGCTTTACTCAGTTCAAATAAATTTTTTTTTACGATGAAGTTGTGAAATATTTCACATAAACAATGAGCTTTTCTTGAGTTTTGATCCTACATCAAGTCATGAGCTTACTTGTAAACTTTGTATTTGGACTTAGTAGTTAGTACTCTTGAAAAAATAATTATCTTATGGAAAAAGGGATTCTTTGATGTTTCAATCAGTAAATGCATGAGAAAAATAAAAAACAAATATAAGAACAAAAATAAAATGTTGCAATCATCTAGAGATATGCGTTGGAGACGGGAGATTTTTGTGATACTAAAGCGAAAAGGATAGGTAGTGACTAAAAAATAATATATATATTTTAAAAATTTAATGTTGATTAATATAAATATTTGAGTAACTTATATGTATTTTAATTAATTTAATAAATTTTAAAATTAATAACTATATAAGCTTTGAATAACTCTGAAAGATATAAAACTTACCATTATATATATATATATATATATTTTTTAAAAATACAATACTTTTGGACAGTGGGATAGTTGAAAAGTGAGAGTAAAGAGAAGAGAGGGTGAGTCAAGGCCATGTAAGAACATTAGTGGCCCCAAAATGGCCATAAAAAGGTCCATATCCACCTGGTTCTTGGCACCAACGACTCTATAAAGTGAGTGGCTGTTTGGGATCATTTATTTATTTATTTTTTAAAACTCTTTTCCTTTAATGCTTGTAAGATGGACTGCTTCTTCATTTCACTCCGTTCGAGCACTCGCCCATTTAGAATTGACTTTTATTCCACTTCGCTTAGTCCTCAGCACAAACAAATTGATTTGTTTATACGAAAAAGCACCGTCACAATTATTTATTCCTTATTTTAATGTTTCGATGCCGTCTTAAATCTTGATATCGTCTCCCGATAAACATTGGTGCCAGCGTTCAAGATGAACCAAAACAAAAATAAATAAATAAATCATCTCTGGTTCTCTGCCATGGCAGCACCACCCACCCCACTGGTGTTCAAGGTGTCTAGACGGGAACCAGTTCTGATCACCCCTTCTGAGCCAACC
Source organism: Populus alba (assembly GCF_005239225.2). NCBI lineage: Eukaryota > Viridiplantae > Streptophyta > Magnoliopsida > Malpighiales > Salicaceae > Populus > Populus alba. Next base: position 4,024,820 of record NC_133302.1, read on the forward strand.
CCACATGAACTCAAACCTCTTTCAGACATAGATGATCAAGATGGTCTCAGAGTCCAAATTCCACTCATTTGTTTTTATCCTTACGATCCTTCAATGCAGAGGAGGGATCCTGTCAAGGTCATTAAGGAAGCACTTGCTAAAACACTGGTGTTCTACTATCCATTTGCTGGTAGGCTTAGAGAAGGGCCTAAGCGTAAGCTCTTGGTGGAGTGTACAGGTGAGGGTATTTTGTTTATTGAGGCTGATGGTGATGTTACGCTTGAGCAGTTTGGTGATGTGCTCTATCCTCCAATTCCTTGCCTGGAGGAGCTCCTCTTTGACGTGCCTGGCTCCGGCGGGATGATTAACTGCCCTCTGCTGCTTATTCAGGTTTGTCTCCTGTGTATGTTTCTTGCTTAGGGATCATCGATTCTATCTTAGTTTACAAAGCAGGATCATCCTTCTCTGTTTTTTTTTTTACACAAAATTAGAGTACAACTCATGAAACAACATCAGCCAACCAAGTTTAACTGTATTTCTCAAGTATGGACAAGTTAAAATGGATGTAGAAGAACAGTACGAGTAGTAAAACAAGCAGCAAAAGAAGAAGATTTGAAAGAGAGAATAATCCTATCCCAAAGAAGAGTCCAAGATGTTTATCAAGCAATGCCAGCCATAATTGCTTGGTAGAATATTGGAAACTTATCCTTCAATTTAGTACTTAATGTTTGCAAGAAAAGGATTTAATACTTCTCTATTGTTAAATTTTGGTCCACTAGCTATATTATCTTAAATAAATAAAATTATATTTAATTTTATGAAATCGAGCATCAAACAAGAATCCAATTTGTTTCTCGATGATACTACGAGTAGCCAATATCAAAAAAAAATAACAAATCACAATCTCAAACTAATCAAATAGAAAACAAAATTGATGATTGAAATGAAAAAAAAAAATTAATGTCCTTGTGTAACCTTTTTGTTTCTATTCTTCTTGTTTTTTTTTTTTTTCAAAGGGAAGATCACATGTATCAATTATATATTTCCACTAGAATAATGTGCGGGGAAGGGGAGTTCTGCATATAATTGAATGATAGACTACAGAGCATCTGGAAGAGGGTGTTTTTTGTTTTTTTTAATCTTCGTTTGCATAATGAAAAGCGATTAATAGCATTTGATATAGGTTTACAGATATTCTTTTCTAATCATAGCGAAGAAATTCATAATGTACCGACAGAACCGATTGTTGAACATAGATTAATTACATGGATACAGCGCTTGAGGTTGCATATTATCGCAGTTAAAACAGATCAACAAGTTCCATGAGGAGTTGATTAAACTAACAGATGGTTTGTCTGTATAAAACGACAGGTGACGCGTCTCAAGTGCGGCGGAATTGTCTTTGCCATCCGTCTGAACCACACCATGAGTGACGCTACTGGCCTCAACCAATTCTTGTCAGCCATGTGTGAGATGGTGCATGGAGCACAGACTCCTTCTATCCAACCAGTTTGGGAAAGGGATGTTTTAAATGCAAGGAACCCACCTCAGGTAACCTGCTTACACCACGAGTATGATCAACTGGTTGATGACACCACTGACAACGTTCCGCTTACAAAGAAGACCCATCGTTCATTCTTTTTTGGAGCTGCTAACATATCTGCTATTCGTGGCTTTGCCCCACTACACCTTCGCCATTGCTCCACATTTGATGTATTGACTGCGTTTTTGTGGAGGTGCCGAACCATTGCACTTCAACCAAACCCAAATGATGAGATGCGGATACTATGTGTTGTCAATGCTCGCAATAGATTTAACCCTCCGTTACCTAGAGGTTATTATGGAAATTGCATAGCATACTCAGTGGCGATGGCAACAGCGGGAGAAATCTCACGAAATTCTTTAGGCTTTACGTTGGAATTAGTGAGGAAGGCCAAGGCCAATGTGACTGAAGAGTACATGCGATCGGTGGCTGATCTGTTGGTGATTAAAGGTAGACCTTGGTACACAATGGTGCGGTCTTACCTGGTGTCGGATGTGACTCGTGCAATGTTTGCAGAGATGAACTTAGGTTGGGGTAAGCCGAAGTATGCTGGGCCTGCTAAGGGTAATGTGGCAAGCTTTCAGATACCATATAGGACTAAGAAAGGAGAAGATGGTGTTCTTGTGACTCTTTGCTTACCGACTCCGGCTATGGAAAGATTTGTGAAGGAGCTGGATAGCACGTTTAAGGAGCAGTCAAATGGTGGTGGCAATGCTAAATCCCCCTTATCTTCCTTGTAGGGAAAATAACTATTTTTTCAAATGATATGAATGCATTCCTGTATAACCTTGTGATTGTTTCCTGTATAACCTGGATAATGTCACTTGCTACAAAGGATGGGCAGAGAAGTTCTACAAGAACCTCCTAATAGACGCAGCAGACTGGTTTCATGAGGATATTCTTCATTTTCTGACTGAAAAACCTTACCTGTGTAGGGTTCTTGTTTCATCTAGCTTGTCTTGTGACAGTGAAATTGCCTACATACTCTTCCTTTTTAACAGCAAGTAGTTGTTGTTCAATTTGAGTAAGTCAGTATGTACAATTGAAGGTGTTATGCTGGACTTGCTCGAAGCAGAAGAGGCATGGAACTTGGGTGACTGATTTTACAGTGTAAGGTGTTATTTAAAATTATTATTATTTGTTTAAAACAACATTAAAATGAATTTTTTTCTTCAAAACTATGCATTAAGATGGCTTGCATGGCTTGGTTACCTGTTAAAGAATAATTTATTTATATCTTTGGATATTATAATAATAACATGGGGGGTTTTTAGATTAAGATGATTATTGAATATGATATTAGAGTCTTATTAATTAAATATATTATATTAAATAGTTATAAGTTTAAATTTTACTATTCTAATTTAATTAATAAAAATTAAGTATAAAATATTATAATTCCATAATAGTTTCAAGTTAAAATAATCTTTATTTAAAAAGATATATTAAAAAATAATATAAATACTTTAATACTTTAAAGTTTACAATCTCTAGCAAAAAAAAAAATATATATATATTCTTTTCAAATACATATTTTGATTGCATGATAGCATTTACGGCTATTATGGAAAGAGTCACACACACACACACCCCTTGTATAGGAATAATTATCATATATAGTACATTCTATCCTTGTACTGTACACAATCCTAAAGGTATAAATATCAAGAAAGGGCTGTTGTCATTAGCCTCCATAACATTATACATTAATACAATCTCTTTACATAACTTAACTTGGTATCAGAGTAACAACAAAATCTTCCTTCACGCTTCTAGTTTATTGTTCGGTTGTCTCCTCCAGACCGTTGCACTCCTCTGCTTTCATCTTCATTCCTTCCTCCCTCACTTGTTTGTTCGCCTCTCCTTCTCTCTTGACAATGGACAACCAAGAACTTCAACATGGTGCTGTTGTTGCACCAATCTCTTAATCCTCTTTAACGGCTGCTTCTACCAGCATAGTTCCTATGAACTCTTCTCTAGATATCATGAACAACTCTGCCATCATTCCTCTTCCTAATACGTAACAAGTAATCTCTTTATGACTCTCCAATACCAACTTCTTGTATCGGAGGATACAGATGAAACCTTTTTTTTAGGCCAAGGTGTGCTCCTTTGTTGATGGCACCTCACCATGTCCTCCCCTTCATCTTATATCTATTGCCACATCCTTACCATTGGTCAATCCTTCATATTTATTATAGAAACAACAAGATCACCTAATCATGAGTGCTCTTTCATCCTCACTCTCCACAGAAATTCTGCATCTAGTTGTGGATTGTAAAACTTCTCAAGAAATCTGGACAACACTGGAAACTGTCTTTGCTTCCCCTTCAAACTCACGGATTATGCAACTCCACGATGCATTCCAAGATTTACAACAGCAAGATGACTCTGCCAGCACTTATTTGTAGAAGGCTAAGGCATTGTTTGATGAACTTGCAACTGTTGGCAGACTAATCTCCATAGTTGAATTTAATTTCTATATGTTTTGGGGGTTACACAATGATTTTAAGGATTTGGTAACCAGCCTGTCCACTAAGGTTGGTCATGTCTCTTACACAGACCTCCATAACCATCTCTTCACACATGAATTTCTCTATAAGGCTTCACTCCATCCTACTGTAATAGCTCCTCTGTTACCAACTCCATCACAGCAGCTATCTGCATTCTTTGGGCAGCGTCAGTTTGGTTCCAGTATTGGAAGAAGGGGTTGGTTTCGTGGGGGATGGAGACAGAGTAATCATAGCTACAATCACAGGAATCATGGCTATAGTTCATACTCCATCTTCAGCACTAATAGTTATGGTTCAGGTCCGAAATTTGGACAACAACAAAACCGGTTTTCATTTGGCTCTGGTCAGCAGTTTGGGCAGCAAGGAAACCGATTGGGAAGCTATAATCAAACTACAAAGTGTCAACTGTGTTATGACTATGGACATACTGCCCAATAGTGCTCTCAATTGGCTACTCATAATCTATAAGCTAATGCCAATTTAACATTTAATAATGCTTCTATAATTGCTCTTGTTACTTGGTTTCCTAATACAAGTGCAAATCATCATGTGACACTAGATCTTGTGAGTATGACGATCTCAAAACCTTATTGTGGTAATGATCATTTAAATGTTGGCGATGGTAAGGGCCTTACTATTTATAATATTGCTTACTCTAAAATTCATTCACCCAAACACACGTTTACCTTATCCAATATTTTACATGTGCCTCACATTGAAAAACCTCTACTTTCTTTTCAAACATTTTGTCTTGAGAATAACGAGTTTTTTGAATTTCACCTATTTCTATTTTATGTTAAGGACCTCATGACAAAGGAGGTGCTTCTTTTTGGTCGGAGTAGAGATGGTCTATATATTTTATCCGTGTCGTCTGCAATGTTGCTGCCTCAAGTTTTCTCGTCTACATGTCTCTTTACTTCCATTGATGTTTGGCATTGTCAGCCTGGATATCCCAGTCCATGTATTATGAATTTTCTAGTGTCAACTAAACAGGTGTCCTATACGTCAAAACAATTTAATTTTAATTGTTCGGCATGCCCTTTGGGAAAATCTTCTCATCTGACTTTAAAAACTACGGGTCATCAAACTTAAGCTCTTTTTGATCTAATTTTTAGTAATGTTTGGGGTTCTTCCTCTATGTTGTCGTCTGATGGTTTTTGCTATTTTGTTATCTTTATGGACACCCATACCAAATTTATTTGGTTTTATCATTTGGTTGCAAAATCTGATGTGTTTGCTATATTTCATCAATTTCAGGCACTTGTTGACCACCAATTTTATTAAAAAATTAAGTATGTTCAAATAGATTGGGATGGTGAATATCGCAAACTTAATACATATTTTAAAACCATTGGTATTCATCATCATGTTATTTGTCTACATATTTATAAACAAAATGGAATGGTTGAACGTTGTCATCGATATATTGTTGAAACTGGGCTCACTCTTCTTAGCCAATGTAAAGCTCTACTAAAATACTGGAGTTATGCTTTTGAAAGTTTAGTTTATTTGATTAATCGCATGCCCACTGTTGTTCTTAATCATAAAACACCATTTGAATGTGTTTTAAAATCAACTCCTGATTATGCTTTCCTCTATCCTTTCGGGTGTCTTTGCTTTCCATTCCTTCATCCATACAATGCTTATAAGTTAGATTTTCACTTATCCCCTTGTTTTTTTTTCTAGGATATAGCAATTCTCATTTAGGATATCGATGTCTTGATTTGTCGTCAAATCGTATTTATCTTGTTCGTCATGTTCAGTTTCATGAAACTGTTTTCCCTCTTAACAAAACTGAACAGATTGTAGATTCACCTATACAATCTCCTGTTACTACTTTACAACTTATCCCACCATCCTATTTAAACACTCACACGACACCCCCTGCACATAACACAACCCTTTGGGCACCCTTACCATTACCTGCATATCACTGTCATAATCATTCCTTAGGTACAGGTTCAGACTTGTTGTTCTCTCTTACTGGTTCACCTGCGGTCTCCCATATTGTTCCCCCCAGCAGTGACCAAAGTATAGAGGTCACCCCTGTTGGTTCACTTGCCAGCTCCCCTGTTAGTCTCCCCAGGAGTGACCAGATTGTGGTTGTCTCACCTGTCTTTTCACCTGTTATTTCCCCTTCTCGGCTTGGCCTTGTATTGAGCTCCTCATCGCCAGGTTCTTCATTTATTTCCTTTTCTAGACTTAATTTATGTGTTGATTTGTCTCAATTCTCCCTTCAGCAAGCCATGACCGGTGAGTATGCCACTCTCCCTCCTGCTGCCCGCACCCACTCCATGGTACTTCGCCCACGTGTATTCAAGACAACAAATTTTAGTGTCTCCCCTGCCTCCTGGGTAACTTCTCTACCTAAACAGGAACCACTTCTTTCAAGGATGCCAATTGGTACTTGATTTGGCATAATGCTATGAAAGAGGAAATCACTTCATGGTAATCACACTTGGTCACTGGTGCCTTTACATCCATCCATGAATGTGGTAGGCGGTAGGTGGGTTTATAAGATTAAGCAGCACGCCAATGGTCGAGTTGACAGATATAAAGCATGGTTGGTTGCTCGCGGTTTCACACAGTAAGAGGGGATTGATTACTTGGAGAGATTTAGTCCAGTGGGTAAGCCTACCACGATTTGACTTGTGATCACGATTGTTGTCACCCATGGTTGGAAAAATCATCAGTTAAATGTCCATAATGCCTTTCTGAATGGCATTCTTCAATAAGAAGTGTACATGTCACAACCACCTGGCTTTGTTGATCCCACATTTCTATCTCATGTGTGTTGTCTTTATAAATCTTTGTATGGTTTCAAACAAGCACCTTGAGCATGGTACAACCGGTTAAGTGAGTTCCTCATCTCTATTGGATTTCAGCATCCAAGGTTGATACTTCTCTGTTTATTCTCTCTTTCGGTGGAGCAATGATCTACTTGCTTGTGTATGTTGATGATATTTTATTAACTGGGAGTGACTCGACCTTGCTTTAATGACTGATTACTTTGTTGAGTTTAGAGTTTAAGGTTCGGGACTTAGGGTTGGCTTACTTCTTCCTGGGAATATAAGTTAAATCGACTTTTACGGGTCTTTTACTCAGTCAATACAAGTATACACTAGACATTATCTAATGAGTAGGTATGACCTCTTACAAACCAGTTGATACTCCGTTGTCTCCCTTGTCTAAATTGGGATCCATGCCTAGTGCTCTTCACTCTACCCTTACACGGTATAGACAGATTATTGGTGCTCTACAATACCTTTCACTAGACCTGATATTTGCTATGCAGTAAATAAGGTGTGTCAGTTTATACTCTTACTGAGGACTATTGGGTGGCAGTTAAACGCATATTACGTTACCTTCAGGCTACAACCTCCTATGATCTGCACATTACTTGGGACTCCTCCTTGTCTCTTCATGACTTTACTGATGCTGACTAGGCTGGCAATATTGATGATCGAAAATTGATAGGTTGTTATCTTGTGTACCTTGGTTCCATTCCTATTTCTTGGAAATCTAGGAAACAATGCACTGTTGCTAGATCCTCTATAGAAGCTGAATACAAAGCCTTAGTTGATGGTACTGCTAAAATCTTGTGGATTCGCTCTTTGTTGTCAGAACTACGACTTTCATCTTCATCCAGCACTACGTTATGGTGTGATAATTTAGGGGCCACTTTCCTATCTGCCAATCCAGTGTTTCACGCACATACTAAACATGTTGAAGTTGATTATCACTTCATTCATGATCGCGTTGCTAAGAAAGAAATTCAGTATGATTCATCTCTTCCAAGGATCAACTAGCTGATGTTCTTACCAAGCCTCTCCCTCCAGTTTCATTTGTTTTCTTTCAATCCAAGCTTTGAGTGGAGTCTCCACCTTCAGCTTGACAATGCATATTATGAAAAGAGTCTAATATATATGTAAATACCTTGTATAGGAATAATTATCATGTATAGTACATTCCACCCTTGTATTATACACAACCTTAAAGGTATAAATATTGAGGAAGGGATGTTGTCATTAGCGTCTATCACATTATACATTAATTCAATCTCTTTACATAACTTAACTACGACTACTCAGTTGTGCATTGCAAGCTTTTAATCATGAAATAAGCCTACAAAAGTATTTTGTTTCAGTAATAGCAAATAAAGTTTTATACAACCACCTTTAATGATATTTATCTTCCTGTTTGATGTTAGATTTGTGATAATTTTTACAATTATAATTTAAAAATTTTAAGACAATATCATTGCAGACACAAAATAGACATTAGACTAGATGGATGCTTGCGCCGTCGTGGTGGACATACTTTTTATTTTGATTTTTTTTGTTTAAAATAATTTTTTTTATTTTAAAATCATTTTAATATGCTGATGTAAAAAATAATTTTTTTTTTAAATAATTTTTTTTATTTTGATATAGTTTTAAGCAAAAAATATTTTGAACTGTCACTTCTACCACAATTCTAAATAGGTCCACTAGTATGTACAATTAAAGGAGTTATGCTGGACTTGCTTAAAGCAGAAGAGGCATGGAACTTGTGTATTTAATTTTATGGCATTAGATGTTTTTTAAAATTATTTAATATGATATCAAAATCTCGTTAATCAAATAATCATGAGGTCAAATCTCACATTTATATTTTAATTAACAAAAGCTAAATACAAGATAATATGATTTTATGCAAGTTTCAAGTTCAAATAATTTTTATTAAAAGAGGTATGTTAGAAAATAATATAAATTATTTAATAATATAAATTTTGCAATTACTAACCAATATATATATATATATATTCTTTTCACAAACATATTTTGATTAAATTACAGCATTGGCTGCGACTCAGATGTGCATTGCAAGCCTTTAATCATGAAATAAGCCCCCAAAGTATCTTGTTTCAATTTTTACAAGGCAGAGCTATTCAGTAATAGCAAATAAAGTTTTATACAACCCCCTTTAATGATATCTATCTTCCTGTTTGATGCTCTGTGATAATTTTTACGATTATAATTTTAATTTTTTTTAGACAATATCATTGCAGACACAGAATAGACATTAGATAGTAGCACATCAGATCACATAATATCTAAGCAAGGTATGTTAATTAGAAGTCCAGAATATTTAATTTGGTACTGATTTTGTCGTTATTGGAAATGAATTTTCTTTACTTTCCGTCATTAAGTAAGATAATACTAAATTATCTTTCAATTATATTTTACTTGTTTCTAATTTGACAAAAAAATGTATTTTTTTTAAGTCAGCTCACAAACATTAATTAATTTTTATATTAAGAAACATGAAACAAGATAAACACTAATCACAAGAACAATTAAGGGTAATTTTTATCTCTTGCTAAACTTTTCAGAACTACATTTTAATTATCTTTTCAATAGAAGTTTGATATCAACGGTTAGGATATCTTTAATTTTCAGTCATGCAATTATAAAAAAATAATTAATTAATTTACGTTATAAAAGCTATAAAAACCGGGCATCTTTATAATAGTTATCGATTAGAAAAAACTTAGCAAATTATATATTTTTTATTCTGAACAATTAAGTATTAGTATTTTTTTAGAAAATATATTGTGATAAAAACCTTTTTTTTTTTTATCAATTGAAAAATTCAGATATTATACATACTTAATAAATAATTTTCTTAATTTATATTTTTTAAACTATAATGATAAAAGTTATCACAATATTAAATATACATTTTAAGAGATTGTGACAATATATTTCCGTCACTTTCAAATTAAGAAAAAGAAATATTTTTAGCAGTACCATTGCCATAACTTTTGTCATTATACTTTGTTTTTTGCTTCTATACTATTTTTCTTAAATAAATTTGCTGTGTATGTTAACCCTCTAAAAAAGCGAAGCAAACAAACGAAAATCTTTCCAATAGACACGACAGGAAAACGCCACCTCTTTTCTGATTATTTACAGTAATTATTATCACATCATTGTTAGTTATGGTTTTTTTAAAAACTAAATTTTTTTTAAAAATATATTTGATTAAATTACTTTGAGATGGGTTTTTTTTTATATAAAATAAATAAAAAATAAATCTTTATAAATAAAAATTATGCTATTTAAATTTTTACAAAATCAAGATTTGAAAGAAATTACACATGGGGTCAAAGCAAATACCAGAAACGATTTGTTTCTGCGGTTGGGAAAAAAAAAACAATCCTTAATACCAAACGGTATTTAACTGCATGCTGTACTGTCTTCTATTTGTTTCTTGTCTGTCTTTGCATCTATGAGCTGTTAAAAACTAGGATTTCTTTTAGTTCCGATAACCACAAACTCACATACAGAGAGGGAGAAAGAGAGCAGATAATGATTTGTGGCACCTGTTTACTTTTGTACTCCTTATCCTCCTAGATAACTAGTTCCTCTTTGTTGTCCCTGCCGAAAGCAGCAAAGGTTGAAATGAGAGAGAGAGAGAGAGAGAGAGAGAGAGATGATGGCTGAGCAAAGCAAAAGCAACTTGTCATTCGACCATGCACAGGTTGTAAGCACGAGTCAATTCATCAAGAAGCAGTATAAAGACAAAAGAACTCAGTTTGGAAAAGTAAAATATCCTTAATTTTTTTTTATCAAATTAGATTTAGTATTTAAATCTCTCAAAAAAGTTATTATGGATCAAGATATATATATTTTCTGTAAAAATATCTTAAGGTATAAGATAATAAATATTATTTATTAAGTATGTTTGTAATGAAAGAATTGCTTATAAACTATTTAAAACTTCATAGAGGTCATGAATATGAAGATGGTGATTAAGTTGATACGTAAGTGATAGTACTTTAAACTGATGCTCATTGATCATGGATTCACAAGTTAACCCACTCTGATTCTTTAGTTAAAGTTCGTAATTCTATGCAGCTCTTATCAAATTAAAAAGAAGAAGAAAAAAGAAAAAGAAAAAGAAAAAGAAAGAAAGAAAATAATAGAAAAAAGACGAACAAATTAAAGGTGAAAAGAAGCTTGCTGTCTCTCGGTATATAATCTGTGGTAAAGTTGTTGCTTCCTTCTCACTGTAACAATCTCTTCCACAATATCACATCTAGTCTACCATTGATTTAGCTTATTTCCCTCACCAAATTTGTTATTATTATTTTTTTCTTATGATCTCTGCTTCTTTTTCTGATTGAATCATCTGGAGCTCAACATCTTGCACATATCATCTTATTATACCATTCCCAGTTTTCCTTTCCCCCCTCAGTACGTACCATATCTCATTATACATTCTTCTCTGCTCTCTCTGTTTTTTTCCCTGAATACTGCTCAGGCAAATTAACCAGCACTCGAAGAACAACTCGAGTACAGGTAAAATATTTATACTTCATCTTCTTCAATTTTTTTCTTTTTATCATTTTGATTTTTCACCACCTAACAACATTCTGAAAATTACTGGAAACGGGCTCTTTGAATTGCCTTTGTAATATAAAGACTTGACAGGTCTTCGATCAACTCTTCGTGATGTCCATATATATATATATATATATATATATATACATATATTAAACAGATTCTGTCCTTGATGTCCATCTTCTCACGTCAGTGTAACTTTGCCTACCCTTTGCTTTCTCTTGTTTAAATTGATTATACTTTCCACTTTTCAAATTTATAGTCCTATGATTGTTGCAAGACACTGTTTGAATTTGAGTTAAATATATTTTACAATATAAATTATAGCATTACCATCCACTTTTGTTTAAAGTCGAATGTATTATTTTATATTATCCTTCTTTACTTCATGTAAAATTCTTAATGTCAAATGTGGAATTTTATAGTTATGATATATGAATTGCTCGTCTATCAATATATTTAAGTATTAATCAATAAACTTTTTGACATCTTTAAGAGAATTAAATATGCACTGGATCCATCTTATCATGTATGGAACTATTTTTTATTATTTTTCAAATTAAAACTTTTCTATTCAATACTTTTATTTTTTTTCTACAGGAGAAAATGTTACGATCATATGATCCATTCTGGAACGATGTTGAAATAATGGACGATGGTAGGATGGAGTGTAAGTTTTGTGGGCATTTATTTGCCAAAGGTACTTCCATTTCGAGGGTCAAATTACATTTGTCAGGAGTGAAACGGCGGGGTGTTAAAATCTGTAAAGATGTCCCAGAAGAAGTTCAAGAAGCAGCCCGTGCAGCAATTGATGGCCCTCCAGATAAAAAACTTAAAACTGTAGCAGGCTCAGGATGTAAAGAGGCCAGTAATGCAATTTCAGCTTCGATACAAGAACAGAACAATGAAGGGAGACATGTAGAAATGGCACAGCAAGGAGATGCTTTTTCCCCTGGAGAGCTCGAAGAGTGGGTGGATAGCATCACTGATAAAGAGATTGAGACTATACCGAGAACAGAACAAGTGCAGCATCTGGAGAGAGGTGGCTCTCTCGAGAGGCCATCAATTAATCAAGCTGATGAGCCTCGAGGAGATTCATTCCAACCAACAGATCCGTTGTGCCTTGACCATGGAATATATTATGATCAACTCTGGTCTCCATTAGTAAACAACGATACCATTATGAATGATGTGCAGAACATGGTTAGAGTGAGGACAGAACCAGACGAGGGGAGGGAGGAGGAGGAGGAGGATGTGGAGAACAATAGTGGAAGATCAGAGCAGCCTGGCGGAGGAGCTAGTTCTTCCGGAGGCCTTAAATACGATGAGACCAGAGGAGATCTATTACCTATTGGCTCTACAGGGCTAGTGGGTCGAGCATTTGAAGAGAATACGCATGTGATACGGTCTTTATTAATAGATGATGGAGTCTCAATCATTGGCATTTATGGAATGGGGGGAGTTGGTAAAACGACAATGCTGCAACATATCCATAATGAACTTCTACTACAAAGACCAGAATTTTATTATGTTTACTGGGTGACTATGTCTCGAGATTTTAGCATTAATAGATTGCAGAATCTTATTGCTAAACGTCTTGATCTAGATCTTTCAAGTGAAGATGATGATGCGAGTAGAGCTGTTAAATTGTCAAAAGAACTAAGAAAGAAAAAAAAATGGATTCTCATTTTAGATGATTTGTGGAACTTTTTTAAGCCACACAAAGTGGGAATTCCTATCTCATTGAAAGGATGCAAGTTGATTATGACAACTCGATCAGAACGGATTTGTGATCGGATGGATTGCCAACACAAAATGAAAGTGATGCCACTTTCTGAGGGAGAAGCTTGGACTTTGTTCATGGAGGAACTTGGACATAACATAGCATTTTCTCCAAAAGTGGAACGAATTGCAGTAGCTGTTATAAGAAAATGTGCTGGTTTGCCATTGGGGATTATAACAGTGGCAGGAAGCTTGAGGGGAGTGGATGATATACACGAGTGGAGGAATACATTGAAGAAATTAAAAGAATCAAAACTTAGGGATATGGAAGATGAGGTATTCAGGTTATTGAGGTTTAGTTATGATCGTTTAGATGATTTGGCCCTACAAAAATGTCTCTTATATTGCACATTGTTTCCTGAAGATCATAAGATTGAAAGGGAGGAGTTGATAGATTATTTGATCAACGAAGGAATAGTGGAAGGAATAGGGAGGAGGCAAGAAGAACTTGATGAGGGCCACACCATGCTCAATAGACTTGAAGATGTCTGCTTATTGGAATGGGGTAGATTGTGTAATATTCGTAGATTTGTCAAGATGCATGACTTGATTAGGGACATGGCCATCCAAATACTGCAAGAGAACTCCCAAGTCATTGTTCAAGCAGGTGCACAATTAAGAGAATTACCGGATGCAGAGGAGTGGACAGAGAATCTTACGAGAGTTTCACTAATGCATAATCACATTAAAGAAATTCCTTCCAGTCATTCACCAAGGTGTCCCCATCTGTCAACTCTATTACTATGTCATAATGAAAGGTTGGGATTTATTGCAGATTCATTTTTTAAGCAATTACTTGGGCTTAAGGTACTTGATCTGTCTTATACAAATATTGAAAATTTGGCGGATTCTATCTCTGATTTGGTGCGTCTCACTACATTATTGCTTAAAGGTTGTGAGAAGTTAAGACATGTACCATCATTGCAGAAGCTCAGGGCATTGAAAAAGTTAGATCTCTCTAAGACAACACTTGAAAAGATGCCTCAAGGCATGGAATGTCTATCCAACCTGAGATATCTTAGAATTAATGGATGTGGTGAGAAGGAGTTTCCCGGTGGGATACTATCAAAACTCTCTCACTTGCAAGTCTTTATATTAGAGGAGTGGATGCCTACTGGATTTGAATCAGAATATGTCCCAGTAACAGTTAAGGGAAAGGAAGTAGGGTGCTTGAGGAAGTTGGAAACTTTAGAATGCCACTTTGAAGGTCACTCTGACTTGGTAGAGTATCTCAAATCTCGGGATGAGAACCACTCACCAAGTACATACAAAATTTTTGTAGGTCTTTTTGAGGAGTTTCATCTTTTAGATAAGTACACGTATTGTAGAGATAAAAGTGTTTGGTTGGGTAATTTGACTTTCAACAGAGATGGGAATTTTCAGGACATGTTCTTAAATGACCTTCAAGAACTGCTGATTTATAAATGTAACGATGCAACAAGTTTATGTGATGTTCCATTCTTGATGAAGACTGCAACTGAACTGGAGGTCATCAGCATTTGGGATTGCAATGGCATAGAGAGCATGGTTTCATCTTCTTGGTTTTGCTCTGCTCCACTACCATCTTCATCTTATAATGGAATATTTTCAAGTCTTAAAAAGTTCAATTGTTATAGATGTAGAAGCATGAAGAAGCTCTTCCCTCTTGCCTTGTTGCCAAGCCTTGTAAACCTGGAACAGATTATAGTTTATGATTGTGAGAAAATGGAGGAGATAATATGGACAAGATCAGATGAAGAAGATGTTGTGGGTGAAGAAGAAAGCAGCAGCAACATCGAATTCAAACTCCCGAAGTTAAGAGTTCTGGACTTGTGTGACTTACCAAAACTTAGAAGCATTTGTAGTGCAAAGCTGATTTGCGATTCTCTCGAAGAAATTGAAGTATCATATTGTCATGAGCTAAAGAGAATGGAGATTTTTCCCACAGTGCTTGAAAATGGCCAGCCATCTCCTCCCCCTTCTCTTGCAAGAATATGTATATATCCAAAAGAATGGTGGGAGTCAGTAGTGGAGTGGGAGCATCCGAACACAAAGGATGTCCTTCTACCCTTTGTAGTGTTTTTATAGGAGATGACTCTATGCTTAATATTGAATTACAGGTAAGCATGGTGATTCCTCTCTCTCTCAATCTCTATCGACCTTAAATTTAATTTTAATGAATTAGCCTCAACCATAACAGCTTAATGATTGGTCAATCTAATGATTTTGCTGCTATCATTCTAACCTTTATTGAAATATAACAGAAAGAACGTAAATTGGTAGGGATAGTTTCTAATTATTGAGTTTTTATGCTACTCACAATATTTTCTTGCTTCTTTTTCTGATGGGGATCTTCAAGCAGATATTTCAAGGCCAGTTAGATTTCGAGTCTAAGCCATGGCCTAACATTTCAGGCAGTGCCAGGGATCTTATAAGAACATGCATGAACATGATCCAAAGGAATGGCTAACAGCTCATGAAATACTATGTAAGTGTCTTCAATTTGCTATATGTAAGGAACCATGCTAGGAGTATTAGGCTAAAACATGTTCTAGTGTAGTCATTACTGGTGGATCTTGCAATTTACTAGGTTCTGGATGACAGATAAAAAACAACTCTTGATTCTGCTGTTTTGTCACCTTATCAACTGGTTTAGTATGTACTAATATTTACGCCAACTTTCTCAAACAGGGCATCTCTTCCACAATATCCGGAAAGGCCTCCAGTTTCTCTTAGGCAGTAAGAAGCAGGGTGGCAAGAGATTTCAACCTGAATCTGCTGATTAGTGTTTGGAAAATCTTACAACATCAAGGCAAAGCTCCACAAAATCCTCAGAGGGTTGGGGTTTTCTAAATGCTTTCCAGCTAAATTGTGAGAGAGCATCACTGGGGCATAGTTCCTCTGCTTTGTGTAGTATTTCCGCTCCATGGGAAAACAACAAATGTTCATATCTTCTCGTAATAATGATTCTACTGTCTGTACCAAGGCAATCTATTCATCAAGCTAACATCATCAATGTCAATAAGAACCTTTTTAGTGCACAATCTGTCCCTTATCGCATCTATTCCTGGATAGAGATTCCCAGCTATAAATTTTCTCTCCTGTATCTGAGACAGAAGTGTTTCTTGTTGTTCAACAGCCCTGTTTTGCTTCGACATTTCTCTAACATTTGCAAGAAAGAAGCTGCTTTCAAATTGATTAGCAATTTTGTTGTAAATAGCTTTGGCAACAGGTGTCCCTGTTCGACCAATTCCCCTGATCCCTACCGTGCGAACATCATTTGACCCATTGCTTAACATACAGTATCCATGCATATGAGAATCTAACCCAACAGGATAATCAGCAACATGTAAGAATGTGCGTCCCAATATATTCAAGACCTTGTCAACAAATTTGAACTATTACAAACAAAATAAATTTATAATATGATTGTGAAAATCAGGTTGAATTTAAGAGAAATTTTATTTAATTTTCCTATAATATACTGAAATGAAAAAAAACAGGGAGTTTAAATGAAAAATTCAAGAAATAATAACTCTAAAAATAATAAATTGATATCTCTCGTTTTCATCTACAAAAATTACTATAAAGAAGCATTGTCTAAATACTATCCTGGCAGCTGCTTTTCTTAGAGCTTCCTTCCACCCCTACAACTTTTCTGTACTCACCATGCTTATAAATGCAGATATTCTCCAAAATGCTTCTTTTGTTCTTCCATTTCTGATGATCCACATTATAGAACACAGGTAAAACCACGTGTCCCTTAATTTGATTCCTTACATCAAATCATCTTCACCAGCTCATCCAAGCAATAAGTAGAATTCCTTATATTTTTTTTTACTTATTTTAAATTATTGATTTTTTTTTTAAAAAAACTTCAATCATGTTTTCTTTTAATTAAAAAAAGGCTATTAATAAAAAACAATATTTGGTAAAAAATAAATACTTGCAATAGAAAAGAATAATTCATTTAATAAAAAAATATTTTTTGAGAATCTAAATTATAGCATTTTGTATAAATATCTATTTTGATTATTAAAGAACTAAGTAATAATAGATTTTGAAAACTATCCCGCGACATGCTGTATTATAGAATATACTTATATAGGAAATATTGTAGACATACTCTTGTGTGGTAAACTCCACCATTACTATTGTATATTGCCTTACATATATATATAGAAAGGGTTGGCTACCTATTAGGTCAAGCTTCCCAATTATTCTCAACTTGGTATCAGAGCTTTCTGCCGTCAAAACTCTTTTCTCCCTTCCTCCCTTTACAGCCAGCCCTCTCTTTACTTTCTCTCCATGGATTCTACTGCTGCCGCCGACTTCTCCCTCTCCACAGGTGGCGCAGCACAGCCGGCCAGCTATCCCCAAGTTGCTGCCGCTGGTGCTTTTTCCTCCCCACAGTAGCCTCCACTTGCAGAGCTTGTCTCTGATTCTTCCTCCCAAGTCCCTGCTGTTCCTTTACCTCTCATGGGAACCCACACTACAACTATTATTCCTTTAGCGAACACTCACCAAGTTGTTTCGCTAAAGCTTACGAACACCAATTATCTCTATTGGAGAATGCAGATGAAGCCATATCTCCTTGGTCAAGGTGTTTTTCACTTCGTTGACGGCTCAGTGTCGTGTCCTCCATCTCATATTTTTGACAGCTCTGCTGGTTCTTCCTCTATCATCAGCCCTTCTTTTCTTCGTTGGAAGCAACATGATCAACTTATTTTGAGTGCTTTACTCTCCTCTCTCTGTGTGGATGTGTTGCATCTCGTGGTAGATTGTTCTACTTCGCATTGTGTTTGGTGCACTTTTGAGAAAGCGCTTACCTCTCCATCTAATTCTCGCATCATGCAACTCCATGGCTCCTTTCAAGAGCTTCGACAAGGTGACTCATCGGTTAGTCTATACATGCACGGGTAGATAAGTAGGTTTTTTCTGAAGGATAAAATGGTTCAATCAAATTATTCATTTTGGAATGATGTTGATGTTCTTTTTCGTTTTTCTTTTCTGCAGAGCCACTGCTCAAAATGATTCGACCAAATGATCCAGTTTGGCGTCATGCTGACAGATCTTCCACAACATATGTTGAAAATATGGTTGACGGTAGAATGTGTTAAAGAACCAACTCAACCCAATAATTTAAGTTGTTAGGTGAGGTTTTAGGATATGATTTATATTATTATCTAACACACCCTTTCAAGTGAAAGCTTTTTGGGCTTGAAACTTACACAGACTCACATTACCTTGTGCTTAATTTTATCAAATAAATAAGGATGATGAGATTCGAACTTGTGACCACTAGGTTATCAAAGTTCTGATACCATATCAAAAAAACCAGCACAATCCAATAATTTATGCTATGGTAAGGTTCCAGAATATGATTTATATTATTGTCTAACCGAATGAAATGTAAGCTTTGTGGGCAATTGTTTGCCGAAGGTACTTCCATCTCGAGATCAAATTCCATTTGTCAGGAGTGAAATGGCGTGGTGTTAAAATTTGTGAAGATGTTCCAAAAGAAGTTCAAGATGCAGCCCTTGCAGTGATTGATGGCCCTCCAGAAAAAAAAAAGTTTAAAACTGTAGCAGGCTCAAGCAGTAACGAGGTCCCTAATGCAATTTCAGCTTATGCACAAGAACAGAACAATGAAGGGACACATGTAGAAATGGCACAACAAGGAGAAGCTGTTCTCACTGGAGAACATGCATGGGCAAATGATTTCATTGGAGGAGGGATTGAGCTTGTGCATAATACATCGAAGCGTAGACCAGTATCAGAGCAACTCTGCTGTGGTGTTTGTTCTGCTGCCAATTGTTTGGCTGCCAGTCTGTAGCAGATTGGCCCCTGTTCTAGTGAGTGTAGCAGTTGTTGTTGGGATGCCAATTACCTCAAGAACAACCCTTGTTATGGCTAAAGTTTAAGCTGTGATGAGACATAGCAAGATGGGTAGAGGGATGTGGTATTGGCAGCATAGTTGCGACAACAGAGATGAAGGCAATAGAGAAGTAGTGGCATCCATGGACTGAAGAGAGTTATTGTACAAAAATTCATGGGTGAGAAGATGGCTGTGTATACCAGCATACGACAGCGGTTCTTCCTTGGTTATAAGACTCGTTACCAAGTCTTTGAACTTACCACAAAGGCCATGAAATACATAGAGATTGAATTCTTCAAGAGACATAGGGCGACCAACAACAGCCAATTCATCAAATAACAATTTGGCTTGTTGCATGTAGATATTTATCGATGAGTCACCTTGCCAAAGAGCTTGGAAGGAACCATGAAGTTGCATGATGCGAGAATTGGACAGAGACGCAAGGGCTTTCTCAAGAGTGTGCCAAACACAATGCGAGGTATGACAATCTATCACGAGATGCAACACATCCACGGAGAGGGAGGAGAGTAATGCACTCAAAATAAGTTGATTTTGTTGCTTCCAATAAAGAGAAGAATGGCTGATTGTAGAGGAAGGACCAGCAGAACTGTTAGAAACATGAGACGGAGGATATGACATTAAGCCATCAACAAAGTGAAAAACACCTTGACCAAGAAGATAGGGCTTCATTTGCATTCACCAATAGAGATAATTTGTGTTCGTAAGTTTCAACGAAACAACTTGGTGGGTGTTTGATAAAGCAATGACAGTTGGAGTTTGTGTTCCTATAATGTGCAGAGGAATGACAGAACTTGTAAGGAGATGTCAGAGACATGCTCTGCAAATAGAGGCTGTTGTTGTGGAAGAAAGACATCGCAGGCAGCAGTAGAATCTATTTAGGAAAAGCAGAGAGAAGGTCGGCTGCAAGGGGGAGAGAGAGAAAATAGTTCTGACAGCAGAAGACTCTGATACCAAGTTGAGAATAATTAGGAGGCTTAACCTATTGATTAACTAACCTTCTCTCTCTATATATATATATGTGTGTGTGTGTAGGGCCATATACAAAAGTAATGGTGGAGGTTACAACACAAGAGTATGACTACAATATTTCCTACATAGTATGCCTGCAATATTTTCTATATAGATATATTAATAATATAAATGATGAATTAGAAGATGGTAATTAAGTTGATAAGTAATAGTACTCTAAACTAATGCTCATTGATCATGGATTCTCAAACTAACTCACTTTGATTCTTGTGTTAAAGTTCGTAATTATATGCAGCTCTTATCAAATTAAAAAGAAAAAGAAAAAGAAAAAGAAAGAAAGAAAATCATTGAAAAAGGACGAACAAAGGTAAAAAGAAGCTCTTGTCAAATTAAAAAGAAAAATAAAAAGAAAAAGAAAGAAAGAAAATCATAGAAAAAGGACGAACAAATTAAAGGTGAAAAGAAGCTTGCTGTCTCTTGGATTATAATCTTTGGTAAAGTTGTTGCTTCCTTCTCACGGTAACAATATCTTCCACATCTCATCTAGTCTACCACTGATTTCGCTTATTTCCCTCACCAAATTTCTTGAACTTTTTTTTTTTCACGATCACTGCTTCCTTTTCTGATTGAATCGAATCATCTGGAGCTCAACATCTTGCACATATCATCTTATTATACCATTCCCTGTTTTCCTTTTCCCCCTCAGTACGTACCATATCTCATTATACATTCTTCTCTGCTCTGCGCTTTGTGCTCTCTCTCTCTCTCTGTTTTTTTTTTCCTGAACACTGCTCAAGCAAACCAGCACTCGAAGAACAACTCGAGTATAGGTAAAATATTTATACTTCATCTTCTTCAATTTTTTTCTTTTTATCATTTTGATTTTTCACCACCTAAAAACATTCTGAAAATTACTGGAAACGGGCTCTTTGAATTGCCTTAGTAATATAACGACTTGACAAGTCTTTGATCAACTCTCCGTGATGTCCGTATATATATATATATAAAACAGATTCTGTCCTTGATGTCCATCTTCTTCCGTCAGTGTAACTTTGCCCACCCTTTGCTTTCTCTTGTTTCAAATTGACACTTTTCAAATTTATAGTCTTATGATTGTTGTAAAACACTGATTGAATTTTAGTTAAATATATTTTATATAATATAAATTATAGCATTACCATCCACTTTTGTTTAAAGTTGAATGTATAATTTATATTCTCCTTCTTTACTTCATGTAAAATTCTTAATGTCAAACGTGGGATTTTATAGTTATGATATATGAATTGCTCGTCTATCAATACACTTTAGTATTAATCAATAAACTCTTTGACATCTATAAGAAAATTAAATATGCACTAGGTCCATCTTATCATGTATGAAATTATTTTTTATTATTTTTCAAATTAAAAACTTTTTTATTCAATATTTTTACTTTTTTTTTTCTACAGGAGGAGAAAATGTTACGATCATATGATCCATTTTGGAATCATGTTAAAAAAATGGACGATGGTAGGATGGAGTGTAAGTTTTGTGGGCATTTATTTGCCAAAGGTACTTCCATTTCAAGGATCAAATTGCATTTATCAGGAGTGAAACGGCGGGGTGTTAAAATATGTAAAGATGTCCCAGAAGAAGTTCAAGAAGCAGCCCGTGCAGCAATTGATGGCCCTCCAGAAAAAATACTTAAAACTGTAGCAGGCTCAGGAAGTAACGATGCCAGTAATGCAATTTCAGCTTCGGCACAAGAACAGAACAATGAAGGGAGACATGTAGAAATGACACAGCAAGGAGAAGCTTTTTCCCCTGGAGCGCTCGAAGAGTGGGTGGATAGCATCACTGATAAAGAGATTGAGCCTATGTCGAGAACAGACCAAGTGCAGCATCTGGAGAGAGGTAGCTCTCTTGAGAGGCCATCAATTAATCAAGCTGATGAGCCTCGAGGAGATTCATTCCAACCAACAGATCCGTTGTGCCTTGACCATGGAATATATTATGATCAACTCTGGTCTCCATTAGTAAACAACGATACCATTATGAATGACGTGCAGAACATGGTTAGAGTGAGGACAGAACCAGAGGAGGGGAGGGAGGAGGAGGAGGAGGATGTGGAGAACAATAGTGGAAGATCAGTGCAGCCTGGCGGAGGAGCTAGTTCTTCCGGAGGCCTTAAATACGATGAGACTAGAGGAGATCTATTACCTATTGGCTCTACAGGGCTAGTGGGTCGAGCATTTGAAGAGAATATGCATGTGATACGGTCTTTATTAATAGATGATGGAGTCTCAACCATTGGCATTTATGGAATGGGGGGAGTTGGTAAAACGACAATGCTGCAACATATTCATAATGAACTTCTACAAAGACCAGACTTTTATCATCATGTTTACTGGGTGACTATGTCTCGGGATTTTAGCATTAATAGATTGCAGAATCTTATTGCTAAACATCTTGATCTAGATCTTTCAAGTGAAGATGATGATGTGAGTAGAGCTGTCAAATTGTCAAAAGAACTAAGAAAAATAAAAAAATGGATTCTCATTTTAGATGATTTGTGGAACTTTTTTAAGCCACATGAAGTGGGAATTCCTATCCCATTGAAAGGATGCAAATTGATTATGACAACTCGATCAAAACGGATTTGTTACCGGATGGATTGCCAACACAAAATGAAAGTGATGCCACTTTCTAAGGGAGAAGCTTGGACTTTGTTCATGGAGGAACTTGGAAATGACATAGCATTTTCTCCAAAAGTTGAACGAATTGCAGTAGCTGTTACAAGGGAATGTGCTGGTTTGCCATTGGGGATTATAACAGTGGCGGGAAGCTTGAGGGGAGTGGATGACATACACGAGTGGAGGAATACATTGAAGAAATTGAAAGAATCAAAACTTAGGGATATGGAAGATGAGGTATTCCGGTTATTGAGGTTTAGTTATGATCGGTTAGATGATTTGGCCCTACAAAAATGTCTCTTATATTGCACATCGTTTCCTGAAGATCATAAGATTGAAAGGGAGGAGTTGATAGATTATTTGATCGATGAGGGAATAATGGAAGGAATAGGGAGGAGGCAAGAAGAACTTGATGAGGGCCACGCCATGCTCAATAGACTTGAAGATGTCTGCCTATTGGAAAGGGGTATATTGTGTATTGTTCGTAGATTTGTCAAGATGCATGACTTGATAAGGGACATGGCCATCCAAATACTGCAAGAGAACTCCCAAGTCATTGTTCAAGCAGGTGCACAATTAAGAGAATTACCGGATGCAGAGAAGTGGACAGAGAATCTTACGAGAGTTTCACTAATGCATAATCACATTAAAGAAATTCCTTCAAGTCATTCACCAAGGTGTCCTCATCTGTCAACTCTATTACTATGTCATAATGAAAGGTTGGGATTTATTGCAGATTCATTTTTTAAGCAATTACTTGGGCTCAAGGTACTTGATCTGTCTTATACAAATATTAAAAATTTGACGGATTCTGTCTCTAATTTGGTGAATCTCACTACATTATTGCTTAAAGGTTGTGAAAAGTTAAGACATGTACCATCATTACAGAAACTCAGGGCATTGAAGAAGTTAGATCTCTCTAATACAACACTTGAAAAGATGCCTCAAGGCATGGAATGTCTATCCAACCTGAGATATCTTAGAATTAATGGATGTGGTGAGAAGGAGTTTCCCGGTGGGATACTATCAAAACTCTCTCACTTGCAAGTCTTTATATTAGAGGAGTGGATGCCTACTGGATTTGAATCAGAATATGTCCCAGTAACAGTTAAGGGAAAGGAAGTAGGGTGCTTGAGGAAGTTGGAAACTTTAGAATGCCACTTTGAAGGTCACTCTGACTTGGTAGAGTATCTCAAATCTCGGGATGAGAACCACTCACTAAGTACATACAAAATTTTTGTAGGTCTGTTTGAGCAGTTTCATCTTTTAAATAAGCATACGTATTGTAGAGATAAAAGTGTTTGGTTGGGTAATTTGACTTTCAACAGAGATGGGAATTTTCAGGACATGTTCTTAAATGACCTTCAAGAACTGCTGATTTATAAATGTAACGATGCAACAAGTTTATGTGATGTTCCATTCTTGATGAAGACTGCAACTGAACTGGAGGTCATCAGCGTTTGGGATTGCAATGGCATAGAGAGCATGGTTTCATCTTCTTGGTTTTGCTCTGCTCCACTACCATCTTCATCTTATAATGGAATATTTTCAAGTCTTAAAAAGTTCAATTGTTATAGATGTAGAAGCATGAAGAAGCTGTTCCCTCTTGCCTTGTTGCCAAGCCTTGTAAACCTGGAACAGATTATAGTTTATGATTGTGAGAAAATGGAGGAGATAATATGGACAAGATCTGAAGAAGATGTTGTGGGTGAAGAAGAGAGCAGCATCAACATCGAATTCAAACTCCCTAAGTTAAGAATTCTGGACTTGACTGACTTGCCAAAACTTAGAAGCATTTGTAGTGCAAAGCTGATTTGTGATTCTCTCGAAGAAATTCTAGTATCATATTGTCAGGAGCTAAAGAGAATGGGAATTTTCCCCCAATTGCTTGAAAATGGCCAGCCATCTCCTCCCCCTTCTCTTGTAAGAATATGTATATATCCAAAAGAATGGTGGGAGTCAGTAGTGGAGTGGGAGCATCCGAACACAAAGGATATCCTTCGACCCTTTGTAGTGTTTTTATAGGAGATGACTCTATGCTAAATATTGAATTACAGGTACGCATGGTGATTCCTCTCTCTCTCTCAGTCTGTTTACCTTAGGTTTAATTTTAATGGATTAGCCTCAACCATAACAACTCAATGATTGGTCAATCTAATGATTTTGCTGGTACCATCCTAACCTTAAAAATTTCTTTTCTTAACTCTTTATAGTATTTGAAATGATAATTGAAATATAACAGAAAGAACATAATTTGCTAGGGACAATTTCTAATTATTGAGTTTTTATGCTACTAACAATATTTTCTTGCTTGTTTTTCTGATGGGGATCTTCAAGAAGATATTGCAAGGCCAGTTAGATTTCGAGTCTAAGCCATGACCTAACATTTCAGGCAGTGCCAAGGATCTCTTAAGAAGATGCATGAACATGATCCAAAGGAATGGCTAACAGCTCATGAAATGCTATGTAAGTGTAGACACAATTTTGTGCACCTGAAATTAAACGAGCACACATGTATAAATATATGATTTTATTAAATATATTAACGGGTACAATTTTTATGTAATATATTCTTTCAAAAAAATATGGCAATCCTTTGATTCTTCCCTTGGATTTGATGTATGGTGACTTGATTTATTTGAGTAATCAAGCCAAGATTTGTGCTTTGCAAGAACGTGAATTTGAGCGTATATTGCGAGGCAAGATGTTGTGATTTGATGCTTTGAAGAGTACCTTGATTTGTCTTTAAAGTGTTGTTGAAGAACTCTTACGGGGTGTTTTGGCTTGATCCAACAGAGCTTCGTTCTTTTTAGACTTCAAGCGTAGATGAAGGAGGCTTGAGAACTCTTTGAGAGAGAGCTTCCTTGCTTGAAGAACTTGTCTTGAAGAAAATTTGTATATCCCGGAATCCCTTTCCTTTAGGTTGAGGCTCTCTATTTATAGAGATCTGTAGGGGCTCTCAGGTCCCTTTCCAATACCACATGACATAATTTTATTGGTTGATATTTATTGACGGGATCTTGCATTTATGAAGAGATATCTGATGGGATCTTGTATTTATGACAAGATATCTTGAATATTTCATCCCAAGTGTCAACTTTTCATTGGCCAAGAAATATATGAAGGCTCATTTATTTTCCACGTCATTTATTTCAATTTTATTTTATCCCCTCTTTTAAAGAATAAAATGACACATGGTGAAATTTGATTGGTAGAAAATTTGTGTTTCTATAGATGCCTCCTTGGGACAAGTTCACTTACTTTTGAAACAAGTGGGCATGTCTCAAAAAAATATGGCTGAGAGGGTTTAATATTTCAGACTAAAATTTGATTTGACCATATTAGATTTTCACAACAAGCAGATAAGTCTTATTGTGAAAATAAAATATAATAGTTAACATTGAAAATTTTGAATGGATCTTAATTGAGATTTATCAAATCAAATGATAGAATATTCAGGTTCGATACCTTATTTGAAACTGTTATATATTGAAGGATCAAACAAAATTTATCTTTATACCAAAATAACAACCAACACTTTGACCGGCCTGCTGGAACATTTTTTCATTGGAAGTGGTCACTGTAACATCTTGTTTTGAAGATCTCATTGTTCTGAATCCAATAACACAACCCGTTCGTGATTCCAGCTAGTGGTTAAAGAGCTATAACATATTAAAGATTTTGATTCATTTTCTCTTCCTTCTCTTGATATGCATGCACTCATATTGTTTGATGAATTATTTTCTTCATTCCCGTTGATGTTCTTTCAAGTTAGGAGAGATTGTTTGCCTTTTCAACAGTACAGGAAATTTGTTGTTTCCTGTTCTTTTGGCGTTAAATGCTTTCACTGAATAGGAATTGTTCTCTATGGTCTTTAATGTCATGCCTTTTCAACAGTATAGGAAATAGAATTTGACTCCCCTATGCAATTTTCAGAGGAGAACACGGCACCCATGCAAGCAACCGACCTTGTTTTCGCAAACGGGAACCTTTTTTTTTTTTTTTCCTATTTTGTTGAACCGTAGATTTCTCAGAGCTTCATCAAAAAGTATGACTATGAAAGCACATCACCTGCCCTTCTTTCTGTTGTAAATAGCATAGGTTCTTCTTGTTTCTTTATCGTCAGCACAACACTCTCTACCACTTAACACGTCACTGGTAGCTGGCTACTCTGCAGTAGGTAAGTGCGTCTTTATTCATTATTTGTTCTTACAACTGCAATTTTTTTTTTTTGAAGAAGAAGATTTTAACCCAGAAGAAAGATGCCCACCCTATTCGTGCTATCTCCGTATCTCTAGTTATGCAAGTGACTATTCATTGCTAGGTGGCATCGAACCCCCCAAAGCTCATTGAAAGTCTGAAGCGGTTGGCCAAGTCTGCTCCCATGTTTGACTGTTCCATCGAGGGATCTCCTTTGTTGGAAACCAAACCATCACTGCAGCTATTTCAATGTCCTTTTCATCACCAACCAAGTCTTTATCAATGTCAATAGCATCAGATTTATGACCATCAATGCTGACCGGAGCAGAGTTGTGACCCTTAATTCCAATTGCATCAGATCCATTGCCATCAAACTTCTCCTTGGTCCTATCTGGCACAAACCTCCGAGTATCAAATGATGCTAATAATCTTCTTTTTTTTTTTTTTGTCTTTGCAGATTTTGCTTCAGCAAGACCTGCCCTCTGATGATCATCGTAATATTTTGTATGGGCTCACTTTCATCTTCTCATTGAATTACCACGGAGTTGTCGTAACAGTAGCCGCAGAGTCAACAAATCCTTCAGCTTTTAAAGCAGCGACAATTTGCAGTTGCAGCTGCGGCTTCCACTCGTAGTAAAACACTAGCAACTAGTAAAGGAAGTGTTTATTCAGACCACATTTCATCATCATCATCATCTATGGCCACCAAGTTCCCTAATGTATTTTCTGCATTTCCTCAAAATCTGGTTCAAAGCAGCTGATATCACGCCACACTTAGTTGTATTAACCACTCCTAATGAACTATCAAGATGATTTGTTGCGTGACTTCAAGAATATTGAGAACTTTATAATCAACATCGCGGTTTCTGTAGTTCACCATGAGACCAGTATCTATTCATCATCTTTTGCAGTTTTTCCGACTAAAAGAACACTGCATTTCCTTTCTTTCTGTTATAACTGGCACAACTCCTTCTTCTCCTTTTACTATCAGCGCAGCCTCCACTGGTCTTAGCAGGTATGCATGGGGTTCTCTCTCTCCTTTTTTTTTTTTGTATACTGTTGCAGCATTCTGTGGTGTCCTTATTCCTGATGCTACTGAAGGAATTATCAATTTATATAGAAATGTAATAGAAATGAAGAAGAGCAAAGAGTATATAGGAAGAAGAACAGAGAATCAAACTGTTAGTATAGAAGCAGAAGACGAATTCTTGCACTGTTGTATATTTGCTTTTGCTTTAACTATTACATTCATTATTCTCTGTTTATATATGCAGCATAAGAAGATACTATACGGAGAAATATGCATGCTAACAGATTCTCCTTTAACAAATAATGCTAACAACTTTGTAACAATATTAATTCCTAATCTTCTGACACTTGGCAGCATTAGGATCGTTGATATCTTCACATGCTCCCTCAATCACATGCTGGGAGGAACCAAGCATGAGATTGGAACAATGATGCTGAAATAGAGAAATGGAAAGGCCTTTGGTGAGGATATCAGCAAACTGATCACAAGAGGAGACATGTTGAACCAGTAAATCACCCATGATAACCCGCTCTCTCACAAAATGATAATCAATCTGAAGATGCTTCATCCTGGAATGGAACACTGGATTGGAAGCAAGGGAGATAGCAGAAATATTATCACAATGAATTAAAGGTGGAAGAAGTAAAGGAATATGAATGTCACATAGGAGCTGACGAATCCAGGCAAGTTCAGCAGCAGTGATTGCGAGAGCGCGATATTCAGCCTCCGTTGACGAACGAGAAACAGTATGTTGTTTCTTAGAAGCCCAAGAAATAGGGCTGGAACCAAAATACACAAGAGAACCAGAGATAGACCGACGGTCATTAGGATCTCCAGCCCAGTCGGCATCACTGTAGGCCTGCAAATGAAGAGGACCAGGACGAAAGTGAAGGCCAAGATGTAGGGTACCTTTGAGATATCGTAAAATACGTTTGACGGCGACAACATGAGAAACCATCGGATTATGCATGAACTGGCAAGCTTGATTCACTGAAAAGGCAATATCAGGCCTGGTGAAAGTGAGATATTGCAAGGCTCCCACAATGCTCCTGTATTGCTGCGGATTAGAATAGGGCTGGCCATCATCTTTGAGCAAGTGATGATGAGGAAGACAAGGAGTAGCACAAGACTTGGAATTCTGCAAATCAACCCTGGCAAGTAAGTCAATGACATAGCTGGTTTGAGATACAAATAAACCAGTAGGCAGATAGGAAATCTGCAGCCCCAAAAAGTGATGCAAGGGACCCAAGTCTGTGAGGTCAAATTCGTGAGACAGAGCAGTAATAACAGATGAAATAAGGGAGGAATGGCTGCCAGTTAGAATGATATCGTCAACATAGAGGAGTAAGAGCAGAGTGCCATGAGAAGAGTGCTGAACAAACAAAGAGGAATCAGCAAGAGATGCTTGAAACCCCAAGCTGGGCAAAAAACTTGTGAAGCGCTCATTCCAGGCACGAGGAGCCTGCTTAAGACCATACAAAGACTTCTTCAGCCGGCAAACAAAATCAGAGGGATGAGCCTTACTAACAAAGCCCTGAGGTTGTGTCATATAAACCTCCTCATGAAGAATGCCATGCAAGAATGCATTCTTCACATCAAGCTGCCGCAAGGACCAATGAAAGTGAGCTGCAAGGGCAAGAACCAGGCGAACAGTGGTGGGTTTCACCACAGGGCTGAAGGTTTCTCCATAGTCAATACCCTCCTCTTGACTAAACCCCTTAGCCACTAACCGAGCCTTATGACGAGCAATAGAACCATCAGCATGTTTCTTCAGTCGGTAGACCCATTTACAGCCAACAAGATTTCTGTCAGGTGGCAAAGCAACAAGGTCCCAAGTACCTTGGGCATGAAGGGCCTCAATTTCTTCCTGCATGGCTGATTGCCATGCAATAGTGGCAGAAGCAATTTTGAATGATCGAGGTTCAACCTGCGAAAGATCAAGAGACTGAACAGTGGCAGAATATGCCTTTTTCTTGGAAATGCCATTCTTAGACCTTGTAGTCATGGGATGAATATTAATAGGGGATAGAGGCAGAACAACACACAGTCGCTCAGGGTAGAAGTCTGGATCCAAGGGAAGAGGAGAAAGGGCAGGGGAGGGCAAGTAAGATGAGGGCTGTGAAGACATACCAGTGGATGAAGAAGGTAAGGATGCAGAATGAGGAGAAACAAGAGGCAAAACAGAGTTAGTAAGAGATACAGATGGGGAAGAAGGAGAGACAACAGGCATATGCAGAGAGGGAGATACTGCTGGCAGAGGCACAGAAATATAAGGAAATACTGATTCATCAAAGAGTACATGGCGAGAGACAAAGATGCGATTGGTATGAAGAGAAAAACAAATGTAACCTTTATATTGGCCGGCATAGCCTAAAAAGATGCATGTGGAAGTTTTGGGCTGTAGTTTATGAGTGTTATAAGGCCGAAGTAAAGGGAAACAAGCACAACCAAAGATACGCAAGTGATGGATGACAGGAGAGGAACCATACAGCAAGAAAAAAGGAGATTGCAGCTGGAGAATTTTACAAGGCAATCTATTAATCAAGTAGATGGAAGTAGCACAAGCATGAAACCAAAATTTAAGAGGGAGATGGGCAGTTTGTAACAAAGTGATGGCAGTTTCCACAATATGGCGATGCTTTCTTTCAGCGAGACCATTTTGTTCAGGGGTATAGGGACATGACATTTGATGAACAATGCCCTTGGTAAGAAGATAGTTTTTGAAGTTGGTGCTAATATATTCACCACCTCCATCACTTTGGAAGACCCGAAGTGTGGCAGAAAATTGAGCAACTAAAAATGTATGGAAATGGACAAAAATAGAATAAACCTCTCCTTTATTGATCATTGGAAAAATCCAAGTGTACCGTGTACATTCATCAACAAAACTAACATAATATCTAAAGCCATCAATAGACATTACGGGTGCAGGACCCCAAACATCACTATGTATGATTTCTAAAGGGTGAAGTGACTTAACTGCTGGATATGGAAAAGGAAGCTTGGTAATTTTGCCCTCTAAACAAGTGGTGCAAACTGACGTGGTAGGATCTGTAGTGAAGGGAATCTGAGACTGAGTGAGAAGAGTGGACGTGATGCTATTAGAGGGATGACCAAATCTCTTGTGCCAAAGACCTGTTTGAACCTGTTGACCAAGATAGCAAGACTGTTTATGATGGGAAGCAGAGGCAAGTTGAAAAGGTGTGTGGGAACTAGAGGAAACAGAAAAAGGAATAGGATATAAACCGTGACTACACAGTCCCTTGAGGAGGACATTCCCCGTGAATTTGTCCTGAATCCAAAAACCAAAGTCATCACAAATAAATCGACAATGATTATCTTTACACAGTCTATAAACTGACAGTAGATGCTGAGACAGCTTAGGAACATGCAACACTTGGTGTAATTGTAATGAGCATTGCGGAATAGGCAAAACAGAAGAGCCAGTACTAGAGATGCTCAAACCTGAACCTCCAGCAGTGGTTATAGCATCAGGACCAGAGTAAGGAGTAGCCTCCTGAAGTTGAGAGAAATCAGATGTCATGTGAGCTGTGGCGCCAGTATCAGCCACCCAAAATGGTTTCAGGAGGTGGAGGAAAGGTGGCAGCCATAGCACTAAGATTGTTGGAAGGAGGACGACCTTGATAGGAGAAGTTGCCTCGATGATAACATTGAATGGCAGAATGTCCAAACTTCCAGCAGATTTGACATTGAACAGAGGAGGTTGGGGCTGAGGTTTGGTTGTGACGTTGATAACAATCGGCAGCAACATGACCTCTCTTACCACAGATTTGGCAAGTAGTAATATCAGTTCCAGAACCAAGGATA
Organism: Populus alba; assembly: GCF_005239225.2. Classification (NCBI taxonomy): domain Eukaryota; kingdom Viridiplantae; phylum Streptophyta; class Magnoliopsida; order Malpighiales; family Salicaceae; genus Populus; species Populus alba. The sequence goes on from NC_133302.1 coordinate 4,056,602, forward strand.
CCAGGATTAGAGCTTGGTGGAGCAGGATTGGGTTGAGCAGGATAATATCGTTGACCAGATGGGAAAGTATGGCGGCCTCTACCGCGACCACGAAACTGAGAGCCTCGGTGATGAAAATAACCACCAGTGTTATGACTGTTAAAACCATTCGGATAGCCATTAAAACCTCCATTGAAGCCAGAGGAAAATTGAGAAGTAGGAGCTGACTTGAAGGTGGAAGAAAGAGGATTAGAATTCCCTGCATCAAGAACCAGTGCCTTGCCTTGAGAGACTTGATTCTGAACATGCATAGCAGAGACAAATGAAGAAGATGAATGAGTCTGCTCAATAGCAGCTTCTTCAGCAAGCAACTGAGACCGAAAATCTTTAAGAGATAACACATTATCTCTTCCTCGAACCATACATCGAAATGTGTTATAGTCAGAGGAGAGGCCATTGAGAGCCAGGATCACAATATCCTCGTCTTCAAAATAAACTCCTGCAGTAGAGAGATGATCACGGGCATCTTTGATTTTCTGCAGATACTGAGACACCGGTTCTGAACCTTTCTTGATAGTTTGAAGTTCACTTTTCATCTGAAAGATACGTGCCTTGGTTACTGTAGAAAAACGATCCTGCAATTGAATCCACATATCCTGAGAGCTGATGCAGCCAATGATATAAGAAATGGCAGTAGAAGAAAGAGTAGCAATAAGTAGCTGCATAAGTGCTCTGTCATGCATTTTCCAAATCTGATGATCATCAGATTCAACACCCTCAATATCGGAATCTGTATCAAATCGATTTGGACATTTTCTGGTACCATCAACAAATCCTAGAATTCCATGACTCTCAAGAAGAATTTTCATTTGAAATTGCCAAACGAGATAGTTTGTATCATCAAGTTTTACTGTTATAGCAGTAGAGATTGCAGGAAGCAGAGAAGTGATAGGAGATTGAATAATATGAAGTTGAGAGCTAGTCACCATTTTTGAATGTAGAATGTAGGAGAAATAGAAAGTTGAAGAATATAATGTTCGGTGAAGTAATAGAAAAACTGGAGTTTTTCTAGAAGAGGAGAATCTGTTTTAGGCAATATATCAAATACCTGATGGGCACATCAATAAGTACACAAGTTGTTTTATGAAGAGGATGAGAATAAAGCCAGAAGAATTCGGACGTCAATGGCCACAAGATCAAGAGTTACACAGCTCTGATACCATGAAGGAATTATCAATTTATATAGAAATGTAATAGAAATGAAGAAGAGCAAAGAGTATATAGGAAGAAGAACAGAGAATCAAACTGTTAGTATAGAAGCAGAAGACGAATTCTTGCACTGTTGTATATTTGCTTTTGCTTTAACTATTACATTCATTATTCTCTGTTTATATATGCAGCATAAGAAGATACTATACGGAGAAATATGCATGCTAACAGATTCTCCTTTAACAAATAATGCTAACAACTTTGTAACAATATTAATTCCTAATCTTCTGACACTTGGCAGCATTAGGATCGTTGATATCTTCACAGCTACCACCATGCTCTGCAACAACACCAATGCTAGCTTCACATACCTTCTCCACTGTATCGTTCCAAGCAATAAAAAAGAATGCATCGCTAGCCAAAAAAGCTCCCTTGACCTCATCTCCTGCTTTCCTCATGGATATTCTCAAGCTTTCTAAGCGATTTGGTTGCCCGTTTCCCATGCCTAGCGTACAATTATTCTTTGTAATGACGTTGCTCTTAACAGCTGCACTACTGAAAACTTGTTGCTAGAGAATTTGGGACGCTTGTAACGTGAATATCAATCACTACGTACTGTTGCTGGTGTAGGGCTGGAACAGAGCTGAGATGGAGCTGTGCTGTGGAGGACGGCTGTGATCTCGGTGCTGGTGGAGGAATGAAGAGTTGCTTGATGTTAAAGTTGATGCTGGTGCTGTATTTCGTGGTGGACCGAGTTAGAGCTGCTGTTGATGAAGATTCCAGCTGCTGGTGTGTCGAAGACTCCAGCTGCGTCAGTTGTGGAACAACAGAGATGGACGATGCTTAGCTTATGGTGGATGTAATGAAGAAGCTGGTAGCCATTGCTCCAACCCACTATCATCTTTTTACTGCCGAACTAGTAGATGCTGTACAAATTTTGACAAAATCTGCCATGGTGAAGCAGTGAAAGCACTTCTTAGTACAGCATCCTCTGATTGCCTTAGCCCAACCAATCCTTCTACAGCAACTGCTCAGAGACTAGAACCCGCTTTCTTCTTCCCAATGAATCAATAACAAGCTGCTGTAGAAGTAGCAGCTGCTACGACCAGCCAGCATGAGTCCTTCCAATGTTGCCGACGACGTTGCTTCTTCAAATAGCTAAAGTTCTGCTTCAATGAACACCACGACATTAACAATAACTGGCCCTACAACAATGAACTTCAACCACCCAAACTTCCCAGGCAATGAAACTCAAATACTTGGCAATTTTGCAGAATGGCGCGTACCAGATTCTAATCCCTGCACATGTTGGGGGCAAAATAACTTAAGAGGAACTCATCCTCAAGCTATGCCTTTGTTTAATGGATCAATTCTATTCTCCTTGAATGCTTCATCCTTCACATCTTTAGTGACAGCAACGGCCATCCACCCAGACACAACAAAGCCAACAGGGTCATCAAAATCCAATTCACTCCTATGTGGCCATTCAACTGTTGACAGTCAGTTTTCTAATAGAAAAGTCACCACCTCCGGTATTCGAGCAGAGATCAATACAATATCCATTTCTCCTGTGGTAAATGAAGCCAACACAATCATTCTTTAAAAAATTAAAAGGACTATTGAAGACCAATCAAAAGGAGCTAGAAGTCATAGCCGGAGTATGCTGATGATTTCTCATGCTTTGGAATTTTTTTTTGTTTTGGTGACACTAGCTTATTGACTCTATGTTAAGAATAGATACTTTATGTAATAGAATTCTTCTTTCTATTAATAAAGTCTATATTTTGCCTTCGCTTGTGTCTTATCAACTGATTTTCCATGTTATGATTGTGTTTTGAGGTTTACTTATCCCTCTTTTTCCATGTGAACAATCATATTGGCTTGAATAGCTTTAAAGGATGATGTGATTGTACTCATAATAATTTCCAAGTTGCCTACGTACCTTTGTGGATAAAGAATCAAGTCACAACATAGTTCAAAATATTTTTTTTTTGCGTGACTGTACTTGGAATGAATTCCAAGTTGCCTACGTACCTTTGTAGATAAAGGATCAAGTCATAACATAGTTCAATTTTTTTTTTTATGTGCCTTTCGCAGTTTTAGCTCGTGCGGGCCAGGAGCTACATCAGATTTCAAGCATAGTATCTTTTTAAGAATTTGCCGTTGATAGGCTCAATCCTCAATCCATTCTCATCGATAATTTTGTAAGCTCCATTGGTGTAGACTTCTTGAACCACATAAGGGCCATCCTATTTGGAGAGGAACTTGTTGTCCATGCGTGTTGACATGATTATCGGGCGTTGTACTGCCAAGACAAGATCTCTTTCTTGGAATGAGCGTGGTCGCACCTTCTTGTTGAAAGCTCTATAGAGTCGTGCTTGATAACATTCTAATCGTTGCTGTGCCTCAAGATGTTTTTCATCTAAAGCTTCAAGCTCTTCAAGGCGTAGACGAACATTGTCTTCATTGGAAAGCCCATCTTGGATTGCGATTCTTAAAGATGGAATTTGACATTCTAGTGGAAGAACAACTTCAACCCCATATACCAAGGAGTATGGAGTAGCTTGAGTCGGCGTTCGAAATGTAGTACGATAAGCCCATAGCCCCTCCCCAATTCTCTCATACGAGTCCTTCTTCGAGCGATTCACCACCTTCTTGAGAATGTTGCATAAAGTCTTGTTAAAGGCTTTCGCCAAACCATTAGCTGGAGCATTGTACATAGAAGAGTTATGTTGTTTGAAACTGAACTGTGCACACAACTTGTTCATGGTCGTATTGTAGAACTCCTTTCCATTATCAGTTATGATGTATCTTGGTACCCCATAACGGTAAATGATGTTTGTTCAGATGAAGTTTACAACTGTCTCTTTCTTGACCTTTTTTAATGCTACAGCTTCTACCCACTTAGAGAAGTAATCTGTTGCAGCCAATATGTAAAGATGCCTCCCAGAGCTTTTTGGCAATGGTCCTACCACATCAAGTCCCCAAGCATCAAAGGGCCAAGGGGCAACTGTAGGCTGTAAAGGCTCGAGTGGTTGGTGGATCAAATTAGCATGCAATTGACAACTTTGACATTTTCTAGCATAGTCTATACAATCCTTCACCATTATTGGCCAGTAATATCCCATTCTTTTGATCCGGAAGTGAAGTTTAGGGCCTGATTGGTGTGCTCCACAGATCCTCGAATGAGTTTCTTCTAGTGCTTTTGTTGCTTCTTCTTCTCCGAGACAGCGCAAAAAGACTCCATCAAAAGAGCGTCGATAAATAGTGTCTTGGAAGTATATGAAATGAGAAGCTCTTCGTCTTACCTCTGTCTTATGGCGTAGGTCTTTAGGTAGCTTTCCATGTCTCAAATACTCGACAAGCGGCTGGCGCCAGTCTTCTCTTTCAATCTCGTAAATAGAAACTACGCCCACTTTTTCTTTCTCTTCTATGTCATGATTTAATGGTGGAACGACCCGTCTTTGACATACAGGGACTTTTATCTCCTCACTATATGATGCTAATGTTGATGCCAGATTTGCTCAGGCATTGGCTTGCTTATTCTCTTTTCGTGGCACATGTTCTAAAGTGACACAATCAAGTGATAAGTGGCACCTGCATTCTTTAAGCCAAACGACATAACTTTATAGCAATATATCCCTTTCGGAGTTTGAAAAGCCATCTTCTCCTCATTTACTGGTGCCATTCGAATTTGATTATAGCCAGATGAACCGTCCATGAAGGTTAAACTCCGTGGTAGTGTCTACCATGATCTCAGTAATTGGAAGTGGAAAGTCATCTTTAGGACAAGCATTGTTAAGGTCTCGAAAATCCACACAAACACGCATTTGGCCATTCTTTTTTTTTTTACTAGCACAATATTTGAAATCCACGTAGGATACTTGACCTCGTGAATGAAACCTGCTTGGATAATTTTATTGACTTTAGCCTCAATCTGTGATATGAGTTCAGGACGAAAGCGACGCTGAGTTTGTTTTACAGGTCTAACCCCATGTTTCACTACTAGTTGGTAGACAACAACCCTTGGGTCTAAACCTAGCATTTCATCATAAGACCAAGCAAAGATATCTTGATACTCCATCAAAAGTTCCATGTAATTCGCTTCCTCTTCAGGTGATAAGTTTGCATTGATGAAGGTTGGTCGTGGGTTTTCAACAGTTCCTAAGTTAACCTCTTTAAGTTCATCCATTGTAGGCTTATTTTTTGATTCAAGGGAAGGTGGAGCTTTCTCAACATCTTCTTCGACGACAAACTTGTCATTATCATCTTCTTCAATAGGTGATTTGAAGTGAGACACATTATTTCATCTTCTTCTACTTCATTAGAGGGGTTTGTTATCACTATTGTGTGTTTTTCCTTTCAATGTCTCTTCAACACTCACCACCCATTCATATTATCTCTTCATGTGTGAAGGTATTTTGCTATAAAAAACCTTTGAATCACCATCAAACTTGTCTCTTTTGACATGGATTGTCCAAGTCTTGCAAAGATTGGTGTGCGTTTTAGCGCCCTTCCATTATTTTGGGTTCCAATCCTGGCAAAAACAGGAGCACGACTTGTAGTTACACCAAGACGATCCCAAACTGAAGCTCTAAGAGGTGCCGACTGACTTTGTTGTTTGTCCTTTACTTCTTCCGCACTTATGTATCGTGAGGCTTCTTTATTAATCTGAAAACGCAACGGTGTGGAAGACTCATATCCAAGACCAGCCCTTAAAGTTTTGCCAGAAGTTTTCTTCTCTCCATGCCTTTCTAGTCCTTGTAGAAACTTGTTTATCTTCAAGTTGAGTCGTATCACCATCCTTTGCTAACTCGTTGATGTCATCACAACTATAACCAGCCTTGGCTAAAAGCTTATAAGCATTAGGATCAAAGCCATTTGACCGTTTATTAGGGAGTCCTTTAGGATTTATCACCATCGACTCAGTTTGATGAACAAACCCTTTTAGTTAAGGTTTTGAGACCTTGTTCAAGGCGAGATTAGTAGCTGACAAAGTCAAGTTTTCAAGCCCCTTATTGATCTTTTCTTCATCCTTTGCAAAAAAAGACTGACCCTCTTTTCTTGCTGATATTGGAATATATCGGAGTACCGTGGCTTTACATGGTGGTTTATTGTCAACAAAGTTTTCTACCACCTTTTCTTTTCCTTTATTCTTTATTGGCTGAGACACCCTTTCATTTGCAGATGACTTATGCCCTTTTAAGCTTTTGGAGTCAATTATTCCCTCTCCTAAATGGTCAGGTGGTGATCGTAGTTCTTCCATCATATTTGACTTGAAATAGAATTTTGCATCTGCAAAGTGAGCTTCAGCTGTGGTGAAAGAATCGGTGTCTGCCATTATCTTTCTTACTTGTCCATCTTGACAATGCTTAAAACATTGGTGGAGTGTTGAGGAGATGATACCATTTTCATGTATCCATGGTCGCCTGAGCAACATATTGTAGGTAGTTTTGGCATCTATGACATGGAAAAATGCATTGGATTCCATATCTTCCATGTGCATCGCAAGTCTTATCTTTCCTATGGCATTTTGCCCTCCTTGATTAAAACCTTGAATCATCAGATGACTTGGGAAGAGTTCATCCATAGGAATCCCTAGCTCTCTTATAGTTTTAAGAGGTAGTATATTGACCGCCGAGCCATCATCCACCAAGATGCGATTCACTATCTTTTCATCAACATATCCTTTAATGAAAAGAGGCTGGTTATGAGTTTTGATCCAAGCAATAAGTCTTCATCGTTGAAGGATATCTCTGTTGTGCATGCACCGTGAGATAAGTTTGAAGGTCATCATGACTTTTCTTCATGGCATATTCAATAGGAGTTTTCTCTTCATCAACATGATAGCAAACAACAAGTACATTTTCAATTCTTTTCATCTTTGTTGGCATGTACTCATTTAGTGTAACAGGCTTTCTTAGACTTTGAGCTGAAAAACCCTCCTTTCTAACTGGTATGGATTTTCGTTGAGTCTTTCAGTGTATCGGCTCATCAATTAGCTTCCTCACCATTGAGATTCTCATTCTAGTTGGCTTTTTCATCTGCATGTGCTTCCTCCTTCTTCTTCTACACGTGACTAAAGTTCATCATCATAATTTTCAAACGATTCAGGCTTCAAGTTGTGAACTTGAGGTGCGAGGGTTATACATGGAGTTTGACTTGAGGATGCAGTGAAGCTCATCTAGAAAATGGCATCAAGTCTTATAGGTTCAAAGGAGTCGAAACTTATTGTAGAGAGTGATTGACATGGTCCTAAAATGACCGTGGTTATGATATTAGAGGCTGCTATTTCATCATAAAAAATGATATCTCCATTCTCATGTAGCCTCATGATCTTGTCTTTCAACACAAAACACTTATCTACAGGATGATTGATTAAGTGATGATATTTTCAATAATTCGGATTATCTACTTGGTTTGCTTCTTCAGGGCGTTTCACCTCCAGCAACTCAATGATATTTGCCTCAAGCAGATCATCCAGCATCCTAGATATGTCTGAGTCAGGGAATGGATACACCTTTTCTTGTCGTTTTTTCAATGATGGTTTCTTTTTTTCACCCTTTTGAAAAGTAGTCGTCATTGCATGATCATTCCTATTAACTCCAGTTGGCACCCTTATAGCAGCTGAGTTAACTACTAAAGATTTCTTTCCCTCGACCTTTAGAGTGCTCTTTCCGAATCTACGACCTTCAAGCTTATTTCTTTTAGGCTCTTGCATAGGTAATAATGAACTTTCAGCCGCCGCAATGCTAAGTTCCATATCGTGTGCACAAGTAGCCAATTCTTCAAAAGACTTTGGTTTGTTGCCTTGTAGGATATATCATAGTCCCCAATGCATCCCTTGAATACACATGTCTAGCGCAGAAGTTTTGATGAGTTGATCTCTACAATTGAGGCTAAGGTTTCTCCACCGATGAATGTAGTCGATGACAGGCTCTTCCTTCCACTAACATGCATTAGTGAGTTCAATCATGCTAACCACACGACGAGTACTGTAAAAGCAGTTAAGAAACTCATGCTCCAACTGCTCCCAAGTATCAATCGAGCAAGACTCCAAGTCAGTGTACTAGTCGAAGGCATTACCTTTCAAGGAATGAACAAACTATTTTACCATGAGATCACCATTAGTCCCGGCATTGTTGCAAGTCTCCACAAGTGAGCTATGTGTTGCCAAGGATTTCCTTTGCCGTCGAATTGTTGAAACTTTGGTGGTTGGTAACTTAGAGGCATCTTTAACAGGTCAATTCTTTGGGTGTACGGCTTCGCATACGAATACGAGGGTTGAATTGAGCTTTCCCCCTGGTCTGTGATGGTTTCCTTGATGAGTTCTTTCAGTTGATTGTGGTGAAGATGCCATCAATAATACCATGTATATTCTTCACAGCTCCGATTGCAGACTCCTCAATGACATCTAGTTGATCTACTTGAAAAGCCTTGGTAGTCGAGGTTTGGCCTCCTTCTTTCAAGCTCTCAAGTTTGTTTATCAACTTTGTTATCTCGTGGTCTTTTGCCTTGAGTGAAGTCGAAAGCCCCTCGACGAGTTTTGTCAAGTTAGCCACTTGATCCTCTAAAGATGTTGTCTCGGTCATCATCACTGACATGATGCCAGAACCCGAAGCCTTACTTGGTGATTGACACGGAGAAGTTTCCATAGGTGAATTGTCAAAGTCGCCTTGAGTGCCGAAGACAATTTCGAGTGCCCCACTTGACTTTTGTAGTGGAGTTGCTTATGGCTTCATCTTTGAGGCGAGATCTTGTGCACCTCTTGCATTCGAAGTTGATGTCAACTTGAGAATCGGCTTAGTTTGTGCATACAACTCGACGATGGATTTTGTTTTCAATGGCGGGGTTGAAGAATCTTCAATAGTATGTTGGTGACTTGAATAAGTGGCCTTGTTGCTTTTCGAAGCGACAACGGTGATCATGTTCCTCCTAGTTGCCATTGAGAGTTTGTTGAAAATTCTTTCTTGAAGGGAAGAAATGAAAGGTAGAGATGTCCCTAGTGGAGTCGCCAGAAATTTGTAGACATAATTTTGTGCACCTGAAATTAAACAAGCACACGTGTACAAATATATGAATATATGATTTTATTAAATATATTAACGGTTACAATCTCTATGTAATTTATTCTTTCAAAAGAATATGGCAATCCTCTGATTCTTCCCTTGGATTTGATGTATGGTGACTTGATTTATTTGAGTAATCAAACCAAGATTTGTGCTTTGCAAGAAATCAAATTTGAGCGTGTATTGCGAAGCGAGATGTTGTGATTTGAGGCTTTGAAGAGTACCTTGATTTGTCTTCAAAGTGTTCTTGAAGAACTCTTACAGGGTGTTTTGGCTTGATCCAACAGAGCTTTGTTTGTTTTAGACTTCAAGCGTAGATGAAGGAGATTTGAGAACTCTTTCAAAGAGAGCTTCCTTGCTTGAAGAGCTTGTCTTGAAGAAAATTTGTATCTCCCGGAATTCCCTTCTTTTAGGTTGAGGCCTTCTATTTGTAGAGATTTGTAGGGGCTCTCAGGTCCCTTTCCAATGCCACATGGCATAATTTTATTGGTTGATATTTATTGACGGGATCTTGCATTTATGAAGAGATATCTGATAGGATCTTGTATTTATGACATGATATCTTGAATATTTCATCCCAAGTGTCAACTTTTCATTGACCAAAAAATATATGAAGGCTTATTTATTTTCCACGTCATTTATTTCAATTTTATTTTATCCCCTCTTTTAAAGAATAAAATGACACTTGGTAGAAAATTTGTGTTTCTACAGTAAGTGTCTTCAATTTGCTATATGTAAGGAAGCATGCTAGGAGTATTAGGCTAAAACATGTTCTAGTATAGTCATTACTGGTGGATCTTGCAATTTACTAGGTTCTGGATGACAGATCAAAAAGAACTCTTGATTCTGCTGTTTTGTCACCTTATCAACTGGTTTAGTATGTACTAATATTTACGCCAACTTTCTCAAAACAGGGCATCTCTTCCACAATATCCGGAAAGGCCTCCAGTTTCTCCTAGGCAGTAAGAAGCAGGGTGGCAATAGATTTCAATCTGAATCTGCTGAGAAGTGTTTGGAAAATCTTACAACATCAAGGCAAAGCTCCACAAAATCCTCAGAGGGTTGGGGTTTTCTAAATGCTTTCCAGCTAAAATGTAAGAGAGCATCACTGGGACATAGTTCCTCCACCTTGTGTAGTGTTTCCGCTCCGTTGGAAAACAACAAATGTTCATATCTTCTCGTAATAATGATTCTACTGTCTGTACCAAAGCAATCTATTCATCCAGCTGACATCATCAATGTCAATAAGAACCTTTTTAGTGCACAATCTGTCCCTTATCGCATCTATTCCTGGATAGAGATTCCCAGCAATAAATTTTCTCTCCTGTATCTGAGACAGAAGTGTTTCTTGTTGTTCAACAGCCCTGTTTTGCTTCGACATTTCTCTAACATTTGCAAGAAAGAAGCTGCTTTCAAATTGATTAGCAATTTTGTTGTAAATAGCTTTGGCAACAGGTGTCCCTGTTCGACCAATCCCCCTGATCCCTACCGTGCGAACATCATTTGACCCATTGCTTAACATACAGTATCCATGCATATGAGAATCTAACCCAACAGGATAATCAGCAACATGTAAGAATGTGCGTTCCAATATATTCAAGACCTTGTCAACAAATTTGAACAATTACAAACAAAATAAATTTATAATATGATTGTTAAAGTCATGTCGAATTTAAGAGAAATTTTATTTAATTTTCCTACAATATACTGAAATGAAAAAAAACAGGGAGTTTAAATGAAAAATTCAAGAAATAATAACTCTAAAAATAATAAATTGAGATGTCGTTTTCATCTACAGAAGTTACTATAAAGAAGCATTGTCTAAATACCATCCTGGCAGAGTAGCTGCTTTTCTTAGAGCTTCCTTCCACTCCTACAACTTTTCTGTACTCACCATGCTTATAAATGCAGATATTCTCCAAAATGCTTCTTTTGTTCTTCCATTTCTGATGATCCACATTATAGAACACAGATAAAACCACATTTCCCTTAATTTGATTCCTTACATCAAATCATCTTCACCAGCTCATCCAAGCAATAAGTAGAATTCCTTATATTTTTTTCTACTTATTTTAAATTATTGAATATTTTTTAAACAGCTTAAAAGTATCATAACTTTTCAGAATGGAACTAACTCAGCTTCTCATCAAGGACCAATTCTTACAATGATGATTCAGATTCAGACACACCTCCAAGAAGGTATCGACCGTTAACTTATAATTATGATTCTTATAGTGTTGCCTTCTTTACTTGTGAACCACAATGTTTTTCAGTAACAAATTCTTTGTTTATCTGGGTTCTGCTATTATTTTCCAACATTTATTTCTTAATTAGTCATATACGTACGCTTCCTGCAAATAACAGAACTCTTTTGTGTGAATCAATTTTAGAGATCAAACAATTCGACAACTAGGTTTTGCGACAATCTAGTTATGAAGAGTTGATCAAAGTCTGAAAGGATGAATTATATTTCAAATAATTTTCACTTAAACCTTGAATAATGCATTACTGTTTAATAGGATTCGTGGGACTCTCTGAACAAATTTAAAATTATTGGTTTCGCAGCGTTTATGTTTTTTTGAGAAACTTAATAGTTAGCCACTTAATTTTCTTTCCTTAGTAATTGCATATTTGTCTCCAACGATTTGCAATCTCTTGCTTGTAGTCTCTTAATCTTCCCGTGGAATCTCTGAAATTTATCGAAGTTTCTTGCTTTCGGATAATTTGAGGCTTCTCAAGTTAGTGAACGTGGAAAATATTTGTGGGAGTAAAACTTGTTTCCTGAAAAATCTAGTTCCAAGAGCATGGAAAATAAATTTCGACATTGTCAGGTAACTGTTGGGTATACGACCAAAGTCCCATATTAGTTAGAAATGGGGAGGATCAAGGGTATATAAGGATGAACAAATATCTCCATTGGTATGAGGCCTTTTGGGGTATAGCCCAAGAGCAAATCCATGAGGGCTTAGGCCCAAAGTGGACAATATCATACCAATGTGAAGATACGTGGTGTCCATAGTCCCTACAAGTGGTATCAGAGCCTTGCCCCGGAGTTAAGCCATGATGGATGAATCCTCGGAATGCCGAACAAAAGGTGGTGGGCCCCCAAGCAAATCACGATGTAATCCGTGGATCAGCTCTATTGGAAAGGCGATGCTTCACAGACGTGTCCTGGCTCCAACACGGTGAAGAGGAGTTGACCTAGAAAGAGCAAACTCTCAAGTCAGGTAGTGCTCTCCGGATGCTTCATGGACGTGTCCTGACCCCAACACGGTGAAGTGGAGAATGAGAATCATGGTTGATAGAGAGTGGACGGATGAATGATCGTTTGAGGGGAGGCTCGGTGGTCCTTTGTTCGAGGGGAGGATTGTTGGGTATACGACCAAAGTCCCACATTGGCTAGAAATGGGGAGGATCAAGGGTATATAAGGATGGACAAATATTTCCATTGGTATGAGGCCTTTTGAGGTATAGCCCAAGAGCAAATCCATGAGGGCTTAGGCCCAAAGTGGACAATATCATACCAATGTGGAGATACGTGGTGTCCATAGTCCCTACAGTAACTGACATCGACTAGACTGCAGTTTTGCAGATCCAGATATCTTAATATAGGACACTACAGCGAGGAAAAGCTATGCATCCAAAACATTGCTTGGAGCTGCAAGTCTTCTTGGAGAACGAAAAGGTTGGTAGCTGGATCCTGATGAACACTCTAAGGTATTCAAAGACCCGGGGAAGCTTGAATGCTCCGCACCTGGTCTATTCACCAGAAACTTGCCAATTTTTGAGCTACCTTCAAGAAGATAACGCTCAAGATGACTTAGATTATAAATGCTGCTCGAATATTGGCAAGGTTATTGCAATATGTTGCAGGTAGAACTTCAAGCCTCATTATATTTTCAATTGATGAACACATTAAATAAAGCTTCTCCAAGCATGGCACCTTTTCCACAAATTCTAGAAACACCTCAAGTTTTTTGCAGGGGGTAAAAAGAAGGGTGTCTAGAGATTTCAATTTGAAGCTGCTAGGAAGACTTCTAAGGTTAAAGCAGAATTCAAGGCTTTAAAATTGAAGTATACCAATAAACCCAACGGATTGACGAATCAAAAATAAGTTCATGCAAACTTCTAGATTCATCCTCTATGCGGTGCTTGAATAATCAGGTGTTTAGAATAAGTTTTTGTTAGGATTTACAGAGAGAAGCACCTAGAGATACAACCTTGAATCCCTCAAATTGCTTGATGAAACTATGCTGCATCTTGAGAACAACAAGTTCTCTTCCATGAAATGCAGGTGACGTTGACAATAAAGGACATCCAGGCCATTCAAGCCATCTTTACGAATTTGGGAGATTTACAGGAGCCATCCTTAAACAATGCCTTGCGGATTATTACTATCCGAAGACTTTTCACCTTCTTAAAGACCTCAGCACTCAAGTGCATGTCTTCTGGTTCTTGTAAATCTAGCACAATACCTTTGATCTCATCTGTCCCCTGACGTCTCAGCGAAGAAGTAAACCATACAACTGCATCGGAATGGGACTCTCCATCACCAAATTCACCAATGGCCAAGGTAGCAAGGTTCTTCTCCTTCTGGCGACCTTCTTTCTTTTCTCAGCATCACTCATGCTGTGTGTTCTATAAATTAACACCTCTTCATCATTCATTGATCTTTTTGACAAGGGACGACCTTCTCTGAGTTGCCACTAGGAACATCTTCAGTGTTTGAGATATTAGAAGACACTCCTTTTCTGCTTCATTCTTTTGTAGATCCTTTACCATCTCGGTTTCTCATGAAGGTATATATTTGTATCACTCAAGCCAGAGATTCAACATCAGAAATATATGTCTCTTCTTTTTCAGTTTCATATTCTACTGCATCATGTTCCCTGATGGGACTCCTGCCAAGCTCATTAAAGAAATTCATTTCTTGCTTACTCTTTGGTTGAAGTTGAACCTTTTCCTCTAATTTCTTGATGCACATTGGATTCCAATTACTCACATCCATTGGCTGCAAAGATAAAGAAAGCCAATGCTCCAGTTGATGCTCCCCAGATTTGGATGCTATCAAATGGTTACCCGGCTTCTGATCCATTGGCTGCAGAGAAAAAGAAAACTGCTCCCCACACTGATCATCATCAGTTTTTCTTCTGCTCACCTTTGGATTCAAACTGAGTTCCAAGTCATCATTGTAGCATGTTTCAGTTAGATCCGATGATGCTGGCCGCTTCCTGTTCATACTAGGACTCAAAGCGAAGTCGGGGTCATCTACGTAGCTACTTGTCATGAGATCAAATGAAACAGAGTGGTCTGTGTGATAACTTGTGGATTGAGTGGAACTTGGATCACTCACTGTCTTATCTTGCTTGTATATAAAATAGATCCCACACATTTTCAACGCCGAACCCCTTGGTGCTCCGAGGACTTCAAATGAAATCTCAAAGCGAACTAAATCATTTCTTGCTTTACCCAAGGCTCTAGTATAGCAATATGGCTGGTAGTATAACCACATATGATCCGTCTCCAATGGAAAGAAATGTCTTGAGCACAAAATCATGCTTTTCCCATCAACAAACATTTCACACGATATATTTGCTGTCACTCCATCCTCTAAACATAAAATGGAGCAGATAACCAGTCCTTGGATTTTCTCTAAAACAGAGGAAGGTACAAGGTAAGTCAAGGAGCCCTGTTCACTGGTAAACGTGAACCATTCTGGAATTTTACTTCCAGGAAGGAACATTTCAACTTGAAATTGCTTATGAAATGCCTGTTACACAAAAAAAAAAAAAAATTAACATATTAGTGGTTAGTGTTGTTCATGATATAAGGTGAATGCAACAATGAAATCTGGAAAGGTAAATTTGTTTCAACTTGACCATTTATCAACAAATTCAAATAGCAAGCATACATAGTCACAAACACATTTTTGCAGAAAGAGATAGAAACAGATGAAAGAGGACAGAAGATATCAACATTTTGAGTTTGCAGGCAAGCCAACCTTACTAAAGAATGCATCCTCCAAATTCTTTCCCTGGTTTTTAGCTAGTTCGTGGCAGTTTGAGAAGTCAACAACGCGAAGTTTGGCTGGCCATTCACCTCCCTTCTCTAATGGTGAATATCTTTCCAACAATTCACAATCTCTTGCTTCTAGTCTCTTAATATTCCGTGGAAGCTCTGGAATTTCTTGAAGCTTCTTGCATTTATGTAATCTGAGGCTCTTCAAGTGAGTAAATAGCGAGAGTGTTTCTGGAAAGATAGCAAAACTGTTTCCTGACAAATCTAATTCCTTCAACATGGGAAAGCAATCATGCATCTTCAAGAAATTGACATTTCTTAGACAGCAGTTTCGTAGATCTAGCCATCTTAACGCAGGAAATCCCAATGAGGAAGAGCCTTCAAGAGAATTCGCTTGAGCCGGAAGGAAGTCCGATCCTGAGGAATTTTCATAACAATTTGAAGATGTAAGGAAATTTGATGGTACCTCATTCTCCCCATTCACTGGAAACTTGTCAAGTTTTGAGCAACCTTCAAGAAGCAGACACTCAAGATGTGTAAGTTTATAAATGCTATTAGGAAGATCGGCAAGGTTTTTGCAAAATGTCAGGGTCAAGACTTTAAGCCCAGATATATTTTTGATGGATGAAGGAAGCGCTTTTATTGCAGTTCCACTCAAACAAAGTTTCTCCAAACATTGCATCTTTTCAACGACGTCAGGAAACGCCTCAAGCTCTTGACAGCCTGAAAGAAGAAGGGTGTTAAGAGATTTCAATTTGATTCTTCGGGGAAGACTTCTGAGGTTAGAGCAGAATTCAACATTCAAGAATTCAAGTTTATCAAGATATCCAACAGACTGGTGAACCTCAACCAAATTTGCGCATCCTTCAAGATTCAACCTCTCAAGATTCCTGATGGTTGAGAAGTCGGGTGTTTCTTTTAGGAACCCGCAACCACTGAAATTCATAAACTTCAAGCAACTGTAATTCTGTGAAACAGAAAACGTATTAGTTTCTGATAAGTTGATGATCTAATTTGTAGAAAGAAACCTCTAATACTTTAAAACCTTGAATCCCTCGAAGTGGCTGATGAAGCTATGCTGCATGTTGAGAACAACAAGTTTTCTTGCATGAAAAGTAGATGGCAGTGACAATAATGGACACCCAGGCCATTCAAGCCATCTCAACTCATTTGAGAGATATACAGGAGCCACAGTTAACAAAGCATTGCGGATTATAAGTATTCGAAGTCTTTTCATCTTCTTAAATGCTTTAGCATTCAAGTGCATCTCTTCTGGTTCATGGAAGTCTAGCATTATTGCTTCAATCTCATCTGTTCCCTGAAAATTAAAAGGATACGCATACAATATATCAGAAATGAGTCAAAGCATTCATATTTTTACCAAGGAGAGGAAAAATGGGTTGCCTTCAAAGTATAGTTCATAAGATCATGCTCGCAAGTATACGCGACACTCACCATATTTTCGGTCAATACATGAACAATATCCTCATGAAACCACAATCTGCTGCGCCTACCTGGTATATTGGGAGATTCTTGCTGAACAATTTGTCTTCCCATTGCTTGTATTAAATCATGCATCTGCAGCTTATTATTCTCTATACTTATCAAAGACTTCTCAATAAGAACTTGGACTCCTATAATTGGCTTGAAATCGCAAGCATGGAACACTTTCATCACATAGTCTTTGTCCATTCCTCTAAAGAAACACGCAATATCAAGGAAAATGGCCTTTTGAGTGTCATCCTCCAAGCCATCATAACTTATTTTGAGTATTTCATATATCTTTTTATCAGGAATTTGCTTCAATTTATCTAATTGACTTTCCCACTCATGTACACTCCTACCATACAGAAAAGAACCCAACACAACAAGAGCTAATGGCAAGCCTTGGGCATAAGTTACTGCCTCGCGTGAATGCATCATGAACTCCTCCTTGGGTTGGGAATTTCTGAATGCATGCCAGCTGAAAAGTTGAAAAGCATCACCTCGACATAGTTCCTGCACTCTATGCACAAATTTCACTCCATGGGAAACAAGCACATGTTCATCTCTACTCGTAATAATGATCCTACTCCCTGCACCAAACCAATCTGGCTCTCCAGCTAGTCTTTTTAACTGGTCCACATTATCCACATCATCAACAACAACAAGAACCTTTTTACTACACAACCTGTCCTTTATCACACTGATTCCAAAATCTATATTTCCAACTGACCAATTTTTATCTCCAAGTATCTGTGAAAGAAGTGTTTGTTGTAGTTCAACAACCTTGTTTTGCTTTGCCATTTCTCTAACGTTTGCAAGAAAGCTGCTACCTTCAAACTGATTAGCAATTTCGTTGTAAATGGCTTTGGCAACAGTTGTCTTGCCTATTCCACCAATTCCCAAAATCCCTACCATGCAAACATCGTTTGATGCAAGGCGCAACTGACAATTCAAATCTTGGATATGGGAATCTAGTCCAACAGGGTGATCGGCAACATGTAAGAATGCGCGGTTCAATATAGCCAAGACCTTTTCAACAATGCTCTGGATAGTTTTAGCCTCATTCCTGGATATTTAAATTGTGAGAATCATGTAATGAGCATGGCCAAAGCTAACCGGAAAGAGATTCAATACTTTATCAAACTTAAACAGGAGGATTTGTTGAATAACTATTACCGGAGGAGGTTGCAGAGTAGTACATGGTTAGTAAGGAAGGAAACATTTTCTTGAAGAGGCGTTATTGTTGTTAAAAAATAATATAAATCATATCTCGTGATTTTATCTAAAAATTTAAATTATTGTGTTGAGATGATTATTTAATAAGGTATTAGCCTTGATGACCAAGCAGTCACGAGTTCGAATCTCACTATCTCCATTTATTTAATAAAAAATCAAGCATAAAAATAATATAAGTCTGAGCAAGTTTTAAGCCAAAAATTTTTTTATTTGAGATAATATATTAAAAAATAATATAAAATTATATCTTGAAATCTCATCTAAAACCTTTAACTTAAACTATTAAATTGAGATAATTCTTTCATAATTTTCTTCTAAAGAAAATATTCAAGAACTTATAATTAAGGATTTTCAAAAGCAGCCAGGCTGCGTACAAAATAGACTAGAATACAAACCTAGTCTCAAGAAGTCTAACGAGCTGCAATGCTAGGTGGTAGAGTTGTTGGAGAAAGAGTATGTTGTAGAGCGTGTGAGTCCCTGTATAGCCAGTCCCAACCCTTTCTTGATCTCTAAGAAAGATGGCACGTACGTTGGACTTGTCCTTAAACCAAATCACTAGGAAGTTCATGTATCCCATATCATGTTTGGATAACATATTGTCTTAGCAGACTGATTCTACGACTTTATCAAAAAAGAAAAAAAGTGGAAGATGGCGTTTAAGATACAAGATGAGTTGTATGAGTGGATGATGACGCCATTTGGATTGTTCAATGCACCTAGCACTTTTATATTTGGTTCATGCACCAGGTGTTGAAACAATTTACAGGCATCGTCGTGGTGATTTGGAGCACCTGCAGGCTATTTTTGGTACATTAAGGCATGCCGGTGCCTTTTCCTTACTAATAATGTTAGCTTTAGGGTTTTTTTTTTTTTGGTTCGTAGGTTGATGAAGCCAAGATGGTAACTATTATGGATATAAGGATTTTGGTAGAATAATTTTATTCAGAAAATAACTAACAGTGTGGCTAGGGTTCTTATAATTGGCCCTTTAATTTTGGTGAATTCTATCTTTCTGTGTTCTTAGCTACCCCATCTTTGTAATTGTGGCCTACTATCACAATCAAAGAAGACTAAAATCGAATTTTTACTAGTTTAAATGCTGGCGTGATTAATCAGTAGCTCAACTGTTTGTTTCTAATTAACTTCTCTGGGTTGCCTCTTAAGAGTTTATGAGCATCACATCATATATTAATTCATGGTTTAAAATCATATTTTATCCTAAGGTTTCAATTATCAATTTAATTTATTGTCTTCTAGTGAAATTAACTCATTTAATTATTACATTGGGGTCAAAGTTTGATTGTCTATTAAAATGCTCTCTTCAATATCTAAATATATAACATCAACAGGTTGAAGTTTTATTGTTATTTTTTAATAGTTTTATCTAAAGAAAGAACTTAATTTATTATCTAGAAAATAACAGTTTAAAGACAAAATAGATCAAATTGATAAGTCATACTTTTAGCCTAACCTTAATATTTTATTGTTAATAGTTCTATCTATATAACTGTTTATTAATTTATACATTTTAAAAGAATTTTTTTACAAGTGATTTAATTTTTTTATTTTAAATTAATTATTTAGTGTTTTTAAATTGTTTTGATATCTTAATTTTAAAAATAAATTTTTTAAAATAAAAAAAATATTATTTCAATATATTTTTTAAATAAAAAATATTTTAAAATACAATCATAAGTAAGAAGAACGTAATAAACTCTGCTAGAAAGTGTCCCTGAAACTTGAACAAAAAAAGTCAAAGACGAAACATACTTTCTTGATCACTAGGTCAATCTCGTGAAATTAGGAAAAAATAAAATAGCTAAATAGTAAGTTGGAAAAAGTAAAAAATATATATATTTTCAAAGAAAGAAAAGCTCAACAGATAAATTAAACAATTAATTTCTAGTTTCCGACTGCTTCTGTTAAAATAAAAGTAGAAAGGTAGGTGGAGGAGTAAGTGGAATTTACCCGTTGTCCAAATGCCACCCAGACAATCTAGCTGCTTTTGTTAGAGCTTCCTTCCACTCCAGCAACTTGTCCGTACTTGCAGCAGCCATTGAAGCTGCACGAAGCACAGGTTCTCCAAAGCTGTCGTTCTGCACTTCTACATCTGATGGATCCACGTTGTAGAACACGGGCAAAACCACTTGCCCTTTCGATTCCTTGCATTCAAGCATCTTCACAAGCTCATCCAAACAATAGGAAGAGCATGCATAGGTTTCAGAGAAAACAACAATGGAAATCCTTGATTGGTCGATAGCTTGGAGGAGTGCAGGAGCAATCGCTTTCCCCCTCTCAAGCTCGTCATCAATGTACACATGAACTCCATTGTTGCACAGAGCTTGGTGTAGATGGCTAGTAAAAGTGTTGCGGGTGTCTTGGCCTCTGAAATTCAAGAATACATCATGCTTCCAACAATTAGTGGAAGAAGAAGAAGCCATTGGATCAAACTTTCTGATAGCCAGAAACTGGAGGTGAAATATAGAAAACACTTTAGGCCATCGGGTGCCCAGAGCATGATGTGAACGTAAATGTGAAAAAGTCAGAAAACTAAATAAGAAAGCAACAAGAAGAAAGAAAATATTGAAAATGGAACCCATTTTCATACTAGCAATCAGTTTGCAAGTAATGTTGACCAAAAGACTTGAAGAAGTCCTCGCCTATACGTTACATTGAAAAGACTCGGTGGTGCTTGTTTCTCGGCAACTTTTTTTATTTTATGTTTTAAAAATATTTTTTAATTTTTTTTAAATTAATATTTTTTTTATATTTTCAAATTATTTTTAATATGTTGATGTTAAAAATAATTTTTAAAAAATAAAAACACATTATTCTGATACATTTTTAAATAAAAAATACTTTAAAAATATATAACTGTAACTACATTCCCGAACATATATATATTTATTCATAAAACTTGTTTATGAGATTAATCCCACTCAAAATTCGGTAATGTGTTGAGAAACATGTAGATAAAATTTTTTATTTATTTTTATTTATTTTTAAAAATCATATAATTTTAAATAATAAAAAAACTTGATTTTTCCATTGTTGTTTTGTATTTAGATCTTGGGTGGCAGATTATTGTATTAAGAATCCATTTAAAAATGTGGTAGCTTTGTTTTTAGATATTTTTTTAAAAAAATATGTATGTCTTATAAAATAACATTAAATTAATATATTTTTTTAGTTTTTTAAAAAAATATTTAAAAAAATTATTTTGATTATATTTTTAATAAAAAAAAATACTTTTAAAAAACATTTTACAATACCAAATAAATACTAAGAGGGTGTTTTTTTTTTTTTGGTTTAAAAAATGCTTTCGAAATTTTTTTATTTTTATTTGAAATTATTTTTTTTATAATTTGAAATTATTTTGATATATTAATATTAAAAATAAAAAAATAAGCATTTTCAAAAACAAAAATTTAAACAACCGCTAAATAATTCCTAAGCAGGCTTTAAAGCATCCTGGAATCTTGTTAACTTTGTGAATGGGGCCATAGTACGGCTCTTACACTTGGCATCCACAAGACAGCAACTCCGTGTTTCTCTAAGATTGACGACTACACTGAAAGTACGAGGAAATTTTCAAAACCAGGGAAAAATCTTAATTTAGTACAGAAACTTATATACTCGTTCTCAATTCAATCCTAGATAATATATTTATAAATTTTGTCAATTAGATTCTAAACGGTACAAAAACTTTTTTATTCGAAATCATTATGTAATGTTCATCAAATTAACATTATTTAGAATTTATTATATCCACTATCAATATTTTATTTAAATATATTACTTTTATTTTTTACTATTTGAGTGTTTTTTTTTTTAAATATACTTTTAATTTTAAAAACTAACAAATGTCCATCTTGCATCTTATGTAGACCATATGAAAGGTTAGAAAAACAAAATGACCCTAATCTGGATGACAAATCTGTGTATAACTTGTAGATGTCCACAGGGGGCATTCATGTGGTGGTAGGAAATTAACTGGCTTCACTTTCACAATCTTCTTCTGCTGCGAAATGGTCCGTAGAGCTCAAACTAGCTCAGGAAGAGACTAAATTATGGATGCCAAACTGATGAGCTCTGAATTCGCCAATTTAGCAGAAATCTTTACATGAACATGAACATGTTCCTTTGCTGATATGTAAATGGAGTGATTTTGTGTCAAGGAGATTATGGAAGTACGCAGCAGTGACAGAGAGGGCGACATGTTCTTCATTGAAATCTTTAATTTCTAAGACAAGAACATGGTACAAGTTCATTGCAGATGCGTGATAGTGGTGACACACTGACATGTACTTCATTTAAATCTTTAATTTACAAGAGGAAAACAGTGTTTGAGTTTAAAGCATTTGCATGATATGTTGATAGCTTGCTATCTATCTCATTGCTGGCTTGATTCCCAAGGAACTTTATTATTACTTGGTGGAAAGCACGAAGAGTTTTGGAACCTTTTGGTACTTGTTTCTGGAATAGAAGAATCATGATCTTCACCGAGCTCCCGATCCCTTTTCTTGCTAATAGATCGGCTAAAAGAGTTCTGGTGAATTAGCTGAGCTATTGGAGAGTAAATGCTCCCAGGTGGGATCACAATCAAGCCTGGTTGAGTAGGTGGGAGTTTCCATTGAGGCGATGGCTGCCATGGGTGCCTCTCGAATTCCCCGGCATCACTGACACTGCAGCTTCTCATTAGATCAAGTGATAGTGAAGTCCAAGTCTCCGATCCACAGAAGTTGATTCCGTCGTTGCGAGCACTCAGACATGTGTCGTCGTCTTCATCGCCTACAATAGAGCTTGGATGACTTGCATTTATGAGATAAACCCCACACCCTTTAAGGGTTGCATTTCTTGGTGCTCCGAGGATTCTGAAAGAAACCTCAATGTGAATCCAGTCGTCCTGCAGCAATGAATTTAAGCTCCGAATCTTACGACATGGAAGGTAGTAAAGCCACATGTGATCTGACTTCAAAGAAAAGAACTGTCTAGAAAAGGAAATCACGCTCCGACCATTAATGAAAATTTCACGGGAAATATTCACATCCACTGCAAACTGTAATCTTAAAATGGCACAGAGAACCAAGGCTTTTGTTCTCCTGAACGTAGACGAAGGCACATTGAATGACATGTACCCGTCATCACTGTACAATCTGAACCACCTTGGAATCTCATTTCCTGGAAGAACAACTTCAATTCTGAAGTCCTCACGGAACCCCTGCAATGTTAAAACACTCTTTTAATCAATTGTTAGTAATTTAAAAAACATCGACTGTGAGAAAAGAAGTTAAGCTTTCAAAGTTTCAGAGTACACATATAAACATATAAGACAAGGAGAGATTTGAGGAAGCAATGGGGAGACAACCTCGTCCACTGATATGCATCTTGATGATTATCTGCCAAACTCTGTAATGGATTCTGATCTGCCAGTTTATGGCAGTTAGAAAAGTCAAGATCACGAAGCTTTGTTGATCTATCTTCTGTATTAAACATAAATACCCTTACTAAATTCTGAATAACTTTCCAATGATGTGCAATTCCGGGCTCCAATACGCTTAATACTTCGTGGGAGCTCCGGAATCCCTTCAAGCCATATGCAGTTCGCCAATTCAAGGCGCCTCAATTTAGTGAATCTGTTGATGCACGTAGGAAGGTTAACAAAATTGTTCCCTGATAGATCCAGATCCTTCAACGTGGAAAAGCAAACAAGATTCATGAGGAAATCAACTTCTGATAACTTGCAATTTTGTAGATCCAAACAGGTTAAACATGGGAAACCACATTAGGTCATTGTTTGCTATCATGGAAATGTTGGAGCAGAATGGCTGTGTTTCTTCCGGCATGTTCTCTGGAAACTTGGTAAGTTCTGAGCACCCATCAAGAAGCAGACGCTTAAGATGCTGCAACTTATAAATGCTACTTGGAATTCTCGATAGATTTCTGCAAAATGATAAAGTCATGACTTTAAGCCCAACAAGATTTTCAATCGATGAAGGGAGCTCTTTTATAGCAGTACTATTCAAAGAAAAACTCTCTCTATACTAGCCATTTTTCCTCAATGTCTGGGAATTTCTCAAGTTTTGAGCAACCAGTGAGAAGGAGAGTCTGAAGGGATCTTAATCTGAAGTGGCTTGAAATACTCTCAAGGTTGGAGCAGAACTCAACGCTCAAAAATACAAGTTTCGCAAGATATCCAACCGAATTGTGAATCTTAACTAAACTTGTACAACCTTCAAGATTCAACCTCTCAAGATTAGGGATGGTTGAGAAGTCTGGTGTTTCTGTCAAAAGTTCACAATCTCTGAAATCCATGTACTTTAAGGTTGTGTAATTCTGCAAAATACAGAGACAGATGAAAAAAAGATTAGCTTACAAGACTTCATGCATGGTGTAATTTAAGGAGAGATTCTTAGTTGTTATTATACCTTGAATCCCTCCCCTAACTGTTTGATGCAACTGTGATGCATGTTAAGAACTACAAGTTTCCTGGCATGAAATGTGGATGGCATCGACTTCAAGGGGCAACCAGGCCATTCAAACCATCTTAATGCGTTGGGTAGATTTTCTGGACATCCAGTAACTTTTGCATTGTGGACAATAAGTATCCTGAGCCTTTTCATCTTTTCGAAAGCTTTAGCACTCAAGTGTACCTCTTCTGCTTCAGGCAAGTCAAGCATAAGGCCTTCAACTTCATATGATCCCTGATACCAAAATTGTATATATTGGACTTCCTCAAATCGAACAATAACAACTTCTTACTGTTAAAAGGAAGCGAAGTTCTAATTTTTAGGCAATTTCGAGGTCAGAAGACAGAAGAAAAATCAGACACACAAGGTTTTTACCATGTTTTCAGTCAGCACATGAAGAATATCCTCATGAAACCACAGTCTGCTGCGTCTTCCAGGTACGTTGGGAGATTCTTGGTGAACAACTTGTCTGCCCATCCATTGTAGCAAGTCATGCATCTGCAGCTTGTTGTTTTCAATGTATACAAGAGACTTCTCCATGAGAACCTGTATGCCAATAACAGGGTCGAAATCGCATGCGTCTAGTATTTTTATAACATAATCTTTTTCTTGTCCTTTGAAGAAGCAGGCAATATCAAGAAAAATAGCCCTCTCATGATGCTCCAGTCCATCAAAGCTTATTTTGAGTACTTCGTAAATTTGTTTATTAGGAATTCTTCTTAGTTTATCCAATTCGCTTTCCCATTCAGGTATGCTTCTTCCATACAAAAAAGAACCCAGTACAACTAGAGCCAATGGGAGGCCTTTGGCATATTTCACTACTTGATCTGAGATCTCTAAATAATCTTTAGGAGGATGAGAATTTTTGAAGGCATGCCAGCAGAAAAGCATAAGAGCATCATCACAACATAATTCCTTCACCCTAAGTAAGCGTTCCACCCCGTGAACAACTAGCAAACGTTCATCTCTAGTTGTTATGATAATTTTGCTTCCCGAGCCAAACCAGTCTCGCTCTCCAGCTAGTTGTTTGAGCTGGTCCAAATGATCAACATCATCAAGGACTATAAGCACCCTTTTATGGCGAAGCCTATCCTTTATAACATTAATTCCCCTATCAACACTTCCAAGTACTAAAGTCTTATCCCCTAGAATCTCAAAAAGAAGTTTCTCTTGCAAATGAACAAGACCATATCGCTTTGAGAATTCTCTAACATTTGAAAGAAAGCAACAAGCTTCAAAATGATTAGTTATTTGGTTGTAAACAGCTTTGGCAACAGTTGTCTTACCACTTCCACCAAGTCCACAGATTCCTACCATACACACATTACTTGACCCAATATTTAGCATGTGAATGAGTTCTTCAATACGTTGATCCAATCCAACTTGGTATGCCGCAACATGTAAGGATGTGTGGTTCAATTGTGCCCATACTTCTTCAACAATTTTCCGAATAAAAACAGCCTCATTCCTGCAAAGTTTTAATTAGCAGAAGAAGATTTAGTATATTTAGACAGCCATATAAAAAGAAAGAACTAATAAGATTTTACGGGTTTGAAAAGGTTAACAAGCCAGGTATCTGATAGGAGTATTACCCCCTGTCTAAATGCCACCCTGACAATTGAGCTGCTTTTGTTAGAGCTTCTCTCCATTGCTTGAGCTTCTCTGCATTAATCCCCAAATAAGTTTCATGGAATCCAGGGATTCTCCAAAACTACCCTTTTGTTCTAATCCACATCTGAAGGATCCACATTAATAAAACACAGGCAAAACAACTTGCCCTTTGATTCTTACATTCAAGTATCTTCACCAGCTCATCCAGACAATAAATAGACCTTGCATAGTTTTGAGAGAATATGACAAGGGAGATTCTCGAGTCTTCAATAATTTGGTTGAGTTGAGAAGTAATGTGTTCTCCCCTCTCAAGCTTGTCATCAATGAAAGCATTAATTCCTTTGTTGCACAGAGCATGATATAGGTGGGCAGTAAAAGTATTGCGGGTCTCTTGGCCCCTGAAACTCAAGAACACACTGTACTTCCAACAATTTGTGCTGTTAGAGGAAGAAGCCATATTGGATTACAAAATTTTAAGGCCGGCAGCTGTTAGAGATTCAGTCAAGAACTTGATTTCTTAATGCAACTTTATCACCGTTCTCCTTTTCTTCGCTAGTTGCATAGCATGCTCCTTCTGAGGGAAAACTTTGAGCGACAGGCCTATGGAAAATACATTAATCAAAAGCCTACAACTGCAATATAATGGACAGTTTACTGTCTGATTCCGACAGTTAAAGCATAAATTAACACACCATGAGTGGGATAATCACTCACTCAAAAGCATGTTCAAATCCGACGTTCCGGCCATAGTAATGTTCAAGAATCCTCGTCTTCTAACCTAGTGGAACACCAGCTAAACCTCTACAAGAATAGCTTCTAAAACTTGTGAAGAGAAAAATATTTGCATTATGTTGTGTCCCTATAATGCTCATAATTAAAATCTTTTTGGTTGGTTAATAATTTCACGATAGAAGCTCTATGTTCCAGTTTCTTGGAAACCATTCACTACAGGGCAATTTATTTTTGTTTTAGCGTAAAAGAACATGTTTAGAAAGAATTCTAGGAGCAGATACAAGCAAGCCTGAATATTAATAAATTGATAAAGAAATAAAGGTATTTTGGACCTGAATTTTGATGCCAATAAATCTCAACTTCTGTGAAAATCGTCTCTCCTTGAAGCTTTTCCTTCACGCCTAGTAGACAAATTATTTGTCTTCTCCAACGTCTCTCCTTGATGAATTAGGGAAAGCAAGTAAAAGTTACGATATAATAATTGTCTCCCTTTTCTGGGAAGAATTAGAGAACATACCCATTATCTTCCTAGGAATCTCGCGGAAAGGTTTGCAGGCAATCTTGACCAAGATACAAACGGGCACTTAGATTAGAGATAGTTTACAAGTGGTGTTCGATAGTACAGTAGTATTTATATTTTAAACTGTATTTTATTTAAAAATATATTTTTTATTTTTTATATTTGTATCTAAAAATAGTAAAAAAATTAAAGTAAAATGACCCTTTGATCCAATTAAAAATCTGGTTGTAATTTATTGATTTTTTTACTAAAACAATATTATTTTGATTTATAAAATAAATTAGAGTTAATATAAAATAACCCAATGACTTAATCAAAATCCGGTATACTTGGCAAAATCTGTAACCCGAGATTTTAGCTAAATCAATTAACAGATCAGGTTTAAAAACTCAGTAGGTGGACCACAAATCTATAGTGTTATGGCTTGAAAACAACAGTCGTTGAATGATTTACAAAAAGAGCGATCTTTTTTTCTGGTGCAATTTTCCCTATTTGCATAGAAGAAAAGCTTAAACTGTAATAAAATTATGCGTTAAGGATGAAACAAGTATATATAAAAATAAACCAAAAATAAACAATTACACATCATAGTGGATTTCTCACGGTTCCGTGGAGAAATTTCACTAATATTGAAATTATTAAAAAATAATATAAATTATATATTAAAATCTTATTAAATACTTTAAATTTTTAATTGAAATAATTCATTAAATGATATTAGAGTATTTATGATCAAATAATCACATATTCAATTCTTATCATATCTATTATATTTGATAAAATTAAACATAAAATAATAATATATTTATGTAAGGGAGCTGTTATTTGAAGATATATTTTATAAATTATATCTGGAGTTCTTACTCAATAAATTAATTTATCACTAAATATAAATTATATTTTATCACTAACGTTTTGAAGAGTAATTAATTTGCGTCATCAAACCATGCCAAGTTGCAGCATGCCAACTTTGATTAGTCTTGATGAGGGCTGAGAAGCTGCAACGCGGGGAAAAAAAAAAAACAAAAACACCGTTAACGACTTTTCCCACCTAATCTTAATTTACTCTTTTTTGTTCACCTTTATTATAAATAGAATTTTAATATAAAATGTTTACAACACAATCCAACACATTCTATTATTTTTCAACTATCTTCACCGTATTACCGCCTGCAAAATCTAAAAAAAAATTGGCAACATGGACTTCTCAATTGTTGGCCTGCAAGTAGTCAATTCAAGCATAAATTAAACTGGAAAATTTAGAGGCAAAAATGCGTGTGCTTATGCATAAAGGACTGCGTGTATCTATATTTATAGAATGAACTGATAAGGGAACTACAACAGATTTGAGTGGTGGCGAAGGAGGCACGTCCTATTTAGAGAGAGGGATGCATTCATTGAAGAAAGGCAAGTAGAAGCATGTACTCTCTTTTTCTGGATAATGTTTGTTGATAGTTCATTAAATAGTTTTTAAATGCAGAAAAGAGAGTGCCAACAAAGCATGGACTAGGCATTAAATGAGTTTGACACTATTCTACCTATAATTCAAATCAACCTAGCTGTAAGAATGAAGGGTGTGTTTGGTATTGCGGTTGCTGTTGTGATTGTGGTTTTAAAAAAGTAGTTTTATAAAAAGTACTTTTAGTTGAGGATGGTTTGAAAAAAATAGGTGTTTGGTTAAAACTGTGGTTGAAATTTAGGTTGAACAAAAAGTAGTTTAATGTGTTTGGTTAAAAAAATGCTTTTCAAATTGAGGTTATAAAAAAATTAATATATATATATTATATATATATTAATGATTTTTAATTTAAATATTGTAGATTTTAACTACTGTTATTTACATCATGAAATAAATAATATTAATATCAAATATTTTTTATTATTTCATTAAACTATATGTAATGTCATTACATACGAAATCTATCAATAAGGACTATATTTTTCATGGTTTTCTTAAGCACGCAACAAACAAAAACTGATTTTTAAATTTATGTAGTGTTATTAAATAATAAAGATTATGATATATTTATTATTGGAATTGCGATCAAATTCCATAAATTACTACGTCATCATGCGATATCTTTCTAATTTATGTAGTGTTATTAAATAATATTAAATACTAGTCTTTCGAGTAAAACACAATTTTTTTAAAAAAAATTACAATTTTCATTACGTACAAAAGTTATTCGACAACTACAGTTTCCATGATTTTTTTGAGCGTGCAATAAAATTAGGTAAAATATTATCATAAATAAAATTGAGATTACAGTACGAATAAATTTAAATTCATCTTAAACTAATTTAAAAAAAAACAAAAAAAAAATATTGTTTTACGATTAACTGCACTGATTTTTTGGAGGAAAAAATAAACTTTGCTCACTGATTTTTTAAAAATAAATAAATAAATAAACTTTTTATATTGATTTAAAAAAAAAAAAAAAAGAAGAAGAAGAAGAAGAAGACATGGTGACAGTGGAACATGGCTCCACTGTTCACTGAATAGTGGAGCCATGCTCCACTGTTAGTACCCACGAGAAGCAGCAAAATGCTGCTTCTCAATTCCTGCGGCTGGCCAGCAGAAATAATGTGGACCCTACCAAGCGAAATCAATTTTGCTTGGTTACCAAACATTAAAATGTGTAATTATTATAGACACTGCCAAACAGCACCGAAGACCACAAGCTCAACGCTGTCAGTAATTATTAGAGACAACAGCAACAGTATAGGGTCCCTTTTCTGAGTCCCATGGTTATAATATTTTCTTAATTGATATATATATTCTTAATTAGAAGGTTTGAAACTCTAGTAAATTAACAAGTTTTTTTTTCTATAGATATTATAAATTACTATAAATAAAGTTAAAACGTGTGAGGAAAATATTTTTTTTAAAGGACAAGATTAGTTTTTTTGATTTGATAAAAAAATTAACGGTGTCGAGTATCCTATTACGATTAAGAATTTAACATAGAAACAATTGATCATAGAATCCAAGAAATGAACAAATCAAGCTTCTAACATGTTATAAATGAAAGAATATTGTTGGGATAGTCAGATATTACAAGAAACAAGGCTAGAAACAAAGTCTAAGTTGAAATAATATTGAAATTATAATAGAGTTGTAACAACAGCAAAATGCATTTTCAACACAAAGTTTAAGGGATTTAAGCAACTTTAAAGACCAGATAGAGAAAAATGAGTTAACTAGCATAAAAACTTCTAATTAACCTAAGAATTCTGAAGAAATTCGACAATCAAATGAGAGAATAAATAAAACAGAACGCAAATGAAACATAAACTTTGCAACATTCTTTTCTTCTACGTTTTTGTCAATTTTCCAGCAACTATGAACTAATTCCTAATTTTGATTTAATAGAAATACACACAATCTTTTATTAGCAAGTTATGAGAAGTAATGTTATTATTGTAATTCATTCAAATTCAAGTATTTATTTTTTCTTGTTTAAAATTATGTTATTAATTGTTATTCATGCTTATTAAATTGTTTTGGGATGACATATATGTTTTCTAGTTTTTTTTTTTTCAATCTATAATTGTTATGGCTTGAAAACCAACAGTCGTTGAATAATTTACAAAAAGAGCGATCTTTTTTCTGATGCAATTTTCCCTATTTGCACATAAGAAAAGCTTAAACTGTAATAAAATTATGTGTTAAGGATGGAACAAGTATATATAAAAATAAACCAAAAATAAACAATTACACATCATAGTGGATTTTTCATGGTTCCGTGGAGAAATTTTACTAATATTGAAATTATTAAAAAATATATAAATAATATATTAAAATCTTATTTAATACTTTAAATTTTTAATTGAAATAATTCATTAAATGATATTTGAGTATTTATGATCAAATAATCACATATTAAATTCTTATCATATCTATTATATTTGATAAAATGAGACACAAAATAATAATATATTTATGCAAGGAAGCTTTTATTTGAAAATATATTTTATAAATTATATCTGGAGTTCTTACTCAATAAATTAATTTATCACTAAATATAAATTATATTTTATCACTATCATTTTGAAGAGTAATTAATTTGTGTCATCAAACCATGCCAAGTTGCAGCATACCAACTTTTTTATTTTTTAGTTTAACGTGGGTGTCCGGGCCAGCTTGCGCGCATCTCGACTAATTCCACGGGCCCTAAAGTTAACAATCATGTAAGCCTCTAGTGGTCATTATATGAGCAATTATAGGGCTCGAACCTGAGATCACAGAGAGAGCAAACCTCTTGGTCCCAAGCTCTTACCACTGGGCCACTACCTAGATGGTTAGCATGCCAACTTTGATTAGTCTTGATGAGGGCTGAGAAGCTACAACGCGGAAAAAAAAAAGAAAAAAAACAAAACAAAAACACCGTTAACGACTTTTCCCACCTAATCTTACTTTACAATGTGTTTGGAGGCATCAATATTTCACTTTGGTCCCTATTGTCGTGTAAGCAAGAGTCCAAGTATGGAACGAACTCCAACCTATTAGCTCCTGAAGAATAGGATTTTAAACTAGTGGTAAGTTTTGTATAGAATGGAACAATAATTATTGTGTTTGATTAGAACTTTTCAACATTATCTTTACTGTAAATATATACCTCTGTTTTCAATGAATAAATATAAGAGTTTCCTACGTTCCATATATATTCAGCTTTCATCACCATATGGTATCAAAGCAATTGCACTAAATTGCACTTTTTTTTTTCTCTTGTCTTCGTCTCTTCACTCTCTTCTTCAAATCTTCTATTTAATCCTAAATCAACATGAGTGATTTCCCAAACACAACCCTTGTTACCATTAATGTTACAGCTCAAGCTCCGATGAAACTCAACAGCACTAACTATCTGTCATGGCGACTTCAGTTTCAGACGCTCTTCATTGGTTATGATCTGCAAGGCTACATAGATGGCACAAAGCCATGCCCATCACGATATCATACCACCAACACAGACAACCCCAACACTCAATCCCTAAATCTAGAATATCATACCTGGATATGTCAAGATCAACTGATTTTGAATGCCATCATAGGATCCATTACACCAACCATTATTCCTTTTATTGCTCGCGCCACGACAGCTCGGGAAGCTTGGAATATCCTTGCAGCCATATATGCCACTCCATCTCGGGGTTGCATCAAACAGGTAAAAGCCAATCTCAAATCGTTAACTAAAGGCACTCTCAGCATCACAGACTTCCTGCAATCAGTAAAGGCTAGAGCTGATGAGCTTGCAGTCCTAAGGGCACCTGTAGACAATAAAGACCTGACGAACAAAATCCTAGAAGAACTAGGTGATGACTACAAAGAATTGGTGAGAGCAGTGCAAGCCAGAGATAATGCCATAAGCTTTGATGAACTCCATTAAAAATTATTAATGTTTGAAGCCTCACTCCAAGCAGCCCATAAAGGTATTAATTTCTCCCCTACAACACATCTCTCCAGTAGAACTCAAAGCAGGTATCCTTTCAACAATGTTGGTCGATCAACGTCCAACAACTCAGGTGGACACTGGCACCCCTCTACCTACCCACACCATTGCTACACAGGACAAGGTTCAAACACTAATGGCACCACTAACAATAGCCGCTCTCAGCCACGGCCATATCTGGGGTATTGCCAAATTTGTAGCATTTAAGGACACCCAGCAAAAAAATATCCCTCCTTTCGTCTTGTTCCACTCCACAACAACTAAAATTCCAGTCCTCCTCCATGGCAACCACAGGCCAACCTTGCCGAAACTAGTTCCCAGACTAGCTCTCCATGGCTTTTGGATAGTGGGGCATCCCACCACATCACAGCAGATCTTTAAAATTTGGCTCACCACTTACCCTACATCGGCACTGATGATGTTATGATAGGGGATATTAAAAGTCTATGAATTACACACTTGGGTTCCTCTACTCTTCATTCATCTGCTCACTCCTTTAAGCTTGAAAATATATTATGTGTGCCTGATATTAAACGCAATTTACTATATATATATCAATTTTGCGTTGATAATAATGTATCTGTTGAGTTCTTACCCTGGTGTTTTTTTGTGAAGGACTTATTGACGGGGGAAACTCGCGCAAAGGGTAAAACCAAAGAAGGTGTGTACGAATGGCCGTGCGTTGTCACCTCTCATGCCTTTTCCGGTCTCAAAATACCTTCCATAAATTGGTATTTTTGATTAGGTCATCCAGCTGTTGCTGTTTTAAAAACAATTTTAACTAAGCATAATTTGAATTCGTCTTCAGTTTCAAAAGACTTTGTCTGTAATGCATGTCACTGTAATAAAAGTCACAAACTACCTTTTTCTGTCTCCACCTTGACTTCTCGTAAACCGCTTGAAATAATATTTTCTGATGTATGGACGTCCCCTATTTTGTCTATTGATGGTTTTAAGTACTATGTTATTTTTGTGGATCACTTCACTAAATACATATGGTTTTATCTGCTAAAAAATAAATCTGATGTCAAAACCACCTTCATTCGCTTTAAAGCAGTAGTAGAAAATTATTTCAAGACCAAAATTGTGACTTTGTATTCTGACAATGGGGGTGAATATATTGCGCTAAAGGAATTCCTTGTTATGCATGGAATATCTCATCTGACATCACCCCCACACACCCCTGAACACAATGGCTTTGTTGAACGTCGTCATCGGTATATTGTAGAAACAGGTCTCTCCTTTTTAACTCATGCATCTTTACCCCATATTTTTTGGTCATATGCTTTTTTACCGCAGTCTATCTTATAAATCGCATGCCAACAACCACGCTACAAAAACTTTCACCTTATGCAGTTATTTTTCAACATTCCCCGAACTATGAAAAACTTCGTAGTTTTGAATGTTTATGCTATCCTTGGCTACGGCCATACACTACTCATAAACTAGATCCTCGTTCCAAACCATGCATTTTTCTGGGATATTCTCTTTCACAAAGTGCTTATTTATGCTTTGAACCCGAGTCCTCAAAAATTATTGTGTCTAGGCATGTGTCCTTCATCGAGCATATTTTTCCATACCATGATTTACATAGACCGGAGCCTCCATGCATATCCACTTCAGTTGACATATGGATTCCACCTGTCATCACCATTCCCTCATCAACTTTCTACACACTCTTCTATGGCAACACTTGAAGCAAGAAATTCCCCGTCAGTGATCCTTTATCCCTCATCAAGAAACCCCACCCAACCATCTACCACCATTCCTATATCTGCCCCGGCTGTCCTCAACCCCACAGAAACCATACCCACACCAACAGCACCTCTTCCTACTCACCCTATGACAACCCGATCCAAAAACAATATCCACAAACCCATACAAAAACTCACCTATACTACCACTCTTATCCCTTAGCCTCAAGAACCCACCACATTTGCTCAGACCACAAAAGACCCACACTGGCAGTCTGCCATGAATGAAGAGTATAGTGCTCTATTGCATAATGGCACTTGGACTCTAGTCCCCCCTTTTTGTGCTTCTAACTTGGTTGGCTGTAAGTGGATTTTCAAGATAAAATGAAATGTAGATGGAACGGTGGCTCGTTACAAAGCCAAACTTGTAGCCAAAGTTTTTCAACAACGTCCGGGACTGGACTTCCACGACACATTCAGTCCAGTTGTGAAACCTACAACAATCCGTCTGGTTCTCAGTGTCGCATGTCGAAAAATCCCGCGCGCGGCAATCGGCTGGCGATTTTATGTCTCGTTGTTGTATTGCTTGAATTGGTTCATTAGGAGTCGCCACCTAGTATTTAATTGAGGTTACTAGGAAACCCTAGTGGACTGGTCATGGTCAGAGATTCGCGGGTAAAGGACTGATTGTGGTTAGGGAAGGTATTAGCACCCCTAACACACCCTACCTGAAGTAAGCTGCTCCGTGGACTTGATGTGTTAAAGAAGTTTTAAAAATTTTGTCTTTTCATCGGATTTTAGAAATACAACTTCCGTACAAGTTTGTACTTCTACACTGTGATCCAATCAAAATATTAAATCCTTCTTTATTTTTGCCGTCTTATCATAGAAAAACCTTCACAAACAAAACACACACCGATGTAATTTAAAAAAATAAAATTTTAGCCCACTCCTAAGGCTTCGATACATCAATTATTAATTCCCAGAATATATGTAAAAACATATTCTTACATTTTCATGGAAAATACGACATGATTTTATCCATTCTTAGAATTTGTGCATGTTCAAATTAAACAATTAATTCCTTTTTTTGTTTTTTTTTATTTTTATAATTCAATAACATAAATAAATAAAAAACACCACAGAGACACACACACTCTCTTTTTTATTATTATTTTCTTTTCTTCTTTTTTTCTTTTACATTAACATTTACACAAAATAAATTCAAAACAAATAAATACAAATTACATTAATTAATTTAAATTTTTCAAAACAGTCCCTAAAAGTCCAGAAATTGCATTGAAGGACACTGCCGGAACTGCCTGAACTCGTGGTGGCGCGTCTTCCCACGCGCCACCGTCACTGGCACGCGTGGGTTCACGCGCCGCTGTGAAACGCGGATAGCAGGGTGGCTCGAAATGGCTTGCTCCCCTTTGACCCTGTGACCGCTGCTGGGTCGTTACTGTTGTGCTGCGGCTGGCGGTGAGCACGGCGTTGCCAGGCAAATCGGAGGAAGAGACGCTGGACGGTGGTCTGTCGGTGTCCGGAGGGAAGGTCTTGGTCGGCTGAAGGAGGAAGAAACCCAAATCCCAGGAGGGCCGCCGCTTATCTCTTTGCTTCGCCGGGTTGACAAGATGAGAGAAAAAGAAAAATTTTAGCAGGGGGTCCTGCTGTTTGGCCGGTGGCTGGAGGAAAGAACCGGGTCTGGTGCTTAGAAAAGTTCGAACCGGGGAGTGGTTCTGTGTTGTTAGCTGAAAATGAGAGGAAATGGGGGAAAATCAGTTGTGATTTTTTTAAGGAAAATGAAGGCTGCGGCTACAGTCTTGTTTCGGTTTTGGGAGAGAAAGGGAGAAGATGAAAACGTTGCCGCTGGGGATAGATGAGATCGTGGCTGAGGGTCCGACTGGTTTTCTCTGGTTTTCGGAGAGTGGGGTGAAGGGGAAGAAAAATCCAACCGGGGAGCTGCTCAGGGAAACCACAAAAAATCAAAACCAGCCGTGGGGGGCGGCGGCTGGTGTGAAGGATAGAGGTTTCTTAGGGTTAGGTTTTCTGTGTTTTTTCTTTTGAAAGTGCCGAAATTAACCCTCTTACAAAATGACCCCCCCTTAACTTTGAGTTAAAAACTGCTATTTATAGGCAAAATATTTTTTCGGGTTTCCAAATTGGTCCCTCAATTTTTGTGTTCAATTCACTTGGTAAAAATTAAATTTGGTTTTAAAATTTTAATCTTTTCAATTAAGTCCAAATTAGGTTTCCAAACTTAATTTTTCACCAATTAAGCCCCCAAATTAATTTGACCCATTTAAAGTATAATTAAGTCCTTGCACTTAATTAAATCCTTCAATTGGACCTAAATTAATTCTTAAACATAATTAAAATTTAATTTGGCCTATGATTAAATCAAATTGGCCCATTAAAAATTTAATTATGTCATTGGACTTAATTTTTATGCAAATTCGTCCAATAATTATTTAATTTGACCTTCGATTTTTGCCTATTTTTGCAGTCTTTTTTTTATCGGCTTTCTCCACAGTGCCAGCCTTTATTCTATTTTTTATTTTTTATTTTGAAAAAAGTGAAATTTGGGGAATAACCTAAAATTGGGTTATGACTCTCAGCATTGTTGTCAGTAATGGATGGCCACTTCGGCAACTTGACATTAACAATGCATTTTTGCAAGGCACCCTTGTTGAGGATGTATACATGGCACAACCTCTGGGCTTCCATGATCTGGACAAACATGAGTTTGTCTGTAAACTCAGAAAAGCAATTTATGGCTTGAAGCAGGCACCCCGTGCGTGGTATCATGAACTATGCAATTTTCTACATGCATCAGGATTCTCTAACTCCTTGGCTGATACATCACTTTTTGTCTTCCATCAGCAATCTCATCTCATTTATCTCCTGGTCTATGTGGATGATATTATTGTTACATGGGATAATGAACAGGCAGTCAATCAATTCATTCGATGTTTAGCAGATCGGTTCTCCTTAAAAGATTTGGGCTCTCTACAGTATTTTCTGGGCGTTGAAATTCGATCTCATTCCACTGGTGGCGAGCTTCTCTCACAGCACAGGTATATTATGGATCTACTACATCGCACCAACATGGCTCATGCAAAACCCACGTCAACTCCCCTGCCTCCAGGTTCCAAACTAAGCTTAAACATGGGTGGACCTCTGGCTGACCCTTCACACTATCGTGCTACAATAGGAAGCCTTCAATATCTATCTCTAACTCGGCCTGGTATTTGTTTCGTTGTAAACAAACTCTCCCAATTTATGCACAAGCCCTCAGATGTGCACTGGAAACTGGTGAAACGTCTCCTTCGATATTTACTTGGCACTGTATCAGGTGCTCTACGAGTGTCTCATGTATCTTCGAATGATCAGTTAGCCAATGCAATGACAAAATCACTACCCCGCTCGCAGTTCTTGCTTCTTAAAGACAAGATTGGACTCATTGACCCCGTCCATCTTGAGGGGGCATGTAAGCAAGAGTCCAAGTATGGAACGAACTCCAGCCTATTAGCTCCTGAAGAATAGGATTTTAAACTAGTGATAAGTTTTGTATAGAATGGAACTCTAATTATTGTGTTTGATTAGAACTCTGCAACGTTATCTTTACTGTATATATATACCTTTGTTTTCAATGAATAAATATATGAGTTTCCTACGTTCCATATATATTCAGCTTTCATCACCACATGTCGCACCTCTACGAACCTCGCGATAAGCTGCTTTCGTGTGAAAAGAAAAAAGATACGAAAAAATAGAAAAGAAAAATTCGTTACTTAATTCAATTGTGCTTCCGCTGGTTAGGTTTAATATAAAAACTATTGAGAAAGTTACAAGTATAACCGGTAGACAAGTCAAATTCCAAGAAAAAGTTTGGTCATATCAAATTATGTATCTAACAAAAAATAATTATAATTTTTTTATTTAATCATTGAATCCATTTAAATTTTGTTAGGAGATTCCACCGATTTTATTTTGTGAAGATTGGGTTAAGCGGCTAGCATCACATAAGGTTGGAAAGAGCTTAAAATTATTTCTAGAAGATATATTTTTTGTTAAATTTTTTATTTTCTTGTTTAATTAATGATTTTCAATTGGGATTTTGGATCTTGTTTTTATTTCTCATATCTATTTATGAACTCTGATTTTTGTTTCCTTAAAGATCAGCTTTAGACACAAACTTAGTGAGCTTTAATCATCATTCATCAGGCAGATATCAGATAATATAGTTTCAACAATAAAATAGAACGCTAGGGTTCCTTTTGACACTTTATTTTGAATTATTATTTTTTAATTTCTACTATAATTAGGTTCGGCTGCGTGAGTTAGATTCTTGTTAGAAACTTGGTATTATATATATATATATATATATATATATATATATATATATATATATGTAGAAACTTGGCAATATGTAGAAAGTAGGCCGGGAAATTAAGCTGCAATTTTTTGTACCCCATTATGCCCAAAAAAGGAGAAAAGATTGCAAATTCAAGGTCCAATTAAATGATTATTGGACGAATTTGCATAAATATTAAGTCCAAGGACATAATTAAATTTTTAATAGGCCAATTTGATTTAATCATGGGCCAAATTGATTTTTTAATTATGTTTAAGAATTAATTTGGGTCGAATTAGAGGATGTAATTAAGTGCAAGGACTTAATTATACTTTAAATGGGTCAAATTAATTTTATTTGGGGCTTAATTGGTAAAAAGTTAAGTTTGGGAGCCTAATTTAAGCTTAATTGAGAAGATTGGAATTTTAAGAGTGTCATAACCCAATTTTTGACCTTTTTATTTTTATTATTTAAAAAAATGATGAAAACAAATAAAAATAAAATAAATGAAGAATGAATTAAAATTTGGGTTAAGGCAACATGATTGGAAGATTAAAGATTTAATTAAACTCTTGACTAGTTTAATTAATTAAATCAAGGGCTTAATTGGAGAATTGATTTAATTAAAATTTAGATTATTTTAATTAATCAAATCAAGAGTTTAATTAAAGAATTAATGAGTTTGAGGACTTAATTAAACTTTGATTTAATTAATTAAAGGAATCAGGGGTGTAATTGAAAAAATACCAAAGTTTGGAGCTAATTCAAAGAAAAATTGCTAGAAAATTAAAGTCCAAGGACCAAATTGAATAGTCCAGAAACTCAGGACTGTTGTGTAAATGGTGCTATAACTCAGGGATTCAATTGAATTTAATCCAAGGGCATAATTAAAAATCAATTTTTATTGATTAAGGGACCCAATTGATACATTTCAAAACATCAAGGACCAATCTATAATCTACCATTTTCCATGCCAAACGACGCCGTTTTAGAATCCTTCTATTCATCATCCCTTCATTTTCGCACGGAGGCAGCCGATTCAACAGGAAATCTGCAGCAAATCGTGGACCGCAATCCCGTTCCTGGGGGGTAATGGTTGTGGAAGCTCTCTGGCCTTTTAAAAGGCAGAGATGAGCAACACCAGGGGGACCGAAAGGGGACGAAAAACCAGAAGTAAAACCCAGAACACAGGGGACGAAAACAGAGCAGAAACACAACCCAAAAACAGAGCCGAACAGAGACTAAAACCTGGGGAAACAGAGAGAGAGGGAGAGACTGGGAACAAATAAAAAAAACCAGAGACAGAGAGAACAAGAACATAGACACGCACAAGAACAAAGACGGAGAGAAACAGAATCAGGGGAAACAGAGAAACAAAGAACGATCAGAAAGAAAGAAAACGAAAAGGGAAATAGAAGGTTATGTCCAGCCAGCGCGCCTTCGCCATCACCATCGTCTTCGTCCCTTTCGTCTCCTGCACTGAGGTAAGCGCCGCTCCCTTTGCATTTTAATTCACTGCTACAGTAGCGGTGAATTGTAGGGTCTGTTTGGTATTGCGGTAACTGTTTTGGTTGTGTTTTGAAAAAAATTGTTTTATAAAAAGTACTTTTAGTTGAGGTTGGTTTGAAAAAATAGGTGTTTGGTTAAAACTGTGGTTAAAATTGAGGTTGAAGAAAAAGTAGTTTTAATGTGTTTGGTTAAGAATGCTTTTGAAATTTAAGTTATAAAAATAATTTTAAAAAATATATATTAATATTGATGGTTTTTAATTTAAATAATATGGATTTAACTATTGCTATTACATCATAAAATAAATCATACTTTATATAAAATATTTTTTATTATTCCATTAAATTATCTACAATTCCATCACGTATGAAATTGAGATTGCAGTCAAATTCTATAAAATGCAGCGTCATCAAGCGATCTCCGTCTAATTTATATAGTCATTAAATAATGTTTAACACTCGTTTTTTTGAATAAAACACAATTAAAAATAAAAAAAATATTTTCTTGGATCGAACCTGATTCAATGTATTTTTAACTTTGAACCGGACCGGTTCGACCGGATTAATTTTACTATTAATAGAAAAAAATGAGTGAATAGTGGAGCATGGCTCCACTGTTCATGTGAACAGTGGAGCCATGCTCCGCTGTTAGAAGAAAATGTCTTCGAACAGTGGAGCATTGCTCCACTGTTAGAAGAAAATGGATGAGCAGTGGAGCCATGCTCCATTGTTCATCCATTTTTCCATTTCAAGAAGCAGCCAAGAGCTGCTTCTAGGTACCTGCGGTGCAACCACAATTAATGGTGGGTCCACCATTAAAAAACTGTAGTAAAAATGTTAACAAACAG
Organism: Populus alba; assembly: GCF_005239225.2. Lineage (NCBI taxonomy): Eukaryota > Viridiplantae > Streptophyta > Magnoliopsida > Malpighiales > Salicaceae > Populus > Populus alba. The sequence continues at coordinate 4,097,788 of NC_133302.1, forward strand.
AAAAATTTGTGGCTGCGGGTGAACCTCACCCGCAGCCACAATACCAAACAACCACGTAATTCACTTGCTACTGTAGCAAGTGAATTGTAATTCATTGGACAGGCGTGCGTTTCCACCCAGCCGGGTCACTGGTCTAGACAAGTGACCCAACCGAGTCAGCTCAGCCCCAAAAAAAAAATAGAAAAATAGAAAAATAAAAAAGGTAGAAAAAATAATAAAAAATGTGTATGCATGAATAAAAATAATTTAAATTTATTGGTTTATTCACTGACGCCAGAGTCAGGAATAAAAATACCGGTTTAAATTTATATTATTTTTATTCGTTGTATTTTATTTTATTTAGCTAAAAATAAAAAAATATGTGCATGCGTAAAAATAAATTTATTTTTATTTATATATTCACTGACGCCAGATTCAGGAATAAAAATAATAATGTAAATTTATTTTATTTGGTTTAGTTTTTATTTAGCTACATAAAAAATAAAATAATGTGTATGCGTAAAAAATAAATTGATTTTTACTTGTCTGTTCACTGACGCTAGAGTTAGGAATATAATAAAATGATGATTTAAATTTATTTATTTTGATACCTACATAATATTTACCAATGCCAGAGTTGGAAATATCCGTAGTTGAATATTCACTGGCGCCAGAGTCAGGAATATTATAATCAAATTATCATAGCATAAACTAATAAACATTTAGCAATTTTAGATGAAACTAGCAATGCAGCCTGCCTCAGGCAAGACTTTTAAGGGGTGATAATATCTTTCCTTTTACGTAACCAGTCTCGGACCATAGAATCTCTGTTGACCAGTTAGGGTTCCTAGTAACCGTAATACTAGGTGACGACTCCTTAAATAAGAATATCCTTATTAAAGAACAGGATGCCAGAAATCCATTATTTCCAAAGATTTAATATATTTTTAAGGCCGCCGCAATGTTGGAAGGCGCAACAGGATAACCCAATTTTTTGATCTTTTTATTTAATTATTTTATTTTCTAAAAAAAAATTGACGAAAAACAAGTAAAAATAAAATAAATGAAGAATGAATTAAAATTTGGGTTAAGGGCAACATGATTAGAAGTTTAAATATTTTATTAAACTCTTGACTAGTTTAATTAATTAAATCAAAGGCTTAATTGGAGAATTGATTTAATTAAAATTTAGATTATTTTAATTAATCAAATCAAGAGTTTAATTGAAGAATTAATGAGTTTGAGGACTTAATTAAACTTTGATTTAATTAATTAAAGGAATTTCAAAGTTTGGAGTTGGTTCATGGAAAAATTGCTATAAAATTAAAGTACAAGGACCAAATTGAATAGTCCAGAAACTCAGGACTGTTGTGTAAATGGTGCTATAACTCAGGGATTCAATTGAATTTAATCCAAGGGCATAATTAAAAATCAATTATATAGGATTAAGATCTCAATTGTGAAGTTTAAAACGTCTAGGGACCAAAGTGAAAAAACACCTCAAGCACACAAACGGCGCCGTTTGGAAGACTGCGTTCGTCGTCCCTTCCGTTTCACACGGACCAGACCGATTCAACAGAGAAAAATCCGGCAGATTGAACAAGGAAAATCCAGCAACTCAAGGCCACTGCACCACCTCTTGCCCACGATCTCGTTCGTGGATTACCTAAGAGTCCTGCAAAGACAGGACTGGGAAGGAGGAGCTCTATAAGAGAGGAGAAACCATTAGGAGAAAAAGGGGGCAAAACCAGAGGGACGAAGGCAGAAATCAACCCAAAAAAAATACAGAGTCAAGAACAAAAAGGGAGGGATCAAATAACAGAGAAAAAACCCAGAAAACAGAGGAAGGGGAAACCAGGGGAAGCAGAGCCGGCAACCTGCAAGAAATAACCCAGAACAAGAGGTTTAACAGAGAACGAAACAGGGAAAGGAGAAGCCAGCACCGTCCTCTGTTCTTCATCATAAGGAATGAGGAGCCAGGGGAAAAACAAAAGATGAAACAGAACCAGAAGAGCAGAGGAAAAGCAGAAACAGAGAGGAGTAACACTGGCCAATCATCGTCTTCACCGCAGCACTTGAACCAGCAAAACAGAGGAAGAAGAGCAGGGGAAACAGGCCAAGAACCACATAAAAATGGAGGATGAATAGTGACCATAAAAAGAAGAACCACCCGAGAGAACCGGCTTCGTCTTCATCTTCAGGAGCAGCGTCTTCATCTTCAGGAGCAGCAGACCACAGGTAAGTCTGTTCTTCTCCCTTTTGCATTTTAATTCACTGCTACAGTAGCAGTGAATTATAATTCACTTGCTACTGTAGCAAGTGAATAATAGTAACACACGCCTGCCACCCAGCTGGGTCACTGGTTTAGACCAGTGACCCAACTGGGCTAACTGGGTCTAGCCCAGCCCATATGGGCTGAGCTGGACCCAGCCCCCCCAAAAAAAAAAAAGGTCAAAATAAAAAATAAAATAAATAAAATAAAATAAAAAATGCGTATGCGAGAATAAAAATAATGTAAATTTATTGGTTTATTCACTAACGCCAGAGTCAGGAATAAAAAATACCGGTTTTAAATTTATATTATTTTTTATTCGTTTATTCAATTTTTATTTAGTTAGAAAAATAAGAAATATGTGCATTCAAAAAAAATAAATTTATTATTATTTATTTATTCACTGACGCTAGAGTCGGGAATAAAAAATATTGATTTAATTTATTTTATAGCTATGTAATATTTATCAACGTCATAGTTGGAAATATTCGTAGTTAAATATTCACTGTTGCCAGAGTCAGGAATATTATAAGCAAATTTTCATAACATAAACTAATAAACATTTAGCAATTTAAAACAAAACTAGCAATGCAGCCTGCCTCAAGCAGGACGTTTAAGGTGTGATAATTTCTTCCCTTTTACATAACCAGTCCCAAACCATAGAATCTATGTTGATCAGTTAGGGTTCCTAGTGACCATAATACTAGGTGGCGACTCCTTAAACAAGATCATTCCTCATAAAAGAACAGGATGCCAGAAATCTGTTATGTCCAAAGATTTAAATAATTTTTAGGGTCGCCGGGATGTCGGGTGCGACAAAGAAATCAAATTTAATTTTTACCAAGTTAATTGGTTAAAATTAGGGGCCAAATTGGAAATAATTGAAAGTTTAAGGTCAATTAGGGGGCTCCATTGAACGAAATTGACAGATGGAGGACTGAAATGAAATTTGACCAAAAAATGAAAGCTGGTTCGATTGTCTACTTTGCAGCTGCATTTAGTGTACCTACCAGCCACCAAAGTTGACAAATCTTGCACGCAAATGATCCCTTGCAGTTTCTCTACATCTTAAAGTAAACATTTCAGCCTGAATGGCAGCGAGACGGCGCCGGCGCCGGCCTAAACATGCCAGCTTAGGTAGCAGTTTCTGCAGTTTTGACAGTGCACCATGCCTACTTTAAGCCAACGGTTGGGATGCTTCCCAACTGAATCAAGGGCTGAAATTTTTCCCCAATGTAGACAAGATTGCCCTCTTCCACTACCTATAAATAGATTTGGATTTGATGGCCTGAGAAAGGAGAAAATCGGGTCCAATGTAAGCCAAAAAACTAATTTTCCTCCCTCTCCCCACTGCAGATTTTATTTTTTTGCTTCTTCTTTCTTCCTCCGCCACAGGAAACCGATGCCATCAACATCTCTTCCTCCAGCTCCGCCTTGAGCAAACAGAACCACCACGTGTTGCCAAGACCACTGGCCAGCCACCACTGCGTCTGTAATAAGCCATCGTGAGCGTCTCTCTCCCCTCTGCAGATTTCTTCCTCTTCCAGCTACAGCCTCTCCAGCCAACTCAGGCAGCTAACTCCACCGTCGTTTCCACTGGCGGCTTCAGGTCGTCCTCCCTCGCCAGCCAGCCATCACCGCCACGCCAAGTGGTCTGCCACCCTTCCTGAACAGTGGACATGAATTATAATTCATGTCCACTGTTCATGCAGTGCACTATACTTTTTTTTTTTAAATCCAAAAACTTTCAAAACAATCATAAAAAAATGTGATTTTCTCGCATATTTTTCTACTAATATTGTATAATATCGGGTTGTATATTTATACTGTAAATTACAAATCCGGTATTAAAATACTGGTTTTCTCCAAAATATTTCAAAAACAAATTCAAAACGTTTTCAAAAAGAAAAAAATATTTTGTTGCATACGGCCAAATTCTAAAAATTTTCCAAGCATATTTTTCATAAATAAAAAAAAAACAAAACAAAAATTGCATCTTTTTCATATTAAAAAAATTCCAAAAATGGATATCGTAACTAGTTTATGACTATCCATTAGGATTTGGCCAACATGTCAAAAATCATTTTTTAGGATCTAGATGTAGACTTTAATATTTGTGGGTTGTAAATTTACACGATAAAGTACACCCTCAAGTATTAAAGATACAAGGTGTAGAAATGCGATGTTAAAATTCAGACTTTAAAACGGTTAGGAATTAACCCAGTAAAGTAGAGACTCTCTCATGAAGAGAGATTTGCCTTGAACCTTAGAAAAGACCAACCCGACTTAGAAAAAAAAAACAATCAAATAACAATGTAGCTTACCTTAGGTAGGGTGCACTGGGGGTGATGCGTCTTTCCCTTGCACAACCAATCCCTTACTCAGACTCTCGCAGACCATAGGTTCCTAGTGACCTCAGATCGAGTTATTTTTTTGGAGAATTGTGTTAGAAAGCCTCAGATCCATAATTTCCTTGGATAATTGTGATATTACATTAGAGAGATCATTGATCAGTCCCTTTCAATGAGACTTATACTATCGCACTAGAGAGATCAAGTTCAACCCTTTGAGAATTGTGTCATCACACTAGAAATGCCTCAAACCCATCCTTTTCTTGGAGAGTTGACGAGAGGCTTTTAGGTAATTTTTGTAATTTTTTAATTGTATTTGATTTATTTGAATATTTATTATGTTGTAATATGTACTGGGTGAATGTGAAAACATAACAAAAATGAATGTATGTTTGTTTTGTTTTTTTATGGATGTTTATTTTTTAGAACCACAAAGATAAATAAGAATTTAATATTTTCATTTGCTCACAGTTAAGAATTATGAACTTACACGTAAATTATATTTCTAATATCCGATGAAAAGATAAAATTTTTAAAACTTCTTTAACACATCAAAGCCATGGAGCAGCTTACCTCAGGTAGGGTACGTTATGGGTGTTAATACCTTCCCTAACCACAATCAGTTCCTTACTCGTGAATCTCTGACAAGACCAGTACATCCGGGTTTCCTAATAGCCCTCAATTAAATACTAGGTGGTGACTCCCAACGAATCAAATCAAGCAAAACAAGATGCAAAATCGCCAAGCCGATGCCGCGTGGTTGACGTTCGACAAATTTTATATTTAATTATTCTTTTACTTAGATTTGGATTATTCTTTGTTATGTTGGTTTTAACCTCTTTCTAAAGGGTAGGTGTGTTATTTTTTTATTAGATTATTTAACTAATAGCTAGAAGCTACATATTGAACAGAACTTTAAGTTTTTAACCTGCATAAGGCCCTTGTTTTCTTGCATACCGACAACATAGTAGTTGAACTAAATTAGTTTAGCTTGGCAGCTCTGTTTTGTGTGGAGGCAAACCTGCAAACTAAGGCTGTTGCTCTGTTCTTGTGGTTTTTTGGCCTCTTCTTCTTCTTCATTTGGTTCTTTCGCTACATCTGTGTGTTTTTGCAGATTTGTAACTCCTCATTCCCGTCATCTTTTGGCGTTTTAATACATTTCACTAGTTATATATATATAAAAAAAAAAACTAAACTAAACTAACCAAGATTGCTTAATCATTGTTCTAGCTTCTTGTAGGGATATAACTATTCATCCGGGGTTTGGCAATTTGAAGGATACGGCTACGTGCCCTATGGAACATCAGGCGTGTGCATTATGCAAGTTTTTGGAGCTAGTGCCCCTCGTCCTACAACCCTAATGGTTAGGGTTTACAATGGCTCGCTCATGTACTATAAAGGTCCGGTCTTGGTTCCAAACATCTATGACCAATGGTTTCGTCTAAATGTTGTTCATGATGTTGACTCGGCAAAGGTAAAGGTTTACATCAATGGCACCCTTAAAATAGAGGCAGATGGCCGTGGGGGCACATCTCATGCCTTCAAATGTGGTGTTTATGCCCAAAATAATGATTCCTATTATATGGAGTCTCGTTGGAAGGGGATCAAAGTATTGAAAAAATGTGATTGATTATTATGTATCCTTGATTTAATCATCATGGAACATGAATTATTGAAGACATTTCAACTACTTCACATTAAATATTATTTGCTCTCCTCATTTCAAAGATTTTAATCTTTGTCTCTGTAATAGACTTAATTAAATTAATTTTTGATCAATATATATATATATATATATATATATTATATATATATATATATATTATGCGCGCGCGCTCGAATCGGCAGTACTTTTAATTAATCCAATTGACTTAGTTAATTATATTATTTTGTTTTATTGAGGTCGACATATTTATAAACGAATTGCAGCAGCTATTAAGAGTCTCTTAACTAGAGCTTCTATTGCGAGCCCATCAGCTATTATCTATGACGACATTATAATAATTTATAGTTAACATGGGTATAATTAACAGTATTATTTGTGTTCATCCTGATAATATAAAAATAATCACAGTAGCCATTGATTTAAATTAATTTGGATGTTATCTAGACCTAATCTGTTTTTTTATGATTCCAATATATTATAGAAATTCATTCAGCTAAATACAAATATTAAAGATTTAGCAGTCATAATAGCATCCTCCATGCATTTGTCAAGGCAGGATATCTAAGTAGGCTATGACAGTCATGCAGGACATGTTGTGCCTTCAATTTGTATGGAGAGTCTCGGGGACATGTTAGAAGGCCTTGACAATGGAGAAGCAAAAAGCTTCTTAGGCTGTAAACAGAGGTTTTTGAGCATATCAGTACAGTAGAGAAGGGTCCAACAGTAATCTGAGACCAGCTTCTCTCCAAAACAGATATGCTCAGTGAAATCAATAGATCATAGATCAGAGTTAACAACAAACCAAAAACATAATTATGGAAGAGATGAGGAAACTGATGAATGTAAGGGTAAGAATATGTTATATTAATTTATCCAGATTTGAGAAGAGGAAGGAGGAGGAGGAGTAGATGAAGAGTCCAAAAAAGGGTAGTAAGGGTTTGGTTTTGAACAAGTCATTGATTATTAGTAGTGGTTCTTTCAAGATTAAAGGTTGTGTTTTTTAAATTTATTTCTTACCTACTTTATCTAAGTTAATTGCATGATAGATAGAAGTTCAGAAATGATCATCAACATCAACAGCATGATGATGATAATTTGATGTAACCGAGTTTTTGTAGATATTTAGTGTTTTGAGCAATTATACGGTGATTTACCTCAAATAAATTATATGAATGATCTAACAGATATTTTTATAGACCAATAAGATAAATCTAGCAAAATCATTTTAAAAACATTTTTAAGTAAAAAATTATTTTAAAAAAATATCAATACATCATAATCTCAAATACAAAAACTAATATTTATCATGATTGGAAGCTATTGAATAATTAATAAGAATAATTTAGGTTGGGAATTTGAAAATGAAAGGAAAGATAACATGCATGTTAGGTTAAGAGTCTGTTTGGTATTGTGGTTGCTTTTTTTGTGGTTGTGGTTTAAAAAAAGTAGTTTAATAAAAAAGTGCTTTTCGTGAGGTTCGTTTTAAAATTTAATGTGTTTGGTTTAAAACTACGGTTAAAATTGTGGTTGAAAAAAAATCAATTTCTTGTATTTGGTTAATATATTTTTTTGTATGAGGTCTGATTGTAAAATTACTTTTAAAAAATATATCTTTATATTTTATAAGAGATGCTATTTTACTTTATTATAAGAACAATCAACTATTTACCTCTTGTGTTGGGTGCACGCAATAATCTTGCCCTTGTCTTTTTAACTTAGACAGATTGGCATCAAAATTAATACAATTTTTGTTAATTAGCTCAAACTAATAATGCTACTAGAAAGGATAAAATTGCATCTTTTGAGGATATATAACGAGACCAAGGAAAAGCTCTCATGGCATACTTCCTTTTTCTCTTCAACATCTCAGTTATGGGCATCTGAAAGCTCCCAATCTGTTCCTTTTCGTGTTGCCCATTTGGTTCATTATTGCCTCTGTTTGAGACGAGAGAAGGGAACAGAGGGGAAGGAAAAATTTGGGAAATGGGAGTCTAGATCAATGGCAATAATTTGGTAACAGAGAGGAAGGGAGCAGAGGAGACTAGCTAACGGGAATTTGGTGCAGGTAGAAGCCTCGTTTGACAGAAGAAAGGACAGAAGAGGGGGTTGATAAAGTTTTGTGTTAATTACAGTGTCGGTGAGAGAGAGGAGAACACGGAAAAGCAATTGTAAATTGCTTTTCAAAAACTGAGGTCCAACCTCAATTTTTGAGTGGGACCCATATGAATAAAACTGTGGTTCAACTTGTCGCACCCCAAAAAAAAATCAATCAGCGCGCGGCATCGGCTGGCGACTTAAATCTCGTATGTTGCGTTCGTTGCTTGAATTGGTTCGTTGGAGTCGCCACCTAGTAATTTATTGAGGGCTACTAGGAAACCTGATGTACTGGTCTTGTTAGAGATTCGCGGGTACGGGACTGGTTGTGGTTAGGGAAGGTATTAGCACCCCTAACGCACCCTACCTGAGATAAGCTGCTTCGTGGCTTTGATGTGTTAAAGAAGTTTTAATAATTGTCTTTTCATCGGAAATTAGAAATATCACTTACGTATAAGTTAATAAATTCTTAACCGTGATCCGATCAAAATATTAAATTCTTCTTTAATATATTTGCAATTTTATCCTGAAAAAATAAAATAAATAAAATAACAAATTCATAAAAACAAATACAAAAACACACACATACACATACACTTTCACTATTTTTATTTTTGTTTCTTTTCTTTTTCTTTTTTTTTCTTTCTTTTTACATCCATATTTACAAAATACAAATTACAAAAACTAAAAACTAAACAAATATTACATTAAACCCTTTGGAAATTACAAAATGGTCCCTAAACAATCCATAACAGTACTGGGAAAACCCTTCAGGAACAGTTCTGGGCTGCTGAACAGTAGCGGCACGTGGACCCCACGCACCACCGCCACTGGCGGCGCGTGGGTTCACGCGCGCGCCGCTGGAAAACCGAAAAATCAGGGGCGCCTGGGGCGGCTTCCTCCCCTCTTCGTTCTTCTGCCGGCGGTGACCTGAAAAGAAAAATCAAAGCACAAAAGCCAGTTGATTTTAGTTATTTTTCCACCACTGTTTTCGGATCTGCTTCTCCTCTCTTTTCTTTAAATCTGCCGAATCTGAAGCTGGATGCTACACGGACCGCCGATGACAGTTCAGGCATGTGGATGTCAGGATCGGCAACTTCCATCTTCCTCCTTCATTTCTACACCGGCGGTGTCGTCCACCGCTGCAACTGTTGGAGATCGGCGCGCGCCTTTCAAGTCTCGGTTTTCTGCTCCCTTCTACTGTCCTTCGGTTGGTTCTCCTTCTGTCATGGCCGATCTGGTGGCTGGGAGTGTTTCTTCTTTCCTCCGCTTCAGGTGGCTGGCGTGAAGAGGAACAACCGAAAAGGGGCGCCGCTGCTGCTGGAAGAAGGAGGTGGGTCTGCGGAGAAGATGGAAATCGTGGCCGAGAGAGAGAGGTCAGTCCGATGCTCTCCGGTTGTTTTAGCAAAGCCAAGGGAAAAAATAAGTGGTCGGCTGGTGGTTTGTGAGAAGGAGAAAAATGGGGGAAGAGGGCAGCTGCAGTCGGCTGCGGTGGAGGGGACGACGGCGGCGTGGTGAGGCTGTTTTGAGAAGAAGAAAATCTCAACCGGGGAAGGGGCTACCGGTGTGGAGGCCAGGATTTTGTGGGGGAAAAGAAGGAAAAGCTGGAACCGGCCGGGAGAGAGGATAAGAAAAAAAGAGAATGGCCGGGAACCGTGTCAGGTGAGGGGCTGCTGTTTGGCTTGTGTTTGTGGCCGGCGGCTATAGAAAAATTTCAAACCGGGGGGCGGCTTGTCTTGAAAAAAAAGGTTTAGGGTTAGGTTTCGTATTTTTTCTAAAGTTGTCAAAATTGCCCCCCCTCTTAAATGTGTTGAGGAAACCAGTATTTATAGGCAAAATGTGCTAGGTTTTTCAACTTGGTCCCTCAACTTCTTTCTTTTTTTGTAAATTTTGATTTTTTCTTATTTTTTGTATTTTTTGAAAAATGAGCAATATCAACGTCGACTCAAATGTGGAAAATCAATGATTTAAAAAATGACGCGTGAAAAGTCGAACGCGTTTGAAAATCTTTTAACAATTTAAATTCTTTTTTAGACGACGTTGAAAATGCTAAAATGACGAAAAATATTAAAAAAACATATTTTTGGATTTTCATTGTTTTTCTCTATTTTTGGATTTTTTAAAAATATATCAAAAAACATGGGTCAAAAATTGGGTAGCAACAGATGCCCCCTCTTTACAATGCTTACGAAGCAAAACTCCTCAAATTTTGCATAGTAAGCTTTGTAAAGAAAACAAAAGGAAAATGATTTCATTATCTTGGGCGACCTGCCCACACACTCACACTGATCTATTTTCACGGGCGACCTGCCCACACATACTCACCCTAGTCTATTTTCACGGGCGACCGACCCACACTCTCCCAATAGTCTATTTTCACGGGCGACCTGCCCACACATTGGGTTTACCTGAGATCCCATCTGGCGACCTCATTCAACTGGAACGAAATATGTGTAACTCGGTCAACCTGAAATCCCATCTGGCGATTCCCTTTAACCAAAGCTACATGAGATCCCATCTGGCGACCTCATTCTGCTGGAACGAAATATGTGTAACTCGGTTAACCTGAAATCCCATCTGGCGATTCCTTTTAACCAAAGCTACATGAGATCCCATCTGGCGACCTCATTCAACTGGAACGAAAATATGTGTAACTCGGTCAACCTGAAATCCCATCTGGCGATTCCCTTTAACCAAAGCTACATGAGATCCCATCTGGCGACCTCATTCTGGAACGAAATATGCGTAACTCGGTTAACCTGAAATCCCATCTGGCGATTCCCTTTAACCAAAGCTACATGAGATCCCATCTGGCGACCTCATTCTGGTCTCATTGTACGGGTGACTAACCCTAGTGCTGGTCTCATTGTACGGGTGACGAACCCTGGTGCTGCTGGTCTCATTGTACGGGTGACGAACCCTGCTGCTGGTCTCATTGTACGGGTGACGAACCCTAGAAAAAAAGCTGGTCTCATTGTACGGGTGACGAACCCTATGTTGGTCTCATTGTACGGGTGACGAACCCTAGAAAAATGCTGGTCTCATTGTACGGGTGACTAACCCTGGTGCTGGTCTCATTGTACGGGTGACGAACCCTAGAAAAAAAGCTGGTCTCATTGTACGGGTGACGAACCCTATGTTGGTCTCATTGTACGGGTGACGAACCCTAGAAAAATGCTTGGTCTCATTTGTACGGGTGACTAACCCTGGAAAAAATGCTGGTCTCATTGTATGGGTGACCGACCCAAAAATGGAAAAAAATGTGAAGAAGTGTGGTCTCATTGTAATGGGTGACCCTACCCACGTGGAAAGAATATGAAAAGGTGGTCTCGTTGTGATGGGCGACCTACCCAAATACAAAGAATGTGATGTGCGGTCTCATTATAATGGGTGACCTACCCAAATGGAAAAAATATGATGAAGTGTGGTCTCATTGTAATGGGTGACCTACCCAGATGGAAAAAATATGATGAAGTGCGGTCTCATTGTCATGGGTGACCTACCCGAAAATGGAAAAAATATGAAGTGGGGTCTCATTGTAATGGGTGACCTACCCAGATGGAAAAAATATGATGAACGGTCTCGTTGTGATGGGTGACCTACCCAAAAATGGAAAAAATATGAAATGTGGTCTCATTGTAATGGGTGACCAACCCAGATGGAAAAGATATGATGAACGGTCTCGTTATGATGGGCGACCTACCCAGATGGGAAAAAAATGTGATATGACAAGTGTGAAAAATAGGACTTACCTGGTGAAGTTCTGAAGGGATGACAGAAGAAAGGGCTGGAAAACTTGGTGCTTCCTGATAATTCCCGATCATAGGATTTGAAAACTCGGTGTTTCCTGACTGCGAGGGTTGAAAACTCGAGGCTTCCCGATTGCAAGGTTGATCTTGTCATTTCTTTGGGATTTTCCTAATGTTAGGGTTCATCCCATTGTCCTTTTATTCCATGATCGAAACCGATTCTTTATTATCACCACCACCACCATGCTTCTTTCTTTTTCCAATATCTTGCTGGACCTCCTTAAGGATTTTCCTGTAACAATTCAAAAATATGTGCAATTTTTTTTTTTTTTTTTTTTTGTTTTTTTGTTTTTTTTTTTTTTTTTTTAGGTTAGATGACATGCATGCATCCTTACCTGTTTTGAAATATAGGTCCCCCCCTCTTTGATGCTCCATCGTCATAGGGTGCCTTTGTTTTTCATTCCAAAGCTTTCCTTGCTCTTTCGATGCATTGACTCATTCATTGTGCAAGCCATCCACTCAGCTGTAAATGTAGTGGCCCAACCTGGGCTGTCTTCGACAATTACTGCTTGCATCGTTTCATCAAGCTTGACCCTGCCCCCAAGTGTGGTACTGCTTGATTCATCATGAAGATTTTCTCCTGGCTTCTTCTGAGAATTATCCTCTGATTGATTGTGTGCATCATGCCAATACCCCATCACAATTGTTAATCAGTCATGAACTTGCCTCTATTTGAAACAGTACTCTTTAAGTACATGTTATCATCAGCCTTCTTGGAACTCATTCAGTCATCCAATCATGCATCTCATAGCTTGCAGTACAAAGGCTCATGGTTGTATGCTCAGTGCTCTTTCTCATAGACTCCTTTCAACTCTTCTAATCAGATTGTGAAAAGAAATGCCTCGGCCTCATCAATGATGCTACTTCTATCACCCATTACTCATGCGGTGAAGTGCTCATCTAGCTTCAAAACAAATTGTCCCACACAGTCAGTCTTCGGGGTGGGTGCCTTTCTGACATTCATTCAATGCAGTTGTGTGGTAATGTCTGTCGATAACCATGTTTCAAAGGATGACAATATAAGATTGTCCTTCAAGTGCATCATTGTTCCACAGTCAGTCTTGGTGGTGTGCATATGTTCGATGTTCATTCAAAATGCACTCACCCGATAACATCTGTCAGGAGTCATAGCCATGTTTCAGAGGGTGACCAAGATGGAGATATGAAAATATCCTTCAAGTGCAGCGTTGCTCATCAATTGCTGCTGAAGTTCACTGAATCATGGATTGTCTTTGAGCAACATTGCCCCAGCAATGATATGAATGCTCGTTCATCAGTTTATACGCAATGATGTTTTCCTTTGTCATTGTCAGATGATAATCATAACTTTCCGGGACTTTGATGACTCATCATCTGATTCTTTCTTTGCCCCCAGCTGATCTGGATACTGTTTGTTTCCCTTCTTAAGGTCCACTGTATTGCCCCCAGCTGCTCAAACTTTTTCAAGGAGTGTCGAGGACTTCAATGTCATTTCTATCAACGATTTTTGCATACTCAATCAATGTTCTTTCTGTGTTTGATAATCTTCCTTGTTCTGGAATCAACTCTCATATTTCAAAAATCATGTCTATTCAAAGTCTAGTTTGTTGAAATGAAATCAGAGATGTCCTTTTTTGGAAATCTTTTGAAAATCAAGCTTTTTGATCAAAGACCCCAACACACGTTATTCGAAATACACAGTCCTTTGATTGTCTTGTATTTTGAAAACAGAAATCGACCCGTTGTAGGATTAAAATGGCTTTTTCCATGGTTCTTTGTATCAATTTGAATCCTTGATATTGGGTATATCATTTGATGGTCTGTGATGAGGTGACATTTTTATGAATTTCAAAAACAAGATGCTCAGGCTTTATTAAGAAAAGTTGTTTCTTTTCTTAGCATTTATTTTATCAGCATGCATAATAACTAGTAGCTTAATTTATGAAGTCACGACTCTTATAGAAAAACTCTTCAAGTTTTGAGAGCGCCATTTATCGGTTCAAATTTCTTGCTTGATTAAAAAGGGCTTTTAAAAGCACGTAATGCAGGCTATGGTTCATGGTTATGAAAGAAAGGCATTTCACAGGCTCAAATGGTGTTTGAGGGTTTCAAAGACCTAGGATCAACATCAATTATCCATCAACTCTTTTATATTGTTGTCTTTTTATAGAGGAAACGACATATAACCTTGTTAACCTCAAAGTTCAGACTTTTCTTAACATAAGTTATAATGCAAATCCACCTTTCCTTGATGAATAACCAACCTTAATCATCTGATAACATCAAAAGCTTTATAATGGACACCAAAAGTCACGTTTATAGCTTAGTCTTTTCTGGTATTGACTTTTGTTGTGCATTTCCTTGATTGAAATTTCTTTTGCTCTTCATAGACTTGATAGGCGTTCTCCTTCCTTTATCTTTGACTTGTATTTAAGTGAGGGCAATTTCAACTTCCTTTTTTTCATTCTTTTTTTTTTCATAGCCTTCCTCAAAATTTTCTTATATGCCCCCAGTCTATGTGTTTTCTTTTAGCTCTCTCTCAATCATTGGACCTTTGTTCTAAAGCCTTCCCCTTTATCCATTAATTATATCAATGTCTCCAAAATATCTCTCATTTGCCCCCAGTATGGGGTGTGATCCTAGTCAGGGTTTCTTTTTTTGAAAGAAAATATTTTTACCAGGCTCAAAATGGGACTGCAAGGGATATAATCTTTAGAAAGTGAAGGGATATCAAAAGATGGCCTTTTCTCATTTCAAGCAAAGTCGGTTAAAACCGATAAATTTTGACCTCATCCAGTGTAATGATTGGGACTTGTAAGAATCATGATTCACGAGTCCATAACTACCGAATCCACTACATGTCATTATGCATACTGTTAAAACTTAGCTATATGATGTGTGGTTCAGTTTCAGGAGGTATGAGTTCAAAATTGTTTGGTCACCTCATGTCATTTTCAAGCATAGAGTCATTTCTGTAATCAAAACACTTTTAATCTTCCGGATTGATTAACCTTTATTGCATGTTGGAGTTTGATCAAAATATTTTGTCAGAATAAAATGTTAAACATCTGTTGATTTCAAAACAACAAAGAGACAAAAGCAAGGCATGTTTCGTTGAAGGATGAGATGTGATCCCAAAACAAAATGCAGAATTCCATAACAATATGATTGATTGTTCATCACCATTCTCGAATCAGCTTTTCTAGCAATATCTGTGTTTAGCAAAGCATTTTCGATCACATGTGATCCTGAAGTTGTTCGGGGGGACAATATAGCCAATGACACCCTCTCTTGCTCACTAACTTTCAGACTCAATTCTTGCAATTCTTGAAACTGTTCACTTGAAATGGTTGAGGACCCCACCATGACATCACATCTCTTATCTGGATTATACCACTGAGAAATTGGTGGTTGCATGGGAATTTGTCGGAGTCAAGCAAAATTCTGGAATCTTGCGGATGCTGGTCGACAACTTAAACGGCGGAGGATGTCCCATCTTGGCAAAGATATTTGGGCAATTGATGCTGCCGTGAGACCTGGCTATACCACATAATTAAGGGTTCACACCGTCAAAGTCATCTCCATGATTTACCTCTCCTCATTGTTCTAGAATCCATGGCAGATCCTTCAATCTTTCTCTCTTCATAGCTTGTTCAATTCTTGGGCAAATCCTCATAACATTATTTCAATCTTCCAATGTTGCTAGGGTTGGTTGAGGATTGTTAGAAAACTTTCTAACAGCTTGGTAATCTTGGCAGCGCCCAGAAACTTGTAGTATCGCCACTACCGACGTGTGGAATCACACATTGTCTCTATTGGAAGAGCACCTGATGAATCCAAAACTCCTTTGTCCCCTCTTCGATTTCTCACTGACAGTGCAGCAAACAAACACCTATAGAGGAAGTCCTGCTCTGTTGAAGTTTCAGTATTCTTCATGTTTTTTCAGTCTAGGCATGTCTTTTCTCTCTACTTTTGCGTTTTAATACTGACACTGTTGGAGGAACATCATAGATGACCTGAAACTACTGTATTCCTTCTTGGATTTCCCACTTGCGGATCCACAAACAGATTCCTGCCGAGAGAGCTCTGCTACGTTGAAGTTTGATGCCTGCTCATATTTTTCAAACCAAGTCTGGCTCTTCAACCTGCTATAGTTTCTTCGTACTGAAACTGAGGAGAGAAATATTTGTAGTATATGCAATTAGTAAATCCCCTCTTGCACTCTCAACTTGCAGCATCATAAACAGATTTTTGTAGAAAGAGCTCTGTCATGTTGAAGTTCAATGTTCAGTCATGGTTTTTCAGACCATCTTGTGCTGCTGAACTGCAATTGAGCTCGTAATCGGGGTAACTTCAAAGCAGATTAATGCACCATGTATAGGAGACCGGCAATTGTTGGGTTCCATTAGATGATGTGGAGGCGATGAACCTTTAACAATGCAACTGGATAAGAACCAGAGTTGTCATTAGTTGATGACTGAAGGCGTTGTTGCTTTTGTTCATGACGAAAAAAAGGAGAGATACAGCTTCAATTAGATGTGAACAAGCAGGGTTCCCACAGAAGACCGTGCAGATATTCTCTTTCCATTTGATGGTCAACACTTGTTCGAGCAGATCTGAGTCCAGCTACGTCACATTTAATGCTCTCAACCTTAATCTGATAATGAGCCTATATCTGACTCCTTTGTTCACTTCCATTATCTTTCTTCAATCTCGTGCAGCACAACTTGTACAGGGGACCTACGTTTCGACCCGGTTCATGTATGATAAATGTATGAATATGTAATCTATATGATGAACTCACCCTTCGAGAGGTGACAATATGGTCGTAACTCTTGTATGATGGACAAGAATCGTGATTTTTGCCCAAACTCTACAATGAAAATTTTCGGAGCAACGGCCAACGTGTCACCCACAAGTCCTGAGGTCAAGATGCTTCAAGAAGGGTTTGCCCTTATGCAAAAAACGATGGCACATACAACCTAAGGACAGGTTCTATTCATTATGTGAACATGGGTAGGTTTTCTATCTGGTCTCAAAAGGGTCTCATATCTGCCCAGTGACGTTCTTCGTAAAGACAGTATGGGGGCGTTGCAAAGAATGGTTAAGGCACGTATACCCACCATTACCAAGCAAGCACTCAGATATGAGTTGGGTGTTTCACGCATCTGTACCCTGACCAATAGTCTTAGGGCAGATCGCTAGTTCCCCACCTAACCTAGAAGCTTGTGTGTGCTTTTAAAATAAATACAGGTGATGCATGAGACAATTCTATAAAATGCATGGAAATAAATATTAACAAAAAAAGATAAAAATGCAAAAACTTAAACACATCAAATATACAAAGCTTAGTCCAATAATGTCAGAAACAGTACCTTCCCCAGTGGAGTCGCCATTCTGTCGCACCCCAAAAAAAAATCAATCAGCGCGCGGCATCGGCTGGCGACTTAAATCTCGTATGTTGCGTTCGTTGCTTGAATTGGTTCGTTGGAGTCGCCACCTAGTAATTTATTGAGGGCTACTAGGAAACCTGATGTACTGGTCTTGTTAGAGATTCGCGGGTACGGGACTGGTTGTGGTTAGGGAAGGTATTAGCACCCCTAACGCACCCTACCTGAGATAAGCTGCTTCGTGGCTTTGATGTGTTAAAGAAGTTTTAATAATTGTCTTTTCATCGGAAATTAGAAATATCACTTACGTATAAGTTAATAAATTCTTAACCGTGATCCGATCAAAATATTAAATTCTTCTTTAATATATTTGCAATTTTATCCTGAAAAAAAATAAAATAAATAAAATAACAAATTCATAAAACAAATACAAAAACACACACATACACATACACTTTCACTATTTTTATTTTTGTTTCTTTTCTTTTTCTTTTCTTTTCTTTTCTTTTACATCCATATTTACAAAATACAAATTACAAAAACTAAAAACTAAACAAATATTACATTAAACCCTTTGGAAATTACAAAATGGTCCCTAAACAATCCATAACAGTACTGGGAAACCCTTCAGGAACAGTTCTGGGCTGCTGAACAGTAGCGGCACGTGGACCCCACGCACCACCGCCACTGGCGGCGCGTGGGTTCACGCGCCGCCGCTGGAAAACCGAAAAATCAGGGGCGCCTGGGGCGGCTTCCTCCCCTCTTCGTTCTTCTGCCGGCGGTGACCTGAAAAGAAAAATCAAAGCACAAAAGCCAGTTGATTTTAGTTATTTTTCCACCACTGTTTTCGGATCTGCTTCTCCTCTCTTTTCTTTAAATCTGCCGAATCTGAAGCTGGATGCTACACGGACCGCCGATGACAGTTCAGGCATGTGGATGTCAGGATCGGCAACTTCCATCTTCCTCCTTCATTTCTACACCGGCGGTGTCGTCCACCGCTGCAACTGTTGGGAGATCGGCGCGCCTTTCAAGTCTCGGTTTTCTGCTCCCTTCTACTGTCCTTCGGTTGGTTCTCCTTCTGTCATGGCCGATCTGGTGGCTGGGAGTGTTTCTTCTTCTCCTCCGCTTCAGGTGGCTGGCGGTGAAGAGGAACAACCGAAAAGGGGGCGCCGCTGCTGCTGGAAGAAGGAGGTGGGTCTGCGGAGAAGATGGAAATCGTGGCCGAGAGAGAGAGGTCAGTCCGATGCTCTCCGGTTTGTTTTAGCAAAGCCAAGGGAAAAAATAAGTGGTCGGCTGGTGGTTTGTGAGAAGGAGAAAAATGGGGAAGAGGGCAGCTGCAGTCGGCTGCGGTGGAGGGGACGACGGCGGCGTGGTGAGGCTGTTTTGAGAAGAAGAAAATCTCAACCGGGGAAGGGGCTACGGTGTGGAGGCCAGGATTTTGTGGGGGAAAAGAAGGAAAAGCTGGAACCGGCCGGGAGAGAGGATAAGAAAAAAACGAGAATGGCCGGGGAACCGTGTCAGGTGAGGGGCTGCTGTTTGGCTTGTGTTTGTGGCCGGCGGCTATAGAAAAATTCAAACCGGGGGGCGGCTTGTCTTGAAAAAAAAGGTTTAGGGTTAGGTTTCGTATTTTTTCTAAAGTTGTCAAAATTGCCCCCCCTCTTAAATGTGTTGAGGAAACCAGTATTTATAGGCAAAATGTTGCTAGGTTTTTCAACTTGGTCCCTCAACTTCTTTCTTTTTTGTAAATTTTGATTTTTCTTATTTTTTGTATTTTTTGAAAATGAGCAATATCAACGTCGACTCAAATGTGGAAAATCAATGATTTAAAAATGACGCGTGAAAAGTCGAACGCGTTTGAAAATCTTTTAACAATTTAAATTCTTTTTTAGACGACGTTGAAAATGCTAAAATGACGAAAATATATTAAAAAAACATATTTTTTGGATTTTCATTGTTTTTCTCTATTTTTGGATTTTTTAAAAATATATCAAAAACATGGGTCAAAAATTGGGTAGCAACACAACTTAACCAAACATTTCAATATTGCTTTTACTTTCATCCGCAGCCGCAACCGCAATGCCAAACGGCCACTAAACTTGAATTGGGGTAAATCTCATGTCACAGAATAAATAGGTTGACTCGGGTCAGCTAATATTTTTTATTATAAAAAAATAAAAAAATATCATTTTTAAAATAACATGAAAAAAGATCATTAAGTTTTGACTATCTTTTCAAACTGGTTGTGTCTTTGATTAATTCAAATTTTTGATCAAATCATATTAGATTAATATATTTTTTTTAATTGAAATTCAGCTAATTTTAGACCCTAAATCACCTATCAACTTGTGAAATTAGACTTTAAAACAATGATTATGAGATTACCGGTCAATTTGATTCCAACTAGACAAAAACACCAATCCAAAACATATATTTTTTGAAAACTTTTTAATTTGTTTTTTGTTTTTTTTGGTATCTTATAACCGTTATAATTTTTTTGTTAATATTTTATGAGCCTTTTCAAATCAAATATAAGCCCAATCTCCCACACACTATTGGAAAGATGCAAGCCTCTTTACTTTCAGATCCTGAAGGCCCAATCCTGGCCCATCTCATGATTCTTCTCATCGGATCTCAACCACATATCTGAAATCTTCCATCCATAATCTAACGGCTATAAATCTACTCCCACCCCCAATATAAACCCCTCCACACCCTATCTCTCTCACCTTTCTCATTCAAGAACTCAAAATCCCCGCCAAAACTAACTGAAGATCCCAACTACCTTAACAGAATTCTCTCTCAAAGAACTCCCTCTCTCTCTCTAGACAATGGGACCCCAGAACATGATGATCAACAAATCAACGGCCAAGATTCTCCTCCATCTCCTCCTCCTCTCTCTCCTCCACCAAATTACCACCGCTTCACTCACCGACCAAGAACTTGACTTTGCCCTCTCATCACTCCGATCATACGGCTACACGCTTTTCCCCAACGCCATCTCCACATCCGATCTCCGCCTCCAACTCCTCAACCAATCAAGTAATGCTACGTCAACTTCAACCTTCACTCTCTTCTGTCCGCCTGACTCCCTTCTCTTCTCTGTTGACCTCGCCTCCACTGCTCCTCACTATACGAAATCCCTCTTCCTCCACGTGTCTCCCTCTCGCCTCTCCACGTCAGACTTGAGAAACCTAACCGCCGCCTCTGGTGGTACCTACATTGATTCATTGGTGCCGAACCACCGTCTCTTGATTACTAACACTCTGGCTCAGCTAAACGGTACCGTTGATGGGTCCATATTGGTCAATCGGGTTCGGGTTTCAGTTCCGGATCTTTTTCTTGGGTCTGGCATTGCTGTTCATGGACTGGACGGGATTCTTGTTGCTGGATTCGAGGATAAAGTCGAAGACACGTCGTTTGAGGCTGCGACGTGGTCTCCTGAGAACGCGATTGGGCCTGCGGATCTGAATTCTTCGCTGGCTGGCAGGTTTCCAGCGAGGAGGAGGAAAGGAAGGAACCATAGGCAGAACGGCAGGAACGGTGGCATTAGAAGGAATAATCACCGAGGGCGGAGAATTAACGGTGGCCGTCGTCATCGTGGTGGTAGAAATGTCAGCGGCGGCACTCGTGGTGATGGTGTTACGCATGGTGCATTTGCAATGTATAACCATCGACTTTAGTTTTCTGTTGTTTTTTTTTTAAGGATCTGTTTGGATGTTGAGGGAATGATCGATTTTTCTTTTTAATGTTCTTGTGAATAGCCAAACAGAGCATATTTTCTTTTCTTTTCTTTTCTTTCTTTGTAATTAGGGCCTGTTTGGATGCTGAGAAATTGGATGGAATTGTTTTCTTGGAATGTTTTTCTTAGGAACCAAACAGTTTATGATTGTGAAAATTAGTAGGAAATGTTGGCCATTCAGATTGTGTCATTAGATAAACAAAGAGAGCTTAATATTTTTTTTATAAAAGAATTGAGGAAAAAGAAAAGTTGAAGCAGACTTTTATTCGTTTTTTTAAAAAAAATTAATAATTACTAGCATGTGTTGGACTAGTTTGAAAATTATAGATATGATATGATAGTGGAATAATATAAAACTATAAATGTCAAAATAAATTGTATGAACTTGTAGTTCAGTAAAATTCTTTATTATAAATATTAAAACAATTTTATTTTTGAAAATTGATTGAGTCTCACTTAAAACTATATTGAAACCTTGATTAAAAAATAAGTTATGGTTTGTAACTTTTTTTAAATCTATTATTTTTTGTGAACTGCAACAAAAATTATCAAAGTATTTGAAAATACAATAACTTTTACGGTTGTGGTTTGATAAAATAGATTTAAGAAAAATATTTTTAGTTGTTTTTTTAAATAGGTTTAAAAAATTTATTTAGCTAAAATTGTTATAAGATAGATTTTTACATGTAAAGTAAATTAAATGTAGTTCTCCATGCATGAAAAACATGTTATTTTAGTTTTTATAAAAACCAAGATTTGAAATGCAATTGTATATTATAATGTAGATTTTTGCATACAAAATAAATAAAAAATATATTAATTTAGCTTCTACAAAACTAAAATTTAAAACACAATTATATATAAAATCCTGTAAAAAATTAGAAGCTATTTGATTGTCCAAATAGTTTTTTTCTTCTACAATTAGATAAAAAAATATAAACTACCATATTATCTAACAATGATTAAATTTCCCATGTTATAACAATTCTAAAATCCTAGATTGGTTAATTGTCGTCGACTTAGGCAACCTATAAACATTAGGTATCGCTTATCTCCTCAAAAAAGCCTTTTTAAAGATAAAACTCTCCATAGAATTGTGAGCCCAAATGTAAGACAATATATAATGGATTTGAGTCGTCATTATCAATATACATGGGGAATGTTCCCCATTCTTGGGTGTTGAATTAATATTGTTTCTTTCTTCTTGTTTTTTCTTGAATTATTGTATGAAATAGGGCTTGATAATATCATGCATCCTTATAGAAAGCCATGGTGTTGCCCCGTTTTACCGTATGAAAGCTCAAAGCAAAATCTATGGAACAAGGGGCCACGCAAGAGCTATGTGTGAGTAAAAAAATTAAAAAACCGAGAAAACCGAGAAAAAAATAACTGAAAAAATTGAATTGAGAAAAAAAAACCGATTAAACAGATTAAAATTTTGAAAAAAACCGATCGGTTTGGTTCGGTATCGGTTTTTGGCTTATAAAACCAAACCGAACCAAAAAAATAACAAAAAAAAACTGAGCCAAACAGAAAAAAACCGAGTCAAAACCAGAAAAAACCGACCCTAACCCGGTTTTTTCCTAAAAAAACTGAACCGAAACCGGCCGATTTGAACCGGTTTCGATTTGGTTTCAGTTTTTTTTAAAAAAAAATTTAATTTTATTATTTTTTTAATAAAAACCGAACCAAATTGAATTTAGTCACCCTAGCAAGAGCCAAGTGGTGGACCAGTACAGCTGCCAATCTGTGTCTTATTGGCGAAACGATGAGGGAGGGGCAAGACTTGACTTCACCACAATATTTTGTGGTGGTGAAACGAGCTGAGCAGGGAATATTCTAGTGGGTTGCGTTCAAGACCAACAAGTCTTTTTAAAATAATTAATTTTTTTAAATTAATATTTTTTTTAAGTATTTTTATATTATTTTAATGTCCTAATAATATAAATTAATATATTTTTAATTAAAAATATATTTTAAAAAATAATTATTATCACAACTTTCAACGTGCTAAAAAACACAAACACAGCTATTAGATGCTTGTCGGCAGAGGTTCTTGCTAAAGCCTTCATGATTTCAGTGGGAAGATGCTAAGAGGATCAGGTTTGGAAGGGACGTTACACCTTTGACTAGCCCAAGGTGTCGGGCCGGCTCAGATTGTATGTCTGTGCATGAGTTCTGTACGCAAAGAAGTGGAATATGTGTGTTCTAAACCTTAATGCATAAATGTTTTAGTTTGTCAAGAATTTATTTGGAAAAATTATTTTATGAGACAATAAAGTGCAGAGAGACAATGATGAAGGAAAATTTCTCAAGGAAAAGGAAATATGGGAAACTAAATCGGTGGTAGAGTTTGTAAAGGCAGAGATCATAGAAATTATATTTTTCTTGGGGAGATCAGAAAGAGGAAAAATAAATTAAAATTGAAAATTTTCAATTAAAATCAATAGAATTAACAAGAGAAATTTTATTTTTGAGGAGGTGAAGGAAGAGATTGACGTTTTGGGTGTTAGAAGATATTAGCGTATAGTTAGTAATAAATCATGCAATAAGCAGATGAAAATTGAGTATTTCCTTGATCATCAATAGCAAGCAAATAAAGTTGCTTGACATTATAATTTATAACTTTTTTTTTTCAAATGGCAATTATAAGAGTTGCATAATATTAGAATTTAGTGATAATTAAACAAAGACAATTGAAATTTAAGAAGTTGGTGTTAAAGAATCATCTCAATTCAATAACTTAAACTGTTAGATAAGGTTCTGATATATGATTTATATTATTTTCTAACACACCCCTTCAAGTGAAAGCCTTTTGGGCTTAAAACTTGCACATACCCATATTATCTTGTGTTTAATTTTTTTTATCAAATAAATAAAAATGATGAGATTCAAACTTGTAACTGCTTGGTTATCATGACTTTGATATCATGTCAAAGAACCATCTTAACCTAATAGTTTAAACTGTTAAATGAAATTTCAAGATATGATTTATATTATTATCTAATAACTGTTCATGATATCTTTTTAAATGTTTGGTTTAAAGGAGGGTGTTAGAATAAAAACAAGTTCGTATTAATCTTTAATCCTCATGGCATAAGGATTTGATCTCACATGTGGAGTTGATTTCCTACTTGACATGATAGGACTTGTTATTTGTCCTTGTTAAAGTTGATTTTTTTAATGATCTAGGATTTGTTATTAATTTATTGATTAGAGATTTTATAAATATAAGGTTTAATCTTGTTTTAGATGTGGCTGCTAGTTTTTTTAAAAATATATATTAGTGTCATGTGTGGTTTATAAAAAATTGTGTTATGTGAAAGCTGAGCTGCATCGATCTTAATTAGATTTTAAGTGAATAAATGGTTCTTGAATAATAAAAATAAATTCTTGTGATTTTTTTTGAATATTTTTTTTTAGATTAATATGGGTGTTCGGGTTAATTTATGTGTATCTGGACTAATTTCACGGGTCTTAAAGTTAATGATCATGTAAGTTTTTAGTGATCTTAAAATTTATGAGATTCAAATTAGTGATTTTTAAAAAGTAAACTCAAAATTTAACTGATTAAATTATATTTTTTAAAATTAATTTTTTTTTAGATATTTATCCCTTGATAAAATTCCTTTGCAGCCCATAATCCAAAAACCTCAAAAGGTGTAAGATATTAGATTAGGGAGGACTTCTCATGCAACCGCTTATGTGCTAATCACTCCCGTACGTACCTTATCTATAAATACAACAATTAAGGCTCGCTTTGTTTATATATTTATATATTATATGTGTATCCATTCTTTTTCTTGAAAAAACTAATATATTCTACACTAGGCCTGCCTTTCCAAAACACCCTGATTTTGTTGAAAATTCCACCAATCTTGCGGAAAAATGATGAAATAACCCCTCCATTGTAGGAAAATATGTTTTCACTTGAGACAATAAAAAGAAAAAAAAGAAAAGGAGCGTGAATGAAGTTTCTTTATAGCTACCATGCTAACATATATAAAAGAAATGGAGCTCTTTAAATCCTCAATATTGATTTAAAAAACAAATTTAAGTTGAGAAAGATAAATCTAATATTCTTTGATTATGAGTTTTTGAATTATTTTTTTAGATATTTTGAGTTAATGGATTGATTTGTAAGTGTTATAAAGATGTTAGTGAGTTTTTTTTTTTTTAGAATGACTTAAAAATAAGGTTTTTTGGTATGAAGAAGCACTATCTTGATTTTCCGGACACTATAATGGCGGTTGAGATTAGGTTCATAGATAACACATTATCTATCATTTTATATTTTTTAAAAATAAATAAAAAATAAAAATAGGTAATATATCGTTTATCTGTTTAAAATCTTTTACAAAATAAAACCAAGACTAAACAAGCCTGAGCTTGAAGGCCCATCCACACACCTCTTTTGGCCCTTTTTTGTTATATATATATAGAGTATAAATTTAAGGGAAAAAAAATATTTAATTTGCTTGAGTTCATTGTTGGATTACATGTTTGACAAGTTTAAGTTATAATACCCAAGTCATTTTTTTTTTCAATTGATACTTTTTAAAAAGTGTATTGTTTTAAATAATTTTTAAATTTATGGTTCAATTAATATCGTTCATCTTTGATTTATTTTATTGTAATTTATATTTATCTTTTGATTTTTTTAGTTTTAATTTTAGTTATCATTTATGATTTTTTTTTCATTTATTAGCATGCATATTTTTTAATTTATTTAATTATATATACATAAAAATTTTTATTTTCACTTAGAATTCTTCAAACTTCTAAAACACGTAGAAAAAATCTACATACCATTTTTTCGAAGAAAACAATATTTAACCCGTGCAAAGCTCCATTAATATGTGATATCTAATCACTAACTCTGCACGAAAAGGATGGGTAGAAGATATGTTAGTGAACTTTTAAAGTAAAAAGGTAAAATTCATCATTGAATATGAAAATTAAGGTATCTCCACTTAATTTGAAGCCCCACGAAGGAAATGAATATGAGAGGACGAAGAAAGCATGTTCAAAAAAGTAATGGACATTGCATTATTTTTTTTTCTTTTAAGTGCTCAAAATATTGCTGTGGAAGGTGACTCCCAAAATTCCATATTCCTCTTGGAAAGGTGTCTTGTACATGCTTCGGCAACATTGTAGGGTTAATATAAACATGTTTAGTAGAGAATTAATTACTTGGAACAAATTTAAATAATTTTAAATTAATCGTTCCTATATATATATACTTGTGAACAATGAAATCAAGACTGAAGAAAAGTAATTAACAAAGCTTCTTAATTTCTCACGATGAAATTAGATGCAATTAAGGGAGAAAAACACAGAAGGTTTTGTTTTTGAGACTTCTCCTTGACAAGCTAAAATCCTGAAACAATCCAACTAAGTGCGTGCTACGTATTAATTTGTGGGGGGAAATTGTTGCTTTAAAAAACAAGAAAAAGAGCAAGGAAAAGAAATCAGGGAGAGCCTGAATAGTGTAAGAACACACCAATTGTCCTCGTTTTTCTTTTTTGAGTACAAAAACACAAGACAGGAGTGCTGTTGATGCTTGACAGAAGCATCTTGATCACCTCATTAACTATATATTTAACAAGAAATTTAGCTTCGGTAATAAGTATGTAGAAACTATGTATATGGGGTCACTTGGTTTCTACATAAAATCAACAAGAGTGAAAAGACAAGGAGCCAGGAAGGTGCTGATGAAGGTTACTGTGGTGGCTGTGATGGCTAGACTCTCTTTCAATCCTCCACCGGAGATGAAGAAAATCATCAACGGAACACGGTAGCCATAGCGGACCTGTAGTGTGGTAGCCGTAAACTTCATGAGCTTTCTCTAAAAGTCGCTTGAAAAGAGGGTGGTATAGATATGAAATTGGAATCACAAATCTCTGAAACCCGCCATCTTCTTCCTCTAAACCAACTCGAACTGCAAGCCATCCTTTCTTTACCTTCTTCTTATCTTCCTGCGTGTTGCTCATCTTTCGAGTGTGAGAAATTATGGAAGTAATAGCTGCAAGATTGGTGTTTATCGAAAGTACTGGATAAGAGAGGGAGGAAGTTCTTGTTCTTGGCTTGCCTTGGAATCCTTGTGCTAGGAGCTTATATATATATAGATCCATTGGAGGAGGAAGCTGCAAGAAAGAAGAGGGGCATTTTTGGGTTTATAATAAATTCCTATTTTTAGCTTGGAAAAGCCTGTCAAATGGAATCTCGATACTCTCTTAATTTAAAGAGAACATGACCACTTGAATTTCAAATTTTAATATTATTTTGAAATTGTATTACTTAAATTAAGTGAGAGAGAGAAATAAGCTAAAAGAATTTTATTTTTTTAATATCTAAATAAATGAAGGAAGGCTTTCTTTATGATATAGATAAGAGTAACTAGTTCGGTTGCTTTTATTTTTAAATACAAATTCAATTATTGAAATTTAGAAACATAATTAAATATATCATTAAGGAATATAAAAAGATTGACTTGAAATCTCAAAATAATCTACATCAATTATAAGATGTATCTATAATATGGTAGTTTCTATTTTTTCATGTATTTTAAAAATATTTCTTATTTTTTAAAAAAATATTATATTAATTTTTTTAGTTTTTTTACCGTTTTAATATATTGAAGTAAAAAAAAACTATTTAAATATATTTTTAAATAAAAAATATTTTTAAAAAATAACCTTCGCCGCAATAACAAATATACATAAAGTTATTAATATCAATAATTTCAATAAATCAATTAGTTTCTTACATTCACAACAAATATTATAATAAAGTTACTATATCAATATGATGGCTAACATCATAACTTGTTAACTTTATTTTAAAATAATAGCTTTTATGAATGTTTTAAAACCTTCTAATGGATGCAGGAGCCCTACATCCCAAATTGGCGAGTCAGCACCACTATTCAAAGGTATCAGTGATGACCATGTAAGATTATTATTATTTATTATTATGACTGGGCAACTAAGATTAATAAAATATAATTAAAGTTAAAATATTGGTGTATCCAAGTAAGATTATTATTATTATTATGATGATTATTATGACTGAGCAACTAAGATTAATAAAATATAATTAAAGTTAAAATATCAGTGTACGTGTGTCCCTTGTACTTTATACGGAATAAAAGTAACTTGGAAATGTGTACCCTATTAGAATTTAGAAGGTCCCTGTGGAATTACTTTCATGTGCCGTCCCTTTACTTCGGAGGGTAACTCGTGTGGTCGGCGATGGAGACACTGAAGCTCCATGTTTCTCTCTCGAAACTCGTGTTGCTTCAAATTCAAGCCTCTTTTTTTTTTTTTTTCCCTTGTGATGATTTAAAATATTTAATTAATTAACATATATATTATAATCTTATAATATGTATCTCATTGAAATTTTTCTTTTATAATTTATATTTTTTTTTAAATTACAACCATAAAATCTACCGAACACCAAACCTAGCCTAAAAGCTCACCTCACCTAACTTTTATAGCACAGAACATGGGTGCAGAAATTGTGGGTTGTCTGTAACATTATGGTAAGATTTGGATAAAGGATTCATGGATTGTTTCAATCAAACAAAGAAAGGCATGGGTTCATTTGTCGTATTGTTTCTCTCCATATTTCTCATTTTCCCTTTTTTATTTGTTAAAATAATATTATTTTGATATTTATTTTTTAATTGAAACAATACCATTTCATGTATTTTTTTAATTAAAACTCAAGTTAATTCGTTAATTTACCAGCTAAACCTACCAATTCACTACTCGTCATTGCCTTTTATTGTACCTATAACTTGCTTTGTTTCTTTTACTGGAATTAGAATGAACATAAAAAATGCATGTTTCATTTTCTGAACACAACTGAATATAAAAAAGATTCAGAAAACTAGTAATTTAAAGTAAATTTTTTCTAACAAGAATACTATAGATTATGAAGAGTTTTGTCAAAAAATTATTTCAATTTAATAGTTTAAACCGTTAGGTGAATTTTTAGAATATAATTTATATTATTTTTTAACCATTTTTTATTAATAGCTATTTTGCTAATGTATATTTACAAGGAGATGTAGTTTTTCTTCTCTATGAACGTCACAATTACTTTTAATGGGTGTTTGGGATTGTGATAGCTGTTGCTTTTCAAATAGCTTTTCGTGCCGAAAAGCATGTCAATAATGTTTTTTTTATTTTTTAAAAATTATTTTTGATATCAGCACATCAAAACGATCCAGAAAGTACAAACCGAACTCAATTTTAGTAAAAACAAAAAAAAAGTTTGAATTTTTTCGAAAAGCAGGTCACATCTCAATCCCAAACGGCCTCAAAGTGTTCGAGATGCCAGAGAAAAGATTGAATTTAAAACATAAATAGGAGGATTTTTATCAAAAAAAAAAAAAAAACACGATGCTGCCACTTACTGGAGATCTCCATGCCACAGCTGGTGACCATATCAGAAAAGCTTTCTAAATTATGGTTCACAGGCCGACCACACAAGTGGCTGTGAATGACAAGGACCCCTTTAACCTGTTCTTAACCTTTGTGAATTGCTTCTTTTTATTTTCTCATCATTTTATAGTCAAGTGGTCATTATTGTGGTCTCCATCTTCGACGAGCACTTTATATTTCTTTCCTCATAAAAGAACAAAAGAGACCAACCAGTTATGGGACGGGTGGTAGCAGCCTCTATCCTCCGAAGAGTAAAAATACTTGTTTAATCCTCTAAAAGCGTATTTGTTGAAAAAGGTTTTATCTCTATGTTATCGGCCAGAAAAGAATCAGTCTAAAGTTAAATAGTTTTGAGATATCATGGATAAAAAAAAAAAAAAAGCAAAAGAGACTAAATTTTGGTGGTGTTTCACGTTATGATACAACTATACATTTAAAAAAAAAAATTAAATTTAAATTAATTATTTTATTTTTACATTTTTTAATCGTTTTTGATATATTAGAATCAAAAATAAATTAAAAAAAATATTATTTTAATGTATTTATAAATAAAAAGATTTTGAAAAATAACTTTTATCCCAGTATTCTAAGGTTTTCAAATTGCTTATGTATTAATGACGTATTATCCAGGGTTAAACTAAGATTAATCATGATTAAGGACAAATTTAGGGCATTATAGTGGTGGGGGACACAGCAACACGATTGGAATTTCGATATCTTTAACCGTTGGATTAAAAAAAAAACAAATTGCACTCAAAGTATCACTGAAACACCAAAGGGAATCGTTCGAGAAGTTGTATTCATAGTCATCATCAGTACGGATGTCCTTGCTTGTGCGTCCTTCCGGTTTCCAGGCTCCTCTTATTTTTTTGTTTTTATATTCATTTCACTGAAAGTTGCACCGAGAGAGAGAGAGACAGAAGACATTATGTTTTTTTGCATATGAGGTGTTAGCCCAGCGGGTTGAAGGAACTTGTTCTTTTTTTTTATATTCTGGGTTCAAATCTCACCGTGTACGCCTGTCATCCCCGTTGTGTCTTACATGTTCACTGGGTTTGCAGGATGTTCAGTGAGCCGTGAAATAGTCGTGATGCGCACAAGCTGGCCCGGATACCCACATAAATAAATAAAAAATAAAATAGAAGTGGTCAATCTAGTCACGGAATTTGATGGTAGTGACGACTAGGAACGCAGCTAGGTTATATTTTACTTTACTTCTTCTCTTACCTTATAAAATTCAATCCCTTTATCTTTAAGATAAATTATCTATACAGAAATCAGTACATTTAAGAGAAATTCTTTCTAATAACTTATATGATCTTTAATTTAGAACATGTTTAAGTAAGCGTTTGGAAACACGGTTATATCCATGTTTTTAAAAAATATTAATTTTTTTTATGTTTTGTATCATTTTGATACGCTAATCTCAAAAATAATTTTTTAAAAATAAAAAAAATTATTTTGATGCATTTTGATATGAAAAACACTTTAAAAATCAATCGCAACCACACCTCCAAACATGCCTAAAAAATAAAGTTTCTATTTAAGATCTTAAAAGCATTTTCATGTTATTTCTTTAACATGCATCATATATATTAAAACATTTTAAGATTACAACTTGTACAAATTAATCATTATTTTATATTAAATTTTGTTGGAGAAAATAAAAATGATGAGATTCATTTGATTATTAATGTTCTGTTATTATATTAAGAAATTATCTCTATTTAAAGATTAGATTATTGGATGTCCGTGATTTTTTTTTTAATATTATTAATAAAAAAAATAAATTCACAAACCATTTAAATCTATCATTTCAAGAGACTTTTCTCATGAGAAGCTCTGAAAGACGATATTGCTAAAGCAAAAGGACCTTGCCTCGAATGGTGGAAGACAATACTGGCTATTATAAAGTTAGGTTTCAATTCTACATTCCACCTTCCTTTAAGATCGTGCCCTTTACAAATTGGTGAATTCGAGTTGTATACATGGTGTCGTAGGAAATTGATGGAACTAAAAGTTCCACTGTTGCATACTACCTAAATCACAAGAAAAATATATATTTTATTATAAGAAAATAGCAAAGTTTTGATATCCAATTGAGATATGACCCATTGAATGATCTTTAATAAAAACTATTAATAACACACACATATAAAGAATTATAAAAAAATGAGGATTATAAAAGGTGAAAGTACAAAAATTTCTAATGTAAATGAAGAGGCAAGTTAAGAACAGATAGGATTTTTTATCAAATACAGAGCATACTTGAATACACAAAAATAAAATTGCAAAAATTTTGAACAGGATATATAGTGAAAAAAAGATTTAAAGGAAACTTAATAAAAATTTGAATTGAATTTAATACACGAAAAAATAGTTGTAGAAGTTCGGATCCACGAAATATGGATCTCTTTACATGATAAACAATAATGCAGAAGGTTATAATGAATTTTGAGTATGTTACAAGAGGATAAAAAATTAATGCTTTCTACAGAGAAACTACTCTATATAGTTCTATCTTAAAAGGTTGGGAGGAATCTTCTTATATATACCAAAGCAAAGTTGTCATCTTTGAAAATTTTATAAAGCAAGTGATTTTTTTTTTTTTGAAAAGTTAAAAATGTTGTTTGTTAATTATCACCAAAAGTTATTTGTAATTTTTACAAATAAAGGATCAGTTTTTTAAAAACTTAGACTAATAGCTAGTTGTTTTAATCACTTATGCCGACAAGAGAAGGCAGGTTTGATAGTTTGGGTCTAATGATTTGGAGGATCTTAACTGAGATATAAAATTAGCCAAAAAAATTTAAGTCTCTTAAATTTTTTTATTTTTCGTTTTTGAGGGTATAAAATTACTTAATATAGCTTGTCATATGGTAAAAATCAATTTTAAAGCATTGTTTTTATCTTTAAGTAAAACCTCTTTAGGACATTTGTAGTTAATATGTAAAAGGAACTTTTGTTTTAATAAATCATTTTGAAATTTTGTAATGCATAACACAATTAAATTTTTTTTTTTTATATAGCAAAATAAATTTTTTGACAATAATTCTAATATGCAAATGAAAATTGAAAAATTTGTTCATTGTTATTTTGT
The DNA here is from genome assembly GCF_005239225.2 of Populus alba. Taxonomy (NCBI): domain Eukaryota; kingdom Viridiplantae; phylum Streptophyta; class Magnoliopsida; order Malpighiales; family Salicaceae; genus Populus; species Populus alba. The sequence continues at coordinate 4,130,620 of NC_133302.1, forward strand.
ACTTATTTAAGAATACCTTGGTATCCCAACTTAAAAATCACTTGTCTCAACTATTTTATTAAAAATTGATACTTGAGTTCTGTTTTTGATAACTAATTTAGTATTATTTGCTGCAGAAAGTTTTTTAAAATATTTTGTACAAATTATTTTTCAATTATTCTTTCTTTAATAGAATTCAAATATGCACCTGTATCAAATAGGATAATAATATCTATTTTAAAATAATTTGAAAATATTAATATAATTTTATGATATATTTTTTCAAGTAATTTGAGTTAAAACATATAGACAATCTTCAGGAACATACTCAATAATTGACAATACATGATCTAATGCTTGATTTTCTAGGGTTTGATTTTCTGATTTTGATTTAGAATTAGATTGGCTTTTTATCTTTATGAGAAGATATTGTAAAATAACAAAGTTTTTTTTGTTAAGCTTGTTTGAAATTTTATAATTCAATTTTAAAGGTTTTAATTTCATAATGTAGAACTGGGATAGTAGCAATAGGTTTAGATTTCTTTTATTATTATTATTATTATTATTATTGAGAAATTTGGTAAAGTCATAGGAATTTGTACTGATTGATAGTAATAATAGTTAATTTTCAACAAGTTATAATGTTTCTAACTTGTTAAAGGAACTCATGAGTTTATCGAGAGGTAGGTTTTTTTTTTTTTTTTTTTTTTTTTTTTTTTTTTTTTAAGGATCATTAAATCTTTTTTATAACTTTAAGAATATTTTTTTATTTTGGATTAAAACATTTATGGTATTGTTTTATGTATCTAGAGTATAGTTGAATGTTGCTAATTCATCAATTTGAAAAGGTTCTTAGAAATGTTTGATGGGCTGGATTTAGTTTTAGATGTTTCACTCTAAAGGTTTTGGATATAAAGAATGACTTTTTCTAATTATAATTCATGTAATTTTGTAATTTTGTATTGAGTCGATAAAATTTAGAGGTATGTTGTTTTTATTTGTGAGAATTTATGGGTTTTTTTTGTTCATTTAGCTGTGATTTTGTGTAGATCAAATGTTTATGGCTAGTGGGATTTTCTCAGGTGTAGATCAATGCTATATTTAACAGTTTGATATTCTAGTGTTTTGCTGCATCGGGATGGCTAGATCAGGATTATAGTAGGGAAGATAGACCGAGAAAGGTCGGTTGCTGTGGAGATAAAGAGTGTGTTTGGTATTGCGGTAGCTATTATGGTTGTGGTTTGAAAAAAGTTATTTTATAAAAAGTATTTTTAGTTGAAGTTGGTTTGGAAAAATATATGTTTGGTTAAAACTGTGGTTGAAATTGAGGTTCAACAAAAAGTAGTTTAATGTGTTTGGTTAAAGAATACTTTTTAAATTGAGGTTATAAAATAATTAAAAAAGACATTAATATTGGTGGTTTTTCATTGAAATATTATCAATTTAACTACTGCTATTATATTATGAAATAAATAATACTTTATATAAATTATTTTTTATTACTCTATTAAACTATCTAAAATTTGGGATTGCGATCAAATTCTATAAATACCACATGTTCAAGCGCTCTTCGTCTAATTTATGTAGTGTCATTGAATAATATTAAATACTAGTTTTTTGAATAAAATACAATTAAAAATTAAAAAAAAATTGTATTTTACTGGGTCGGACCCGGTTCCATACATTTTAAGCTTTGAACCAGACCCGATGCAGCCGAAACAGTGGAGGTAGTGGAGGCATACTCCACTGTTCATGTGAATAGTGAAGAATATTCCCACTGTTCACTAAACAATGGAGCATGGTTCAACGTTTTGCCACACAAGAAGCACCTCATAGCTGCTTTTTTTGTTTCTTGCATTTCAAACATAGCATTTCGTGGGACCTATGAACAATAACCGATGTTTTTTTAATTACCAAACAGGTTGCATCTGCATTTTACTTAAAACGAAGACACAACATCTTAAGCAAACACTGCCTAGGTGTCGTTGGTAGATCAAGTTCTTAGAGAGAGAGAGAGAGGAGATTGTGGAGTTTGGTAGAAGCTAGTGGGTTTATGGTGGCTAATCGGAAGGTGATGGAAGAGATGGTTACTTAGGCTTGGTTTGAGATTTGGGAAAAAGATGAATAGTGTCTTTAAGTGTTTTTTTTTTTTTTTTTTTTAATTTCTTTAATTTTCCTCTTTGATCACTCGTGATTTTTTTTTTTTTTTTGATTCTTAAGTATATTCCTCTGTGAATTTTTATCTGGGTCTCCCTTTTCCTTTTTGTCCTGGTCGACTGCCTAGCTAGTCTATTTATACACCCTTCACCAAGTATGTTTTCACCCATCTTGATCCTTGTACCTTTTTATCTACCATCTTTTCCTGTTTATCCCTTTATCTCCTCATCTTTTTATCTCAAATTCTTTTTTCAAAAGGACTCATATTTTTTATATTTATTTTGGTCCCTATTTCTTCACTTAATTGTTGTTTTGCTCCTCAATCTTATTTTTTATTATTATTTTGAAATTTCTTCTTTTCTAATCAACAAGTTTGTAGTTTACTAATACTCTTGCAAAGCAGGAAGAAAGTAGTAACATTACCTTAGATAACAGGACTAATAAAACAAAGATTGCCGAAATAAAACCGACTAGCTTTTCAAGATATCGAACTTGCACCACAGAATCATGAGTCACTATCAAACCAAAGATTTGGGTGATTTCAAAAGGCAAAGAGAAGAATTGGAGTTATGGGGACCATGCTCTCGATCTCTGGCTCTATATATGCTTTACATTGTTGTTCCTTTGTATCAAAGACTTGATTCTAGCTCGCAGGCTATTGGGCGGTGGTGGCGCACACCTCCATGTCTCTGGCATGCTTATCTTCCACCACCGTCGCCTTGACCACACAAATATTTGCCCACCATTATTATCTTCAGATTTAACTGCTACATTGCCCTAGAAAAGCTCTTTCTTTTTAATGATATGAAGTGCTTTGCTCGTCCCATCTTTTTTCACTATCTGCTGAAATGTTATGCTATCTGACTAAATTCAGATGAAAAGCAGAGTATCTTGCGATGAAAAGATCGCCAGTTACTGTTTCTAGTATTTTGTCGGCGCCTACGAATTTTTATTACCTTAATTTTTTTTAACTAAATCCCGGTTGTCGTTACCTAATTTTTTATTAATTTATTTATAAAAAATTTAAACATAGTGAAAATTAACAAAAATACAAAAAAATATGTTTTTTAATATATTTACATCGTTCTTAGCATTTTCAACATCGTCTTAAAAAAATTTAAATTTTCAAAGATCTTTGGAACGTATTCGGCTTTTAACGTGTTATATTTTAAAATCACCGATTTTTCTCATTCGAATCAATGTTGATAAGAAAAATCAAAATGTACAAAAAAGAAGAAGTTGAGGGGCCAATTTTAAAGCCCAAGCAACATTTTACCTATAAATATGGGTTCATAACTCATACAAAAGGGAAGGAGTAATTTTGAAACATCAAGAAAAAAACACAAAAAAAAACCCTAAACCTAAATTTTTCTCTTGAAGCCAAGACAAGCCGCACCCCCCACCCTTTGCCTTTGATTTTTTTCTCCACATCGGCCACCCCCTTTCTTTACAAAAAAAACCCAGAGACACTATCCCTAGTCTCTCAATTGCCCCTGACTTCCCCTCTGCCAAAAACAAAACTAAAGAGCAGCCGCACCCCCTGGTTTAGGGGATTTTCTTCTTCCTTGGCCGCTCCCCTTCTTCGGCCACCACTCTCCTCTCCCAATCCCAACACCTCTCTTCTCCATCCCCACATTTTCCCCTTCCGGTTTGGATTACTCTCACCCAAACCAGCTGCTCAAGCCATCTTCCCCCCTCACCAGACTGACCCCAGGCTTCTCCCTTCAGCCGCAAGCCTCCCTTTCAACTACAAGGCGGCCACCACACATTTTTCTTTCCCCTAGCCTCCAGTCGCTGCTCCCTTTTCCTTCTCTCCCTTTAACCAGCAGACCCATAGCCTCTCAACCTCCCTGCACACAACCAGTCCTTTACCCGTGAATATCTGACAAAACCAGTACATTTGGATTTCCTAGTAACCCTCAATTAAATACTAGGTGGTGACTCCCAATGAATCAAACAAACAAAAACAAAAAAATCACCAGCCGACATTGCGCAGGTGACGTGCAACACCGGTATATAGAAATCCACTGAACCTCGACTAATCTAGTCGAGCTGGATCAATCCATTGAAAAATAAAACTCTCCCATCAATGATATACTTTATTTATAAGACTCAAGATTTTATTTAAAAAAAACAATAGTCAAACTACTTTAACCAACTACTTTTGTTGGTGTTAACTTGGTGTAGCTTTTGGTAACAAATTCTACAACGTCTTGGGATGTTTCAAAGGCATAGATCTTCCAATAATATTTTTAAACAATCAATCAGAAGTGTATACTAGCAATCATAGGGGATAAAAGCTTAACGTGACTAGAGTTGATTGGTGGTGTCTTTCCTTTGCTTGTAGACCTACCTTGAAGGTAGAATTAGGGGGTGGCAAAGTCTGGAAAGTTTTCAAAACCCCCTTTAAACTTGATATTTTTAAACACCTTTTCAGGTCTCCGGCCAGCAGACCAAACAAAAAATCAAATTAGTACCTACCCACAGCTTCTGTGAAGGTAAACTATATATAATTGTTCTTACTACATCATCATACATAAAATGTCTTCTCTATGATTTTCAATTGCAGGGAAAAAAAAAAAAGAATTATATGTTGGCCCATTAAATATGTTTAGATATGATATTCGTTCCACCAATAAATTAAGGGCTTTGTCTGGTTTTTGGTAGTTTGCAACATTTTTGTCTCATAAAAAAATGAAAAAAATTATAACAAAACAACTATGATTAAGAAAAGAATTCATTCCTAACATTAAAATGAGAAAAAAGTAATGAAAAACTTGTAGATTCTGACACGTCCAACTCGGAAGAACAAGATGAATTGGAAAGTGTTTATCAAGTACAGAGGTTGCCATAATCATTTCCTTTTAAAAAAAAAATTAGTGGAAAAATTGGGTGGAACCAGCCACAATCTAGGTCAAAAGGGGAAGAAGATCCTCCCTCATTTTCAAAATCATATAGCTTTTAATATATAGTTTTGAAATTCATTGCACATGGACCAAACCACTTTCCTGCAAAAATATTGGTTAGCAATTGATAGATGATGATCAGGATCACATCAATAGTGATAGTGAGTTTTTCCAACTTGTTCTTCACCACTTGAGTCTTGAGCTTGAACTCTTCTCCCTAGCTTGAATATGAGACTCCACTTGGCAATTTTGGCGGTGGAGAATCTAGTACGAAGCAGTGTTCTTTCTCAAAATAAGAAAGCCCGTTGACAAAAGTCTCACAAAGTTGACTTCAGTAAACATAATTATCTTGTTTGTTCCTTCAATTATTCCTTCAAACTTCCTGTTGTTATCTATTTGGAAGTCTATATAAACAAAAAAAAATACAAAAAAAATTCAAAAAAAATATGAAAAAAATTTAAAAAATATATCAATTGAAAAAATATACCAAAATGTCGAGAAAAATATTAAAACTAGTTAAGAAAGATCAAAATATATAAAATTAAAAAAATTAACAGTGTAGTTTTGATTGATAAAGGTTTTATTGATAAAGAAAAACTCATTTTGAGAAAGGAAATTCAAAGTTAGATGTTTAAGCATTTCATTGGAATTTTTTATGAATTTTAATAGCATTTAGTTGTTGTATCATGATTAAAAAAACAGAAATAGTTGAGATTCTCAAAAGAATATAATTAAATTTATTTAATAAAAATATTTATTTTTATATCTCTATTTTCATTCCTCCAACCAAAGCTATCAATATTTCTTTTATTCTAAGACACTAACTAAATATAAACTATAAAATTATTTACATCAAATATAAAAATTATTGAGTATATATAGTTTGTATTTTATACCATATCTTTTTGTGGTGATTCAACTCTGTGAGGATTAAATCCTTGAGAGTTTTTCGAACTTATATTATTCCAATATTATTTAAAATTTCCATTTCTTCACTGAGTAGAAGCAAAGTCAAGCCAATACATACATACATACATACAATATATATTTATATACATACATACAATATATATATATATATATATATATTAATTTTCTGGGTAATTTTATTGATCTAGCTCCTTACCCAAACTTTTATCATCACCTAATCAGCATAATGCATTAGCTCTTTGCTTAAATCCATCTGCTTATTTCACTAATCAAACAGAACATGGAAATTAATCAGTCTGTTGAAATTCAAGAATTCCCAATCACATGCAAGAAAATCTTGGAGGGACTAATTCTCCCCCCACCCTCTCTTTTCTGTCAAATTATAAATCTTATGCTTTCTTATCATTTTGTATCTTTCATCAATCTTCTATATTGTCTCATCTAATTTTCTAAATTTGATAATTCAAAATATTTTAAAATCAATTAATATATTAATCAAGTCTGAGAATATCCATCTCGAAGTATAGCAACTTCTATTTTTAGATATTTTCTAAAAAATATTTATCTTAAAAAATATCAAAATAATTTTTTTTATCTCATTTCAAATAAAAATTTACTTTTAAAAAACATCACAAACCACACAAACTAACACAAAGTTTTATTTTTGACACAATCTTAAAAACTATTATCCCTCTTGAAGCATATATTTTTGTACATTTTCAGATAAATTTAATGATGCAAAAATCTTGCTATTTGATGTGAGTGTTTGATATGAGATTGACTTTTATGTGGTTGTGGTTAATTTTTAAAATAGTTTTTCTTGCTAAAATATATTAAAATGATATATATATATATATATATATTATTTTTTTAAAATTATTTTTAAGATCAGCGTATTAAAATAATTTAAAATATAAAAAAACTAATTTTTTAAAAAATATGAATGATCCTTTGTTTTCAAACACTTTTTAAATGGTAGTTGTGTTAATGGTCTACTCAAGGGAATCAAGCCCCGGCCCCTACAAATCAATGTACCTTATACAGAGCTAGAAACTGCTGTGGGCAGCATCATTCCTATCCCACGAAAATGCTTCGAAGGACTTTGGCAATGGTCGAGCCACCACAGGCCACCCACCATTTTCAATGGACCAAATGAATTGGACTCAGACACTTCAAAATATCTGAAATAGCTTTTTTGTGTTTACTTTCTTCCCACTGGATTCCTAATAATCTCTGGTCATAAATTATTTGCAGATACGAATATAATAATCTCAGATCCATGTAAGCATCAGGAGGAGTTTAGTGACTCTGGTTGCCTGATTGCTTCTCAAATCACTACGTGTACAGCATTTGTGTTGTTTAATGGTCCATTTCATCACTGTAATTTGATGTTTTTGCTGGGTATGATAGGCTGTTGAATTTCCACGTATACAGTTATTTTTTTATGAGAAAAATCACGGCTTGAATTTTATTAATGAAGGGGTATGTATTGTATAAATTAATTTTATAGAAATGTTTTTTTTACTGATTTCTCTATGTTTATTTTTATAAAATCTTTTTAAGTTTTCCTACAATTTAAATTAAAATCGTTTATTCAATTCATGTCAATACTGAAAGTCTATCATCTGTTATGCCAAGTGGTAAATAAATCTTACCACTATTTTAAAGGTAAATTTTATAGCTTCTCATAATAGTAATATTTGATAAAAATTATTAGATAAACAAGAGAAAAAAAAAACACTTCAGAGACACACTGAAGCTCCGATTAACATCACCAGTACCATAAAAAAAATCTCAAAGAAATGAATTGAATAATACAAAAAAAAAAATCAATAACAATGACATAAGTGGGTCACACTTGTCTTTCAATAGTGAAGGGTGACTTGCTTGTTTTTAAAGGCAAGTATGAACCACTCAAGTTATTATTAGTGATAATTTTTGATGTTGTTTGATTCATCTTGTTAATATTTTTTTAATTAGATTGATGATATCGTAATCAGAATTTTGATGTATCTTTATAATTTATTTATTTATTTCATTTTTCTTTTTTTTTTCCTTTCTATTTAATATGTTTTATTGGATGTCGTTGTTTTAAATAAAGATAACCTATAAAAGTCATGTTTCTCAATCAAATTATGTTATCTTGTTCAATTTTTTTTTTATATATAAATAAATATGTCAAAAGCTAAAAAATAGTTGTTTTGTGAAGGACGGGCGGAAAAAAATGTATACACGTGTTTGCTTATAGGAGTCAACATGACAAAAATCTCCATGGTGTTATCTTCAAGGTTCCTCTCTTCCCCAAGGAAAGGGAAGAAAAAGGAAAAAGAGAAGTTTAGTTGAAAGGCGATAGGAAACAATAGTGAAACATCACATAAGAAGGGCCATGGTCAACCCACCATATAATTGCAGCTATTTAGACGTGGATCAAGCTCAATAATATCATTACTCTTCTCGAAATGCTGAAGCCCAGTATTAAAGAAGCTCAAGAAAGTTAAAAAGAGCTAAGATTTAAGTGATACTAAACCTAGCAAGACCCAACATGTTAATAATGATCTTGAAGCCCGTGTTGTTTCTTGTTTGCCCCCAAAATCACATCATTTCCGACTTCATTTAGGTTAGGTTTGGGAGAGATCTTTTGTGAGCCTTAAATATTTCTTGTTGATCATCTGGAGGTTTTTTTTTTTTTTTTGGTATTAACGTTTTAAATGATTTTCATTTTATTTTATGGTAATAGGATTATAAACGGGTCAACCTATGACCATAACATGGGATATTTGGGATAACACTGTAGACAAAAAAGAAAAAGAAAACAACACAAATTAAGACTAATTTCCAATTAATTAAACATTGAAAGATGATAATGGAAAAAAAATCAAATTTAAAAAAAAACTAAAAAAAAAAAATCAAAGCCAAAACGTGTTAATATTCCAAACTCATGATCCTTGTGATGAGCCCGAGACTAGCACTATAGAAGGCAAACTGTAAAAAGAACGAAGTAAAATTCTAAACCATAAAATGTTGAGGGATGAAATTGAGAGAAAAAAAAACATTAAAAAAAAGGATCTAAAACTAAATAAATAGCAATTAAAAAAATAAAGACTGAATTTGATATAAAAATAAATAGAAATCAAATGTTAATGGATGAAATTGAAAATAAAACTCAATTAGAAAAAAAGATTAAAAAGAAATAAATATTAATTAAAAGAATGAGGATCAAATTTGATACCGAAATTAAATGAAACCAAATAATAAATAAATTGAAGAAAACAATTAATCAAGAAAAGAAATCAAATAGCAATAAAAAAATGAAAATTAATATTTGACTATCACATGTCATCAACTTGATTATTAAAAAAAAGCAAAAAGATATGGCCTTGGACATAAGTTATAAAAGCTTTGTTTTTCAAGATCAAATAAGTCATTTTATTGTTATAATCCATGATGTTTTGTGATTTTATCTACGGTGAAAACCTAAGCTTTTATAGTTTTTTTTGTTAATATTTGATAACATGATATAGGGATAGGGATACATGGCTAATTAAGGTTGTCTATAAGGTGAAGTTACCTTGCAATATATATTTTTTAAAAAAAATGTTATTTTTTAACAGGTAGCTAGGAAGTTGAGCAACTATTCTCATAAAAACAAATTAAAAAAATCAAAAAAAAAATCATGTGTTAGCTAGCAGTTCCTTACGTTTTGTTTTGTTTTTGTATTTTTAATCTAACCCTATGTTATAGCTAGCTGAGCTGAATGAAAGGAATGTTGCATCTTAATTAAGTGCAAGTAACCAAGGAGGTTAATTAATTAAACAATGCAATTTCTGTAAACACACTCAAGCAAGCACGCGAAGGAATAACCTAATTAGAACACAAGCTCATAGTTCATCACACTGTGTTGGAAGGAATGACAAGGTTTCCTTCTCAAGATCATGGAGCACTAACATGTTCTGTTGCTGAATATTGCCGAAAATGGACATGCCACTTGAGCTTCCCATGGCCAAGCAAGCTACTCCCATGCTTGCGTCAGCAATCATATAGTTTTCGGCTGGCAATTCCAAGTCTGCTCCATCAAAGTGGAATACCAACTTGGGCACCTCTATATCGGTCGAGCCCGACGGCAGTGTGAAGCAAACTTCGAGCCCCGTCGAGCCGGAGTTGTCCACCGGGAGATTAATCTGAGAGGTGAACTCTTTGGCTACCAAATCAAAAGCACTTTGTTCTAAATAGGTTATTGTAGTGCCGGAGTCAATAATAAGGCCACCACTTCCATCTTCTTGGAGTGAAAAGGTGGATTTCTTGATAGGCAAGCTAGTGTCACCCACTGATATTCCTTCAAGGGAAAGATAGTAAAATGATGGCTGTGCTGAGTTCTGGATTAAAGGTGTGGTCTTGATTTCACTGTCTGATGCTTTCACACTTGCTAGAGATCCCATCAATAGGGTGCTGGCTTTTGTGTCATCAACAGAGGTTAAGCAATATGAGAACTTGGGCTCCTCGAGTTGAGAAACCAATGACAAGGGTCCACGGCCAAGCCCCACGAGGCCAGAACCCTGGCTGAATCCACTTCCCTCGTTATCTTCTCCGCAACCGAATGCAACTTTAGGAACTGAAACCTTGCCGAACGTGAGAGTTTCGCTTGCCAGAATTCCTTGCGTTGAAGAATAATCGCCATAACCATACAGATATTCGCAGCCATCGCTGCAAGTGGACTGGGGTAATGCTTCACATAATTTGCTAGAACATGATAGCTTGGAGAAAGAAGAGGACTTTTTTGGATCGAAAATAGGAGTGGGTTGATCAAAACACTGTGTGCAAGGCTTGCACTGAGTCCATATCAAATCGCTACCTGTGTCCATTATTGCAGAATAAGTCTCCGGTGGCGTGCCAATAGCTAGCTTCATCAAGAACTCACCATTCCCTGGAAGAACCGGAGCGTCAATCTCAGAATTAGAAGATGCTACCAGTGCCATTGCTTTGAATCTTTGCAACCTGTGTCTTCCACGCTTAACCCCGTGTTGAATACGCTCGAATTTCGTTAAGTTCTTACCCGAATCAACATGTTTGAGCTTCACTCGGAAGCCATTTTGCACCTTTGGATGCTCTAAAACTCGCCGTGAAGTAGAAAATGCATGAGAAAAAACAAAGGCGAAAATTGCCAGTGCTACGACTAAAGACAAAGAAGACATATTAGCCATGAGTATTGCAATCACCTTGAGATGAAAACAAAGTCTAAGTTCGTTGAAGATAAAAGACGACGGGGTAGTGAAAATGGTCTTGCCTGATGGACTTTGGTCTCTATAAAAATGGGAGAACAAAATGGAGAGAGCGTGTAGGGAGAAGACTTGGAGAGATTACAGGAGATTAGAGGGTTTAAAGTGGAAACCAAGGCATCTCGACTTGTAGTGGAGGTTGAGATATCATCGGGCATGAGAGTGAAACTACAGGCCAAGTCATGCGTGGTGGTTGGGAAAAATGAGATTGAAAACTCACACGTTTGCTACAACCTTTTTGAAAAAGAAGGGCTCACACCTAGAATTAATTAAGTAATTTGCAAGGCTTGTAGATAAATAAAAAAGAAGTTTGCTTCAAGAAATAAAAATCAAAATATTATTTAATTTTTATACTCTTATAACACATAATTAAGCATAAGAAAACATACCCTTATTATTTTTATATCTTTTATTTTGAAATAATAACCACACGCTACGAGAACTTTGAATAACCATGTATTTTTGAGCTTACATCATAACATTTGTATTCATTTGCTTTGACCAATTTGAGCATAATTGATCATCATTGTTGTTAAGGCTAAAATCATTCACTTGTTGCTTGAGATTCACAACTTGATGAATGATGTACATATTGCATTATAAACAAACCATAAGGATTTCTTTTTCCCCATAAATTTGAAAATTCATAAAAACTCTCCTTTGATATATAGAATGGAAGGATATTTATCATAACAATTAATCTTTTATCCTTTATCCACATATTTTAACTCATTGATTCTCTTTCTTTTGGCTTCTTTCATCGTATAATTCAATATATTTAAAGAAATTTAAAATAATTGTGCTGACGTTTGGTGAGCTAACAGGTGAACAAATTGTAATTAGGTATTGATGGAACAAATTTAGTTGGTTTGATGGTTCTATTACAGCAGATGTATGTCATCTCTGTACTTTTACATATCTGTCTTCTGTTTTTTTCTCCTTCTGGTTTAGAAAAAATCATAGTTAGAAGATGTAGCTCATAAGTAGATTTGGCGAATTAGGAGATTTAAGTCGCGGGTTAGGAAATCAACTTATTCTATCATTTTTAAATAGAAAAAAAAAGACAAAATAATATCATTTTAATAGGTTTTAAAAAACCGAACATTTCATGGATTCCTCTCATCATCGGAATAATACAACTAGTTGAGCTAATTAATCTATGTATACCCTCCATTTTATACTTACAAGAAAACAGAACATTTCATCGTTTTCTTCTTAATTATCAGATATTCTAAGCATTTGATTCTAAGGAAATTGAGACAGCGTAACCTATCATGTTATTCTTGATATAATTAAGAAGATTTCCAATTACTCTTCATCTAATATTGTGAAGGATGATGGACGGTGTTTATATAATATTAGTAATGTATTCATCCGAGAAAAAATCCCAAGAAATTATCCATCAAGGAAGAGAAAACATCACTTTCTTGATCTAATCTCCAAACCTACATTGGAGCTTACGTGGAAAGAAAGTAACCAAACTCAAGAGTTGAATGGAAAGGGTACAAGTACATCATACATCTAGAAGTATATATTCGAAATTAGTTTTCTCGAATAATATCATCCATTGATGGAATGGACTCCACTGATTGGTCCCAGAATACACCAATCATCGAATGGTAAGAATGATTCAAAAAACCCTTTCATGATAGATATTTCAGGATCAATAGCATTCTGTTCTTGATTTCATGAATTATGCTATTACTTGATTTCATGTATTCTTGACTCAAATTTTCAGCAGAATTGCTATTACTCTATGCAAGTTTTTGTTTTTTCTCGGTTGGATTTCTTGTCAGTAAAAGGTGTTCTAAGCTTGTCTCCCTTCACCGATTCCTTAAAGGATGAAACATTTGAGGTGGGGCCCAAAGGTAGGAACTTGAGTGAAGATACCTCATACTCGATCCTCATTCAGTCACTCTCCATGAGGACTGTAAAGAGAATTGCTGACCCAGAAGAAAAAGAAACATTTTGAAACAAAGTTTCTAATACGTGACGGACATGTATGGGATGTGCTTTATACAGCTTTTAACATATCATAACTTTAGTCAAGAAATACAGAAGCTTGCATATGAAGAAATTTGATGTTTGAAGGCTGTCTAAGGTGCAAAGAACTCATGACATTTTATATGATGATGCGAACACAACAAAAGCAAATCTTCAGATGAGAAAGACAGCCCTACAGTTCCAACATCCTTTTATCCATGGAATATCATAAGTTTCAGTCAAGACATTAAAATTCATAGAAAAATCGAGGGGAAAAGAGAAATTTTAGCCGAAATATGTAAGACAATCGGATGAACCAAAACAATAATTTAAGTGTTAAGAGATAATCTAGAGCATTTGTGGTTAAATATTAGGGAGAGCGTAGTAATTTTCAGCACCATGCAAGAAAATGCTTGGAAGCAACAAGTGAATCCTTGAGAAATGCATATTAGTGTGATTGACAAAAATTCAACAATCTTGCTACTTATAATTCTCTTGTAAAAGCTCAGTCATTACTTCCTACTTGCATGGATACAACATACAGGCATTGAATTGATGTCATCAACCAATTCCAAAAGGTCGACTCTGTCGAGATTTATTCTTACCCGACGGTTTCATCTGGTTTGTATGATCTTCTTCCACTTCCAGCTTTTTCCTCCAAGCAACCTCTTCCTTTTGTCTTTTAATCAGCTCTAGCTCACAAAATCGTTCCTCATCTTTCCTTTGTTGCTCCAAGGCTTCTCTTCTCTGTGACTCTTCCACCCTCCTACTATTCTCTTTCAGCATCTTATCCAGCTCTTCTCTTTCTTTTCGAGCTTGTGCCTAGTGGTCATATTTACATCAAAATGTGCATGAGGCCAAAATCACAGAAACATCTAATGAACTGGTTTCAGAGAGTGACAAATATCTGATACTTCTAGCTTATTAATATGCATTTGGCAATTAACTTTCAATTGTTAGCAAATTTCATATCAGATGGGACACTGTTGGCACAGATGAAAAAGGAACTGATATGAATTGAAACAATTAACTATGATGCAGTCCCCTTAAATATGACAGATAGAGCAGATAAATCCATATCTGAGATGGATCATGTAATAAGGCAGAAGAGAAGAAGTGATTCCGCACAGTTAGAGGTAGGAGAAACTTTTTAGTAGGGACCAATTCAAATCCTATCTAGGTGCACAGTTCAACTGATAAAAATTGTGGCTTCTGGCTTTGTACCTGTAATGATATGAGTAAATATAGACATGTATCTTTTCCCAATGGATGTCCAACCCAAACAGTCTTTGCTCTTACAGCTATCCTCTCTAGTTTCATGTTTGAAAACTACCAGGCTTTGCTGTACTTTGAGGCTCTTCTATGCTGAGACTTCACTCACCCATGATTTTGCTGAATAGTCTGACATTTATCTCCTTTAGAAAGAAGTGAAGTCCTAAATTTACGGAATAAAAGAGAAAACTACAAGCTCTACATGTTCGGTGAGGAAATAAGAAAAATTTAATGGAGCACCTGCCTCCTCCTGATCAGTCTTGCCCACTGTAATAACCTCCTATTACTCAAAGTCTCAGTTCTAACCCAAACTTGGTTTCCGCAAAGTATGATGACACAACAAACCAAGTCTTTTGTGTTTGAATAGTATAACTGACCAAAGCCCCTATTACCCATTGCCTCAGTTCCATCCCACCCCTAAGGTGCTCTGTGGACAGTTGCCACAAGTGATTTACATTCCAATATCTATATCACAGCAAACCCAAGTCGTTTGTGTGTGCATAGTATGATGATAAACATTAGAAAACGACAGTTGAATGCTGGGAATTTGGTTAGTTCTCCATTATCCAGGGGCTCCACACAGACAGCTAAAGATTACTAATTATGCCACATAAGGGACAACTATATTGACTTTGGCAATGACGAGCGCCAACAGAAACAATCAACATTCCTGACAGTCACAATATTGATGAAGAAAGATACAATGACTGGTAATTCAAGTAACTTCTCAAGCTATCTTAAAAGTGGAAATCCCAACTAAAGCCTTGAAACTCATTATGATTTTTAAACATGGTGATAAAGCATGCAATACATGTACAAGACTCAACAATCTATCCCCACCACTACAAGAACAATAGAACTCTTAGTATTAACAAGCTGGCTTCAAATCACAATTGTCAATGCCACAATTTTTTTCCCTTTCAAAAACTCCTTGCAATCTAAAAATAGATGTTAAAAAGAATGATAACTATATAAATAGGTCCACTTCCTTTAATTATTTTACATGTTAAGGTCCCAATTTTTTATGACTATGAATGAAGTACCCAAAAGACAGGTGGCACGTGGAAGCTCGTAACCAATACATTACCACAGATAAATTTTTTATATTCAAGCCCCCCACAATAAGAGACCAGTAACTAGTGAGAGTTCAAGATTCTTACTTCTTTCCTTCTTTCCTCAACAAGAGCAGCTTCCTTTTCCTTAAGCAGTTGAGCTACAACATCATCAAACAATTTCTTCTGACCTTCTTCTATCCGCCTCTCTATTTCTGACTGGACTTCCTCAGAATTTAATTTCTCTTCCACATTTTTCCGAATGGATTCCTCCAGTCTCCTAGTAGTCTCTTCCTCTAATAGGTTTAGTTCAGCCTCTAGTTGACGCCTGATAACAATCACAGTAAGAGTAATTTCACTAAGCATGTAAAAGATCTCCTAAGTAAACTGCAGATTTCCACTTTGAGGTTATATTGATGACAAGTGAAATCTGATGTGGAAGTACAAATAAACAGGGAAATAATTGTTCATCAAACAATGCATGTTAGAATAAGTGGTAGCTTATTAGTTCAAAAAACCCCCATAGAAGCTAACCTGTCACTTGTCACAACTACAGATGAACTACCCGTTGAGAACCGGCAAAAACCAAATGGAGATAAATCACCATGGCTAAAAATTGAAGAAATTATGCTAGCAATAATAATAAGACGTTGGTGGAAACATGCATAAACTATTTACCTCTTCTTCTCTTCCTCCTCTTTCTTTAATTTCTCAACAGCGATTTTGGTAGAAGCAATACTTGTACTTCTTGACCTAGACAATGGAGACAATGATTCAGTCCTACTTCTACTTCTATGTCTTCTACGTCGCCTAGAAGGTGTCGGAGACCGACTTTTACGCCTCCTGTAACTCGGTGAACGACTTCTCTGATGGCGCCGAGGGGGTGGAGAATCAGAATCACTTTTCCTCCTGCACTAAAAAAATTTACAACTTTACAACATCACAACACATCCTTTTGAAAGTAATCGAAAACCCACCAATGGGATCATCATTTCACCTTCATATTGCCCCAAATTGGACTGTAAGTTTGCATTTAATGACGAAAAATTAAAAAAACAGAGCCATTACAAGATTGAATAAAAATGACTAAAAATCACAACTTTAGAACATCACAGGAGACCCTTTTGAGAGTAAAAAAAGACCCACGAGTTGGATTATCAAATCAATTCCATAATTTACTAAACCAGATTACAAGATTGAATTTTTAAGAACAGGAAAACAAAGAACTAAAGTGTCATAGCTATTGATGCAAAGTGTATGTGACCTGGAGTGAGAATTGGAATAAGAAGAGCGGATGCGGTCAGCCCTTCTGCTTCTTCTTCTATGGGGGTGGTCTGCCGGCGACGGTGAGCGCCTCCGCCGGTGCGACGGCGAGCGAGATATGCTTCTAGCCATCTATCTATCTTAAGGTAAATCTACTGGTCATAAAGCTTACTTGCCTTTGTAAGAAATCTACTGACAATTTTTTCAATGTGCCAAGTTGGCTTTAGTTGCTGTATCAATTAGTCCAGTCCACTTGCCTGTCTTAATTTTCTCTTTTGTTATGAAGCATATTGTTATGGTTCAAACTTGAGGGATTGAAAAGATATATTGCTCTAACTTGAAGTACCTTAAATTGTAGTTACATTGGCTTTGAATCCAACATAGCACTCTTATTACCAACCACAAGTATGATGATGGTTAAATTGAGTGTTTTTTATATATTATTATAGCGTATTTAAAGTATTTTAGTTTTAAAAAAGATTTGAATGGGTTTTTTAGTGTGTTTTTTGTGATTTTATTATAATAATAGAAAAAATATTATTTTGATATATTTTTAATTAAAAATATTTTTAAAAATTATTATGTACCATAATATCAAATTCACAAACCGAATGAGTATCGATTTAAATGAATTAGATAGAATAAAAGTTTAATCAAATTTATTTTTTTAAAAAATTAATTGAACCAAATTAAATGAAAAATAAAATCAATTAATTTAGTCTGGTTTAGTTTTATATTTGTTAAAATCTAAAGTTTTTAGTTGAGTAAACAAAGCCGATTTTTTTATTAATTTTTTAACTATAATTATTAAAAAAATCATTTAATTTGATAAATATCAGATAAAATCTTTATGAATATTCTAGATAATTCAGTAAATTTATTCACCCCTACTTCAATTTACCTGCTAGATTAGATGGAGTACAAATTCCAAAAAGAGGGATACAAGGAAATTAATTAATACATTAGTTTTGACATGTGAAAGTTGATTGGAGGATATGGTTGATGTTAATACCCAAATTAAAAATAAATAAATAGTGCGTCTTCATGTTACTTTGATCATGTTTTTTTAACTGATATTATGGAAAATCATTTTTATTTTATTTTATAAACCTATTATGGAAAGAGATTAGAATAGACTCCTTATATATGTAAATACCTTATATAGGATAATTATCATGTGTAATATACCTCACTCTAGTATTGTACACAACCCTAGAGATATAAATACAAAGGATGGCTGCAGCTATTAGCATCCATTGTAATTCACATACATATCTTTCTCTAAACTTAACTTGGTATCAGAGCAAGCAAAGAAAATAAAATCGCAGCTTTTATTCTGCTGGTCCAGTTCTCTTCTCTGTCAATGACGAATAACTCTGTTGCTGCACCGATCACTCACCCTTCTTCTTCTCTTGCGCCACCATCGATGACAGCTGCTACATCTGGTGCTCCTCTTGCTGCTGCTGAAATCGAATTGCCTCAGACTCCTGCTATCATCTCTCTCCCCAACACTCAGCAGGTAATATCTTTAAAGCTCTCCAACACCAATTTTCTGTATTGGAGGATGCAGATGAAGCCTTTTCTCTTGGGCCAAGGCGTTTTTCCCTTTGTGGATGGTTCATTCCCATGTCCTCCCTCTCATGTGATTTCTGTTGACACCTCCTTACCTGTTGTTAATGCCTCCTATCTGTCATGGAAGCAACAAGACCACCTACTCATGAGTGCTCTTTTATCCTCCCTCTCTATGGAAGTTCTGCACCTAGTGGTTGATTGTAACACCTCCCACGAAATCTGGACAACGCTGGAAACAGCCCTTGCTTCTCCTTCAAACTCACGAATTATGCAGCTCCATGGTTCATTCCAAGAGCTCCGACAGAATGATGAATCGGTTAGCACCTATCTGCAAAAGGCTAAATCCTTGTTTGATCAACTTGCTGCAGCTGGTAGACCGATATTTATGGAAGACTTTAATCTGTATGTCTTTCGGGGATTACGCAGTGAGTTTAAGGACCTTGTAACCAGCTTATCTACTAAAGCTGAGCCTATCTCGTACACTGACCTCCACAGCCACCTCCTCACGCATGAATTTATCAACAAAATCAATATTCATCCAGTTGTAACAGCTCCTCTGTTACCCACTCCATCCCAGCAGCCATCTGTGTTTTTTGGGCAGCGGCAATCAGGTTCTAATGCTGGCAGAAGAGGCCATTTTCGCGGGGGATGGCGACCAAACAGCCGTAGTAGTTATCGTGGAAATCATGGTTATGGTGCAGCTCAGAATTTCAGTCCTACAAATTCTCCTTCAGGTTCACATTTTGGACAGCAGGGAAATCGGGTCTCCTATGGCTCAAGTCAGTACTTTGGGCAGCAAAGCAACCGGTTTGGGGGTTCTCACCGCACCATCAAATGTCAGCTATGCTATGATTATGGGCATACTGCTCAGCAGTGTTCTCAATTATCTACTCATCATGTACAAGCTAATGCTAATTTAGCATTTAATACTGTCCCCACTACTTCTCCTGTTACTTGGTTTCCTGATACAGGTGCGAATCATCATGTGACGCCGGACCTTGTGAGTATGACAAGTTCAGAACCTTACCTTGGTAATGATCACTTGCATGTTGGCGATGGTAAGGGTCTTGTTATCTCTAATATTGCTCAATCTCACATTCAGTCACCCAAACGCACATTTACATTATCCAACATTTTACATGTTCCTACCATTAAAAAACCTTTACTATCTGTTCAGAAGTTTTGTCTTGAGAATAACGTGTTTTTTGAATTTCATTCATTTGTATTTTATGTTAAGGATCTCATGACAAAGGAAGTTCTTCTTTCCGGTCGGAGTAGAGATGGTCTATATGTTCTGTCCGAGTCCTCTGCCACATCATTACCTGTAGCCCTCCTATCCACCCGAATCTCTACTTCAACTGATGTCTGGCATCGTCGTCTTGGACATCCTAGTCCACGTATTTTGCAATTTTTAGTGTCCAATAAAAAGGTGTCCTGTACGTCAAAAAGTTTTGATTTTAATTGTTCAGCATGTCCTCTTGGTAAGTCGTCTCGTTTGCCTTTAAAAACTACAGGTCATCAAACTCAAGCTCTATTTGACTTGATTTTTAGTGATGTTTGGGGACCTTCCCCTATGTTATCATCTGATGGATTTCGTTATTTTGTTATTTTTGTGGATGCCCATACAAGGTTTATTTGGTTTTACCCCTTGGCTGCAAAATCTGATGTTTTTACTGTCTTTCATCAATTTCAAGCACAAGTTGAACGTCAGTTTTCCTTAAAAATTAAATCTGTTCAAACAGATTGGGGTGGTGAATATCGAAAACTCAATACCTATTTTAAAACAATTGGTATTCATCATCGTATTATCTGCCCCCATACTCATGAACAAAATGGCATGGTCGAACGTCGTCATAGACATATTGTTGAAACTGGACTTACTCTCCTAGGTCAATGTAAAGCTCCCTTAAAATACTGGAGTTCTGCTTTTGAAAGTTCTGTTTATTTGATTAATCGCATGCCAACTCCAGTTCTTAATCATAAAACTCCTTTTGAATGTCTTTTAAAATCAACTCCTGACTATGGATTTCTTCGCACTTTAGGTTGTCTTTGCTTTCCGCTACTTCGTCCATATAATGCTCATAAGTTAGATTTCCGCTCTTCTCCTTGTGTCTTTCTAGGTTATAACAACTCTCATTTAGGTTATCGATGTCTTGATTTGTCGTCACATCGTCTTTACATTGCTCGTCATGTTCAATTTCATGAAACTGTTTTTCCCTTTGACAAATCTGAACAGCATATTGCCTCACCTATACAACCCCCTGCTGTCACTTTCCAGCCCCTCACATCTGTTTCTGCACCATATTTAGCCAAATCCAGTGCTCCAACAAAGCCCCCTGCTCCTACATCACCCTCTCCCGCCCCCTTATTTTTGCCTGCATATCACGGTCATATTCATTCCACAGGTACAGGTCCGGACTTGTCAATCTCACATGTGTCTCCTATGGCCCCGGTCTCTCCTGATGTGGCACTCTCCTCTGCTGGGTCTCCTACTTCGGGTGCAGTATGTGTGTCCCATATGCTATCTGATTTGCCAAACTCCCCTGTTCCATCCCCTGCTGGCTCTCCCTCTCGGTTTGCTTCGCCTGCTCAGCCTAGTCCTCTGTTGCACCGTTCCACACCAGGTTCCTCCACGCTTTCCCCCCCTGGACTTGATTTATGTGTTGATTTGTCTCATTTCTCTCTTCAGCAAGACCACGACAGTGTGTCTTCCACTCAACCACAGGTTGCACGCACTCACTCCATGGTGCTTCGCCCACGTTCTTCCAAAACTGCAAACTTAAGTGTCTTATCTGCCTCCCGGTCTACATCCTTACCTCAGCAGGAACCGGTTTCATTTAAGGCTGCTGACAAATACTTGATTTGGCATAAAGCCATGCAAGAAGAACTTCAGGCCTTCACAGTAATGACACCTGGTCATTAGTTCCTTTTGCTCCATCTAAGAATGTGGTCGGCAGTCGGTGGGTATAGATTAAGAGGCGCGCTGATGGTTATGTGGATCGATATAAAGCACGGCTGGTTGCACGAGGTTTCACTCAGCAAGAGGGGGTTGATTACTATGAAACATTTAGTCCGGTGATCAAGCCAACAACGATTCGTCTAGTACTTACTATTGCTGTCACCTGTGGTTGGCAGATTCATCAATTGGATGTCCATAATGCCTTTTTGAATGACATTCTTCAGGAGGAGGTGTACATGGCACAACCACCTGGTTTTGTTGACTCTACATTCCCCACGCATGTGTGTCGTCTACATAAATCTTTGTATGGTTTGAAACAAACACCTCGGGCATGGTACAACCGGTTAAGTGAGTTTCTGATCTCCATTGGTTTTCAGGCATCGAAGGTTGATACTTCTCTCTTTATTCTCTCCTTCAGCGGTGCTATCTTTTATTTACTTGTGTATGTTGATGATATTTTGTTGACTGGGAGTAACCCGACTTTGCTTCAACGCTTAATTGTTTTGCTGAGTTCAGAGTTTAAACTTCGAGATTTAGGCTCTATTCATTTCTTCTTGGGCATTGAAGTTAAATCCACTTCTATGGGTTTGTTACTCAGCCAACACAAGTATACTCTTGATATTATCCAACGAGCAGGTATGACTTCTTGTAAACCAGTTGCTACTCCTCTGTCTACCTCCTCAAAATTGAGCATCACATTTGGTACTCCTTACTCTGATCCGACACGATATAGACAAATTGTTGGGGCTCTCCAGTATCTTACTTTTACCAGACCTGATATTTGTTATGCAGTCAACAAGGTATGTCAGTTTATGCATGCCCCTACTGAGGATCATTGGTCGGCCGTTAAACGTATACTACGTTATCTTCAGGATACAACTTCTTATGGTCTACACATTACTCGGGATTCCTCATTGTCTCTTCATGGTTTCACTGATGCTGATTGGGCTGGCAGTATTGATGATCGGAAATCAACAGGTGGTTATCTTGTATATCTTGGTGCTACTCCTATTTCATGGAAATCAGGGAAGCAACGCACTGTAGCTCGATCTTCTACAGAGGCAGAATACAAGGCCTTAGCTGATGGTACTGCTGAAATCTTATGGATTCGCTCTTTATTATCAGAACTTCATTTTCCATCGTCATCCATGACTACGTTGTGGTGTGATAATTTAGGAGCCACCTTCCTATCTCTCAATCCAGTTTTTCATGCTCGCACTAAACATGTTGAAGTTGACTATCACTTTGTTCGCGATCGCGTTGCTAAGCAAGAAATTCAGGTACGCTTTATCTCTTCAAAGGACCAACTAGCTGATGTTCTTACCAAGCCGCTTCCCCCAGTCTCGTTTGCTCTTTTTCGATCCAAGCTTCGAGTGGAATCTCCACCTTCAGCTTGACAGGGTGTATTATGGAAAGAGATTAGAATAGACTCCTTATATATGTAAATACCTTATATAGGATAATTATCATGTGTAATATACCTCACTCTAGTATTGTACACAACCCTAGAGATATAAATACAAAGGATGGCTGCAGCTATTAGCATCCATTGTAATTCACATACATATCTTTCTCTAAACTTAACTAAACCTATCAACATAAAGAAATTTAATCAGCAATATTCAAACAATAGAGTCTTGTCTCCAATCCTTTCTTCTTTGGACATATGGAGGAGGTGAAAGGGCTAAAAAGTATATAATTCCCTGAAGAGAAATCTCAGAGGCAGACCATTCCCAAACCATATATCCCATATATCCTCATGCAATTGTAACAGGTACAAACATAGAAGATGGAACTGGCATTTTCTGTATGCCAGCCACATGGTATAGTATATTTTTCAAGTAATTTTCTTGCTTATGTACAAAAATCTATAGCATAAAATATAGTAACTATGCATTAGTTTGTCTAAAAATTGATTCCATGCATGTTGGAGAAGCTCTATCTTGCCGTGGACAATTGTATAGCTTCTTGGTCAATACTTGAATCTTCAGCCCAGATATATTGCTGAGACATGAGCACTGCCAAGTCTTGGTTCATAGCATCCTCGAGCTGCTCCCACTTCGCCCATCTCTCGGCCAGGCCTATGCCTCGCAGCATTTTCACCACCTCTTCCATTTTAGGGCGGCCTTCAGGTGAGCTATGAGTGCATAGCAATGCAACCTGGACTATAGTCTCGACTTCTTTGCGGTCGTAAGTTTTCAAATTTCCATCCACGATGTCATCAAGCCTGTTTTCCCTCAGCAACTTCTTGATCTGTACATCATATTTCCATCATTTTAAGTCAAGCATAACAGAAGCTAGCACGTAGGAATGTGTAGAATGAGATTCAAACAAGCAAAAAAGAACATTCTGCGAGCAGGAATTTTGATGTACAGATAGATATATCTAGTATAGATTCTGTAATGGACCAGGAAGTTTTAGAAGTCTTACATGGTCAAGCAGAAGAACTTCCTCTTCCTCCTCGAGACGAGAAAGGTCTATTGCACGCTGACCGGTTACCAGTTCAAGAAGTGTAATGCCATATCCAAAGACATCTGTCTTTTCTGATGATTTTCCAGTAGATAGGTATTCTGGGGCAATGTGACCCATGGTACCACGCACCTGAGTGGTAACATGAGTGAATTTCGTGTCAACTAGTTTAGCTAGCCCAAAATCTCCTAGAACGGCTTCGAAGTTGTCATCTAACAGGATGTTCGCAGCCTTTAGATCGCGATGTATAATCTTAGGGTTACAATGCTCATGTAGATACTCCAATCCGTGCGCTGCACCAAAGACAATTTTTTTCCTTGCTGGCCAGTCCAAGCCTTTCTCACCGGGCTTTAATTCTATAATGTAACATATGTCACTGTCATGGAGCGATTTCGAAGAAGAAGAGAATTCTATTTTTAACATGAAAATCTCAAAGATGGATTGAGAGATGGTGGTATTCGAAGAAATACCTCTCAAGCGGTATGCAACGCTAAGATTTTGCATGTATGGATAGACCAGGATTCTCTCAGATGAAGTTGTACAGAATCCAACCAACCTTAGAAGATTCTTATGAACAGCAACACTGATGAGTTGAACTTCTCTCTGAAATGCAGCCTCTCCACCAGGACTGTAATAATCTGCAAGTCGTTTCACAGCAACCTTCATGTTGTCTGAGAGGATACCTTTGTAAACTTTTCCAAACCCTCCTTGACCAATTATGTTGCTTTCACTGAAATTGTCTGTTGCAAGTTGAAGCTCACGCCAAGAAAATCTCCGAAGCTGCCCTAATGAAATTTTGCGGTCGTCTTCACCTAAAGTCATGTAAAAGCTGGAGTTTAGGCACCTTCAATCAACAACAACATTGAAACGAATTCAACTACAAGAGGAAAACAAAAATTACCAGCAACATCAACAAAGATATCATTTTTCTCTTTGTGAAATTGATGATATCGGTATGCCAGAACAGCCACGAGTATCAGAAGAATGAAAGCACCACAGCTGGCAGAAGTTGCAATTACTTTGAGTCTTGACTTGCTGGTTGAAACTGCAAAGTTCTCATGTTTAAGCTCCATCCGGAGATTGATGTCAAAGAAAAGAATAGTGACAACTTCAAGAAACTAACCTTGAAGAGGAGACCCCGAGACGCAAGGTTCTTCCAAGCGCAGGCCACAAGCAAGATGAGTTGCTGTAAAACTGAAAAACAAATAACAGTTAATGACAAGCAAGTCAAGCTTGATAATTATGTGCCTAAAATTAAAACAGACAATAGGATTTAATAACTTATGATATAACTGTTTGGAGATTTCACTCGACCAAGTGATGAGATAGAAGATGAAAAGATATGGTTAAAGGATAAAAACCAAACAAAAGCTGGAAGAGTTGAAAATTCTAATGAAATTTACTTGAACATTGCAACAGAAAAGAGTTTCCCCGGTATTCTTCCAGTTAAATTGTTAGATGAGAGATCCCTGTCAAAGAAAAGGTATCGTAAGTAATATGAAAATAGTCAACAGCAGAATTATGATCTTTGCAAGAGCAAGACTGCGGAAAAGCCTTGTAGAACCAGTAAAATGACTGAAATTTAAAACAAAGCCATGTTCTAAGAAACTTTCATAACAAAAACGATACGCTGCTGCTTCGTGCATATACGAACAAAACAAGGAAATATGACTCTTCTGGAGGCGTTAAAGGAATCCTTACAAATATTTCAAATTGGATAGCTGACCCCAAGTGGTAGGTATAGAGCCACTGAATTTATTGCTGGCAAGATTTAGATTTTGCAGATGCACCATGTTGCCAAGATAATCAGGTAAGGGCCCTGACAGACTATTGTTCTGTAATTCCCTGCATGGAGAATTTTAGGTTTTATGAACATGGCCATAATTCAGCACCATCATACATCATGGAACCATAAAAGAATACAAGATTACAGGGTTGCGTTCGGTTAATGTCTCAAGACAAAAAAAAACAAGACAAAAGCGACCAAAACGTGTTTGGTTAGAGAGATAGGGAAGGAGACATAAAAATAAACGTGTTTGGTTATTATACTTTCAAAATAGAAAGGAGTGGAGACGTTTCCCCACTATCCCAACTACCCTCGTCTCTTCTTTAACTGATTGTTCTCCCAAATTAGCATCAATTTCAAATTCATCCTCTATCTTCAATTGCATCAATTTTAGTCCCAAAACTTTCTATACATGCTAAAACAGAGAAAGTGCTAGGTTTGGTTGATGGTGGATCTTATATTCTGAAAAATGGAGTAAATTATTGCCATCAGTACTTCCACATGAAATGAGAATATTGGATCAGGATATGAATTCGTCCTAGAAATACTTTGGTTCAGATTTGCGTTTGCAAACTGTCTAAATTGATAAATAGACGAATGCTCAAGCAAATACATACTGAAAATCCATGTGACCTCCAAGCTAGACAGAAACTTACAGGGTAACCAAAAACTTCAGTTTCGTAATTGCAGGTGAAAGAGTTCCCGAAAATCCAAGTGAATTCAGGCTCCTGCAAATTAGAACATTCAGAGAGTAAATAAACAGCAAAATTAACCCACGAAACCACTAGCAATTAAGGAAGATTCGAATAAAAATGCAGCACTCCTGCAAGTAAAAATCCCGCAGCCATCCCTCTTGATATCAGAAGTGTGTTTTTAAAATAGGCAAAACTGAAGTTTATCTCCAAATACAGGCACTTACAGGGATTCAACATGTCCATTTCTGCAATTGACATGAGTCCAACTAAAGCAAGGACTCACTAAATTTGTATCCCAATTTATCTGTCTGTTTGAATCATTGAGTGCCAGCATAAGATCTATTAAAGCATTACCTAAACATTAGAGAAAGTTCAAACTTGTCAGTAGAAACTAATGACAGGCAGCAGCACCCTGCACTCTATTATCTTGACATTTCAAATTTGAGCCTGTATCTCAAAGCCTTGTATTTTCCCACCAACATCTGCATCTGGTGGGAACAGATAACACGGTATTAATGAAAATCGTAGATAAATACTGTACCTTCAGTGTCAGGTTCCTTGGTTGACATAGTGATTTTCAAAAAATTTAGCAGAATAAGACAGTTGATAACTAGCTTCAGGGGATTCCAGAGAGAAAAGACTCCGAACATGTATCTGTATTTGGTGTAGCAGAAAGATTCAGTCGAAGACGTCTTGCCGCCACTTGGATGTCCTAATAAAGAAATAGTTTTATGAGTTTACATGAGCAGATCATAAGATCAAAATTTGACCCTTATCTCGCCCAACATGTACATCAAATTCTCAATAAAATGTTGGAGCTTTAAAACAAACTAAAATTAGCTTAGGATTAAAGTGTAATAATCATGACAAATACGTTAGAAGCAAGAAGGATATCAGCTTTTCTGGCAACCATATGAAGCACAAATAAAGTATAGAAAACCAATGTTTACATCATTATAGCATATTAACATTCTGTCTCGAGTAATAGTGCTGTCATCCATGATTTTGGTGCCTGACTTCTCCATTTGTTAAGAACAGTTAGCAACTTCCATTTCAACTAAAGACTTAAAGATGTTTCTTGGTCTGTTCAAAGCACCAAACAACACAACTAATGTTACTGTTTAAGCAGAGGCTGTTCACTTTCCCTGGAGTTCAAAGTCCAAAACACCCTGATTTTCTTTTCTTTCTTTCTTTCTTTCCAAAATCAATGACTGGTGTGGTCAAAGATTAGCATGCTGCTAGAAAGAGCTGTGAAACCATGGTGATTCCATCACTTTTAGGTCTACTAAGCTATAACTTTTTTCAGAATTTCTATCCACAGCAGGATGCTCCAATCATTTAAAGTAATAGACCAAAGCATTCATAATTCTGATTTCCCAGGCATGGTACTATACATTATGCCTCCTCCAACAAAATATAACTTTCTATCTTAAGATCATGCACTTTTGGTTTTTAACTTTTTTATATGCAAAGGTTACCTTTTTTCTTTGCATCAAGCCTCTAGGAGACCTTCTAGTTCTACCTCAATCACCTAGCCTAATGTTGCCTAAGATTGTGAAAAGGGGAAAAGGCGAGCACACCAAAACAGAAAAGCTAAAATTCAATCACCTACTTAAACATGCTGTGGGAAGTTCAATCTAAGCTTATCCACATTCCATGAAGAAACTATCTAACATAAAAATGTTCCCATTATCCTCATCCTCCACAAGGTTGAAACCATTTATTACCCGCCACACACCATAATGAGACAAGGCAAATTCTTCTCCCACTACTGCCACCCCACAAACTTTGCAGGACCATAAATGGTTAATGGTCAATGGAACAAGAAAATATTCTGTCTTCTATCTTCCTACTTCACATTAGTAGTGAAAAACAGCAGATTTGTTTACTGAAACTCAAACCAATTCATCCAAATGAACATCAACAGAGTCTACCATCCCTCAGCATCACTAACAAATTCAACCAGAAAGGGACCCCCCACCACAGACAAACACAAAAATGAAATAAATACTACTAGCCTGAAGAAACAAAAGAGAGAAGCTTTGAAATTGACAGCAACCCAGAAAGAAATACACCAAAATTAATCTTTTGATGTAACAAGTACTATAAAATTCACATTTAAGAACATGCCTTCCATGACTTTCCCGCTTGAAACTCTCGTGTGTGTGTGTGATCAAGAAAGCAGAGAAAAGAAAAGAAACATACCTCTATTGTCCTTAGCCATGACAAATGCAGCAAACGATGAGTGAATAAAAAAAGGTGGTGGCACAAGAAGAAGAAACTGAGGAAGCTGAACAGAGTCATTATTATGATTATCATAAGGAATAAATTATGATTAATGCATTGGACCCACAAAGCATTTTGATATGCAAGAAAGGGATTCTTTGAAAGGCCAATAGCATAGAATATGAGAGGGGCTAGTGGTGTCATTGGTGGAGGATGAGAATGAGAATCCCACTAATTGAACTTTGCTTTGCTTTTGCTTGCAATTGGATTGCATTAAAGATAATGACGAACACTTTTTTGCTGGTGTTGTTGCTTCTAAGATATCCAGACCACATGAGATGCTTTTTGGTTTAGCCCATAGTGGCAATGGCATGCATATCCATGAGAAGACTACAAGTATGTGTTTTTAGAGAAGCTTCCAGCCTGAAGGTAACCATGCTTTATTGAATAACTTATTTACTTGGTCCCTGGGTTTTAAACACAGTTTCAACTTGGTCCTTTATATTTAGAATAACGAACTTAGTTCTTTTCATCATATTTGTTATACCCGTTGCCTGATTCAATTAAGAGTTAATATGCAAGTCATTGAATTAACCCTAATCAATATTTTTTTGTAATCAAATTATGTAATTTCAACTTATAAGTTTTGGCTTTGACTTTGTCGGATTTAAATTGAATTTATCTAAGTCAACTTAGTCACATATTAATCCACTGGATCACTTGATTTTGATCAAATTAATGTTAAAATTGATTCATATCAAAACCTGATTTAATATAAGATTTTAATATATTATTTTTTAGTTCAATTTCCTGGACCAAACTGAGTTTAATAACTATATTTTTTTATTTTTTTATGTTAAAGTAACTTAATTAGTCTCTTGATTGTTGATGAAGTTGAATTTTTATAAGTGCTGATTTCTCCTAAAAGTCCCACTCTCAAAGTTCCTCTTCAATAATTTAAATTGTCAAACGTTGTGCTTGCAATTATTGCAGGAAATTAAAAACTAAGAAATGTTACAATTTTTAATACATGAAGGATTAAGTTATAATCTTGTTTACAATGCAGGGACTGGACAACATTTTACTCATGCTCCGTTATACGGAGACAAGATGCACACTTAGTGCACACTTTTGTCAGAGGAAGAATCTATCGATCCCCCGGATGTCTTTGCTTTAACAATGTGATGCACATGTAAGGGTTTAACTTTAACTTTATTTGTTAAATGGACATTTTGTGTCCACATGTCAACATGATTGGTCTGTCCCGTGATGAAATTAAATTTTTAAAAATATTGAATCATATTATTTTCAGAAACATGTTTTCTCTGTATTTTCTTCAAAAAAAAAAAAAAAAAACTCATTGTATAATTATCCCAAATATTTCATAAATGAATTTACATTTATATTTTATTTTTATCTTTTAAATCATAATTTTAAAAAGCCGGCTCGGCCCGGCAGGTCGATCCGGACTCGAGGTTGGAACCAAACCAAGTTGAAGAAAAAACAAGAAAAGAAAAAACTCGGTATAATCTAACTAACCCGGTTAAAAATTCAATTATAAACCGTTGATTTTTTTTATATTATTTTTTACTAAAACGATGATATTATGATTTTTTTAAAAAAATTTAATTCAAATAACCCAATAATTTGATCAAAACCTGAAATCTAAGCTGGGATTGAGCGGCTATAAAAACTATGCTTTAAACATTCAATGCACACTTCATAGGTATTTATCTATCTGAGTGATGTCTTGCTTTAACACATGTAATGGCTTAACTTTAGCTGTTAAAAGGACATTTCGTGTCCGCATATCTGAATGATTGGTCTTCATTTTTAATTTTTATAAAGCATAAATGATCATTTGGTGCTTCATTTTTAATAGTTTATACCACTACTTTCGGTTTTCTATGTGGATAAATGACAGTACATTGACATTTTGATAATTTATTTGATTAATTAATTTCGAAGAGAGAAATATAAGAGAGTTTTATATTACGAGATTCATGATTTTAGTCCATTATAAAATTTCAGTCCTCCAAATTTTGTAAAATCACCATAAGATTTTTTTATTTTATTTTTTAATTTATAAAAATCACTCTCACTTTGATGCGATACACATAATACTTTTATAAAAATATTTTTTAATTAAAAACACATAAAAAAATAATATTTTTTATTTTTTTATATTATTACATCAAAATCATTAAAAACATATAAAAAATATCAATTTAATTTTTTTTAAGTCCAAAACCAATTTAAAAATCATGTTGAACCACAAATATAAACAAGTTAAATTATAAAAATAAATACACTTTTAGATTGGTGATTGACACATGACATAATCAGATCATCATATCAGTACGTGTTTGATATTATAGTAGTTTTTATGGCTATGATTTGAAAAAATAAAATTTAAAAAATTATAAATTGTAGTATTTTTTAACCAAATTTTTTTTAAAAAAAATCAGTAGAATTCATGCAGAAATATGATGTGTATTGATAAATTAAATATATATTTTTTAAAAAGTATTTGGTGCAAAACTTCTTTTCTTAGAATATGTAGCATACCTTTTGTCTTTTTTCACTGTGAGCCAAACTTGATAGAAGATTCGGTACTCAAAAAAGATAAACTATAGACCACCATGCATAAAACGCAAAGAATATCAGAGATGACCAAGAAATTCTTCAATGTTTATGGTCGCAAAGAGGAGCATCTTGTATATAAAAAAACAGCTCTTCTACTACAAGCTAGTTCCACAACGTGACAAAAATAACAAAACTATTATAAAAGTGAATTAAACGACTTGAGAGAAAACCCTAGATGTTCTACAAGTCTCATAATTGAAGATAAAATTTTAAATTAAACACTGGATGTTCAAAATAGGGTTGAAAATTTTACCAAAAAATAAATTTTAGTAGCTCGACACTTGGACTACTGTTTCCAATGTACCCGTTAAAAGTAGTCCAACACCTTCAACTCCATATTTGGTAGCTCGACACTTCCAGAATCTCCTGCGTCACAAACACCCTTTACTACACAGGCATAATGTATAGATCATTAAATTGAACAAAAGCTTCATCAAAGACAGCAATGAAAACGCCAAAACCTGAAGGCTGAAGCTATGCCACATCCATGTTTTCCTCAATGATCTGCGGACTAGTATCAATTCTCAATCTTTTTGCTAGAACTAGGTTATCACAGCTTGATCCTGCCTCATCATCACTATCAAGACCTCTCTTAGCTTTAAGCTTTGCCTCATCTTGCTCATATACTAGGTATACTCCAGTCTTCTTCACAATCATTGTATTTCTACAGTCTACAATGAGTTTCACTTCATCCTCACTATCAAGTTGGAAACTCTTATTTGATATATGGCCCTGCCAGAGGTGATCTTCACAGGATTTTACTAAGTTAACAGCTACTCTCCGAGAATCCTTGGTAAAACCCTTAGTATGATTAGTCAATTTGATTGTAATACTTTTAGTTTGTTTTTTCTCTAAATGAGATGAGCAAACAATGCACACGTTCATGCCCTTCAAGTTCCTGCCGTCGAATTCAGGTAGTTTAAAAAATATTGAAGCACCCTCATTCTTATAGTTGAACAAGGCAGGAATCTCATTTCCAGGAAGTACCAAACCTGTAATACATCCCTGCACAAAGAGTACCATTTTTATTTTATATATTTAACAGCAACATAGGAAAATATGTTTAACAAGTAAAGAGACACAGAGGAAGAATACCTTGTGCATGCTATTTTTTAAAGTATTTGAGATATCGTAGCACCCTTCCATGTCAATGTGTGTAATGGACCTTGATTTATCCAATCCTGGAACCTCAATCAGTTTGGGGCAATTAGCAATGTAGAGTAAACGAATACGTGAAGCTACTGATATGTCTGATAGTCTTTCCAATGATGTGCAGTTCAAAGCGTGCAAGGTATCCAAATTTCTAGGTAAAGCTGGAATTGTTTGTAGCCTGGTGTTATCGTCCAATCTTAGACTGGTAAGCCTCAAAAGACTACTCAAACCAGCTGGTAGATTTTGAAAATTGTTACGGTCCAATTCCAGTTTGGTTAGTGAGGGTAAGCTCCCAAGATCTCTAGGAAGCGCATCATCAGATAGATTGCAATCACTGAGCAATAATGATGTGAGTCTGTTTAAGCCATGAAAAGAAGGTGGCAGCAGGTTGGTTGGACTGGGACTTTTTCTTGGCAGAAACCATGACATCAAACGTGAAGGAAATGTTGCGGAAGTTGAACCTTTGCAGCCACAAAGTGATAAATCTTTGAGGTTCTTCAGTTTTACTATGGTACTTGGTACCTGTCTTATGGCAGTGTCATCTGCATGGAGAATGGTCAACGATTCCAAATCTCCCAAGTCCTCAGGCAATTCATCAAATTTTGAGCAGCCTGAGAGGTAAAGAGTCTCGATAGACTTCGACTTCCAGAAGCTACTCGGGAGCCTCATAAGTTGCTTGCAATCTTTGAAATTTACCAAAACAAGTCTATCAAGATATCCAATAGAGTCATGAACTTCAACCAAACTTCTGCAGTCTTTGAGTTTTAACTTCTCCAGATGTGGAAGTCTGGAAAAGTCGGGAGTCCGAGATAGGTAATGAGAATGGCTGAGATTAAGAAACTTCAACTTCCAAAGGAACTGAGGAAAAGAAGCAAGATTCAGGAGTTAGAAAGAAATTGATATTGTACCATAGCATACTAAGTTCAGATAAATATTTGATAGTTTTAGCATACCTTGGAATTCTTAACCTGTCTTAGGTTGCTGTGTCGCATATCTATAGCAACAAGGTTTTCCCCATAGAGGCCATCAGGTATGAACGAGAGTGGAAATCCATGCCAACAGAGCCAGGTTAATTTTCTCAAGAGAAATTCACAGCCTCCACCAAGCTTTACATGATTGAGCTGGAGCAGCCTTAGGTTTTGCAGATTGCAAAACACATTTACATCCACGTTCATGTCATTCACTTTCAGCAAGTTTATGGCCATCCCTTGGATTGCTTCAGTTCCCTGTCAATAAACCACGCTAAGAGGTGAGGATCAGATATTTTTCAAAACATGAATTTATACGATGATAAGTTTGAAAGCATTCACCATGTTTCTTCGCAATATGTCAGCAACTTCTTCACGAATCCATAATCTACTCCGCCTTCCTGGATTGTTCGGTGATTGCACACGAACAATTTCTCTCCCCATATCTCGAAGCAAATCATGCATTATTAGCTTGTTCTTTTCATTAACAGATACGAGGCACCTCTGAGTGAGGACGCTAAATCCAATGTCTGCGAAAAAATCACAACCATTTAATATTGGTAACACATATTCCTTGTCCATCCCAATAAAGTAACAGGATATATCGAGGAATATATCTTTCTGTGTGTCATCATTCAGGCCATCAAAACTTATTTGCAGCTTTTTCTGAATTTGATCATCAGGAATTCTTCTCAGTTTTTCCAGTGCACTTTTCCATTCAGCTATACTTCTACCAAAAAGAAAAGAGCCTATTACTTCAAGTGCTAGTGGCAATCTTCCACAGTAGTCAACAATTTGTTCTGACAACTCCTTGTAATCTTCGGCGGGATGGCTTGTTCGAAAGGCATGCCAGCTAAAGAGCTCCAAAGCTTCAATGTCATTCATTTCTCTGGCCATGTATACTCGATCAGCTCCAAGAACTCTTAGAACATGCTCATCTCTTGTTGTTACAATGATTCTGCTTCCTGAACCAAACCAATCTCGACTCCCGGCTATCGCTTGTAACTGATCTAATTTATCTACATCATCGAGTATGAGAAGAACTCTTCTACTGTGAAGTCTTTCCTTTATCATATTCATTCCTCTGTCAACATTGCCAATCTTAATCTTGTCTGTCTTCAGGATATCGAAAAGAAGTTGTTCTTGCAGTTTGACATGACCATTTGGCTGCTGTGAAATTTCTCTGACGTTGGCCAGAAAACATTTCCCATCAAAACTATGAAACAACTCATTATACATGGCCTTGGCAATGGTTGTTTTCCCTATGCCTCCCATTCCATATATTCCTACAATGCAGACCTCGCTTGATCCAGCATTTAACAAAAAGTTCAATTGTTGCACACGAGGATTTATCCCAACTGGATAGAAGGCTACGAACAAGTATGTGCTGTTCAGTTCCCTGGAAATCTCCCCAACAATTTTCTTTATAAATTTTGCTTCATGCCTGCAAATAATTGTCAACAAAATAGTGAGACTTTAAGCATAAAACAGCCAATTAGAATGTATTATGTAAAGCACAATCCAAAATATTTTATAAATTGTAGTTTTCCTGAAGAAAATCCAGCCCCATGCAAAACATCTCATATTCCTTGGATCACCATTTAGTTCCTCAACCCTGGATTATCTACTAGTAATGTTCTTCTACTCAGTATGTATCGTTACCTAAATTATTCAAATTATTTATTTACTGAAATATTTTTAAAAATAAATTGGATATATAGTGATGATATCCATACACCAAATCGACTAGTAGTTTAGTCCCTAAGAACTAATAAGCTCTAGATAGCAGCTCTCTTTTCAAAAGGCACGTTCTTATAACAAAACCCACTATGAGGTTAAGAGTAAAAACATGAGATAATACCTCTTCAGAGGTTAATTATATAATAGATATGAGCCAACATCATCATCGATGTTGTCTGTGAATCATGTGAGAAGATCAACTTGGATTTGCATCACATGAATCTTTCCCAAAAATGATCCAATTGATGGTCCAAATTGCTCGGTTTCAAAATTGAAAAGTGCAGGTTAGATTTTCAAGATCGATCACTCCTCACAAGCCAATGAAGTGATTTATACATTGGCAAATGCTGCATATCGAAAAAATCCCAATAAATCCTACAAAAACCGAAACAGTCAATTTAAAAAAATGCTCAAATTAAAAAACTCTTCATATCAACTTATTTAAAAAAAAAAATATTAGATGACAATATATTTAATCAACCCAAGTTTTACCGTCTAATTAATCACACAATAACAATTATGTAGAAGTCAAATTAATTTGAACAAATAAACCCCACAAAAAAAAATATATCATAATGAAAAATTCAAAATAAATAAAATGTTTTTTTTAAATTAAATCTAAAATATTTTTTTTAATTATTCATAAGACAAAATATTGGATCAATCTGAACGTTTTAAATTAACTTGTCAAACCTATGAGTTGGGTTATGATCTCAATTAGATTTAATAAAATTTTTTTATTAAATTTATTTTTTACCTAATATAAATTAAATTTGAATAAATATATCCCAGAAAAAGTACATCATAAATAAAAACTCAAAATAAACCAAATGTTTTTTTAAAAAAGTTCAATCTAACATAATTTCTTAAATATTATTCCGACGACAAAATATTAGATCAACTCGGATTTTTTGAATTAATCTGTCAAACCTAGTACTTGGATCATGGTTTTAACTAGATTTAATAAAAATTTTATTAAATTTATCTTTTAGCTAATATAATTTGTTTTTTTTAACAAAAAAAAAGTCTAAAAGGAACCATGTGTGAGCATTGTAGAACTACATCCATTAAAAAAAAAATTAAATAGATGACAAGTTATTTGCTATTTGCAAAATGCAGTGACTAAAGGGTCATAAGAAAATTAGGGGTTTAGTTTTTTTTTTTTGTGAAAAAAAAACACTTTATTTTTTATTCAAAACACTTAAAAAAACACCCTAAACCTATTTATGGTCTCAACAACTCAAAAATTTAAAATCAATCCAAACCAAAAATTCTTCTCATGGGCAGATCTACTTCCTCATGAAAGGAAAATGAAGAATAACCTAAATGAAACTCTCATTATTAAAAGAAATTTATTGACACTATGAACAACTATTTTATGATTAAAATTAGTATTATTAATTACTTTTTCTCTATATATTGGAATTCAACTAGCCTCTTTCTCCTGTAACAAGAAAAATAAGAAAAACCTCTTTCTCTCGCACGTTAAGGATTCCTTTGGTATCATTTCCATTTGCAACTTTTTTTGTTTCATTGAAATTGTTTTGAAAATTTATAGCATATTTGTACATGCAAGTTGTTAGTTCTTCTACCAAAATTATACTTTATTTTAGTCTTTTTAATACTAACATCTTCATCCTTAATAGTTTTGTATGCCTGGCGCCCCAATCATACGATTTCGGATGGTAGAAAAGAAAAACAATTTAAATGGTTCAATTTTTTATTTTTTATTATTACTATTATATACAAAAGGTTCAAATTTGAGAATTTTATCACTTAGATCATATCATCGATAACATAAGAATTACTATTAATTCAAATTATAAAGTCAATTAAATTAGTAAGGATCGATGGTTAATTTTATGAGTGCTTACCCGTCTGCAACATTCCTCAAATCCCATCCAGACAAATTTGCAGCTTCAGTCAAAGCCATCCTCCACGTCGCCACCTTGTCCTTGTCCATCTGGAGCACAAGCCTCTCTTCATGTCCAGCAAAGGCCTCGGCAAAACTTCCAGTTTGTTCGCTTACATCAGATGGATCAACATCATAGAATATAGGAAAAACAAGTTGCCTACAACTTCTCCTACACTCCATGATCTTCACTAGTTCCTCAAGACACCATCTTGAATTTGCATAATTTCTTGAGAACACAATGACTGAAACCCTAGACTTTTGGATCGCTTTTAATAGCTCCGTCGAAATATCTTCACCCCTTCGGAGCTCATTGTCGTCTCTGTATGTGTTGATTCCAGCATCTTTTAAGGCAAAGTATAGATGATCGGTGAAATGTTTTCGCGTGTCCTCGCCTCTAAAACTCAAAAACACATCATAAATCCACGGTTTTGAAGATGAAGACGCAGATGTCATTGTAACATGAAAGCTATGGTGGCGAGAGAAAACGAGAAATGGTACAAAATTAATGACTCCAAAAATTAATGTGAGGGACACTTTAATTACCGAGAGAGACAGCCAAAGACGTCTTTAGCATCAATTGCGTTTGTTTATATCTTTTAAAAGTGTTTTTAAAAAATTTTAATTTTTTTTATTTTTTTATTAATTTTAAATTAATATATTTTTAGTATTTTTTAAATTATTTTAATTTATTAATATTAAAAATAATTTTAAAAAAAATAAAAAAATATTAATAATATATATTTTTAATATAAAAATTATTTAAAAAATAACTATAATACAAACTTGTCTTTTTCGTACTGTGATGCCCACTGGCTTGTTGATAGCAAAAGTTATTGAAGGATTAATTCTCCCTCGAACTGCGATGACCAATGAAAAGTAGCGTATATATACGAGTTGTCTCTTTTTTTTTTCCAGAGAATATTAATGCAGGAGGCAAGATTTATGCTTGTGAAAGCGTGTAATTATATCTTCAATAGATAGAATAATAATTTTTTAAAAGTATATTTGAAAAAAATAATTTTTTTTTTAATTTTTTTAATATTTTCAAATTATTTTAAAATACTGATATTAAAAATAATTTTTAAAAATAAAAAAATATTATTTTAATATATTTTCAAACAAAAAACACTTTAAAAAATAATCATTACCATACTTTCAAATACACCTAAATCACCTTATATCACACATTCATAAAGATTACCATATGTACATAACTTTTCATTTATAATTATTAGTATTTAGAAAATAAAAATAAAAAAGAATAATAACCTACTATGTTGAATATACTCAGCCAAGCAGACGTCTGCAGCAGTGATACAATGAAGATACTGCACTGGGAAGAAACTACTCATGCTCACGCTACTGCACTGACAATCAAGAACACGTTGAAGATGATAGGCTAAGCATGGTAGGCAGTGATTTCTTTTCCTTTTTTTTTGTGTTTGTTTTTTTGTTATTGTGATTTTTTTTTTTTTCATGTATCTTGTTTTTAGCTACCTTCTGGTTAGCCCTTTCAATATATCGACTTATTCCAAAAAACAAACTTTCAATATATCGACTTATTCCAAAAAACAAAAGGTTGTTATTTACAACTGATTCCGTTATTTACACTAAAGCTACGCTATAAATATTGTATCAATTTATTCAATGAACACGAGGAATTCAGTTCATTATTCCATATTCAATATACTATTCATTATAATATATTCTCTCATGATTTCACTATTTATGATTTATAGGTTAGTTTGCAATTAGATTCTATAATTTTTCAAAATTTATATCTCGGTACACTAACTTTATTTGTATAGTATGTTTTTTTTTTTAAAAGTTGAGAGAGGAGAGAGTGGTGCAAAAAAAAAAAGATGAGAAAGAAAATTCAACAAATTATATTCTGGATACAAAAATCATCGACATTGATTTTGAATTTGTTTTGGAGAGAAAAGTCTGTCCATGGTTATTAACATATTTTCGAATCTCAAAAGGCCAGTTAAATTTTATGAGAGAATAATAGTAATTATAGATTTTTCGATTTGATTCATTTTTTTCTTTTATTTTGGTTGTTTGAAATGCATTTTGGGGTTGAAATTAGATTTTAAAAAGCTTTTAAAAGGATTTTGAATAAACATATGTTAAATAAATTGTTTTTTTTTTCATAAAAAAAAATCTGTCAACCCTAAATTCTTAGTTAGTCGACAAAAACTTCGTAAGAAACAATTCGTCAGCTTGGAATGAGCGATGCATTACCCTTTTTATTTTTTTTGAAGTGCTTGGGTCAAGTTTCCATGGTCCTAATACATATTTATGAGCTAACTCACTAACCGAGGTGTTCCGCTACCTAGGCCTAGGGCAACCTAACTCAGTTCTTTTTTATTTCTTTTCTTTTCTTAATTGTTTTGATCCCCAAAATTAATTTTTATTTTTATAAATATTAAAATATTTTTTTATATGTAATTTTTTATTCAATTAATAAATTCAAAGTTAAAATAAAACAAGTGATTGATAAGTTTTACCAAATCTTGGTGTAGGAATTAGATAGAGTTTTTCTTATGTTTCTTTTAAAAAATATATTTTAACTTAATTTAACATCAAGACATGATCAAAATTAGTTATTAATTTATTTGGAAAAACTAGAAAATACAAGTTTTAAATGAACACATATAAAGAACATAAAGAATTATTTAAAAACATTATTCGATTCATTACAGTTACCGTTAAGGTACCATGGTGATCCCCTAAATCAATTAATTATTCGAGTAATTATTTTGTTGAGCAGTTAGTATCTTCTTTTGCATTAATTACTTCATCAAATTTAATCATCGAGTTCTGATTTGATTTTATATTTTAAAAATGTTTTTTTTATTAATTTTTTATTTTAAATTAAAATTTTTACATTTTAGATTATTTTTAAATAAATTAAAAAATATATTTTATAAATTATTTTAAAAAAACAACATTTATAAAAATTACACCTACTTTTTAAAAAACCCGAAAGTCATATGCATGTAACGAGGCACATATGTCGTATATATCTCTCAAGAACCATGCCCATGACTTAAAAAACTAGAGTAGATATTCAAATTAAATTATATATACTTCAATTAATTTTAGAAATTAATAATCATAACCTTCAAAATCTCAAATTTATAATTATTAAAAAACAAACCCATGGATTAACCTATCCTAACTTATTTATATTTTGCCTGTGAAAGAGTTGACTGTAAGTGAGAAGCCAGCCATAAATCCATGCTAATTCATTATTTTGTTATTTTATTTTATATGGTGGGAATTGTTTTATTGTTTTTTCAAGAGAGGTGCATGTGCCGCGTGCATCTTGCGAGTTCTCTTGTTAATAAACAAGATATATTCTTTGTCAATGTCGGCCACAAAGAAGGCAACTTGCAGAGATATATATAACAATCAAAATACTTTTAAAAAACATTTCACGTAGTGAAAATACTATTTTAATATTTTTATTATATTTTTTTAAATTTTATATTATTTAAATGCATTGATATTAAAAATAATTTTTTTTAAAAAAAAAAATATATATATATATATATATTATTTTAATAAAATTTTAAATAAAAAACACTTTAAAAAATAACCACAATTCTCAAATAGACTTGCTAGAGCCAATGGTTCATTTTATATTTTTACAATGATTTTTATATAACTATTATATCAAATAGAAGGTAATTTGTATTTGACTAGACATCAAAAAATTAAAAAAAAATAAAAGTGTTGCCAAATTGATTGGAAACAAATATTTTTTTTTATTTTAATTATATAAAGAGACAATTAAAATACTCCTAAAATTAAAAAAAAAATAAATGTAGAGTCAAGAGCCAATTCTGTATTTTTACAATAGTTTTTACATAATTATTATGTTTTGCATCAAGAAAACACCAGGACGTGTTATTTTTAAAGATATCATGATGGGTAATATAGAATTGTTTTGTTTTATTAAGGGTAAAATAATTTTTTATTTTTGTAGTTTATTTTATATATAAGTTTTTTTATATTTTGGTTAAACTAAATTTTTCTTAAATATTTAATTTGTATTATGCAGTATAACCCTAGCTTCTTTATTTTTTATTTTTTATATTTCTTTGGATTGTTAGTATTGAGAGGAGGCTGAAGATGGCGGAGGGAGTTCTGGGTTTAGTGCTCGATGGTGATTTCTGTTCGTGTTGGCTTTTGAAACTATAGAGACTGACCTCATAGAAATAATGATAGCATTTTGGTTACAAAAACAAGTTTTTTTTCCGACGAGGTCCACCTAGCCACAAGCTAGACATTATTTGAATTATGGGATTCATGAGCTTGGAGAATTACAATATAAATACGAAAAAGCTCCTCCAACCACATGTTTATTTATGCTAGATCTTTACTTTATTACAATCAAAGACCATACGGATGCAATATAATCACATCCAGAAATGATTAAGCAAGATGGTCTATAATTATTCATGATTCCATGCCAAAAGAAGGGCCATATAAAATTAATTAGCCCAAAGGAAGAGGAGAGAGTGACACCATGACATTCCGGTTGCTAGAAAAACCTAATTAATCTCCTAATGCTTTAAGCATGATAGAAGAGAGAGAGAGAGAGAGAGACCAGATTTGAAAACCTACATTAACCGAGATATAAAAGTTGCCGAATACTAATCTCCAAAGCACATGGAAGTCTATTTAATCTCTGGTGATTGAAAAGAAAAATATAAACATATTTAGGATCTGGTTTTTCGATGGGGATGAAGGCTGATATTGGTTTTTGTGGAATTCTAGAGGTTGATTTTCGTCTCCTAGCTGATTGAGAGGCTACAGAGTTCATTTGGGGGATGATGTGTAGGGTATGGTGATCTCGGGTAAAGCCTGGTTGTTTCGGTGAAGGCTGTTGAATCAAGGGTTGGAGAAGGGATGGTTTATGGCTTGAGGTTTCCGTTTGATTTTGGTGAAGAATTGGTAGTGGTGTAAGGCAAGGCAGGGATGGTATTGAAGGAAGGTTGGGGGCTGGTAATGTCTTTTCTGGTTCTCTCTGTTCTCCCTGTGCTGGTGTTGGTTCTTGTGGAACCTGAGCCTATTCTTCGTCCTTTTTAAGTTTTTAAGTAGAATCTAAAATTAAAGCAGTCTCAAATGATTTTTAGGACTTGATTCCTGGAGATTTGATTGTAGATTTGGACTTAATATCAACCAAGCATTAGGGTTTTCTTTCCTTCTTTCTGAACGTGTCTTTTTTATACTGTGCTCCTTCCAAGTTTTCAATTCTTTATTGTTCATAGTCAATGCATTGTTGAAATCACACGAAACTCTAATAATAACATCATAGATACAGTTAGAAAGATCTTGACAAGTCAAATTCAATGATACTAAAAAAATCACATATGGTGAATAGAGTGGGCTAAAATTTAAGTTTTAGAATAATTAGGATTTAGCCTTATAAGGTAGAGATTTCCTCACAAAAAAGATCTACCTTGGATCATAGCTAAAACCATAACTTGCATGACCTTTTCAGAATACAGGGAAAGATCCGATACTATATAATTAGTTGAAGGGGATTGCCAAAAATCAAGGTTGAGAAATTAATGCACATAACCAAAGTATACTACTCCATAGACATCATAAAGAAGTTGGCGTCAATTCTAGGGTACATAGATGAGAAATGTTTGAGAAAAAGTATAGGAGAATTGCTCATTTAATAAGGATTCTTTTCAAATTTCAGTAGTTAAGGCTTTGATGCACTTCTAGGATCCGACCTACAGATGTTTCACATTTAAGGATGTCGATATGACCCCTACCTTTGAAGAGTATGCCTAGATCTTGAGTTTCCCAAATGACCCTCACAAAGTGTATTTCAGGCAAAGATTTGAGAGGACAACTATAGTGGTTGCAAAATTACTGCATCTAGACCAAGTTAATCAGTATAAAACATCTAATTGAGGTTTTAAATGGAAGATGATTGGGAATAAACTGAAGATAGATAAAGAAAAAGGAAAGTTGGACGAAGAAAGGTATCAAATAGTTGCTTTCATCATTTTTAGGCTAGTTCTGTTTCCTTCAAAAACTTTTGGGATTATCATCATTGAAGTTGCTAATGCCTTCATTGAGTATGAATAGATAAAGAATAACCCCACTTCAACCATCTTAGCTGAAACTTTCCTATCTCTAAGCCATTATAGGTTGCATGGAAAAGAGGTAATGCGGTGTTATGTTCCTTTATTATTCAAATGGATAGTTAGCCACTTGAAAATGTCAAAACAACTCTTCAATAATTTTTTATGGTTTAACATGAGGCCTCTTGGGGTTGGTACTGGATGAAGAATGGAACAACATGTATGAAAAGGCATGGGTAAAGAAATACCAAGCACTCCCTCGAAGTAATTTCAAATGGAAAGCTTTTTAGGTAAATAGCTCGACTTATCTCATGATTTGTGGCGACAAAGCATGTGTTTCATTAATTGACTTAGCTGGTTATATTAACTACTCACTCTCATTAGTAGCCAAACAATTTAGTGGAGTACAAGAACTTGAGGGTTAGCTTAATATACATGTCACACACAGATATCACGGCAACCAATTAAAATTTTTAATGGAAAAGAAACATATATTTAACATATTTTTCTTTAGGGAAAGGTCTAGTTTAAGGAGTTGCCACCTAGTATTATGATTATTAGAAACCCTAACTGGTTAACAGAGATTCTATGGTACGAAACTGGTTACGTGAAAGGAAAGATACTATTACCCCTTAAGCGTCCTACCTAAGGTAGGTTACATTGTTGATTTTATCTAAAATTGCTAAGAATTTGTTTTCCTCGTTTTCTTGTAATGTTCCTGACTCTAGTGTCAATGAATATTTACCTACAAATATTTCATACTCTGGTGTTGATAAATATTGCACAAACCCAAAAAATATGATATTTCTGACTCTGACGCCAGTAAATAAATTCAAAAATTTTGAATTTTGAATTGAAGAAGAAATAAGTTTTCTATGCCTCTCTCTCTCTCTCTCTCTCTCTCTCTCTCTCTCTCTCTCTCTCTCTCTCTCTCTCTCTCTCTCTCTCTCTCTCTCTCTCTGCTTTGTTTTGACAAGAAGAAAAAAAAATGATGCATTGCATTAACTAGTT
This sequence comes from Populus alba, assembly GCF_005239225.2. NCBI lineage: Eukaryota > Viridiplantae > Streptophyta > Magnoliopsida > Malpighiales > Salicaceae > Populus > Populus alba. The sequence goes on from NC_133302.1 coordinate 4,174,687, forward strand.
TGTGTTTAACTGTAATGCTCGACGATTTAGCATGCCAACATGAAAAAAAAAAAAAAAACAATAACAAGATGTGGGGCTATAAATAAATCAATAAAGATCCTTAAATATTTCTAGAATTTTTTAGTATATAAAAAAAAACTCGTTTGATTAGATATTAAAATAAAAAATAAATAAAATACATGAGAATTAAAGGCATATAGGTGTGTTTTACATGTACCTAGCTAAAGGGGACTATTCTTTCTTATTATTATTAGGTTAGATCTAATTTAGTTATATAGGAAGAGAAGGTTGTTGCTGGTTCTGCCACTGCAGCTGAGGAAAGGTGTGGCTGAGGAGCACCTGCTGTCGCTGCTTCAATGGAAAAAAAAAAAGAGACTCTAGGTGCTGCTGCTACTAGGTATACTCCATTCTTCTTCACAGTCATTGTATTTCCACAATCTACAATAAGCTCAATTTCATCTTCACTATCAAGTTTGAAGCTCTTATTTGATATATGGCCTGTTAAACTAATTGAGATCAAACACAAAAAGGAGGCTAGAATTCTGAATAAACTGTATATTATGAATGCATAGTCTTAACCTAATTACAAATAAAGTATATATAGGTTAAACTGAAAGTACTATTCTACCCTTAATAAATAAGACAACATAAATATTATTTAACATCTCCCCTCAAACTCACGATGCGGCAGCTACAAGCATCGAGAGTTTGCCAACTAGAAAACGAAAACGAGATATGGAATGCGCCTTGGTAAAGAAATCTGCAATCTGCAATGAAGAAGGAACAAAGGGCAAAGTAATGGTTCCATGCTTGAGATGATGAACGAGTAAGATGACAACAATCGATTTCAATGTGTTTAGGTCCGCTCATGAAAAAACCGAGTTGTGAGCAATCTGAATAGAACTCTGGTTGTCACAATACATAGGAGTAGGATGGGAAAAGGAAACTCCCATAATCAGCAAGTAACCAACGCAACCAAATAATCTCTTT